>NC_136639.1:7679932-8879932 GCF_949748355.1 Melanostigma gelatinosum
AAACAGATGGTGTGTTAACATGGTAAAATATAATCTGCTGCCAGACAATATGGTGGCACGCTGCTGTTTACAACACACACATTACACCCCAGGACAGCAGAGCAGCTTTAGAGCAGCCTGGTTTTTCTTAACACATCCAAGTGGAATGAAAAGATATTCCACATACTTTCATCAAAGTTGTTTTTTTCTTTTTTAGGCTACACTGTGGCAACAGTCAAATGTATTAATCTGAAACCATATAAAAGTGCAATATCCAACATTGGAGCATTTTGATTGCCTCTCCAGGAGAAGCTTGGAAAACAACGACATCATTCTCTGCTCAGGTAGACGTCACTCCACTAAATCTTTACATAACAAACAGTCGTATGCTTCCACATTAATGTTCAGAATATCAAATACAGCTCATTTACAAAAAAGTCCACCTGTAATTATTTCACATTTATGTTGACTATTTATTCAATGAATAACCAGAAAAAACACGAAATATGTTATTTTATGAAATAACCAAAATCGTGATAGAAGATTTTGGCCTAATCGCCCAGACCTAGTCTGTGTAGATATCTTTATTTGTGAGCATAATTCTTAAAACCTCATTGGATAAAGCTTGTGATGTCCCAAGTGATTACCAACGCTCACCTTGTGAGACCATTGGCCCCCCAATCTACCACCCAGACGCCTTTCTGTGACCTCGTGGCCTGTCCTTGACGAACAATGACAGAGGTGCGTCAGAAGAAGCCAGACTAAAGAGTGAACAAACTGCAGGGAGAGCCACACACACACACACATACACACACACACACACACACACACACACACACACACACACACACACACACACACACACACACACACACACACACACACACCTAAACACAGAGGTAATGACAGATGGTTCTGCCCACTCCTTTGCCTCTCATAATAATCCCACCATTATTCTCCTGTAAATGCAGCTTATATTCAGTCGGATGTAGCTGTTACTCTCCCGTGTGACTGAAAGGCAATAAGGCAGCAGGTATCACTTCATTTCAATTATTGATATGACAAAAAGTCTCTCAGTTATAGTTTTCATTTGGAAGGCCTTCCAGCAGTTCCTGTAGGATCACATGTTCCATACGCCCTCAAATCTTATACAACCTAACTGTAAGTGATCCATATAACCCGCTGTAAGACTTGTTTCTATGTACACCACTGTTCAACACTTGTTTTTCCTGTTGGCCCAGTGCCTGCTCCAATTTCACTCCCTCCCAGTGGCTTAAATATAGGGGCCCAGGGTGTGGAGTAGGGGGTGGGGGGTGGGGGCCGTAGAGAGAGCAGGCCGTCCAACTATGGCAGCACAAGTTAGTCAGTTGATAAAAAGCTAACTATTAGTTATATCCAATACATAAAATAAATTGTAATCAGAAAATATAGTACAGTAGGATACCGTATAGGGTACATTATTAGCATCATATGAGTGAAGCAATCTCATGGCAATTTGAATATCCTTTCAGCACCTGGCAACAATCGAAACATTTGGACCATTACGATTCCTGCTCACTCTCTCTGAAGAGCCTGTCGGATAAACTAAGTCAACTTAGATCGTCTTTCCCTGTAAACATGAAATCTAAGCGAGCACAACTTAGACAAAAGCATCTTCGTTCTTTGAATCTTCAATGACTCATAACATCACTCATGTTGCAAAAAGCTCCACCCACACATTCTGATTGGTTTGAGAAAGCAACGCACCCTCACCTCGCTTAACCGCAGTTCAGCAACATATAACTCATGAGAGGCCAGCGGGGCCAAAGACAAGCCCATCAGACGATG
The DNA here is from genome assembly GCF_949748355.1 of Melanostigma gelatinosum. Taxonomy (NCBI): domain Eukaryota; kingdom Metazoa; phylum Chordata; class Actinopteri; order Perciformes; family Zoarcidae; genus Melanostigma; species Melanostigma gelatinosum. Next base: position 7,681,739 of record NC_136639.1, read on the forward strand.
GTTGGGTATAAAACTGTTTGTCTTTGAGAGTCAAGATTCCTTTATGTTACTGTGGTGCCAGAGGGGCAACAGGGGACGGGTGTTTACGGTAATTTAAAACAGAAAAACAGCATGACCAGGCTTGGCTGGGCTGTACAGGCCTCTATTGACGAATGCCAACCCAAAACTAGCAAGGCCTGGATTCTGTCAGCAAACACACTGACAGTGAGAGCTGACAGGGACGTGCACACACACACACACACACACACACACACACACACACACACACACACACACACACACACACACACACACTCTCTGCCACCACACAATCTGGAGCAATCTCACCCCATGTAGCATTTTACTGTGCAATCATCAAAGCACCATTAAATCAGAAGTGACTGCCAATAAAGGGAGGAAATTGCAGGCAAGGATTACGATGTTTGCATGATAAGGGGTGTGTGTGGGGGGGGGGGGGGGGGGGGGCAGGGGGATGTAAACGGGGGGGGGGGGGGGGAGTCACAAGATTTATGTAGCATTTACTGTTGAGCAAGTCGTAAAGTGTAATTACAGGGGGGGTCGACACACCGCAGAGCCACAGCTCAGCGGGCAGACTGGCAGGAAGGCAAGGACACAAGTGATCGAGGCCTATTCACCCACACTGTCTCTCTGTTTGTCCCTTCTTCTCTCTCTCTTTAGCTGTCTGTCTCTCAACAGCTCCGGGCCCATAAATCAGCTGCAACAAGTCCGAGCTCCCTGTCGAAACAGCTGAGCCCTCTGACACGAAGTGCTTCATGGGAACAATTCAGTGTGGGCGGCGACTGACCGACCGACATTCCCACAGGAAGACACAAACAGAGAGAAACGGCCCAGCGACTGAGGATGAGCTTTTGATTTGTAGCCTCTTTTTTTCTTCACCGGATGTTTGTCATATTGGAGGAAAAAACTACATTTGTCTGTTGGTATGTTTAAATACACTGCTTGTGAATCATTCTGTAACATCTTCGTCTGTTACACATTACACAAGTTATTTCCTGTCTGCTGTAGAGCTAAATCCTTAACCTTCACCAGAGTCTCTTCTGCTCCTATATTTTATGTTTTAAATAAATGAAATGTATTACAGTCGTCATATACATTGTACATATACATGAAATGTAACCCATCTCTAGCTTATTGGGAGCAGATTTTAGGCACATCGAGAAAATAATTATTAGAACTTTGGATCAAAATTCCTTAAAACCTGCAAAAAACTTTTTTCTGCTGCTTGGTACAATCAGTTTGTAGAAAGAATCTGTCTTCTGTGGCTGGAAACAATGCTGATGGGAGAACCAAAACAGTGAAGTCGTGTGTTATAAAACCAAAACAATGAACTCAAAGACCCTAAAACACCAGCTTTAAGGAATATGAAGAGAAGAAAAACCATTTTTTTACATTATTTGTTCAAATTTGACGACTGGATGAGCATAGTTTTGCAAAAAATGGAACATTTTCAATTCGAACCAATTGACCATGGGTTCACTCTCTGGCTCCTACTGACCGCATGTCCAAGTGTCCTTGAGCGAGTCACTGAACCCAAAGTTTGGCAGCTTTACAGCAGCGCACTGCTCCTAAAATACTTCGGATGGCTTTAATAATGCAGAGGTCAAATTTCATGTCTGTACCTGTATGTGTGTGACGATCGCAATAAAGCCGGGTAGGTAGCAGCGTGTGTGTACATACCAGTGTACCTTCAGTAGCTTGTTAGTAGTGCTAGTTAATGATGTGCTAACGTACTCTGCTAATGTTATCTCTAATGGTTTTTACATGGAAACGTTACATTTTAAAAACCTTTATTTCCATCCAACCTGTCCAGGTAATAAGTATTACTATCACACAACAGTTAACCATGACTAACTCCAAATCCACAAAGCCAGCCCGAAAATGAGAGAAATCTGAAGTGAGACCTTTACAATGTACTTATTAAGATTTCTCAATGAAAGAAAAAGACACTGCTGTCCAATTCTATCCAAAGAATAAGTTACTTCATTGTGTGACAGAGTGAGAACGTTGTAGGCACATAGATGATACAGTGCTTCTTGGTTTCAGTCGGATGTCCTATGAGGCCATAATATGAAGAGGCCATTTTAGGAACAGTAAAGGAAACAGTGACCAATGACAAAAAAACAGAGACTGTCATTTCAAATATCATCACATCGGGCAGTGGACACGTGGGTTTGTTTACGAGACATTTTGTGTTGATTCTCAGGGGAACGAGGGAGCAGAGACTGTGTGAGGGAAGGCTCAAGTGAGAGAGCCTCAATTTGCAATTGGGAAAATCCCTTGAGATTTATGTCAATGTTTACCATTCCTCCTCCAGCCCCCGCTTAAAGGAGGAGCACTTGGACAATAAATCATCCTGTATAAATGGATGGGACGCCCAGAACCTTTTGAACTGGGCCTAATTTGTTCGGTAGCTTTCAAAAGGAGAACCCTCCCTGAGTTAGTATAAGCCAGCGGCCTTTGTGAAGGCCATTGGGATAGCACAGATGTTAAAAAGGCTGACTGGGATTGAGTGTTACTCTCTGTCCCTGCTCTCTCTCCTTCCTACAAGAAAAATACAGAACAACCTGCCAGATACGGAAGTCCAGAGATGAAAAAATATAAAAAATAAATCTGTTTCGGAATAGAAACAAAATGTAATTTGTATGTGCATGATGCATTAAAAGGTTATCGATATTTGTCTGAAGAATTAAGAGTTTCCTCGAGGAAACTGGTCAGCGGAGGTGGTCCCCGCTACAATGCACTGTGGGAAACTGTGGCATTGCAATCATTAACTCTTTGGAAATACGATACATAACTTGCGTAAACTAGATAGACGACGCAACCCTGGTGGGAAACCACAGCAAGTGGATAGTTACCTCTGAATGGAGCATTTAAGGCATTTAGATTTATATCCCAAATATTTAATTTAGTCTTTTTATGTACAATACTATGAATACATTTTATTAATTTATATTTTATACTATTTAATACATAATAATACAAATTATATTAACAATATAACAATTTAATATTCATATTTTGTCAGTAATTGTGGATCAAATGTGAAAACAAAAAACCTGTTTGTTAAATTTAAATATTTACAGACATGTGTACACAAATGGAAAATACATTTGATTATTTCATTCATCCCCTATCTTGTTAAAGGGGTCCTCCAAATGATTGAATGATTACATTTTAACCCTGGCAGCCCGTCTTCAATACTTCCTTGCATACTTTTAATGTTTTAATAGTTATGGTAGACAAACTCACATAACTGCAAGGGGAAAGGCAAATGGTGGTACTGAGCCACTTTAAAGGTCCTGAAGGACATTCAAATAAAACTTTTCACCTCATGAGTGTCTCCTGAAGAAAGAAAAAACTCAATTGTAAGCATAAACCCTTTTTTATCCTTTCATAAGTCCCTAGACCGTTCCTCAACCTGCCCATTGCCGGGGCCCTGAGGGCTCCGGGGTCAGAGAGAGATCAGAGAGGTCATTCTACGGTCAGCGTCAGTTCAAGAAGCTGTTCCATTGAAACTCCTCTTCCTCCTCCTCTCCCTCCTCCTCTCCCTCCTCCTGCCCCCTGACACATGAATCACTTCTGTCCTCCCCCTGTCCTCCTCACCCAGGCCGTCCCAGGCTGCACATGCTGTTTTTCTCTGATTGCTGTCATCACACACACACACACACACGCACACACACACACACACACACACACACACACACACACTGGACTGTTGGCCCTGCTGTTCAGTAATGTCACAACTGTCCGGGAGCTCAGAGAGGGAGAGAGCTTTCAACACATAAACATACAGGTAGTGAGAGAGACAGAATTAACCTGCTGTTTGTCTTGTCATTTGTCTACTGGGTGGCAGCTCAGGACACACACACACACACACACACAGAGCAAGCTAGCATGTAGACAAAACAGCGATCTCTTATTCTGTGGAAGGCCAAAGCTCTCTCCAAACAAAGCACTCATCTGCTGTCATCACTGCTATTCTCACACCTCAACGCTCTGAACTCACACCCGCACGCACTCTCTCTCTCACAGGCGCACACACACGCACAAACAAACACTGTCTCTCACACACAGACAAATATAAAGGTACAGCGTCCCAATAACAACAGGCTTGAGGAAGCAGTCATATTTGGACTAAAGAGCTCCAATAAAAGTTGCTCCAAGTGTTACAGACCTGAGCAACAGACCAGTGTACCAGTCATTTTTCCAGTAAACACACCACTACGCATTACAACCACAGTTAGGATTAAATATAGTATGGAACTGTGGCACAGCTTGTTGACAGGAAGCCAAAAACCACACCGTGGGATAGTGCTGCTGAACAATAATTGACTATTATTGTTCTTTCTCCACATGTTTTCAGCACATCTGGAACAAATTCTTAATTTACGACAACATGTAGCTCTAAATACAGGTGTGAGAAAGAGAAAGTTTACACTTGGAAAGAAAAAGTGATTTGTTTGAATCAAGATTATGGTTGCTACATGTATTTTTGGGGCTTTTGTGGAAGCTGAGACAACACTGACATACTTTCCGTCGTTGATATGATGAACTTGTTAGCAAACAGTTTATTTACATTTACATGACACATCTGATCAGTTACAACATGGAACTTTTAACTGGTTATGAAACAGTCTCAATTTAATACTGATGCCTGTACATGACCCTCATGAGTAAACAAGACTATCAGCGAGAAGACTGCGATGTCTATACATTTATTCCACTGTGTACGTTTCCACGTGAAATCGGATGAAATCGGATGCAGATTCATCAAACACTCTTTCAGTTCAGATTCCAGCGGGTCACTGCCGCCTTGCAGTCTGAACCTCGCTGCGGGAGACCCAGGACGTATTACTGGGCCTGGGTCTCCTGGAGAGAAGGGAGCTGAGCGAGGAACACTGTCAGACCCTGCTGCGTGTAAAATGAGAGGTTTTCTAAAGTGAGTCTGGTGCTCGGAAACACTACCACTTCCGTCCACGGGGACTGCCAACATCTACACAAAATGAAAGTCCCTCGCAGCTTCAATATAAAAGAGAGTTTCACGTTAAAAATAATTCGATATTTTTCAGTGTCATTTTATTGTTAAGTTCAAAGTTCAAAGTTCAAAGTTCACTTTATTGTCAAAGTTTCCACATGTGTTATGCATACAGAAATTTCGAAATGCCGTTTCTCGCAGTCCCACAGTGTAATATAGACATGAACATATAACATATAATAGAATAAAATAGAATAAAGTTAAGAACATAAGGGCCTAGATAAGGGATTAAACAAGTAGCAGCAGAGAATAAAAAGTGACTGGTGCTGATAAAAAGTGACTGGTGCTGATAAAAAGTGACTGGTGCTGATAAAAAGTGACTGGTGCTGGATGAGGGAAGGGGTGTGAGGGGGAGTAGATGTCCTGGTATGTTCCATTAAAACAAATGCATTTTGTAATGTTCTTCATATTATGATCCAAGCGTTATTCAGTAGACCCAATCATGAAACATTTACATTATATGATTATTGGGACAATGAATGGCCACTGAGGAAAAATGTGACGGTAGCTTTTACATTCATCTGGACTCACCTGCGTATCTGCTGTAGCTGTTTATGCAGAGTAAGCTGACACTGTCAACAAGTTAAAAAAACAGGGAACATAAAGAAGAGTCAAATATCCGCTTCAATGGTTCCTTGTAATCAGTGCTTATCAATGCTTCCCACTAATGGCTGAAACGTTACCCTATGAATTACAGCCTCATCATTCATAATCCAGAGAAACGATGCAAATTTGCTTCAGTGTTTAAGTGTCATCAGGGCAGATAGTTGCAAACACAGAGACCTGATCCCAGTCCAGCTGTATCATTCCCTTTCTTCACACAAGCATTAAGGTGACAAATAGTGATGAGACACTAAATGTAACACATATTCTCATGCTCCTATAGTGTTACTGTTTAATAGAGAGGTACCAGTTGAACTGTCTGATGGGCTCTGATGGATTATCTGTCAGGGACGGTATTCTGTGTCCGAGAGCGATGCCAGGAGACAAGGCCGCGACACGAACATGATGAATTTTACAGTTCACTGTCAGCAATCAGCTAAACAAACTGTCACACGCACGACGTAACGACTTGACTCCCAATTATTTCACTGAAGCATAACAGCAGCATTGCCTTTTTCCCCCCCAAGTTAGTTGTGAACTGTACGTGCATAGTGTTGAAGCTATTACCCTCTATCTGCAGCCAAAAGGAGAGGTCATATTACAGCTACATGTGCCAAAATGCACTTTGGCAACCACATTTGTTGTTCACATATTTTCAGGCTTCCATACATGTTTTGTGATCTAAAGGGTTGCTTTGAAGAAGCAGTTAGAACAGCATGTCTTATGCAATGTTATTAAAAAGCTTTCTTAGTGTGCAGGTGTTATGGCAGCAGGAGACGGCGTGGATCTAAACTGTGTTCCAACAGTACTCATCCGTGTAGTACTGTTGGATTAACCTTCTGCACGGTAAAAAAAACCTACATTTTGTGTGAAAAGTTTGTTTTCTTAACTGCAGTCCGCATTGTGAACCAATATTTTTATTGTTGACAAAAACCAGCACAAACGTGACAACGTGTTTATCTTCTTCTTGCAATGTAACGAGGCTGTTAAAGATGATAAACAACACTGATCTGAAGTGGATGTGTACCACTAATATGTGAAATTACATTTACCACAGTGGAGATCTTTGAGGACAACTTTGCTGTGGTCATGTGGTTTGAAGGGTCCAGCAGGGTCAATAATATCTCAGTGGGCTGGTGTGGTTTCAAAAAAACAAATGCATTGTTGTTGAAAGGATTATTTCAAATCTATCTTAATGTAACACTCACATGCCAAATCCAATAGGTTTACAAATAGTATTTTTTGTACAAAATTCCAATTTAATGTTTCCCTGTTTCTGGTAGCCGAGTGTTCGAGACAAATCCCACCAGCCATAAACCTCCACCGACTGCCAGGACAAAGGCATTAAATTGTGTAACTCAAACAGTCAATGACTCAAATTGTCTCCGGCTAAACTGTAGAATACATTTTTGTACAAACTGTGACTGTGGATTTAGTTTTTTTACAGTGTAGTCACTCTGAAAAGGTCGGCCTATATCATCTTCACAGCCGGTGTGGAGAGGAGAAATGATTACAGTGACCAGTGGGGCATGTGAGAATACTAACATGTACTTTACAGCAGCCCACTGCTCCTGAAGATCATAAAATACATATGTGTTATTTTGACCTGCTCTCAGTAGTTCAGGTGTTTGTGTAGTGTTGCCCTCCTGTTACTTAGTTGGCTGTTTTTCATAACCATATACATCTCGACTGTATGGACCCAGTAGAAGAAGCTATTTGTTTGGAGCACGTGGCTACATTTTACATAGCACCCCTAAGTAGAGTCATGACCCAAAGCTGAACCCGTGATATTTGTACCATGTACTTGTTCCCACTTTGAATAATCATCACTGTTCAACAGAAGCACTCAAAAAGTACAAGCTGTGTGTGAATGTTACGTCCTACCTCGCTCCACATTGATGGGAGGTGTTTGAGGAGAGGAAATGAGAAGAGCAGGAGGAGGAGGAGGAGGAGGAGGAGGAGGAGGGGAGACGGGGCGGTTTGTCATAGGAGTCATCAGTAACTGTCGCGACTGTGCTGCAGGCTTAATTAACTAGCTTGCTCGTTAGCATTGCTGCCCCCTTTTCTCTCCCTCCCTCTCTCTCTACCCGCTTGCTGCTCTGAATAGGAACGCCTGATTATTCTGCGCTCCAGTCGCAGCCAATTACAGGCTCCAAATGGAACAACATTAATCAAATCTTTAGTATGGTGGCAAACTCAGAGGTATCAGATTGCAGAGGGACGCAAAACGAATATGTCACTGTCACTGGCGGTTGCACAGGCATTTAGCAGCTAGCATTAGGGAGACGGGTGAGACGGGCTATCGCCTGGGTGTAATGTGGAGCCTGATCTGGAAACCATTAGCATGACATGGCAGCAGAAACCTAGCCTGTCCTCACTCCACACTCATTTTTTATTCCCCCACCCTTGTCTAACTCCTCCCTCTTCCTCTGTCCATTCTCCTTAGCAGTCAGACAAGTGAGGAGCAGAGTAGGATAAATTGGAGGAATGAAGGGTGCAAACGGGATGAATAGAGAAAAGGAGAGTTGAAGGGGTAATGAGAGGGGAACAGTAGGAAATGGTAAGGACAACGAAGGGGAACGCCGAGGTACTTTTCACGATCTTTAGACAGGAAAAGGAAGATAAAGAAACAGAAGAGAATTTTCTGCCAGACTGGCTGATGTGAGTCTTGCTGGACGAGAACACCCAGAACTAAATGCTGCCATTCAGACTCTGGCCTCCCAGAGAGTGGCACTGGATCTGGAGCAGGAGCAAGATCCCCACAAACACACACGGGACCGTGACCCAGCAAACTCCGTCTTGCCACCCCGCGGGCTTCCCAGGGTTTGGCCCAAACTATCGAGCCACAGTCTGAGCCAGCCAGAGGACACCGCTGCATAATGGCCTCATTAGGACAAATGATTAAAGCCCAACTGAAATGTGCTAAATGCCTGTGTCACTGAAGTGGCCTTTAAACGGGCATAAATAAACAAGAGTTATGCGGAATGTTTGGGTGTGCACCCTGGCAGCATAATAAATTACAGGGTAATGATATTAAAAGCACAGAGTCGTTAAGATGCCAAGCGGAGACGCCATAAATCCAGGCGCGGGCTCCCACTGGCTGTCCCCACGCCGAGTAATTAAAGCAGATTTATGAGGCGCATTACATCAGTGCTAGATCGTTCATATATCGGCCTCCCTTATAGGACAGCCTGACAGGCGCCAAAAAATATTGTTTCGAGTTCCCTGGCCCCTCGCAGCCGAGAGCCCTCTCCCTGCACTCCATCTTTTGTTGTGTCAGTCTTGCGTGGTCGTGATGGATGGACCGCTCCACTCCTCCGTCACTCCCCGCGCTTGTTCGGCTCCCCCCATCCGTCGGCAATGGGAGACTTGTGACAGTACCAAATAGCTTTATCTTCACACGGCAGCTCTTTTACACCCTCCCTCCTTTTCTCCTCCTCACCAGGAGAAAACAAAGAGCAAAGACAGGTGAAAGGCCTGAGAGGGAGCGCAGGAGAAAAAACTAAAGGACATAATAGAGCTGAGGAATCACAGCCAAAAGAGGTAAAGAGTAACATTTGTGGTGAATGGGTCAAACAAACAGGACTTTCACCCAGGAGACCGCTGTCTGTGTCCCTTGTGAAACAAAAGTAGCCACTGACGTATGCTATTTACGTAACATTGTTTAAAATAACATTGTATAAATAACATGGTCATGCCCCAAAGTTCATGTCATTGTTACCTCTATCGCTCTGGTTGGTTCGAAATCACGTCTGTGTTCTATTTGCAAAGCAGGATTTCATAATAAATATAATAACTGTCAATATATTCACCTTTGTTGTTTGCAATAGATCCTTTGACTTTGCAGGACACACATATGATACGTATAGATATGGAGTATGTACTTATTATTGTATAATCAACCAGATACATACACATACATTACAGTCATGTTTACATTGGGCCAGCTTATGGAAATCGAATGCCCCCACCACGGATTTTTATGTCTGCCACAAGGTCTGTGGGTACCTATTTGTACCAATGGGCAATATACATACTGTGTGTCTGACCCTCCAGCTATCCTCGTAGAAAAATACCCATACATATACATTTACATAGTTGTACATGCTGTAATGGTTCAATGGTTACACTTTTCTGATACCTCAATACAATCACTGTTCTCCTCAACTGCTGATGAACCTTAAATGTCCCCACAGGAAACACACTCCGAGAGCCAGACAGCTTAATTGGTTTGGCTGCATGTAATTTTAATAGCTCCTGTAATTAGGTTGCTTATTATGAAGAATCAAGTCATAAATCATTTGAAACAGAGTTACATATACATTTCCTGTCATTACAAAAAGTTGTTCTGCTGCTGTTCTAGTGTGCAACTAGAAGTCACATGCAGGTAACCTGAGCATCACGGTCTGAAAAGAAAAGAGAGAAAACAGGGAGGTAAACAAATAAGTCAGGCGCTGATGTTAACTACCTGTGACATTTTTATTATCATTATTAATCAGTGCTTTTCAAGCAACAGATTTAAATCAATATGAAGGAGTGAAACAAATTCCAGCGACCACTCGGATCAGTCTGGGGGAGTTTTAAATTTACATTTATGTCAGTAAATTTAACCCGTTACCATGGACCCGACAGGCTGGAAGATGTGGTGTGATTTCTAATCACGAGGACATGAACTGACTAACCATTTGTCTTCTCTCATCTGCAGTCCGAGCATATTCACAATTCATTAACGTTTTCCCCCTTTAACGTTACGTACTCCCTCCTAAACACAGTGCAACACATATCAGACATGCTACACACCTGTGCACGACTAAGTGTTAACCAAAACAGGTTAACCACAAGGAAAAACCCTCATATGAACACTATACATATAGTTCTATCTGCTCTAGCCAGCAGCGCAGATTGCCTGCTTTGTCCTTTAGAATAAAAGGCCAGGGCCATCATTTTCAAAACATAGCATGGCCATCATTACTTTTAATATCTGATGATGAGCTCATCGATCAAAGACTTGTTCTTTTCAGCGGGGCCCTCAGAACACGTGTGCATTTGGAACAAGTGTGCAGGCGCTGCTAGTTGGTCCCTTATCACCTCAGTGGGGTAGAGGAACATGGAGTGGAAGATATGAAAGTATGTACTGCAGACAGAGAGGGGAGGCATCCGTCGTTTGGCTTCTTCAAATAACCTACAAGCTGGAGCTCTCGGTCAAGTTGTGGATATGTTGTTAATATCAATTTGTAACATGGCTTGTTAAAAAAAACATTTCTTCTGTCTTTTTATTGTCTTTTATTGTCTACTATGTTCCAAAAATTTAAATTTTGTCATTTACGATACTTTTTTCCCCTTTTGGCATCACTAACTGACTTCAGGCCCAATACATCAGACCTTGGATTGAATTATTACATATTTGACTATGACTTAGTCAGTGGGCAGGAAGATTAATGTTTTTGACAGCACCTGTAAAACCCAGTTTCAAGTTATCAGAGGTTGTTGTAAAGACTCAGGGCCAACAGTTGTTACATGCACATAAACAGCCTCGACATTCTGCAGGTGTTTCAATGTGAGATGGAGCTACGATTACTGTAAAAAGAGCAGTTGTGTTTCTCTACTGTCCGAGGTTTATTTGCTTACTGTGTAGGTTTTTTTAACATGTTATCTGATGGGCACGGTACAATTGTATTGGAGAGAGGGACACGGCGTGTGTTTGAAAAACAGCGTGTCTCTGCATGTGTCTCTGAACAGGCGGAGAATGAGAGCAAACAGCAGTGTGCAGCCAAGAGCAGCGCAGCCACTCCATCACTGTGATAGGCTTTGTCATCCTCTCTCTCTCCCCTTCCCCTCTCCCCTGCTCATGCACTCGCCGTCTCCCTCTCTTCCACTCCCAGTGGTAAGGGCGGGGTGTAAAGTTCACTCCTGCCTAATCTATCACCCACCCCCCTCCACAGCCCCGTACAGTCATTAGCTACACACACTGACACAGCGCCCCGGCCCACACCCGACCCTCATTTATTGTCTTTTTACAGCAAGGAAGCAGCATCAATTAATTAAAGGCTAAATTGCTCTGTGTCCCCAGGATATGCAGAGGGCCAAGGGTGATTTAGCTGGGGTTGGTTGGGCAGAGTTAGGAGACATGGGTGTGTGGTCGTGTGAGAAAGAATTACATAATTCTGTTGTCTGCAGGTTTGGAGTAGGGAACCCTTTACATGAACCCACTTTTTGTAGTGGAAGGAATTACTCTATTGTTGGATTGCCAGACTACTTTCAAGGTGGTCATGCTCCCAATTTTTAAAGACCAACTCGTGCGGCTGAAAATCTTGTGTTTGCTGACCTTTAGTGGTTTAACTTCTCATCTTGCTGCAGTGATGTAGAAGTGTACTCTAGTGTGTCATCACTGACATCACTGTTGGGGGTGCTTACTGGTGCAACATTTCATCTCATTCCCGTAAAGTTTCTCTTTTGGACCAACGAGGCTTTTACAGTGATAAGATATAAAGTCAGGAGTATTTAAGTTGTGAAGCAAGAATCTAAACATGACAAATCAAAGGTGAGAACAGAGCTGAAGACAACAGAAAAGATAAAATAGGCCAGACTGTTTTTGACCTAAATATGAACTAGGTAGTCATGGGTTTATTTGTTATGATAGCATTGCAGGCCAGGTGACCAAACGCCCTCAGTGTGTCCTAACAGGTGCTCCAGGCGCAGTGCCCTTGTAAGGGCACACCCTGAAGTACACTGCTCGGCTGTTTACTCTCTCAGTCAACCAGCTGCACTGCACGTTTATAATACTCTCATAAGTGCACTACAGATGGATATGGGTCCCCTCGCCGCCGCTTGCCGGCTTATGATTAATGAGCAGCACTTGGAGCCGCATGTGTTGCCGCCTCGCAGCTCCGACATGTCTTTCCGGACCCGACATTTTGTATCCTCTGTAAAAAATGAGCTCCTTGGTGTCGTTCATTACACTGTTCCACTGCCAGAACTCTCCCATGCATATTCCTGCACACTGAGCCTCGTGCCATGCTTGTACTGCGTGTGGGTGTCCGTGTCACTTTGCATCTAACTCACTTATCGAGCCAGCTATCCAGTGAAAGGCAACACCGAGGGAACGACTTGACTGCAATTTGGGACCGTTACAAAGGGAGACAAGTCAATAGAGGAAGACCTGACAGCCAACGAAGGAAGGATTTCAGCGCTCCCGTAGAGGACACGTGGCATAAGAAGCCCTGGCACAGCAGGAAAGTAGACACTTTTCTGCTGTGCAGGCACACTGATATGACAATGGCCTAGTAATCCTTGTTCCCCCTCTGACGTTATTGCTGTAATTTGGTCTGTCGGAGAATGGAATCCATTTGTCTGACATTGCTGGCCACAGTGAGTCGACTGAATCGACGCACTCGTGCAGGAGTACCCACACACACACACACACACACACACACACACACACACACACACACAAAAAGAAGCACCGCAATCCACACACAGAGCCATCTCACATGCCTTCATATATACACACACTGTCCCACACAGATACACGCTCCCTGCTACTCAGCAGTCTCTCAAGGGCACGTTCCAATAAAGCGGCATTGGAAAACAGCCATCTGATGGATTGGACCTGGAGACGGCAGCACAGGCAAATCCCCTAATGTGGCATAAATAAGGCTGCTGTGCACCGATCGCTCTCTGCAGACAATGTAAATTATATTGTCTGGCGCAGTCACTTCCCGCTCGCTGTGCAGCTAACAAGAGTCACCTGCCAAGGCACGACAAGGAGAGGAGGAGCTACCAGTGGGAAGGGTTAGGGAAATTAATTAAAGTGGCAACACACGGCCAGATGCATGCACACACATACAAACAGATGCAGATGCAGAGCCACACATACAGGCAGTGTATAAGCCTTTGATTTATTTCCCTTGCTCCCGTGCGCTGCCCTCCCTCTCCCGTGGATCTCAGTGAAGGTCGATGCGACAGCTCTGCTGAGGAACAGAGGTGATGCTGCTCAGCCATTTTGGAGCTTAGCTCCCTTCATGTCTGCCTGAGGCCTGCAGATTCTCAGGGGGCTGGCAAACTCAACACAGCGGCCTGTGAATAATATCAAGTGTGATACATTGACTTCCATCACTTCAGAACTTCCCACAGCTGCCTTGGAATGATTCAAAGCCAAGCCAAGGACAATAAATTCGTGGACTGCTCCTTGTCTTCCTCTTCTTTTCACAGCCTTTTACCAAAATTGTCCTTCCTGTCTCTTGCTCTCCGTGCAGCTGCTTTTTTAAATCAGGTTGGTTCCAAGACTTTGTCAGACCACAGCTGTTTTATCCTCGCCAAACTTGTGTCCTCACAGCGAGGCTTTGTTGCAATGGAAGCAATCAATAGACCTGTCAAATTATTCTGCTTGGTTATTCCTCTACTCCTTGTAAAATGTAGTGAAGCCTCTATGGCTTTCTAGAAATAGCATGTCTTTGATGGCAGAGCAATGAACAGACTTTACAGGGTTCATGGACAAACACTTCAACAGAACATGTAGCACATCTAAATATTTCTCAAGAGCTGTGAGCCGAAACCTACAGTAGACTGTGTAGCCCTCGCAATTATGCCGCCATCAGTGAACACATTCATGAGATGAAAAATGCTTCAAACAAACTGCATCTTTCACACGCCCGTATTCCCACAAACACTGAAGCCCACAAGTGCTCTTTTCCTTGCAAGCTACCATGCATAGAAACAGCTTTGCCCTCTCTCTGTCAAACATTTCCTCCCTGAGCCGGCTAAAAAAGTGTTTCCCAACGCTGACAGGCAGAATGGATGGCCTCCATTACGCCCGGCTACAAACACATTCCACCAGGATGAAGGGGCCGTAAATTATCCTGCGAGCGAACAGCCCAGGCCACAGCCGAGCCAACAACCCCCCCCCCCCCCCCCTAATGGGGTCGGCCCATCCACAGCCTGCACCGCACTGAATCACACAACCCGTACACAAACATACAATGTCACCTGTGTGTATATATACAGTATGTGTGTGTATATCGTTGAAATGGAAGGGGGGGGCTCTTTGAATCAAACACCTAAGAAGAGGTCCTCGAACCCACCATCTGAATAAGTGAGATTTAACAAAGACGTGCACTGCGATAAATAGCAACTCGGTTACTCTTGGGATTTCTTGTGACTGTGGGCACAACAGACTTATGTTACATTACAGCACAATAACAGGTCTAACGCTGAGAAGCTGGAGGGCGTAACTGTAGAAACGTCAGCAGTATGTCAGGTCGAATTCAGTTCACATGACACAAGTGTTGTTGGCAGCTGGATAGCCATCAAATAGGCTGAGACATTCCCCCTTGACGTGGTTAAATGCTAAGTGTGTGTCCATAAATCATTACATGCAAATAGCAAAGTGTCAGGCAACGTTGTGTTCCCACACGGTACAGCTTGTTCATCTAACAGTACCCTCTCAGCCTCCCCCTGCAGCACCGATAGGAATCGAGGTCCCGCCTTTCGCCAGTTGACAACAAAACCCCCCGAGGAGAAATCTTCACACTGTAACTACCTCTCTCTCTTCTTTCTCGTGACATTTCATCCACACGTTTGTCTTGGCCGTTTCTTTTCACACAGCTGGGAAATTCCTGAGAGGCCTGATGTTAAATAAACGGGTACCCAAGCGTGAGACCTTTTATTTGTTGCTTCGTGTGTTTGAAGTCTTCGTTTCTGAGTTTGTGTGTTTGTGAATGACATTTTAGTTTTTCATAAAACAAATGTATCATTCCTTGAATACTACAGTATTTCTACATTTTTGCACATTGATATACCGTGGTATGGCCCTTTGAAGAAATCATCATCTTAAAGTTTTTATCATTCACTTTCTTTGTCATTGTGTTAACTGCTTTTATTGAACATGTCTGACATCTTATACCACACAAAGGTTTTACTTTACTCACATAAAAAAAGACAAATTTTCCCCGTAATTCAGGATAATCCGTAGAACATGCTGTTAATAGTGTTCAGTGGATCTACTAATTCAAAGAAATAGTTCTGATGAAAACAGTGGAAAACGTGTGGATTATTCAAAGACTTTTTCTTTTCTTGAATTTCCCCTGGTTGTCTTTATTTGGTTCCTTAACAGGCTCCGCCAAAATAAGTTAGCTTATCTTGTTAGCATCAGCATTCCTTTCCTCAAATCATTAAGCTCCTCTATTAGCAAACTATAGCTGCTAAGATGTAAGCTAGCTGCCGCACCTACATGCTTGCAAATACAATAAAGACAAGCCACCGGGTAATAACTCGGTCTAGGCTACAAAAGTTCAGGTCAATATGGTATCAATGAGTCAAAAATATTTACATTTGATTGAAAGATTTGCCCTTAAATCATGAGGCCACCGTTCTCCTTACGTTTTCTTTTTCTATAAAATGATGGAGTACAACGCACCGAACACCAAAACAGCTGTGTCTATTGTATCATTTTTTGTATTTTGCATTGCTGTTAGCACCAACAACAAAACTCCAATCACTTGTAACATGGTACAAACAGAAATTTCACAACCTGGGCGAATAAAGTGACAGAAAAAACCATCTGAATGGCTAGACATTCATTTGGCAGTTAGAAAATATATTTTTCATAATTTGGGTGAACTGACCCTTTAAATTGAGGTCAAAACGGCTGAATCAGTGCTACAGCCGAACTCGTACCTGAACCACGTCACCTAACAAAATGACCCCCTCCTCCCTGCTTAGGCTCTCACCACGGGGCAGCAGCTGCAGGGCTCCGCCTGAGGTGGAATGGGCCTTGGTGACAGGTCACATTATACCTGCGTGCTGACAGGGGGAAAAGGGGTCAGCCATGCTGTCAGGGCAGAGAGGGAACAGAGCAGGTGACGGGAGTGGGACGAGGTAGAGTGAGGAGGCATGGAGCTCCTTTCATCGGGCCCTTTCTTGAGTGACAGGCAGCACAGCTGTGACACCGATGGTGCATACCAGCACACGTGAGTCCACACAGACAGGGGTGGAAGGCGAAGCACAGAATGTGATGGAAGGGACACCCAGCACACAAAAGTCTGTTTACCCCTGATTTTAAGTGCAGAATAGGTTTTACCACCTTGTGAAACTGTCATGAATCTTGATGACGCGAAATACACGGTGCTCAGAATCATAAGGCTTTTCACAGGAAAGAACATAAATTCATATTTTTCTAATAATTATGTTTTATTGAACAGTTATAACTTCCAATGACTGACTGCTTGAATATAATTTAAGTGTAAAAATGACTTTTGTAGCTTGTAGCAAGTCCTGACTTGTTCCAGACTAAAACACTTTGTTCATTTGTCTATTTTTAGTAAATAACAGTTATTTAGCGTTATCCACATCTGAGCCTGGATATTGCCGGTTGGTGTATTGTCTTCCCCTAAACTGGGCTCAGTTCAGCCTCCAGTGCTTAAAATGAGCAGCTGGTGTTTGGTTGCAAAGGCAGCTGTGTTCAACATCAACTGTCTTTAGATGCATTAACTGATACAAATATCTTCCCGTTGTCAGTAGAAAGGGTAGATTTGATACCCTCCCCTCTGTGCACCTTCTCATAAATTTCAATCCCAACATCAATCCCAACATCCCTTTCCTCTTCATGTCAACAGTTTGCACGAAGATACAAGTCTGAGTAGAGCACACGTACTGCACATGTGCATATCAGTAAAGGAAATAAAGCGACTCCCTCTGTCATTCACTGCATCCCGGATCCTTCTTAATGTTCTTCTTAAATCAATCCTACATCCTGGAAATGAACAAAGTCTCAATGACACGAGAGGAAGTTTGAAAAAGCCCGGTCACCCACTCAACAAACCTTCTTGACCACATGTATTTACTGTGTTATGATAGCAATCAAAAAGATTTAAGAGTTCCTGTCTCTTAAGGCTTTGAAGAGTCCGAAGCAGGAAACTCTGTGATGGATCACTAACAGTCAATACTTCCAGCAATGTGCTTCTGGTGGTCATCCTTACATCCGTTTCCTATTGGACAGCCACCATTGGGAAAACGCCGAGTCCTTAAATTCGGGAACAGGGTCAGGTCACTGAGTACAGGCAATTTGTTTCAGTTCACTGCATGGTCCCATGTAGCCCACGTACAGAAAGTCCTTGCATGTGAAATTACTGGATGAGTCATTGTTCCCTTTCACATTAAAACTCCTAAAATCAAACTGACTTTTAACATCAGAAATTTATAAATTTACAAAATGTTGAAATCTTCAGTTGAGAGGATCAGATACGAACTGGATCTGTCTCAAATTGTTCTTGACTATAGTTTTAGCTGGTTTCAGCTTGCTTGAATACAACAGTGAAACAAAGATATTTAATCTCTAGCTGAGCTAACACTGCAGAATGGTGACCATTGACAAGAAAAAGCCAAATTAAAGCTACGACAAGAAACTTTCATTGTGTGTTGATGTTGCTGTTATCTGTGGAGAAAAGCGGGAAAGTTTGTGGTGACCGACATGATTTTGTTTGTTTTTTTGTGGAATCCAACGCGGTAGCACCGATGACAAGCATTAAGAATAACTATCTAGAAATGACCAATCTTCTTGCTGATGATCTCGTTTATGTAGTTCATATAGCGGCATCACAAGGACTAGGAAATATTGTAGTTCTAAGAACGCCGTGTTGAGGGACTTTTTAGCTCCTTAGAGAAGAGTAGATACTCTCCCAGCACAAGAGGAACCATGAACACGTGAGCCAATGCAGCACCGGTAATAAAAAAAATAAAAAAAACACTCATGAGCACACACCCACTGGGCCAAAGGACGATAGCTAATTCAATTACAAGTGAGATGTTTCTGAACTTACCAGACTGTACTACCTGTATTATAATTAACTTTTAACCACTTTGTGAAAATCTCATTGCGTAAATATTTTGTGAAAGCACCAATGATCAACGCTACAATATTGTCACAATATTGTTTGAGGTATTTGTTCAAAAACATTCTGATATTTACTCTTCTCCATGTTCCCCATATTGTAGTTCTCCTGAAAGATCCGCAGTGGGTGATTCTTCCGATGTAGTCCTCAGTAGGCTGTAAGATTCACAACATCTTCTCGCTTCTTGACTTGTACTTTTATTTCTCACATGCATGCATTTGTGTGTGTGTGAGTATGGTTGTCTGCCTCGGTGTTTGGACTCTGTGTCCTCTGCTTCCTCTCCCCTGGCAGTGGCGCAGACACTGGCCACCACAAGTCATCGCTTTCCTGTCAGCACCGCTGCCCCGTTTACCCAGCACCCATTCATCAGCCTTTTAATGAAGTAGCAGGTTTATTACGCTGCGGTAAAACAATCCACCCTCCCACCGTCCGAAGCCAGCATGGGGAGACAGCCAGCTCCCTGCCTGCCGAACTTTGCTGACAAAGCTGGTGTACCTCTGCATATAAGACTGTGAGCAGCGAGTGAGCAAACCGTGATGGCCAGTTGGCAATCAAGAAGGGCATTCACAGGCCTACTATTTCACTTTATAAAAGATGGATTCTGATATAAGAATAGGGAGGTAAAGATGAGATTGGGCTAACTCCAAAGAAAACCACCAACAAATTCTGCATGAAATTGTCAATATGTGCGGGGCCATCCCTTAACTAGCATACAACGTTTCCTGCTTCACGCCATCATGACAGTTTTACACAGGACGGATCCTTCCTCGCCAAAACCAAGCAAGACATTGCAAAGACAATGTAGCACAATGTAGTTGGCGAGTTAGTTAGGTCTGAATCGTATCGAAACAGCTTTTAAGTGTATTCTATTTTTATCAATTTACTGATCATGGATTGTTTCTAGATTGAATCGTTTGAGAGGGAAAATACACACCCTATATGAAGTGTCTATTGTATTCCTGTGTGTCCACGTCATTGTGTTGATGTGTGTGTGTGTGTGTGTGTGTGTGTGTGTGTGTGTGTGTCATGTAGCAGGGAGTCAAGCAGAGAGGTGTTGATGCTGATTCTCCCTAACTGTCCGGTCTCCACTAGAGGATGCTCTGCTGTCTCTGTACAGACCTCTCTCCCTGTCAATAAGACTTCAGCAACACCCGCCGGATAGACGCTCACAATACAACCATGATTCTGACAGCAGAAATCACAAGCGATGCGCGTGTCTCTTCTGTCTTTTCACTCCTTGAATCAAGTTACAGAGAGGCTGACCTCCAACCATGGTTTAATCTTTGGTGACTGGAGTGTTAATAATTTCTTTCTTTGCTTTTTGTCACTCCTCTCTATCGCTCCCTCACACACACACACACACACACACACACACACACACACACACACACACACACACACACACACACACACACACACACACACACACACAACCTCCATTTGACATGTTCACTATGATGACAGGCAGTCAACATCCCCCTGCTCACATGACATTTGCACAGTGTCATCTTGCTAGTCTTGTTGTGTATTCACTAATGACCACACACACACACACACACACACACACACACACTCTGAAGGAGATAGAAATCGCTGCGCTATTTGGGTATGTCAGTCTGATGTGCAGAGCAGTTGGTTGGCTCACCAGGCAGAATTACATCAAACAGACAGGCCTCTTCTATGGAGGTCTGGCCTCACACACACACACACACACACACACACACACACACACACACACACACACACACACACACACACACACACACACACGCATACATACTTTATCCTGCAGGTAATTAGAAGCTGGAGGCCGTCCATCAAACACAAACTCACCCTCTTGACTCCACAAATATTGATAAAGTGTCTGTCCACAGTGATTCAAGAGCAACCACGCAGAACAAAGTGTCTCATCAAGGTGTTGTTTTCTATATTTGATTTCAAATACACAGACACACGGTATATCTATGAATACGAATATTTTCATACACAAACATTCATGTGTTCCACAAAAAAAACACACACAAAGTGAGCTCAAAGGCAGCAAACTATTTGGGTGATGTCAAGGGTAAGGCATGAGTGTCAATCAGTGCAGATCATCCTGTCTGTCTGTCGATTCACCTGTGTGTGTGTGTGTGTGTGTGTGTGTGTGTGTGTGTGTGTGTGTGTGTGTGTGTGTGTGTGTGTGTGTGTGTGTGTGTGTGTGTGTGTGTCTCGCTGGCTAGCTGTTTGCCGCTCAGCCTGGAGTCTATCCAGGCCATCACTCACACTTTACCCAAGGAGAGGCCGTCGGACAGGTTTTATTAAAACTCTGTCAGAGGGTGTGTGTTGTATACGTGTGTGTGTGTGTGTGTGTGTGTGCGTGTGCGTGCGTGTGTGTGTGAGAGAGTGAGTGAGTGTATGTGCATGCATCGGCCTCAGGCTCAGAAGAGATATCATCTCTCCCTTGACATGTTCTTTCATCTTGCCTTTTTTCTCCTTGACAGACACCATTTTGGTTGCCAGTCATTTTTTACTCAGGCCTCTCCGCAAGGCTGACTTAAGCCATTGTCTTGTGTGCAGCAGTGCCTGAGTTACTCTGTGTTTATAAAGCCATTTCAATCACATCATGAGCAAAACTAACATACAAACGCATTGTTAGTGAATCAGAAAACTAGGATCCTGAAAGATAGGTTCATGTTCATTTTAATACAAAACTCATGTCACTCAAGAAACATGTGCTAAAAACAGGTGGTAAAGAAAAGTGCATAACATCTCCTACAGTTCTGCCAAAACTATGAAACTTAATCAATCTCTGTTTGCCAAATCAACAGAGGTGGAAAGAGTATGAGAATATTGTACTCAAGTAAAAGTACTGTTTCTTTAAAAAAGCATTTTCCCAAAGTACCTGTGTAAAAATGAACTCCTGTAGTAAAATCTGCATTAAAAGAGGGGATGAGGGGGTGATATACGATACTCCTGTTAAAATAATGAACTTACTTTGGCTACAAAAATGTATTGCATTGCATGTTAACTTATACACAAGAGGAACAACAGTCAGCATCAGGGCCATTTATGGCCAAACCAACAGACAAGCACCCTGCAGTCTGAGCATACAGCTGATTATCAAGTATAAATACACCCCGGTCCTCCTCAGTGGAGCAAGAATCAATCGGAAAAGAGACAATACTCAGACGATTAAACAAGCAAATGTTCAACAGTAACCCACTGCTCAAATTCAAAACGTTTTAAGTTGAACGAGGCTCTACCGTCACATCGGGATTAACAGTTGTCAAGCAGCAGAAAGCCCTCAACACATCTCACTGAAGGTAGTTCAAACACAGAAGTCACTGCTGCAGGTTCCAAGAGCATGTTAGCATGTCAACCAGACCATCGTAGGTGTGTCACTTAACAATAGCGTGCTCGCTGGGTGGTTCATTAAATCTGTCAACTTTGTTTTTAACATGTAACCACAACCCATACGTGTCCCTTAATTTGCTTGAGCTTGAAGTGGTCTCGGCCTGCGAACTCGGCCGTGAATCTCTGCTTTAAAAATACTCAAGTACAACAAAATATGATTGTTACAGTAACGAGAGTAAATGTATTTTTATTCCAGCTGACATCTATACCGTTTGATCCCTTCTCGACTGATAAAAAAGGCCTGCAACACACTCAGGAAGTCAAATTTGAACACAGCAAGGCGGAAATTAATTAGTAGTCGTAAGACAGTTCCGTCAACAAAACTTCAACACATGCAGATACCAGGAAGGAGCTGATTTAACATGCAAATACAGTCTGGGGATAAGTTGCACAAAATTACACAACAATTAGCTGGTTAGTTAGCTAGCTTAGTTCTGGCTAGCTCATAAGGAAACACTGTCCAGCGATACACAAAAATATTAAAAAGCTAGTTTAGTTCTATCTAGATAACAGGGTTTAGCAGGGTTTGGGGGGGAATGTGTACTGAATGTGTACTGTAAATTTGGAAAATACACTTTTCTGAGAGGCTACCCGTATTAGCTTCGGCTAACCTTCAGAATGCATTTTTGCACAGCAAGAACACTGTTTTTCTTTTTTTCTTTCTCACATTGTAGTTGCGTTAACAACCACGTCCATTCGCGACAGAGGGAAATATTAAGGAAACCATGAGAGTATTGTGTAAAGAAAAAGAAAACTTGAGCAAACTAAACAACAAAGGAGGATGAAATGTGATACAATGTTTTCACCGGGATGAAGGCAACCATGATCCACAAGGTTGTAGTGCAGCGCATCATTAAAAAAACAACATATGGAGCTGCTGTAAGAGGTGTCACAGATGTTCTTTCTCCACAAATTAATTTCTTCTTATTGCTCCATGAAGACGAGGAGCAAAAGCCACACATGCATCAGGCGCAGTAATTAAATGCTGAGACAAGGCCTTCCCTGTACGATAGGCTCTCTCTCTCCCTCCGCTCCCACCCACCCTCTCGCGCTGCTCGCTCCCATCAGCAGGCCGTTCGTTTTTAATCATGTTGAAATGATTTATTTAAACGTCAGGCAATGTGTCACCTCACTTCCTTTCATTTTTCAAAATGTTTGTGTTCTTTGCCGGATGATAAATGTATCGTCAGACAACTTCAATATGACTAATTAACTTTGAAATATCAGAACCAGATGTCGAGTTGAAGGAAGTTCTTAACAGGCAGCCAGGAGGAGAACTACCTTCCTCCTCCTGCAACAGCCCTCCTCCTCTTTCTCACCCCCGTCCAACCTGCTCCTGCCCTCCACCAAACTCTTGGCTTCAGTCTTTTTTTTTTCTTAACACACACCTTCCTCAGAAGTTTGAGCCATCCTGTTGAGAACCAACACGTTGCACCAGGTCATAAATCTGGCAGTGTGAAGTTAACCTGCACATGCCCTGTGTTTACCTCCTCCCCCTTTTCCCCTCTGTGTCACTCAGCACCTCCACCTAATTTATTCTCCTCCCTCCCTAGCCTCCTGACCAACTGGCTCACTTTTTTCTTCTCAAGCTCCAAAGATTTGGGTTTTTTACTGATTTATTGAGCTTACGCCCAGAAAGTGTAACCAGACCTATGAGAGTTGGTAAATGTATGCTCTCAGACACTCAAAAAATGAGTCCAGATACTACTTTAAAACTTTTATTTCACAGCTAATCTCAGACAAATGTACTTTTTCATGATTTATGTCACTTTATTTCCACCTGATGTCAAAAATGTTTGGATCAGGAGACTTAAGTGGAATATGAGTTCTGTTCCTCCGTATTCTGGCTCACACAGCTAGAATGTTTTAAGTTGGAGTGGTGGTGAAAAATCTTCTGTCCCTGCAGAAATGCCTAGAAAAAGCAAAAGGCCCTTGCAGGAACACTGCAGCGCTGACACTTTGACAGTTTGCCATGAGTGACGTCTGATCTGTACAAATTTCAGGACTAATAAATCTACCTGTCAGAGCTTGGAGCTTGAAAGGGCCGCCGCCCTGCGGCACAGCTTTAACACAACTTGTGTTGATGAAATTCTGTAGGCTGGAGAATTATAGCTGTCAGAAAAACGCCCACATCAAACCTGAAGCCTTGGCGTTCCTTCTTTTTTCCCCTCCGCTCTCTCAACACTCTTATATTGCTCATTCACCTCCTCCCTCCCTCCCTCCCTCCCTCCCCGCTGACTCTCCCCTCCAGACGTCTCTCTTTTCCTTCCTCCTGTTCTTTCTCACTGCTTGGAAAATGAAACATAGGCGTCCTTTCATGGCTTGACGATCATCATGACATCATTTTGACACCCCGCAGACCCCCTCACCCCCCATCCTCACCCTCCAACACACACACACACACACACCTCCCCGTTTTTTTAATCATTTGCTCTGCCAATTCAAAAAAGTTTGCTCGCAGACAATAAGTTGTCAGGGGCTACGGGTGTGACTCGTCAGCTATCGCACGCTCAGCTCTCTCCTGGCTTTCAGCCATGATGGAGGACAAGAAGGCGAAGCTGCCTTATTGGCCGGCCTGGGTTAAAAATGCGGCCGAGTCACCGGAGCATCAGAGTCACCAGCTGGGGGTCAAACGGGCTGAAAGGTGGGAAACGCTGCACATGATTTCACAAGAAGGGGTGTTAGATGTGGGTGATTTAAATACCAAAAAGCCCATAAATCAACTACCCACCACTCCCCTCTTGCCACCTCCTCCCATTTCCACATCCTTCCAGGCCCGAACCGCTCCCTCCCCTTTTCACAGGATTTATTCCTGTTTATCTTTGATCCTGGACTGGTTTGCTCCTCATCCCCTTTCAACCCGAGCCGATGTATCCTGTTGGTGATAAATCACCGGCGAGTGTTTAGATACTTTGCTGCTGCCGTTGATTTTCCTGTAAACGCTTCAAGAGGGGTGGATCATATTTGCATTCTTCAAAGTGTCGTTGTCGGTGTTAGAAGTTCACTGGAGTCCTGGGGACGAATGGCAGCCCGAGCTTATTGATTTAAATGTCAAAAGGTGTGTCTTTTGCATAAGGTGGGGACCCTCCTGGTGCAGTGTGATCATTCATTGACAGATGAGGCAAAGAGCCCGCGTGAAGGTGCTCTGCTTTATCATTGAAATGATTCAGTCAACTGCGTGAGCTAGGTAGCATGATACCTATGAGCTTGGCGGAAACGTGGAATTAAAGTGAAATCAGAGAAACCCTGTCTCCTGTTGGAGACAGGGTTTCTCAGTGGCTGGAGAGGCTGTCACATAGCCAAAAGTTCAGACATGCAGACCTCGCAACAGCCACTTTGTGCCTGTCACGCATGAGTCACTCCTTTCAGCGTGCCATTTCAAATGCCTAAACTGCAAATCAGATTGCATTCCATGACTTTAATCAACTTTGATCCCACCTAAGCTATTTTTCATCAGTCATATCACATAAAAGAGTGACAACAGAAATATCTTACGTTCATTAGCCCCATGCTGAAACAGCCGCAGCCATTTACACTACACACACAGCCACCGCAGCAATCTGTCAATCCGTGTGCTTGTCAATCACTCCGTGTCTCTGTGGGAAGTCGGCCCTGACTGACAGCCCGTGTGATCTCTCCCAAGGACTGGCAGCAAGGCAACAAAAGGCCCGGCTACAGTAATTGGCAAGATAAAGACATCCCGCAAAAGCAGCACTGTCACTCATTTGGTTCCAGAGCGATGGATCAACGTGAAACACGCCACACCAGTTAACCAAAGGGAAAGTATGCTTGTCGGCTAACCGGTAACCAATCAGAGGGCCAGCTCGGGGTCACTTCCCCTGGCGGCTGGCTGAGAGGTGACCTGCTTAAACTAACACACCACGAGCCCACCCCCCTCCTCCTCTGGATTCACCTCTCTAACCTTCTCACCTCCACTCTCCCCTCCCGTGCACACCCTGACCTCTGACTGACCTGTTGGCCTTTTGCTGAGGTCAGCCTTAGGTCTGTCTGCCCAGTCTTACCCCCGTCCCTCACACACCTGGTTCTCATTTCTCACATTTCACTTTCCATCAGAGCTGCAGGAGGGACGCCTTCTGCCTGTCTGTCTCTTTGTGTGTGTGGAGGTAGAGGTTCAGCTGCCAACATGAAATAAACCATTACTGTCCAAGAGGCAGATTTAAAATGCAGATATGGTATTTACTATCTCTTTATATCAGCGATGGTAGGGCCTACATGAGGACTAAAATGTGAGGTCAAACGTGGCAAATTACTCAGTTTCATTTTAGTGCAACATGGGTTTCCTGGATAATAATAAAGTGAGTAAAACAAAAGTCCTTTGCTGGTGTCAGGATCCACTCTAAGAGGTCAGATAGGGTATCCGTGTCTTCTGAAGAGGCCCTGTCACAGGGTGTGTGGGTTACTGAGTGTGTCTCCTGATGCCCTGTATCTGACCTCCCTCTCTGTCCTCTCTCAATCACCCATGTCTCCTCAGACACCTCTCCTCCTCCTCCTCCTCCTCCTCTTCTTCTTCTTCTGCTGCAACAGGAAAGCAAACCGAGCAGGAGGGGCTCCCTCGCAGTGAAAGCCTCCAAAGAGGGACCTCCTGCGCAGCATGTAAAAGGCCTCTCTCATACATACACACACATACACGGGGATCCCATGTCTGGCTGCCTGGCTCTTCAGAGGGTAGTCATTAGTCATCAGGCAGATCAAAGGACAACCGCAGGAAGTGAAAGGACCCTGACAAGGAGGAGTCCATCTGGCTGGCAGGCCATCGCTCATCCTCAGCTGACAGGGAGGCACACTCTCCATCTGACTGCCGTTTCCGCTCCAGGCTGCTGCCTGAAATGTGGTTCATTTCTATGTGACAATTTGTCTTCGATTGAGGCGAATGTGGCTGATTTGACTGCATCGTGACAGAAGACGTGGACTTCTCTCCAACTCTCTATAACAACGTCACCATGCTGTGAAATCACTCATATTTCACATTCATATTATATTAAAAGTCAGTGACATGATTTGCATTTTTTTCTTTGAAAGAAAAACTGTTTTAAAAGAGTATAATTGTGTTCATGTGGTGTAGCTATTTTCTTGTCAAACAACAGTTTTTTTCCATCCGCAGCACTCGTGTGCGGCTTCTCTGTTGAGGATCCAGCTCAACACACCAGATACCCCTCTGTCAACACACAGACAGAGGGGTATCAATCGTCTCATCTAACTCTCTGCAATAAAGCAAATACAAATATTCCCCAAAAAGGTATTTAGTATTAAAGAGCCTTTGGCAAGCTTTAAAACATGTCTTGGATATTCCTTTCTTGTCTTCATCATGAATTTCAAGGGGATTGTATGTGAAAATATATAGTTTACATACTTTTCTCGACCTAGTAAAGTCTCTCTACTTAGGGCTTACCTCCTTTTTTCACATTGTATTGCTGACAATTATCAGTAAAGTTGGTGGTGGTGGTAATGATAGTGATTATGAGTGTTATTATTGCATGACACACTGAAACATGCTAAAGCAACAGCATCCAAAAATTGCCCCGGTGTCCCATATGAGAGCTCCACCATCATCCCTCACCACTTCCCAACCTCCACCACCCACCTTGGCCTGTCGGCAGGGTGACCCTGTCCTTTCGTTGCGTGACTGAGCGCCTCTCCTGCCACACAGGAGGCATCAATTACAGGCCCCGGCCGTCCCGGTGTCACTGCTCTGTAATTAATGGGCTCTCCCGGCAGTGCGCCATGGGGCCTGGCCTCACCGTGAACTCTACAGGAATTTAGAGCCAAACACGCACACACAACAAAGCACACACACGCATGCTGAAACGTACATGTTGCTTGTGAGTCATTGGCTCACACCTGCTTATGTGATTTTCAAATGTGCCCTGAAACCAAAAAAATCGGATGACACATGTACATACGCATTAAGAGCATGCATGCATACTTTGAAAGGCACAACTAATAATTCAGACCCGTGCACACTCTGGTTCATGTTGCATATGCTCACACAAAGGCAAGTGAGCAAAAGTCATGCACACACTGACACACAGAGGCCCAGCCCCCTGCTGCATGCCCCTTCATTTGTCAATCAGCCAGACAAACAGAAGCACAAGGTCCCCCAGGTCATAGGGTCATGGGATCCTGTGATTCTCCTGCTACCCTGGATCTCAACACACACACACACACACATTTTAGATACTCCAGCCAGTCCAACTAACCCACAACCTTCTGTCAACTCCTTTTCTTCCCCACCCTGAATCCTGTTGACTTTGAATCAGTTCCTCCATTTTTGTTGTTGAGAGGAGATTCTTCCTGTGGCAGACATGCTTTCAATACTTCCATGAGCTTTTCCTCTCCAGTTCAGTTCCTGCTTTCATTCTCTTCACCTCCTCCCTTCCTCTCGCCCTCCCTCCCTCCCTCTTTTTTCTCTTTCTTCCTTTCCCTCGCTCCCTCCTTCAAACATCACGCCTGGAGCTGACACTGAGCGTGACCCTGCCTTTATTGTTGCAGCGGGGCAGAGGCGCAAACACAGGGCAGGGACTGTCACCCCAGTGATTAAAGAGCGCATGTTTTCAGTCAAACGCCTCAGAGGGGAGCGATCCCAGAAAGAGAAAGAGGGAGGGAGGGAGGGAGGGTGGGGGAGGCTCAGAGTCAAGCAGAAAGATAAAGAGCTTTTAGGGTTTTCACAGCTGAAGAATAAAAGCATTTTGGAAAGTCATAAAGGCCAAAAAGTGACATTGAGGATTGATACGTTGCGCTGTTCGTGGCTTTTTATTACAATTAAAACACACATCATCAATGCTTTCCACTGATTATATGATAAAGGCTTGACAGATTTAAAAAGTGACAGCCTGAAAATCTTGCTCTGAACTTTGTGTCACCATGCCGAAAGGCGCTGCTAACCCACTGAAAAGATTCAATTAGTATGGAGTTTTGACATCACATGACGGTCTAAGTGCTGTTTCAGAAGCTTGTTATGCTGTAAACCTGTCATATTTCAACATGTTAATAGGAAAAAAAATTGCCATTGTCATCTAAGATCCATAAACCTAAATTTGAACCACCACTTGTGCAGGCAGGCCCTGCAAACTGCAGCTACAGGGTGATGTGTCCTTGGCAGCTCGGGACCAAGCAAATACAAGAGCGGCTTGTTGAGTTATGGCTGCGGGTAGGAAAAAGAGCGAGTCATAGATGTGACATTTTGACCATTAGACCTTGCTCCGCAAAATATTATTTTTATTAATGTGAACAGGAATCGGTTTCTCCAACAACACTCGCGAGGATTAAAACAAATAGGGCCATGAAAGTGCCAGGCAAGGAAATAAATAAATAAATATCACGCCTGCCTCCATATTTCATATAACAGTCACCTCCAAGAGCTGTGGGCCTCTGTGTTAGGCGTCCAAGCTAAACATTTGGAAGTTTGCTCAGTCATAAATTAACGGCTTGACAGTCAAAAGTGTTCAAACTCATTTGTCAAAACTTGCTTGCTTTTTCCCACAGCGTTTAAATTCATAACAGCAGTTTTTCTTTCTTTCCAAAAGTCCTCCAGAAAAGTGTTTCCCAGTACCACGCAGTACTCTGAAAATATAATTCTGGAAACTAAAATCCTTTGACTGTACATCACGTGTGCTGAGACCAAAATCCATCAATTCCCCTGCACAGAAAGACGCTTGAATTAATCCAAGTACAATGTATCTCCACGGGTTGCTGTCAAGGGGATTGAGCTCTGAAGAACCTCCAGGCATCAGATCAACATTCATGGCTCATCAGCTCAACAACTTGTATTTTTGTTAATTTAGCAGTCGTGTTCTGCTAAAGTGGGATAATTACTATTGACAAGCTTTTGCCAAACATGCCACTGCAGAGTAAACACAGATGATGCCTTTGGCTCAGAGCTTCAGACAAACAAATGTCATTCAGGCCAGACAGAGAGAACGTTGCTGCATGAAGGCTGTGCAGCACAATACCCATAATGCACTGTAACCTTTCCTGCAACTGATTCCCTTTGGCAGGATGCACACTGTAAACATAGATTCCCTTACTTTCTCTCTCACACACATGTTTGCAGTTATATGTATCTGGTAATTGTAGGTGGTACATTAAAGGGTCGGTAATCTTGAGAAACTAGCAAGACGCTGGATTTAAAAAATCATCAAACAGGAAAACTCCAACTCTTTTCCAAATAAAGTAGGCATCGCCACTAAATCGAGCGAGAAAGTTATCAATCGGGCCATAATTATGATTGTATAGGCTTCTTACAGTCTGACAACAGCCACAGATACCTGAATTATTTTTGTCGGAGCATTTGATTTATTGATTGCCGTCGAGATGTAAAGAGAATTTCAAGATTACCAACCTTAGTTAACCCCTACACGTTCCAGGGGGTACCAGATTGTGGACTGCATTAGCTATAGCTTTTATGAATTGCTTAAAAAAAATTCACATATATGAATTGTTAAAATATCTAGTCATCGAATCAACTTTCTCTCCAGGGCGTTAGGGGGAACCCAGCTGTAACTTACGGCAAAAGTTAGTAACTAGCTAACGCTCTGTGGCCAAAGGCCGCTTCGGCCTGGAATGGATCGACCGTTCGAGAGTCTTCTTGAACTTCCCGATGGCTAGTACACCCCTTATGGACAACATCTACAATGCGATGCCTGTGTTAACAGCCCATAGGCACAGTCCTCATTGTGGTCCTTGTCAAAACCTCCTCCTCTGCTCTCAAACCGCTCATCCAGTACTTGACACATGCCAGCTCCCATCTTTCATCATCATTTCTAGAGCCACATACAGATTCATTTTCCCTTCCCACCCCCCCTTTTGTGTGTGTGTGTGTGTGTGTGTGTGTGTGTGTGTGTGTGTGTGTGTGTGTGTGTGTATGTGTGTGTGGTCTGCGTGACTGTGAATGCATATGTGTGTGTGCGCTGTACCCAAAGAGACAGACAGGCACACGAGCATGAAATCCACCAAACCTTCTCTAATTCCCCCTGTAATTTATGGCTCTCAGATACATGTCATGCTGAGGCTAAACAAACGGTCCTTTGTCGCTGACAGCAGCCTTTGATCAGAATGAATCGGATTCGCTGTCTCGCTGCTGCACCGGCTCTGCCCGCCAGTGCTGCCGCAAGGATTTCTACTCACACACACACACGCACACGCAC
This sequence comes from Melanostigma gelatinosum, assembly GCF_949748355.1. Classification (NCBI taxonomy): domain Eukaryota; kingdom Metazoa; phylum Chordata; class Actinopteri; order Perciformes; family Zoarcidae; genus Melanostigma; species Melanostigma gelatinosum. The sequence goes on from NC_136639.1 coordinate 7,712,845, forward strand.
ACACACACGCAGCCATGTACAGCCCAATGGTGCTGAAAGTTTTCCACTCGCACCTTAACTCACACACGCTCTTCCTAAACTCAAAGCACGACACCCCTCATCAGTTTACTCTGAACTTGTGACCCTGGCTAACACTCCCCCCCTCCTCCCACGCACCCAGTCTCTCTGCAGGATTCTCTCCAGCAGGCCCACTGGGTGATTGACAGCCGTGGGGGAGAGAGGGAGGTGAAGCTCTGAGGTCAAGCAGCAGCAAGCAGAAGAGCGAGTTCAACATCTGTAAAGTCGCACAAGCTGACGTGATCCCTGTACAAACTGCCAGGCCAGCTCGCACACACACACACACACATTCTCACCTGTTGGCGGCCATGTTGGAAGCCACTCACTGCGGATTGCATCCAAATGAAAACATAGGGTTTTGGCTGGGATGTTTTGAAATGTTTGGCGTGGTGAGAAACTATTTAAGCTGTCAGCCAGAGGGACATGCGAATGTGTGTGTGTGTGTGTGTGTGTGTGTAGTAGCAGTGTAGAGTGATTAAGCACGTCGCCGTTGGCCTGTGGGATTGACAGTAACGCCGGCTGACTTGGGCACACAAGGGGGAGAAAGACTGGGGGCACTTGTGTAACAGAGACACACAGGCAGGTACTGTTCTTCCGCCGAGCTCGAAACAAACCGCTGTTGACATCCCTGTCACCAACACTCATTTCTAGCGCTCAACGAGATTAGACTCAACTGGCGGTGGTAGAGACAGAGGCATCAAATTAAGCGAAAGCGGCTGACAGCGAGCATGTTCAGTGTGCTGGCTTTCTGCAGGCTGTTTTCTTCCGCCTTGCTTCGCATGAAATGTTATCTTTCAGCTTGCATTCCAAGGGGAGGGATCAAAGATTAAATTCAGGGTAGATTCGGGGGAGCCGTTTGATGAGCAGGCACACCAAAAGGAGAAAGTGCGGGCTCAAAAGACGTGAACTTTGAGGAAGAGATGCACTCAAGACATGCCTGGTAGACAGATTTGATCATTTGGCTTCAACTTTTGCAGACTTTGTTGTGATAACATGGGCTTAATTCATTGCCGTCTCTCTTTTTCTCTGTCACAGCACACATGCAGATATCATGTTCCCCACCCATTTACTCGCCCACCCACACACACACTTTGAGACGTCTTATCCCTCACATACATGCACACACAAACAAACACACTATCCCCCACCCGCCTACCTACCCATGCGCTTACACGTAGGCTTTTTGACAGAGTGAAGTTGTCAGGGAAATGGAGAGGAAATGACACAGGGCATATTTTCACAAATCTCCCCTGTTGGCATACTCTGCTCTGGCACAGGGCCTGTCAGCAGCATGTCTCCTCAGTTTAGCCATCAGACACAGTCAGAGTGCCAAACACACTGGGACACGCTCGTCCTCAGACAGGAGGGAAGACAGAGAGAAATGTCAACGGAGAGGGACATGGAGGTGTGTGTGTGCGGGGGACTAGGTTTCAGAGAGAGGGAGAGAGCGGAAAAGAGAGACATGATTGAAAGAAAAAGTCAAAATGAGTTAAACTAGAGAGGCGATTAAGAATTTCACATCCTTAGAAAGAGGTTAAGTCCAACTCTAACCCCACTGCTCTCAGTGCTCCCCCCCCAAACAGAAATGTCAAAATGCCAGGCCATTTTCCCTTTTACCGGTACTGTAACATAAACCGTGCGGCTCGGGGTGCCGTGCGTCATCGCGACTTTGGGAAAGTGACTTTGACGAGGTGGCGGCCGGCCAAGGCAGGCAGTCCTCACATCTACCTGCTTCACTGGAGGCACTGCGTTGACCCTGATGGCTGTCTCCCACAACCCCCTGCTCTGCTGCTTACCTAAACACACACACACACACACACACACTAACCAGCTGTGTATGCCATCCTACGACTGCAACAGACACTCTACTGTTCTGCCACACACCTCAGGGCTAACAGCCTCCTGTCACACAGCCCAACTAATTATCTTGGCATGAAGAGGAAAAACACAAACAGGAGATGTTGCACATATTTTCACCTAATGCTGAGGCCGTGTATCCTGTATGACACACATAGCAGAGGCTGTGGATGTGTGAGAAGTTCAGGCTATTGCTCCAATTATTTTAAAGCAGGGATGCTGCAAAATCTGGATAAGAATTTGCTTTCATTTGACATTTAACATAACAGAGCAAGCTGCGCATAACTGCACAACTTGTCAACATGAACACTTCTTCAACACACATCCCCACTTCAAAACACTCAAACTATCCCGTTAAAGGAAAGACGTCAACTACGACTCCCAGGGAGCATTTAAGAAACAGCTGATCTCAAAGCTTACAATTCTGTTGCATGCACTGCTGACAGTGAGCAGAAGCTCCGAATTACACTTTGTTAGAACACACAAAAGACATGATGCTAAAACACCGCAGGTTTAGCCTTAGTCATTTGGTCAGAGACAACCAATGTCTCTTGCCGTTCCTTGCATTTCCCTGGCGATTTGCGTCAGCCCCGACCATGAACCTCGTTGTATCTCCAGTTAGACATTTTTGTTGCCGTCTTCCTCCGGTTCCGCGGCAGTCCCACACGCCCACTGGATTTCTGTGAATTCTCCAGACAATGACCAGCTCTATTCGCACGTGGGCTCAATCGGACATGACACAAAGTTTAGGGAGATGGCAGGGTAAATGTTTAATGTCCAGTCTAACTGATTTGGACATTTGCGTTCCCACGTACAACTCCTCCGGGTAATGTTTAGATAAGTTCAGGGTTGCAGTGCATGTTTGAAAAGGATTGTTAAATGATCCAGGGGACGCACATCCCTTCCATGTGGAATAGCATGTCGGAAATTGACACAAGGACAGTAAATGTGAAACAGCAGCTCGATACCGTAACGGACAGATCCCTACATTTGAAAGGTTTCCGGATATTTTTCAACCACATCAAAGATTTCAAAAGGTAGAAACACAGCAGCAGCTGGTGACATTCACGTTGAAGGGTAAACAGCTGAGGGAGAATGGAGGTCAACCTGCTGCGTGGAAGCCTCGTGGGAAAGACCCGCGGCCAGAGCCACCTTTCTGTCTGCGACACGGCCAGCGCCAGGGGTACAAACAAGGACGTGTATGTATGTCTGCTGCTGCTGCTTCCTGTGTGTGTGTTGACATCATTCCACTGGTTTCTGCCAAGAGACATTTGATTATCCTGTCCTGAGGGAGCCACCTCCCTGGGGAGCGTGGGTGATCAGCTTGTGGCTATAACCTGTCACCACTTCCCTCCACCTCACTGCACACACGCACACACAAAGCTGCAGCACACACTGGGAAGGGGAGATACGGTTTTACATGTACTCCCGAGGCGGTGTGAGGTCACCCACTTCTCTATTTCAAAGGAGACAGGGTCGCCGCCGAGCCAGCCGAGGCCCCGTGGAAGCAACCAGTCATGTGTGATTTTCCAGTCCGCTGCTCCATGATGAGCAGGTCTGGCCGTGGCTCGGCCCCAAGGGCCCGGCCCGCGGGGAGACTGACGGGCTTGGCGCTGGTCCACCTTCTGCTCCGGCCTTGTCGTATCATTGGGAATGAGGGCTCATCGTCGCCTGCCAACCGGTGCTGCAGTCATCATTCTCCTCGGCTCCCTCAGCCTCACTGGGGCCTCAGCTCTGGTAAATTATGCTTACCCACACCATTATTAGAATCATTATAGAACCATTTGAGTGGCTTTCAGCCTGTCACCGGCGCTCAACTATGTCTTCGGCTTGACTTGATTTCCTCTGACAGGCTTTTCTTAAACTAAAAGGCTGGGCAGGGGAGTTGGAGAGACGGGAGAAAAAGAGGAAAAAATGCATCTTGAAGGAGTCAAGCAAGAGGATTACAGGCTGATGTCGAACATTGATATGCTTTTATGATGAGGCACACATTGCAGGTTTTGGCGTTGCTCACCGTATCTCGAAGATTATTTTTGCAATTCAGTTGGAGACACATATAAATGGTTTAAAGGGCAATAAAACTGACAGGCTGAGTCCATCTTGCTGTTTGTTGACACATTTTTAAACACAGTTGAGAAATGACCCTCATTTCTGGAAACCTAAGGCCTTTCAATTTACTGTGCTTGGCAAACCGATGCAACTCACTTGGATTCCCAATTGCCTGTCAACTGCTGGGTCTGCCATCCATTCGTTTCCCAAGTCCTGTCCCCGCGACAAGCCCTCTGCTACATCTTACATTCTGTCATCGCTAACATGATAGGGAATTCCCCGGGAGAAAGGGAAACTTCATTGGGAAAGGCTAGAAGAAGTGTGCACCAGCTCTCCTCCATGCTAAACGTGAACAGAGCCAAGATCTCTCAATCTGTGACGGCTCATTTGGAAATGTGGCTTTGGGCTCTTGTTCCCTCTCAGCCTTGCCAAATACAATAATTCTTTTTCATTTCTCCTGTTCAATTTTTATAAATTTATGATTTTTCACTGTCAGCTACGGCCTTTTGAAGAATTTTATTGAATTTCTTGCTGGACTCAGCTCTAACATCCATTTCTTTCATTTTACCCCAGTTTAGCTCCCTACTGCTGTTTCCTTTTATGTCTCTGACAGCCTTTTGCAACATGGTCAACCTCTAAGCCTTTCCAGTTTGCTTTCCAGTCTTGAAGCCACTCTCTTTCTTTTTTTCAAAAGCTCTCCTACTGCATCAGTTGCACTCATTATTTCTTCATCTGGATTTCTCATTATTTTCACGGATATTTCTTTGCGTTTCACCTCTCGACTCTGTCAGAAGTAGCTGTGGGTGATATCATTGTCATGTCACTGCTCATTTACATCACACGGATTGACAGCAAAGCCCGGGCCAGCTCTGCTTCTGATAAAGGCTGATCTAATCCATACCACTGTGTACTCTCTCCCACTCAGCTCCTCTGTTCTTGGCATCAATGTCTTTAAACCCAAAAAGCTTCTCTCTCCCTCACCCCCCTACATGTGTTTGCAATTCCCCTCCGGGGGGTTATGATTCAACAGCGGCATCATCTCAATTCGTCTCAAAGCATGAAGCATCGCAAGAGAAACTAAAGTGGGAGACAAGACGGCCCTCTCTGCCCCCATTTCAGAGGCAAGAGCTTGAATGTGTTTGGCGGAGTTGGACGTGAGGCTCGCTCTTTGGGATGTGGGAGTTTAAGAAGAGAGTGCCACGCTGGCCTAATCACATTACGGGTGCCATATTATGTGTCAAGCTGTCACTTTCAATTTGAGCCACCGCACAGCAGCGGCGGGGCCTGGCTTTTCTTCATATTCCTGTTTTGATTGGGGCTCGATAGTGACTATAGGCTGGAACCGGGTGTACACAGCAAGAGAGGGAGACCGCGGTGAAGAACGCTGGTCATATGTTTACAATTAGTTTTGTTTGTGGTGTGGATGGAGGTTATGTGTGTCTGCGGGGGCCGGGGCAACCGTTCCCGCTGACCTCTTCACACTGAATCACATGTCAGATCTTATTCTTGTCTCCCGTTTGAACTGATGTCATGTGTCTCATCATCAAATCTGTCACACTAGTTGACGTGGAAACTGTGTCGAAAGGCGTGCAGGGTGTGTTTGTGTGTGTGTGCGTGTGTGTGTTCAGGAAAATCCCGCTCAACTCAATGAGCGGGGTAAATTGAGGAGATACAGACTGACAAGAGGGAAAGAGGGGGTAGGAGGGGTTATGGGATGGGGAGCAGGGCGTGAGTTCAGTCAAAGCCAATTGTTCTCCAATTGAGTGGAATGACTCAGAGGAATTGGTAGAAGTTGGGTCTTTTGTGTTCAAGCGGCTGAAACATTTGAGCGATTGAGTTGAAATTCCCCCTGTTTTTCTACTCCGGAGTGTTTTTACAGCTATTTGGATCCAGCCTCCCCTGAGCAATCACTGTCCTCCCTTTCTCTCTCCTTCTTTACCTCCCTCCGTTTATCTATCTCTCTCCATCTCTCCATCTGTCTCTGTCCGATAGATCATCGGCGTGGTCATGAAGCCCAGCAACCTGTCAAGGCTGAGGGCTTCTGCCTGCCCTTTCAGACGAAGCCTCAGTATCAGTCGACAGAAGGAACAAAAGTAAGTGGAGATGAGACACAGAGGGAGGAGGGGTGCAGAGAGGGGAAGCGAAGGGGAGAGTCGGGCCTTGGTGGCCATGCTGACATCCTGAGACATCCAGCTGAGTATCTGTCATTTCCAATGGGTTTTCATCTCAATCTCCTCTGTAAATGCTAAATATTCCCCGCTATCAGAGGGCAGTTTTAGCCGGTAGATGACCAAGAGACCAAATCTCATCCTCGTCATATAGTCAAGTTTGAGGCAACAGCATTATAATCCAGGACAATAGTGTGACGATAGTAAGAACGATGCAGGATGCAAGGAATAAGGGTATCTGTGTTAGCTACAAGCTAGCTAACAGGCTATTTAGCTCACCCATGGTAGTCACTAATTGAATTGGCTCCCAGTTGAGTCAGCTGCTAATGAAAATACAAATGTACTTACATAATTGGAGAGCACCTTTATAGTTTATGATTGTACTCGTCATAAATACAGAAGCGTATGTTTATTGGCTCTCTTAGTCGCTAAATGCTGCTGGTAGCTGAAGGTAGCTTGTTCAGCTCAGCATGACGCATACATTTTGCAAATACATATCAATATGTTCTCTCAGCCCGGTCTAAACAAATGATGTATTTACGACATGACAATTTGTAAGTTATTTAGTGGGCAATAACAATGGTGAGTTGGGCACAGGACTTTCAACTATGAAACCGGTGTTTGTGTCCCAAAGTGTTGTTGGGCTATTTTAAAATTCTGTTAGTTTTGTTTGTGACGTGTTTTCTACACTTGTGTTTTTGTCATATTACTTAGTTAACTTACTACCTCAACTTGAGTCTTGTGCTATCATTGGCTGTAGTTCCCCGACATGTCCAGATACTCACACATAGTCTGGTAGAGAGGTGATTGATACTAATACAATGACATAACTGCAGGGTAAGTCGTATCAATAAGGCTGCTATCAACAGGCCAAAATAGAAAGTAATGTGCCTCTATCTATGTTACAACATAGAGAGTGACACCACAATGCCATGGGGTGGGCTTCCATCTCATACAGTATGTACTGTAACTCAGTGGGACGGATGCAGTATGGTAGTCACATCACGAAAGCGTTCTTCTTCTTCATCATTACCAAATCCTGTGTGTCTCATGCTTCTGTGAGGCACTTTGAGCGTTTTATTTCTGTCACTTTGTTGGTAATGCAAGACTAATCCTTTGAAAGGCTATGCATCCATTGGTCGTCAACATTATTCATGCTTATTTCCGCTACGATTCTGGCCAGATTACAAAGGACAAATGATACAGCACAAGGACTTGATTATCTAAATGCAGTTACCAAGGCCTCCATATGAGCACAAGTAACTTGTCATGCTCTGAGTGTTTCATCTGACTTGATTTATTGTGTCTCATTTACATTCCAGCTCCTCACAGAGCTAATGGTCCATAAATCCTGTGTAGATAATGTCCATAGATTAAAGTGAAATAACAGGCAGTATAAATCAATTCCAGAACAGAGTGATCTGTTGTTTCAATAATGTGCACCATTAGTTTGAAAAGCAGACCTCTGACACACATGAATGCATCCGCAACACTTTATTCGTCTTTCTCAGTCTCGTTTTTCTCCCTATAACTCCTTTCACACATTTCATAATTTCTTTGTAAGTCTGTGCTTTTTGGGTCTCCATGTCAACTCTCTCCACACATGACATGAGCATTCTGTATAGATTTCTGCTTTTTCCTGTTCAGTGCTCTCCCTGCTCACAAAAACTCAAACTCTAATGAATTTTAAACTTAGTTATGCAGTTAAACTTAAGTGGGTTTGGGAAATGCTACTAGGTGCTGAGTGGGGAGATTGGCAGCAGATTTTACAGAAACATGACTTGGGGTTTTAAAAACATGATGGTGAAAATGTGCAGAGGATTTAGAGAGTGAAAGAAGGACATATCTTTCCATTGATCCTTCTGTGAATAATTCAGGATTGTCGGCAACCAGTTGTAGCTTGAGGTCGATGTTCATCAATTAGTAATTTTCAGCACCAACTACTTCCCTGATAGTTCCTGGGCCATCGGAAAGTACTATCCATAGAGCATGGATGTTATGAGCCAGGAAGTATGACTGATGGTGTATTAAAGGGACAGTGCGTAGGATTTGGTGGCATGTAGCGGTGTGGTTGCAGATAGCAATCTATTGAATACACCTCCGCTGACTCCAAGACTGCTGTAGCATAAGCTGCCGAGTGCAAAACCGTGGTAATGCCGTTTGCTACGCTCAGAGGCCGTCTTTACCATTATAGCTACTTTAATCAGCAACAGTACTCAGTCGGCGGCTGGCCGTACCACAGTTTCACAAGCGTGTCGGTGAACTATGGTGGCCTTCAGGTGACATAAGAACGCTGGAGCTAGTGTTTGGTTTGTCTGTAGAAACATGGCGGTGGAACTGAGTGTACTCTGTGAAGCTTTCATTCTAAGGAAACAAAAACAAAACTATTCTTAGCTTCAGGTGATTATACAATAATGACAACAAAGTCATAAATATACCATTTCATTTATGCTCATCTGACCCTTTAATTATTGATTCTAGTTTTAGTGTTTCCTTACTGTGTGAATGAATGTTCGTCACAAGATTTACCAGCCTGGGGTCTGTGTTGCGCAACTCAGTGACGTACAATGTTGACAATTCTGATAGTTCCTGGGTCTTTGCTGAGCAGGGACATTTTGGGGCCCCCAGAACTATAGCAATTCAATTCAGAGCCTGTTTCATCCAGTTGAAACACTGGTCAAGTTCTTGGGTTCCCAACAACATTCCTTGGTGCTGAGAAAGGTTCCTGTGGTTGAGCGCCCTGTTTCTTTCTCTCTCACACACTTCATTGTCAACATATATTGAATCCAGTATCTAAGGTGGCGCTGAAAAACAACATGCACGCTGGTTTTTGAACACACTCACGGTCCCCAGCACAAGTAGGGGTATAATATTTTATGATGGAGCAAAAGTTATGGACTCTAATAAATATGCACACATGTGCTACTTGTGCAGAGTTGTTGGCACTAACAGGCCACATTAATGTGTCACATTAAAATAAACCACCTGTTGACGAGCCCTGTGTGCACGCTCCACACATACATTAAAAAGACTTGTTATGCACTTGCATGTTAAAACACATAGCAGAATACATTATGTCTCCTATGGTTCAAAGTGCATAATGCAATGGAGAGCTTGATGTGTGTCAACCAGCGTTGAGAGGAAGCAGCAGCGCTGAGAGACGGAGAGAAGATACAAGTAAGAAAGAAATTTAGAGGGAGAGAGGGAGAGAGACATCAAAGGCCGAGTGTTTTCCATACAAGAGGGCGAGCAGGGCTTTAGATGAGACAAGCTCTTCTGTAAACAGCCTCCTCAGATCCTGCCAGCAGGAGGTTCCCCTTCGGCACGCTGCTTTGTCTATCAAAGTGCTCCCATAGCAGTGAGGGGGCACTGGAGCAGTGCTCCTTGCCACTTCCCTCCCTCCCTCCTCATACAGAAAGCCGGGCAGCTACACTCCCCCCAACACTGAATCACAAAATAAAAGGAATTATCTCCTCCCACCTCCACCAGGACTTCCACCACTTTTTCCCTTTTCCTTCCTGCAGCTTCTCCTTCATGTGTTTCAAAGGTTCCTCTCTCAAAACTTCCTCTTTCACCTCATCTCCGCCTGCTTCCCCTCCTCCTCTTGCCTCCTCTGCCACCCTTCAAACAGCAGTTTTGTTCTTAGGAAAACACTTTTTACGATATATACTTTTACTGAATTTTGTCTTTTGACCATGGAGTACTTTCCAGCATCTAAGGCAACTAGAGGAAGGAAAAGGAGCCAGAGAACCAGTGCAGAAAAGTGTACCACAAAGGGAGAGAATAAAGTCCATGCCATACTTATTAATGAGAATACAGTTTCTCCTCTGAGCCAGGGTGGAAAGTAATTGTGGGGCTGATTTTCTTCTTCTTCTTCTTCTTCTCTCCAGTCTTTTAAACGGGCTTCAGGAGCCAGCTTTACAAGCTCTTCCCTGCTCTCATCCTCCACTGATCAAAGGCCGTTCGCACAGATATATTTCCCCTCACAGACAATGCCTCTTCTCAAGGTGCTGTCAGGTTCCCTTCTTTGCTTTAATTTCATCTCTTAAACTTTTTTTTTAATCCCTGTACCCCCTGCCTCCCTTCCCTCTCCTTCTTTTGTGCGGGCTGTCAGCCGTGACAGTTTGTTGCCAGGAGGGACTTGTGGGAAGAGAAGGTAGGTGCACTTTTACAAAGAGCCGCCGCCTGGCTGCACCTCACTCACACTGTCACTCAAAACAGCCCGACTCGCACACACTCACACACAGGCAAGGTGACACGCCCGGCTTTCATGCACCAGCACTGGCGACAGCGCAGCGCTCACACATTTACACTCAAACCCACACGGTGAAACATGTCAGACACCTTGACCTTGTGTTTGTTGTGTCACGTAAGGTATCAGCGCCGAAGAGAGGGGGCCGGAGGGGGAGGCGAGTTGGGCTGTGAAGCCAGTTGCACTGTCTGGTTGTCTCAGATCATAAGCCAGAAGGAAACTCGGAGCGACAGAGCCGTGATGGAGCATTGGCTGAGCCGGCGCTGACAGGGCTTAGATGACAGACAGAGGCTGACATCTCCCTGTCGCCTCGGGGGGACACGCGGCCCTGAGTGAAACCTGAGGAGTCCTCCCTGCAGCCATAACTACCAGCCAGCCCTCGCAAGCCTAATCCCTTAAAGTTCACACAAAGACGCACGGGTGACAGAAGGGCAGGAGCAAAAAGGAAGACAAGAGGAGTATCTTTCAAGTTCCTGAAAGAGAAAGATGATGAGGAGAGAGTTTGCCTTGAGGGAAAGGTTTGAGTTTGTGAAACATAAATTCATTAATTCATCAATCAAAACTAGAGCAGGCCTACAGTGGCCTTTGGGTAATGTAGCGTGAAAGTCTCTATTTAGAACCAATGTTTTGTTTGTCCATTCAGGGCTACTGTAGAAACGTGGCGGTGCAACATGGCAGACTCTGTGAAGAGAGGGCTTGCTCACAATGTGGATTTAAAAAACTCAATCTCAGTCAACAAAACATAGTTGTGCATATTGTATTCCATTTCTGCCAATAACTCCCTGTAACTCCTGCACAATGTTCCTTTAAACATCGTATTCCTCTTTTGGAAAAACATCACTAAATGTTTCACAGCTATCGTCAGGTAAGGAGGGACAGACGCAGCCCAGCTACTTTACTGTGTTATTGCTGTCAGACAATTGAAGGAGTATCAAAGAGTGATGTCACTGTAGCGCACATAGCAAAGTAAAGAGTAACTCCTCCATGTTTGTCTTAAGAAGTCAATTAGAACCTGTCTGACGACATAAACCAGTGTTTCCCTTACGTAGAGACATCTGTGGTACGCAACAGTTTAACCACCACGCCCGCTATAAAATCTTGATTGATAATGTTCATGACACATTGAATCGATTCATGAAATCAGAAGCCAGTTTGTTGTTTCTTTCTTTGTACGTACAGCCTGTCAGTTAGGACTGTGATTGGGTCAACAACAACTCAATGGTGATGTTTATTCAGATTAATAAGTGAAATGTGACCTCTACATTTAACCTGTCCCTAGAATTTCGGAGCAGTGAGCTGCTGTAAAGCACCGGGGGAGCAATTTGAGGTTTATTGTCTCACTCAAGAACAGTAGTAGCTGGGGATCAAACTGCCAACCCTGTGGTCAAAGGACAACCAGCTCTTCCCACTGAGCTACAGCCTTCTGTGTGCAAAGAAAATACTCTCACGCCATTATTCAGACGTCCCTAGACCTGTTACAGCACTACGTCGCAAAACGCAGCCCCCTCATTCATTTCAATGAGACCGCTGCATCGGCACAGCAGGGTCGCAGAGTTCTATAGTATTCTAATCCACTGCAATGTTTCTGGCATCTGATTAACTTTAAAAAATCCGGGATCCATCACTCAAACTGAACTTCATGGATCAGGTGTCATTAACCGGGTTTTTTTAAGGCTAAAGGACAATGTTTGGAGAGTAAAGTCTGGACATTGTCCTTGGTTTGCCCTTTTCACACATGTAGCACACAACAGAACACCGTCTGTGTCAGAACTGTCATCTACACTGGAAATACAGTGTTTGGTTGAGGTGAGTGGTGGAGGCTGGGTATAGCATGCAAGAAGAAGGATTTTGATTGATTTTGGCGTCGGTGTCATTTTCAGTGTCTTTGTGAAAGTGACCCTCTCTTCCACCCTCGGATGTTTGTTTTCCTCCAGTTTCGCACCACTCGAATGTAAACATCATCAACACGTCCATTCAAATTCCCCGAAAAATGACCGTCTCTATTCACACATGGGCTGAGTCGGACATTACACTGACTTTGTACTATGGATCTGGCAGGGTAGATTCCATTTAATGATCGGTCCAACTGCTTCGGACAATTGCGTTCTCACATACAGCTCCTCTGGGTAATGTCAAGATAAGTTCAGGGTTGCAGTCAATGTGTAAAAGAGTGTGAACGGGCTATTGTCTCACCAGTACCTTTAGCAACATGCACCTCAACACACAGCGCATGTGTGTCTTTGTTTTATGGTGCTGTATATTGTTTGTTTTTTTATTTTGAAATTATTTCAAAATGAGAGGTTATGAAGATGAGTTATAAGCAATGGACACTCCAAGCAGATGGAGTTTTTATATCATGAGATATTGATAAACTTTATACACTTTTAACAGTAGGATGATGAATATTATAGGTCAGGGGCAATTTAGTATCATTTTAAGAGCTCAGACAGATTGCGAGGCTTTTGGAAAATGATCATGTACGGATGTAAAACTGTCTACGCATTTGCATCCGCATCAGTGTAAATTAATTTCCACTCCACATCAGGCCCCCCACTGCTTGTAGGGAGGCTCCTCACCTCCTGGACCTCCTCTGTCTTGCTGAATAGGCAGCCAGCTGAGTGCTGTAAAACCACCTCCAGCACTCAGTAACCTTCAGTGTTGAGTGGCATGGGCTTAAGAGAGATGATTGTGCTGTCTTTGATGAGCAAAGGTGCCTCATCTCACACCTCCCTTTAAAACTTCAAGAGACGGCCACTCAGCTCCCAGGAATGAGGATATTAGCTTGTCAGTGGGGTGACAGGTTTAGCACAATAGGGGCGTTTGGCTGCATGGATATATTGGGCGAGTCAAAGGGCCGGAGAGAAGCAGTCACATGCTATTCGGCTCATGCTGGTTAATTTGAAGGAGGGAGCATACTTTTTTTTTTTTTTTGAAGGTTCAAAGCATCTTAGCGCCTTCACCAAACCCACTCGTACTTTACTATCTGTGACGAAACTATTTGGGAACTAAAACGCCATGTTTTTTTTATGTGTCCAATTGATTTTTAACAATTCCAGTTTGGTTATTTCAAAAGCCTCAAGATAAAACTTTCAGACAAATCAAACTCTCGACATGCTTACAGAAAGTCTGCATCAAGAACTTTTCTTTTTTCATTTCAGCTTTTCCCCGAAGGCAACACAGGTTAAAGTTGAGCCGCAGTGTTTGATACATGTGCTGTTTGAGTCAAGGGGAGGATTGTGCACCCGTGCATCTATTTTGTCACCTTCAAAGTTATCGCTTGTGATCTCAGGCGTGAATTGTTGAGTGAGCATCTCTGAGACGTGATGTATTCTCCACAGTTACAACTCTCTCTTCCTTCCCCTATACCTCTGTCTTTCTCCCAGTTCCTCCAGTTGCAAACAAAGCATTACTTTGACTGACAGCTCCAATCATTCTACTGTGTTTGCTTGGCAAGTTCAAAATGTGACTGACACTCAGCTCATTGGATGGGGGAAGAGGAGAAGAGGAGGAGGAGGGGGGGGGGGTGTCAGGAAGGGAGGGGAAAGGGGCAGAAATTATACAGAAAACAAAATCCTCCCTCCATGACAACTCCCCCCTCCTTCTGCCATCTTCAATCCCCCCCGCCCCCACTCTGTCTCTTCCTCTTCTCCATCATCTTTCCATTCCTGTCATTCCTTTTTTCCGCAAAATCCGTTTTGATGGCAAATCACCACGGGCTCGCCAAATGACAGATAATCCTTCACAGTTTTATCACTAAACCCTCTTCTTCTTATTTTGTCTCGCAGCATGTACAGTACGTACTGCTGCCGTGTTTGCTGATACAATCTGCCAGCCATCACGAGCCGTGGCAGATCACACTGAAGAATGGAGGAAGCTCGCCTCCACAGCCACGGATAAATCTTCATAATATTCCTTGTTTTTTATTTAAATAGGAGAACATTTACATGCGTTTAAGAACTGATGGTCATAGCTTTCTACATTTATTCCACCTCCTACCTCTTCCTTATTAAAATAAAGATATCGAAATAGATCTATTCAGGATGTGTACGAACCACTGTGTTTTACCACTATAAGTGACTGAAGTTTGTGTAATTTTATATTGTGATAGATTTACCTAAGCGCTCATAGAAATAAACGTTTTTTTGATTTTACGTGATCGCATCAAAAGGCGTGTAAAAAGCACACCATTGCGTGCCATTTCCCCCCACATTGCTAACGCAATACAGTCGCAGTTATGTTTAGGCAACAGAACTACTTGGTTCGGAAAAACATCCTGATTGGACTTAAAATACGTACACAAACAACGTAACATAACTACGGAAAACACGTCACGAATGTCACTAACATCAAAACAAGTCTGGAAGACTTTCTGGTTCACACAGGACATGAACACCAGTCTCCTTTGTGAAAGTCCTGTGTTTCTTTAAGTAGTCTTTTTGCTTTTTATATTATCTCACTTGGTCTTTTTCACTTGGCCTGAGCATTGCTCGTTATTCTACGTCACTTGCTCTGAGCGAAGCATATTCACGCGGTTGGGTTTACATCGCAGTCATTTGTGAGTAAATGGTGTGAAATAACGGCCCAAAAGCAACAACGGTGTTGTGATAACACCCGAAATGACTGGTGTGTCATTCATATGCCATTTGGTGAGACCAGACTGGTCAGTCAGGACCAAATATTCAACTCCTTCGCAGAACACTTGAAATAACTACAAAAATTCACCAAAAATAGGACTCAGGTCAATACAAATGCCAACAATATACTAATGTTTTGTTCTAATTTTAATTTCATGTTGACTTTAATTTCCTCATGTTGAACTACATTTCAAAGAAATATTTTTTTTCCAATCCACTTGCAGATTTCTTTTGAGAAAAGTAGAGATTAATATATGTCTAAATGAAATATGTAGCGCCTTGTTACAAGATGGTGCCAATATGAGTCACAACCAAAACATAATTGAAGTTTTGAGAACTGTCAAACAGGCATTGACAGTCATGTCAGCATGTGCGCTGCCCCTATAATGTACCTGTTAGAAGTCTGTTGTGTCCATTAAAAACTGGGAACTTATTTTCTACCATATCTACATAATAACTGATCATTAGCAACTGTCATTTATTGTTGTCAGTCTCAAACAGCGTGACAAGCCGGCCTGGCTGGATCATCAAAGAGCGCAACGCCTCAAAGCACCGGTGACGACAAATACGAGTGGTGAGAAAGTAAGGCGAGGAATTAACCGGATGATTTACTCCGGAAAGCTCTGCCTCCAATAATAGGTTGGCCTGAGGGATGGCTCTGATCCAGCAGAGAGAAAGAAAGATGGAGAATAAAGACAGTAGAGAGCCTCGATTGCTCTTCGTTGTTTAGAACATTTACCCTCTGATGTTAAAATCCTCATCTGATGAAGAGGTAAATCCTGCCGATCCTTTATTCAGGGCTCGATATAAAGAAAGGTGAGCCTGAGAAATCATTCATACACCTGCACAAGGCGTAATGCCCCCATCCTTCTCCCTTAGGGTCAAACAGGCAGTAAATCTCTGTGCAAAATAACTTCCTTTCAGCTGCCTTATAGCAGATCCCCTCTATACTTCTTATACAGATGATGTCGTGGGAGGCAGCGGGGATGTCTAGAAGCACAAAACAATAAAGGAAGAGAAAGAAGTAAAGTGGAGGTGCAGAGAGGATCGATGTGGAGAAATGAAAAGGCAAAGGCTGGAAGCAAAGTTGAGAACACGAAGGAAGGATTAAAGGTTGTGTATGCAAAATGCATATGAAAAATAAAGGTTTTTGGTTAATCACAACGCTCTGACATTCTCAACATCATAGAGGTATTAAATAATGATCAGGAAGAGGGATATTTCTGGGCACTTTTGTTTGATCTTTGTGGCATTGTGAGCGTAAATACAGTATGTGGACGCTGTGTGTGTGACACATGTGTGAGTGGGTGCTGCGGTGAGGGAAAAAAAAGCAAGTGTTGTATTTGCAGGGAAACGTGATTAATGTTGCGGAACTTTGATCTTCTAAAAGGCTTTGGATTTTACACCACAATAATTCTCCTTGGGCTCAGCTTAAATAAATGATGTGCCTGTTGCGAGTGTCCAGAATAGCTTTTATTAGACTGATCGACACAGAAACAGGGCTGTGACTACACTTGACATTCATATGGGTCTTTGGAGACCCAACTCCAAAGATTGGACGTTATGAGATCATGTTTCATCAAGTCAAAACCAGTCTGTAGTTCTTCTGTGGCTTAATTTACTGGAAGTAATAATGCATTTTTAAACAAAAACATAAAAAACATGCTGTTTAATCCATTCTTTACACTTATTTGCTTACATACTGTGCTGACAAGGTCAGAGCTGCAGCCCTGGAGCTGGCAGGGACTCTGAGTCTTTGCTAAGCGGCACTTCAGCAGAGGCTATGTTTGCTGACTCCCGGGTCCTGACCTTGGGTCATCCTGTTGAAGGGCAGATTCTCCCTACTTACCACACATACAATACACAAACTCACATCCTTGGGGTCTTGACACAGTTGGACAAGGAAGAGTTTACAAGAAAACCCCTTAAATAATGTCTGCGCCCCTCGGTAACTTCTCCCCCCGCTCAATTTGGCTCAATTTCTGTGTGTTAACCAGTGTAGCATGAAAGCACGCTGGAATTAGCTAGCTAACTAGCCAGCCACTAAATAAGTAAAGTTTAACAACTTAATGCTTCATCAACACACTCTTGTCACAGCTTCGCCAGATGTCGCTAACTAGCCAACCGCTAAATTAGTAAAATTTTTGCTTAATCCTCCTTGTCACCGCGTCGAAAAGTCGAGGCAACTGTTGAGTCGTACGAGGGGCCAACTGTGTGACCAATAATCGAGCAACATTTCCACCACATTCTTTTCACAATTTCCAAACCGTTTGAGTTTTGTCTTTGTGAAAGCAAAGGTGTGAGCCCGCCCTAAGACAAACATGTCCTTTCTTTCATAAGCAAACATGCATATACTGTATAGCCTGTATAGCAGTCTCCAACAAGTAGCTCGCCACCTGTTTCTGAGTGTCTCACTAACGGTTCAAAGAATATGTACATCAATTTGATATGAGCTATGAGCAGCTTCTGGTCACTTTCGTTTTGTAAAATCAGCTCTCAGAGAAAAAAAGGTTGGAGACCCCGGGTATAAGTAGATACATACATAAATTCATGTAAGCATGACATGGCGGTCTAAAGTAAAAGGTTCTCCTCAGAAGGAGGTAGGCCTGCACAGCTGAAGGTAAGGGTCTACTTGCACCCACCATAACTTAGACGACTGTTTAAGTTACATAAGGTCTGTTTCACTCAATGTGTCAGTTATCATGGAAAATTTCACGAGGTAACTTTCTCTCACTCTAACTGTGTCTCCATCCTGTTGTCTCACACTTCTTCAGTAGATAAGTGACTTTCTCTTGTCCTCTCTCTGACAGAAGTGTTCAACCTGCATAATGATAATCCATCCGAAATTTAAATTCGTCCATTATTTTCATTTATGGTCAAATGCCTGCAAAACTAACCACAGCCGCAGTTTACTAAAACATGGAACAACAAGTTTAACGAATTTAAAAATCCTTTCTCATTGAAACTGCCTCTGCGAGAGGTCAGAATGTTCGTCTTTTATCCCCAACTTATCTCGGTTATCCTACTTTCTGACCACCTATGGTGAATAGTAAAAAAACACTTAATCTCTCTGAAACGCTCACATTTTGTGATAAAAGACTGAAGTCAGAGTTTTTCCCAATATGTATGAACCACAGAAACCACGACTTAACTCAACAGAGCTGAACAACAGTTCGGGCTCCAATGTTTTAAAAGGGTTTCTCTGTCTTTCCTCGTTGCTGGCAGCTGGAGGTACTCAGCACTGACTCTAACATGGAGCTTTGAAATAGCAATCAATGCCTTTATACTGCAGGGAGGGCTCGTAAAAGTGTCGTTGAGAGGAATATATGATGTTGTATTTCACCCTCCCCTCCCTATTTTTAAACACTGAGTTATGGCAGCAGAAATGTGTACCCATTAAAGGTGATATGATGTATTTTCTGCCTTGTTCAGAGACTCATTCATCACCATGGACCAAAAAGAAAACTGCACTTACTCTTTCACCCCTTCCTCTCCCATCTTCCCTCCACTCCTCACCCCGACACCGTTCTTGTACGCTGTCTTGAGTAATTTACGATGCACCGGTAGTGCAACCTTCTGGCAGGAACTGCAAGAGCAGCTTGCTCTTTCTACTAAATAACCTTTCACAAAAGACCAAACTTGGCCAAGTCATCTGCTGCTGCACATTAAGACGGGACAGAGCTGGACATGTGCACACAATCCTTCACACTCTTCTTTCTTAGGGTTAGAGTGCTGATGTATGGAAGCAAAGAAAGGCCAGAGTAGTTTGAATTCCATTAACAAATTCTATCTACAAAATTCAAAATATTATGACTTTTCTTTTCAGGTTTATATATTCAGATGTAAAATGACTGATAGAATGTGCTGGAATATGGCAAGAGCGTGTTTGGGTATTAGCAAGTATGAAACTAAATAATTGATAATTGATACAAGTATTAATATTAATAGGATTATAACATATATTAACATTAACGGGGCACCACTCTGGGATCAGGGACCAATAACCAAACTATGGATTAAGTCTCATTGGTGTTCACTCAAAATGTGCAACAGTCAAAGTACTGTTGCACATTCAGAGTGAACACTGAAGGTTGAATTCCTCCTACGACCGGCCAATGTCGACTTGAATAGGAAGAGAGCGGGCAGTAAAAGTAATCCTTCTCATCCGCTGAAGAGCAGGGATTCCGGGAATCTTCCTTCTGCAGGTTAAAGTTGCCAAAGTATACGGGGCAAGTTATCCGCTCCTCCTTCGGGATCCGAAACAGTCTATTGTTCGACCAGCGGATGTAGAACTATTCTTATGGTTTTCTTAAAAGCAAACAATGTCGTTGCGCCTACTTTGTTATGAATCGGATCTTTTTTTTTTATTTGCAGACATTTCTAAAACTTGAAACCACATAAGTTCAGACAGAAAGACTATGAATTAAGTGGTATTTGCATTTCAACATTATTGAGTAGCATTTAAATTTCACATTTTTAAGTTTATTTGAAGTACTCTGTTGGAAAAGTCCTTGCAGCCTTTCTTTGCTTCTATACGGAGAATACCAAAACAATCTGGGTGAGGTTGTATTGAATATCAAATTACACAAACGCTGCTGTATTCCATTACTGTCTGCTCATTTGTGTGTGTGTGCAATATTTGCTGCATTGTGGTTCATAACTTTCATTGCATGCTATCAACTCGCTTCCAACCTCCCCTGTAACTGGCACTCCGTCAAGTAAAGCTGAAATAAATCAAGAAGCTGTAATTATTACTACTTTAACAGAACAGAGTTGTTGCCATTGCTGTTGCTACTGCTGTGTTTTGTAGTCACCAGAAGGAGTGCGTGCGCGTGTGTGTGTGTGTGTGTGTGTGTGTGTGTGTGTGTGTGTGTGTGTGTGTGTGTGTGTGTGTTGGCTGCTGTTGCATTCTGCTCCCAGTGTCTGCCGACAGAGGATTAATCTCCCCAGCTGAGGCAGTAGCTAAGGTCAGCAAGGAAAATATTTCATAAGTGTCAGCTTGGCCCGTAGCCCTCAACGCAGAGTTCGAAATGGGAATGCACGGTCGCATAACAAACGGCCATGTGTGACTTTGCGAGGCATGTAGGGGTGGGGGGGGGGCATGATATATGGCAGTGCTTCACTTTTATGTATTCATCTGAGCTGGTGAATTACTGCCAGGGACAAGCACGGTGCTTTGTCACTACAAGGACCCTGTTGAGACAAATATTTTGGCCACACGAGGTCTTGTCTGGAATGCGTTTCCATTACCGCCTGCTCTCTAACTTTTTTTATTTAAGGAGAATTCATAAAACTTATTCGCAACTTCTGCTTCACCACGTTTAGTTCAATTCAATAAAACAGTTTGTTTTATAAAACTTTAAAAAAACTTAGCATGTGTTGTTTTCCAGTAGGCTTAAATTGACATTTCCCTGCATTTAATACTCTCACTGTTGCAGGTTTTTCTGCTCCTGCGGTGACCCAGGGTTGGCATGCACATGCAGAGAGATTAATGGCATGGGCGGGCCGCTTCAATAACCGTTTGTTTGATGTGTCGAGCCTGAAGGGCTCTGATTTACTTCCACATTGATCGGCTTTTAATTGAGCAATGCCATCCCTTGTCACATCAAAGCGGTGGCAGCTGACATGACTCTGCCTCACTGCGGGTTGCGATGATTGACATGCACCGCTGAGCCCCGCCCGTCCCATCCTTCGTCATCGTCCACGGTTGTGTTTGGCAGGAACTTTGTGGCTACTGCAACCTCCAGTAACTCCTGTTGTTTGTCAGGTCATGACTGCCAGAGGGAGTGCTTCTTAGTGGGGATATGTTTGAGTAGCTAAATTGAGCAACTCTCCTTTTCAAAACTTGTTTTTTTCTGGTCAAAAATGTGTCGTGGTTTTGATTTCATGAGAAAAGTTGTTTCATAGATAGAAAGAACGATAGAATGTGTGTTCCCAGCAGCCTCACCGTCAACAAAGATTGGTGATGAAGACACAGAGACGGTGACTCTGGCCATGAGTGCAGGAAGCAGCACTGACTTTAACAAGCGTGAGGAATTTGTGCTGGGAAGAGTTTCTTTGCACGGCTTGTTGCTGTTCCTTTTACCAGACCTGTCACGGCTCCAGCTCGTGAATACCTTGATTGTGCCTCTATCAAAATGACCCCCCTCCGTCATCAGGCCAATGGAAAAAAAGAAAAACATCTTCTCATGTCATCTGAAATTTCACACAACAATGTAGGACGATCTGATCTGAGGCAGGCGCTGTCTGGCAGAGCAGGCCCGTTCTCCCTCCTCCTCCTCGCTCCGTGCACACGATAACTTCTCCGTGTGGAGGACAATGGCGGCTTTTGTTTCCGAGCGTGGAGAGGGGACTTGAGGTTGCACGGGTGTGGGTGGTGTGCAGCCTACGTGCCTGTCTGCGAATGCGTTTCAGGTGTAGCGAGTACGACAAGGCGGAACCCTGCGTGGTGTAGTTTTCGGAAATAAAACTGCCAATCTGCGAACAGAGAGGGAAGCCTATTATCCCAGTGCGATTATAATGCAGACAGATAGACGACAGGTAGGCAGAGTGGATAAGAGCGTTCGCTTGCGAGACGTGATGAGCTGACAAGAGAGACAATCTCCCTCCTAAACTGGAGAGATAAGGTTGTCAACCGCAGCTCTGACTCTGACACACACACACACGGACACACAAATATACTGTGTAGACAGTCAGATAGATGATACTTCATAAGAACTACCCAAACACACACCTTTAAGATGGCATCTTGCACAGTGTGGCCTGTCTCTTTGTGTTTGGGTGCACGGTGTACATTTTGTCGCGTGAGCGCATACACATTCAGCTGTGAAAGGATTAGTATGTGTATGTCTAAGACAGAGGGAGAGGCGACCACAGAAAGATAAACGAGGAAGTGTGAATACATTAAGTACACCGTGTAGATATTGTTTGTGGACCTTTCAGCTCAAGGAAATCCTTGTTTCAACATTCTGTCCTGGCTGGAATGTTGCCTGCGAGGCTCTTTTTAAGTGTTTGGGTCTAAATGCCATGTCTGCTACACCCCATGAAACTGTCTTAATCCACTTTTTTCCCTTGGTTTTATTACTGCTGGAGAAAACACTCGGGGTAGAGCAGAGCCCCAGCCTCAGGCCTCTATTCCCATTCCACACACCCCATAAGTCAGTCACAGATAATTAAATAGGAGTTATTTACCCTCGTTTTCCCTCCTCTGCTTCTCTGGCGCTTTTATCATTTCTCTCCCCTTCTCTTTGTACAGTACTACATGCAGCCAGACCTTGTCAAAATCTGGCTGACACCAGTGAAGGCCTGTATAACTTGAAAAGAAAAAAAGAAACAAGACTCTCATGAGCTCACATCAATGTCAGCCCCTCATTAAACAATCACACGGAGCATCTACACAACGCTAATCCCCGTGTGTGCCACAAAACACCTCAGCACTTCCAAACAGAGCAGGAGACAAACGAGCAGACGAGGATTCGCTTGAGCCAGGTTTGAAGAATTCATCTGCCTAATGTCAGCATTATATATTTACTCTGGAGTCAGGCAAACATCAGCCTTTCAACACAGGGATGAATTAGGCCCCGCCACAGAGCTATGGCGTCCATTACAGGCCTCAGCGGCTCTATAAATCACAGGATCACAGGGGCATGTGGGGTCTGCTCCTCCTCACTCCTCCTCGGGCTCTATCAGCCTCATCCTGGGGGTTTTGTTTGGCTGCTGTTTCAGTCAAACCCACTGCTTTGACACAGCCATGGAAAGGCATGGAAATGCCCCGAGGGCCAGCGGGACCTGGACATGCTGAGAAGCCTCTTTAACGGGAAAGCTGTCCTCTTAAAATATCCACAACAGGAAACAGCCATCAGTCATCGACACGCCAAAACAGCTGTTACCAGCCTACATCAAGGGGGCACATGAAAGGAGTTGCTCCCTGTTGTTTGAGCCCTCCCTTGTTTCATTCTCTCGCTGCCTTTGTCTGGCTTTTCCCAATGCCCTCCTCTTTGGTCTCCTTTTATACGCCTCCCTCTTCCTTATTCAACTCCACCCACACTGCAGCGACTTACCCACTCGCCCTTTTAACAAGTGGATGACTGTGTGACAAACAAGAGCGCTATCGGAAACCGCTCAACTTAACTAGCAGTCTGAGTTGTAAAGAAATGTTTGAAATCCCCTTGAAGCTCTCGGCAATGCCTTTGAATCTCGCAGTGAGAAAGCAGTTGTTGTGCGTCACCTGTTTATGTGTCTCGGCCCCAGGTGGTGACTGACAGTTTTAAACAAACAGGCGGATTCAAAAGAAGAGTGTTCCGCACTTAGCCCGGCGGCGTGCACGTCTGCGTTCGCATATTCTCGGGATCTCTGCAGGTCATTGAAGCGTGAGTGGCAGTGCATGGGCGATGAGTGACGACTAAGCCTAATGATGACGGGTTAAACAGTGATGCTGTTGAGTGAAGCTGAAGTGACTTCATCCTCCTCTCAGCTGCAGATAAATGGCGGCAGCCATTATGATCAGAGAGCAGGCTGGGGGCAACGGTTTCATAAGGCCAGCCTGTGTTGTGAAATGTTAAACAAGTTTACCTATTAAACCTCAGAAGAAAGCCTTGTTCAGATCTCTCGAGGCAATAATCAATGATCATTGGCACTACTTTAAACAGACAGTGTTGTAATATCTTTGATTATTGATCGGGTAACTCAAGTCAAGCCAGAGGGGTTGCAACCAGGATGGAAATCCCCATATGGAACCCCTTGTAAATTAAGTTACTTGGCAACCGAGGGCGAACTCCACAATCTTTTTGTTTCCTACGTTGTGTTCTTCTGTACAAGCTGGAGAAAACGTTTAAAGTATTGCGTTGGTGCATCTGTTATACTTCAATTCAAACTTGAATAAAAACAACTGCGTCATTCACTGTCCCAGTAGCAGTCGCAGCTATAATGCAATAAAGTGATTTACATACCATACATTCTGGTTCATGAACAGTAGGTTATTTTTATTTTTTGAATGCACCTATTTACAAGAAGGGGGTGGAGACCGACAGTTAATTCTCCATAGTTGTGGCTTACTGGTTAATAGTATTTTGTCACACCGTGTAAAATGTCACATCTATGATACAGTATTTATGTTTGGCAGGTTTAGTTTGTATATGGCTTATGGAGGTCTCTGACACAGATTTCCAACCATAGCCCACATTGCTGCCTGGCTATGAGGGTGAGGCCAGAACACAAACCACGCCTCGTCACATTGCCCCGCCCCTGCTTATGAATGCGGACACTTGTGATTGGGCAGCGGCGCATTGCTTTGAAATCCCTCCCATCACGTCGTTAGTATGTGGAAGAAGTGAGGTACTGTGAGAGAGACTGCTGCAGAGGGACAGAGATACATACGCAGGAGGACCGTCTCACACACACACCAACCTCTGCGCGGATATTCCTTCTACTTCGTATTTTGATGAGCAGTGACTACCTATGGTGTTTTGTTTTTATCGTTTCTTGCTCCATTCTTTCTTTTTCAACACTGGATGACGGGATATTTAGGAGTAATTAGCGGGTGATATTGAAGAGCCCGATAGATGATGACATTTGGGCAATTTGTTCCTCTTTAGAGACAGTTTGGGTCCGACGCGGAGGACGTGCACTGCGCAGCTACATGTCCTTCCGGATTACGGCACTCCCGTCTATTTATTGTACCATCATGAAACGTGCTGGTAAATAATTTTCAACCCTGCGTCCACCCGTTACATGCAGTCATCTCTCTTCGAGCCTCGATCCAGATGAGAGATTCCCCCGGTGGACCTGAACCGCTTTTACGCAGACACTCCCCGGAGCGCAGCGTCGCCGACGCCAGCGGTGATCAACACCGGAGAGGAGCGGAGAGACCGTCCGTTTCCATACCCACTTCTTGTCCTCCAACGGATCTCTTGCGTCAGGCTAAAAGGCTTCCTATCCAGATCGTAAAGATGTTGACGGCGCACGGCGGACACTTGCTGCACCCGGAGTATCTCCAGCCCCTCACATCCGCGCCAGTCAGCATTGAAGTAAGTTGATACAAATAAATTGTATTTACTCCAAGAACTGTTGGTGTCATCTGATGTCACTCTTCTTTCTTATATTAATCAGATAATATAATTCCATGGCGTAGGTTGAGTGTTACTCTTGGCAAATATGCCAGCATATGCGCCATTTTACGCACAGCGTTTTGTTAGCCAGCACCAGAGTTCCAAATGTAAATTACTGCAGATAATAAACCGTTTTTAAAGTAATATTACCTGTTCATTTGACCGATGTATTATAATGACATTTTTTCTTTCGAAATGTTTTCTTTCTTCCTTTTTTCTTTTTCTTTCTGTTTTTCTTAAACGTGAACTTTGCACCCTTGACATTCTTTGTTATATATACTTCGTACACGGTTTGGCCATATATAATAACAATACAATTTTGATGATTGCATATTTTAATTACAATCGAGTTTCTATGTCTCAAGATGCTTTAATTAAATCAAAGTATAAACAAACAGTTTGTTCACCGCCTTGCTCTCTTTTTTTCCTTCTCAGCTTGATGCCAAGAAGAGTCCTTTGGCTCTGCTGGCCCAGACCTGCTCTCAAATTGGCAAACCAGATCCCCCCTCCTCTTCCAAGCTGGCCTCCCTCTCATCAGGCAGTCTGGGAGACAAGGAATCATCAAGCCGATCCTCCAAGTCTGGAGAGAAGCACCAGTCCCTGGAAGACAAGTCCAGCTTCAAGCCTTACTCCAAGTCATCAGGCGACTGTCGTAAAGACGTTCTGGGGACAAAGGGGACTTCAGATAAAGCAGCTTTCAGGGTGCCAAATGGAAGCTCCAGCAGTGTCACTGCTTCATGTCCATCTTTTCCACCCCATTCCCAGTCACCCAGCTCCAGCCCTCCTCCCCTGCACACTCAGAGCCACAGACAAAGCCATTCCCCCTCCACGCAGCCCCCGTCACACTCCCAGGCCTCGCACATGGACAGCAAAACTGGGAGCTCAGAGCAGTCCAGCTCGGACAGTAATAACAACAGCGCTGGCAAAAAAGACTCAGATGCAGCTAAGTCAGGGATGGATGGGGCTCAGTTAGCCAACTCCAGCCACATACGGGCCAGTGCCAACTCCAGCAATGCCAGCTCTGCCAGCAGCCCGCGGCCAGAGAGCAAGGCCGACTCACAGGTCTCCTCACAGCCTGGCTTGGGCTCCGGGCACATCGCCCCCGTCTCCCCTTTTAAACCAGGACATTCTGTCTTCCCTTTGCCTCCCTCTACCATGGGCTACCACGGCTCCATAGTGGGGGCCTACGCTGGCTACCCCTCCCAGTTTGTTCCCGGATTGGATCACATCAAGTCTGGTTTGGGGTTAGGACTTCCTGGGAAGCACCCCAGTTCCAGCCCGCTCTCTGGAGCCTCACCTCCGTCCCTGATGCAGGGCTTATGTCGGGACCCGTATTGTCTGACTTACCACAATGCACCCCACCTAGGAGGAAGTAACTGCTCCACCTGCGTCCACGATCCCTCCAGCCTCAAGTCTGGTTACCCTATGGTTTACCCCTCCCACCACCTCCATTCCCTGCACCCCAGCTCCTTGTCTACCAACACCGCCCCCACCCTGTCCCACCCCCTCTACACCTACGGTTTCATGCTCCCCAACGAACCGCAGCCTCACGCCTGTAACTGGGTGTCTGTCGGAGGTCCCTGTGACAAGCGGTTCGCCACATCAGAGGAGCTACTAGCCCACTTACGTACCCATACAGCCCTGCATGGGATGGTGGACAGCAAGCTGTTGTCGGCCTACCCCTCATCGGTTTCATCGACAGCCTCTTGTCACCTCCACATGCCTCCACACAGCAGCGCGGGTACCCTGCCCAGCTCCTTCTCCCTCAGAGGCTCTCCTGGTTTGAGCCTGGCTCGCTACCACCCCTACAGCAAATCCCACCTGCAAGGAGCACCAGGATTTGCTATGACCAACCTCCCCTCCTCGGCTTATTACTCCCCCTATGCACTCTACAGTCAGAGACTGGGCTCGGCCTCAGCCCTTGGATACCAGTGATATCAGAAATAGTGTTGGCGCTCCCACAGACTGCAGGCACCAGCTTGGACTCTCCAGAGCGTCCCCGAAGATGGATTCCTGAGAGCAGGGTCATCACCAATACAGGGCATCATGCCTGATGGCCTGCCTGCCAGGAATACCACCTGTTAGCCCCAGGATTGTGACTGGCGCTCCGAAGGCACAAGACCCCGTGATGGATTGTCTGTAGAACCAACAGACTTTAGTGATGGCAGAGCTTGAAAATAATGGAATTGTGGGATTATTACAACAGTCTTGATTTTGGTTTTTATTTAGTTTTTCTCTAAATCTGTCTCCCAGAACTGAAAGTCTGTATTTATTTTTCACTCAAGCGCTTGGTATTGGGGGGGGTTTGCTGTCCAAATAAATTGTTCTGAAATATTCTAACTGAAAGAGAATGCTATAAGTATAGTACCATTCTGCCTATCATACACTCTAAAAATAAAAACCTTGCACCACGATGAAGATGGACTGTGAAGCTTTATTCTGGGGACGTCTTTTCATCTTCTGTCCTCTCTTGTGTTGGTATTTTTTTTTCTGCATCTTATTCAGACTCTGGAGAATTTGCATGTCCATGAGAATTACCTTGAACAATGCCATTATTTTTATTTGTAAATATGCAAAGATGTACCGGTAATATTTTTTCAAGCTTACTTGGCAGCAAGTTGGGGTCACAGATGCAAATGGTACAAAGATTAGAAAAGATGACATAAATAAAAACAATTAATGGTGGCTGTGCTATCCTACCAACAGGAAAAGGTCGTATTTTGTTAAATAAATGATACATGATTGCATTTCACCTTGTTTTCTTCCTTATTGTTTGCTTTAAATAGTACCATGAAGTAGCTTTTTTTGTCAAAGCGGGAGAGGATGGAATAAATCTCGCCAGGCTGCTGCACTGCACTTATCTAGGTCTATCTATCATTATGGCTGTTACAGCCACGCTATATGTGGCTGTGTGTAATAATTCATGGCTCATATCAGTTGACAGGGCTGTCCCAAAGAGGGCAGGCCGGGTCACATTAGCCCTGTTAGCTAGTCTCTGAGGACCTCCATCCCTCCTCCTCTCTCCAACACCCACATTGCTTTTGTTGTTGGGAGTGCAGCTTTTAATTGCCGATTCTTGTTTGTGAGGCCTGAAAACAGCCTCCTCAGCAGAGTGGATGACTGTGTGGAGTGGCCGCCGGGTCACTGGGACCTCAATAATGACCTGAGGGAGGTGTCGACCCAGGATCCCCTTACGGTCTGACGGATTGGTCCGCAACACAAAGGCCAGGGCTGACAATGGGAGGCGGTTAATAGAGAAATATTCATCAAAGTCCTGACATCTCCCCTGAGGAGAGCGGGCTCTCTTACAGGAACCGCAAACATGGAGGCCTCCCGTCCTGATGTGAAGAGCCATTTTCTTGCTGCTCTCCGCTGCGCTGTGGTTTAACTGAAGTCAGCGTTCTCGACTCAGAGCAGTTAGATACTAATTCAAGGGGAAGGAGTCGGTCTATCTCAAAGCCACACCGCTGCCATTAGAGCGTTTCGGCCTCGATAATGTTCCTGCGTCTCCACTCTATTTGGCTGTCAGGTTGTAGGTGGCACAGAGCGAAGAGGCTGCAGCCTCCGAGGCGGCTATTGACCCCGACTCCCAGACTCCTCTACTCTCGCGGTTCATTAGCACTCCAGACAGGGGAAAGGCGAGCACAGGTGTCACTTGACAGGACCATTAACAAAATGGATGACCCTCCCAAACCACATCCAGCCCCTGCCACACCAGCAAGGTCACGGCGCCCTGATCATCACTTCGCGTAGCTCTCTGGGACGATACACTTATTATTATTCTTTAGGAACTGGAGCCATGTGCTTCTCTGGAACAGGACAGGCGGACTTTCTTGTCGCTGTGTTTTCTTTATGATGGAGTTTATGAAGTAGTTTAGATAAAATAGGTCAAGGATATTCTGGTTCTAATATATTGCACATATTTCTCTGTAACTTGCAGAGTTGTGCCACGGCAGATTCACTGGATTGTGTTGCCCCCTAAAGTTGTGTTGGTGAAGTACAGGTGGAATCTGTGTGAGAAGGGCAGGTACCTCTCTTACACATAGGGCAAAACAATACATCTTACAAACTGCAGATAGAGACTCGGTTACATTGTCTTGAATCTGAAGATGATTCACACTGGAGGTCATGCAGAGGGGAGAACCTTCAATCTTGTCGGGGAGGAGGAATTAATTCCACTGTTGCCAGTTTACACTCGTTCATCAAATGCCTCACTATTCTCCCTTTCCCCGCGATCATCAATCTCCTACATCTATCTCCCCCCCTACACACACACACACACACACATATACTCGCAGCTGGGTCAACACCCACACACTACATTTATGTCGCCTGTGTGAGGCTGTGTCTGTGAAAGTATGTGTATGCAGCATCAATCCTTTGTCCACGGACGGTGGCACACGTGAGGCTGAAGAAGTTAAAATGAAGGAGTTATTATTATCAGCTCAAAACACTTCTGTCCGACACTGTGGGTACATATTACCAAAATCAAATGCAAATGTTATGTTTTTTCTCACACAAATATAAAGATTTTCCATCGGCACAAAATGACGTGGTGTACAGTACATTTTCACCCACTTCAGGGGTTTTATTTAAATTAATCAAAACAATAAAAAAAACAGCAGGAAGTGGAATTTCACTTGTCATAAGTCAGACTCTTCACCTCATAATTATTCAAAAGAAGAGTTTTACATTTTGGGAAAGAAATCGAATCAGCCTTCTTGCCAAACACGTTTTATTGCCTAAACCTAAACTTCCTCTAAAACAAGTTGTATGATTGCGTGCAAAATTGCATACGATGCACTACATACTCGATGTGAGTACTATCGCTCAACATAAATACATAAGCAGTATGTATATTTCTCGGATGCAATGCACTGTAGTTATTACCATGTCAATACCTGAGACCATAGTAACCCGTGACAACTTCATGTGACAAAACATTCATTTGAGAGAATCATGAAGTCTGAACTCATTTTAAGAAATACATTACTCCAGGTAGAAGTGAAATCTTTCACTTACACTTGATTTGAAGCGTTATTGACCCTACAGAGCTGTTCACCACGTCTGTTGACACGAACGCTGTTGTCACTACTGCATTGCATTGTGGGATATTAATGCTGGCGTAGTGTCCGTAGTGCATGCTGTAATATTTCACAAATAGCATGCAATGCCCATTCTATTGGTCTATTGGTTTTCTACTATAGTGTCATGTACAAAAACATCTCACATACTGTTTTAGCTTACTAAATACTGTGTTAGTGTGGAATTCTTTGTTTGTATTATATATATGTGTGTGTGTGTGTGTGTGTGTGTGTGTGTGTGTGTGTGTGTGTGTGTGTGTGTGTGTGTGTGTGTGTGTGTGTGTGTGTGTGTGTGTGTGTTAGCCTGGCTCTGTCCAAAGCTATCAAAATCCATCTACCAGCTTTAAAGCTCACTAATTAACAGTTAGAGGTAAAGTAGCAGTTACGGATCGTGTTAGTCGTTTGGTGGTAGCAATAGTAACAACAGCAATCGTACGACAATGATAGTGGTAATCAGACGAGTAGCAGTAGTATCAGTAGAGATGGTGATGGTGATGGAGGGGACTAATACTTTCCCCTCTGTGCGACAGTGCAGAGACGGTGCAGAGTGCCACTGTGAGGTCCTGAGCAGCCGGCTGACAGGCCTGGTGATTAATGACGACAGGGTGTGGAGCTGCTCTTCAATTAGACGCCAGCTCTACCCCGGCTCACCATTCCTGCTGACAGCTAGGACAGAGAGAGAGAGAGAGAGAGAGAGAGAGAGAGAGCGAGAGCGAGAGAGAGAGGGAGGGAGAGGGAGAGGGGGAGAGAGAGAGAGAGGGAGAGGGAGGGAAAGACTCCCCCCCCCCCTCTCTCTCTCTCTCTCTCTCTCTCTCTGTGTCTCCAGAACAAAACATTAACCTCAACTCCATGACTACCACCTCTGTGTTTAACATCAGGACACAATACAGAGCCTTCGGCATCCAACAGTGACCGCAGTGTTAAAGCAACCCAGATGGCGTGAACACATCCCTCATCAGGGCCAGTCACACAACCTCTGTTTTATTTCTCCACACAAACCCTGTGACTGACTATTTTACATGCCTGCTACAACTCCTCTTCTCATTTGCGGCTGCAGTCAGCGATGCTGCACTGCTCGCTGTGAAAACAATAGCAGACTTCCAGGTTGTTGAGCAGGGTGTGTGCTGGTTTGGAGCAACTTTCCCTCACAATTACAAGTAGCCTGCAATGATGTTGTCTTGATTAGAGGATTAACAAGATGATGATCAGAACTTTACCTGCTTTTTATTTGTGTGGAAACTCGTTCCAGCATTTGGTGCTCCAAGCTTGCAAACGTCCCTTCAAACTGTTGTTACTACTTTCTGTCAGGGAAGGAATTAAAGGTTTGTACAATACCCTGGGCTAGAAGGGTGACTCAGTGTGTATACATATATACAAGTAGATTCAGGTTACTGTAGCCCACATACATATGATTACTTTCTTTACTTTTAAAGTTATGTGGAATTGAGGTTTGTCAAAGCAAACTAGAAGGCACTGACACTGAAGCATAATGGTTCATGTTTTGTTGGCTTCTGGTTTTGAGTGTAGAAAATAGCATGTAACAAGCAGCCACGTTGTATGTACCAGGTTTGACATTTCCCCAACTGAATGCATCATAATTGTTGAGTAAAAGAGGTTAGAAAACAACTTTGAACTTACCACATCAATAATCTTGTTCTGAGCACGGTTGTTCTTATGTGATTATGAAACATTACAGTAGGTGAGTGTCTACTGGCTGACAGAGAACACTGTGAGGCACTTGCAGTGTTACGTTAGGTTAACATACTGATTCAATGTTAGAAGCACTACAATTACATCGTTCAACATGTTGGGACAGTGAGCTGAGAAGACTCGGAATTATCTATCCAATATGAAGCTAGCAGCTGGTTAGCTTTTAGCTTAGCATAAAGTGTTGGAATAGGAGGATACAACTAGCCTGGGTCTGCCAAACAACAACTAACAGCACCTCTTAAGATCACTATTTAAAACACTAGCCTATATCTTATTTGTTAAATCCATTTAAAAAGTTTCCCCCTGTTTCCAGTCTTTACACTAAGCTAAGCTAAACTAAGCTAAGCTAACTGGCTGTAGCTTTATATTGAAAGAACAGATATGAGAGTAGAATTAATCTTCCCGGAAAGAAAGCGAATAGCGCGTGATGATAAGAACTTGATGTTAGCAAATTTGAATTACGGTGTCACTAAATATATAATTTTACAGATATCAAATTTTAAAAAACCTGTTCACCTCAGGCACATAAACAAATATTAACAAGGCAATTGTCACTATCTTTATTTTCACTGTTTGTCAATGTGCATGTCCTTCAAAACTCAATTGATGTGATTATTTTAGCAATTATTCTATCCAATGACTGCAACGCCATCCTTTCAGTTTGAAGGTGAGCTGCCTCACTTTGTGAAGTGTTACGTGTTAAGCAG
Source organism: Melanostigma gelatinosum (assembly GCF_949748355.1). Classification (NCBI taxonomy): domain Eukaryota; kingdom Metazoa; phylum Chordata; class Actinopteri; order Perciformes; family Zoarcidae; genus Melanostigma; species Melanostigma gelatinosum. The sequence goes on from NC_136639.1 coordinate 7,745,469, forward strand.
CAGTGCTGGCTGATGATTGAGTATCAGCCATTATACGTGACCTAAAATCAAGGACATTGACAGCTCTGTGACAAAGTTACAGCGCTCGTAAATATTGAGGCAATAAATTATGATGCTGCGGAATACAATAACAATACTGTACTGTAATTATAGTTTTAAAGCCTTATTATTAGGATTGCTAACCTTTCAGCTTCAGGGCTGAAATATGTTGCTGCGTGAGATCTGCTTCTTTTTAGACCTTCAACGGCAACAACCGTTTTTTGACAACTTTTTGGCACTGATCCTAAAAAGGTTATTTACCAGCCGGGACAGTGATGCTGGTATTGTTTTCACCTTGTGAGTCTGTGTCATCATGAAAAAATGTTGTCCTGCAGACACATTACTGTGGTTCGAGGTGTTTATGTTTCTGTCTGTCTGTGGACAGATTGTGTCACTGCGATAACTTCACAACCGTGTATAATGCAGTCTCAAACCTTGGAGTTTCAAGGTGTGTTGTTGAGATCAAAATGAAGGCTGAGTTCGAAGATTGGTGTGGTCCGAGCAAGGGCACCACACACACACACACACACACCACTTTACTCCTCTGGTCCAATTTGGCATCGCTGCAGGTGTGTTCCCATCATAGGATGGTCTCTGGTTTATATTTATTTCGTGCTGTGAATCAATAAAGTCATTTTTGCATTTTATACATGCACATCGAAACATTTCAAAACTTGTTCAAAACCGTTCAAAAAACCTAAAAATCTAGATGGTTGAATAATTGGTTGGTTGGTAACAAAGAGGGACTGTCAGCTCAGCTGCTGTTAGAGATAGAGAAGTCGTGCTTCTGATTGTATGTGCAGCCAGCCCTGACCTTGGCAAACCTCACTTGGCCTCGACATGGAAAGCTGCCCAGAGCCGCTGTGGCCTCTCCAAGGTTCCAGTGGTGTGAGTGAGCACCGTTAATAGACACGCCGTCCCTAACCACCGGTGGAGAAATGAACATTTCAATTACAGTACGGTGCACTGCTAATAGCACTTGGACTGCGTATCCAGCTGGATTCCATGTGTTGCCACGCTGGGAGATCGCCGGCGAAGATGCCACGAGCGTTCGGCAATGAACGTGACTTGGCGGGGAACGAGGAGCAGCTCTGACAGTCGGGATTCATGTTCTGATTGACAACATGTTTTTTTCTTCCACTTTTGGACGCCTTGTGGTCATCATGTACTCACTTTGAGCATCATGATCCCTGATGTCTGTGTAATGTCTCCTCTGGATGGGCATCCAGACTCCAGAGGCTGCCATTATGATGATTACACTTAACCGCTGCACTGCGAGTCAGGATACACAGTTCATCACCACTTATATATCAACAACTGCTTCACTTTTCTTGCAGGATTATTGCAGCCACATTAAAGCAGATTCTAGCTTTCTGACAATAAATGAATAGTCACATACTGGATGATAAAAAATTCAGAGAAAATAGGAAAGATGAAGGAGGTGCAGGATGAATTGCAAAAACAGAAACAAGGGCAAATTGGTGATTAGGCGAGTGTGATTGTGTAAATTAAAGTCTCAGCCAAGCTTTGAAAAAACAGTCACAGATGTCACACTATCGCTCTTCAGTCACTTAACACACATGAGATGTTTGGTAACTGAGAGACTGTGACTTCCTTGTGTCTGTCCGCCACCATCACTCATCTGTGTGGTATTCAGACATAGCTGTCTCACAACAACAAACATACATCATTACACACGTCAACACATCGTAGGAGCCCGGCTCGTACACACACTTGCTGTAATACACATCAACATACATTACACGTTCACTCAATAGCACACGTCAGCTGTGTCTCTGAGCCTGTGTAAGGGTACAATAACGCTATGAATAATTGTGTAAGTGTACTACAACAATGGTTATTTACTGGTTGGTGAGGAAGCGATGTCTCAAATTTTGCCAGAGCTTCATTTCATCTTCCTACTTTGGAAAAAAACTGCACTTGGAGCATTATGGATCCCTAAAACACGCCTTTAAAAACAACAACAGTCATGAAAACATCAATGCAAATGCATCTTTTCACAGCAGACATTTTGGTCATGGTCAGAAAAGCACTGTGCCATTACTGTACTGAAATAAATGATGACTTAGTTCCATTCGGTGTTTCAAGCCATGTCACTGAGCCAGCATGTGTAATACCAGGGGCCTTTCCCATTTCACAGATTGTGCATCCTCGATTCCTTTCCTGGCCTCCTCCCCTCGCCTCCTCTCCTCTCGTCTTAGTCCCACCAACGGGAGATGTGAGTGGAGGAGGCAAGGAAGTGAAACGAGGAGAGAGCAGTCGAGGCCACAGGCATTTAACAAAATAAAACATCCTCCCGCAGAGCCGTCATTTCAGATACGAAGTGTGTCACATCTGTCCATTGTGTTGTTATACCCCAAATATTTTATGATCTCTGTCAGATGAGCATAACAGTGTTCATGACAACTTGTATACTTACTTTTAATGCAATTCACAACGTGGCTTACTGTGACAATAAGTTACAGATGTCGTATTATTTGAAAGGTTTGATCTTAAACAACTGATACAACACTTACATTTTTGGAGTGTTCCCGCCATGGTTTGAGATTATTTCAGCTGTGTGTCAAGCCATTTCCACAAGCTGCTAGATTAACAGCTGTGAGTACAAACAATATGTTTTATTATGATATGTTTATGTTCATAATAATTTTCGGGGAGTGGCTTTGGAGGGAGACCTGAAGAGACGGGCTGTAGTTGCAGCTACTCTTGCTAATTTCTCAACATTACCAACCGTAGCTTTAGCGTTATTAATCAATGCCACTTTCCCAGTGATGCCCAGTTTTGCATTGATACATTGATCAATACACTGTAAGTAGTCCATCTGCTTTTCATTCATCATATTGAAGGTAGAGAACGCTGACTGGGCAGTATCTTATTTTAAAGTTTGTGTTGTCTGTATTTATGACTCTGCAGTTCCCTTCAGCTCTGTAGACTGATTTTACATCTTTACGCTCATTGTTCTGGTTTAACAGTCCAAATTAACTGTTTCGGTTCACTCTTCATTGTATTGTTTTTGGGCACAGCAGACAACCAGAAAACGTTGGTCAACTAAAGTGAACTAAAGTGAAAGAAAAGGCTGTTTAAACTGAAGCGGTTTCCTCTCTCTTTCAGCTCTACTCCCCTTGTCTCCCTACGGTGCTGCACTGACAGCTCGTGTCCCTGGACACTGTTAGTCCAGTGTGGCCTGATTCCTTCACAGTGAATGTAACAAGGTGTTCAGAGTTTCTGTCCGGCGCTGCAGACGAATAGACAGACAGACTGTAAATTAGACTGAAATCATTTTACCCCCCATGTTAAACATGCAGTAAGGTTTTGACCATTTCCTTCAACCCTTTTCACTTGGAGTTCATCTTAAACAACATGTTCATCTTTCAAAGTCTATTTTCTTTGTAGTAAACTGAGTCATTTTTTGGGGGGAGATTTTTATATAAAGGTGGGTCTGTTGATTGCAACATGTTATGGTCAAATCAACTACTATCCTTACAACACACATCTTGTATCACGTTTTCACATCGCAGGGTGGGTTTATGTTTGTAAGATCCTAACAAGCTTCACACATTAGGACGTTCATGGTTAATGTTTGCAGCTCTCTCCGTCCATAAGCTCTCTGTGTTTAATTCAGTGGGGCTGTGTCAGTGAGTGTGTGCTCTCACATACACACGTTTATATTAGCAGAGAGGCCTTGCGGTTTGTTGAGTGAAGGTGAAAAAAGAATTTCCACAGGCAGCTTGATTATTTTTACTTTTTCGAAGAACCCTTTTAGAAGGTGAAAGACCCCTCCCTCACCTCCACAGACCCTCCTCCAGCTTCTCCTCCTCTAATAGTGAGTTACCCTCATGTCATTGATGGCGCTTGAGGCAAAAGAAGAAAAAATGAAGAAAATGGGGAGGGGATAGGAGGGCGAGCCAGGGAGAGGGTGGGAAGGGAAACAGAGCTGATTATCCAAATACAGTCATTAAAGGGGAAATGTGTTTTTCAAGCTGTCAAGATGATTAATGGCTGAGAGCAAATCCTCACAAATGCTCTTGTTTAGTCTAACTGGCAGACACGATCCTGCCCATTGATTTATGGCAGGCCTGCTGTGTGAGACCATAGTGAGGTTAGAGGGTGTGTGTTTGTGTGCGCCCGTAAAGGGTGCGTGTGTGAGTTTGTGCGTGCGTGCGTGCATTCATGTTGGTTTGTGTGCATGCATATGGACGCCTGCTTGTGCGAGTGCTTGTGAAACTGGGGGTTTGTGTGCATGTATGCATACGTGCGGTGGCGTGTTCGTCCACATGACCAGAGGAGCTGAGGAGGGAATCAGGCAACAGGGGAGGGCAGTGAGTAAATTCTCCTCATCAGCTTTCACCCCCTCGTGCTGACAAATCAGCTACACAAACCAGAGAAGTAGCGAAGCCCTTTTTCTTATTTTACGGCTCCATGATTGAACATCAACAACAGGATCGATGTTACATCTAGAATGAATCGAACAGCTGTCCAGAGGTACTTGCGCTTTCATCTGTCACTCGCCAATATCCCTCCTCGCGGATGAGATTGGAACAGAATAAGCAATATTTCTCTCATTACTCAACTGTAACTGAAGTTTATCTGGCTGTGTTGTAGATAACATTACCCACACTAACAACACCTATTTGTAGGGCAAGGCTTGATCAGTTAGAACTTAATAAACAGCACAGTGTCATGACATGGTTTTCTTTTCGCATTTTGGGAAATACACTTATTTGTTTTCTTGGCGAGAGGTATGAGAAGATCAATGAATATGTAGCTAGAGCCGACAGCCGGTTAGCTTAGCGTAGCATAACACCGAACCGAGCTTCATACAGAATTGAAAACTCTGCTGGTTTTTAAATACAAGCTTGAAACATCCTTGATGCTATCTCTGTGTCAATCTACTGCCTGCTCCTTTCAAGATGAAAAAAGTGTGCACACACAACGGATCTAATTTTCTTGCAAGGATTAATAAGATGATACCACTCCCGTAAATATGAAGACCAACCAGTTACCTTAGCTTCTTAGCATATACGTAGACTGAAAACAGCTAGCCTGGCTGAGTGCAAAGTGTATAAAATGCATCGAATTATGACGGAACTTCAGGAAGTCACAGCCAAGAAATAGTTAGCCACATAACCCCCAGTAAAACCACAACTTGAGGTTTTTCACTTTGGTTTATGTAACAGGGTATACAATGTTTTTACTTTAGGACAGAGCTATGCTAAGTGTTTCCCCTGTGCCCTGGCTTCATGCTTAGCTAAGCTAACCTGCTAAAATTCACATTTACCAGAATGACATAAAAGTGGTTTCTCCTCATCGAAATCGAAATAACAGATTTCCCAAAATGTCAAACTATTCCTTTAATTAACTTGCAAATTGCTCCATTTGAGCACAGAGAGGAACGTTTCACACTTTGAAAGAAAAAGGCAGTTTGATTTAGAAATAGCGCTGCGTAGTATATCTCAGGATAAAGTGAAGTCAAGTTTTGATTTCTGTGAAATTAGGGTTAGGGTTAGGTTGGCCAAACCTGTCAGCCAACTCTAACAACAGGTGGAAATGTCGTGTCTAGTTACTGTTGTTCTGTTTGCGGAGGTACATCGTGTTCACATGATTGACATCCAACATATAATTAGTCTTCTGTTTCAGAGACGCTGTTGCAGTATGTTGGTACTTTTTCTTGCCCACAATCTTGTCTTACTCATGCTGGTTTCCAAGATCAGTTAAGATGATTTACTGCATTCTGTACAAGGTTTACAGTAATATATATATATTATACTGTATATATCTATATATATATATATATATATATATATATATATATATATATATATATATATATATATATATATAGATATATAGATATATATACATATACATTTACTTTTTGGTAAAACTTTCTCGGAGAAAAGTTTTAAGAGTCATATTTCACAGCTAGGAATTACTAAATTAAATTTCCCAGGACAATCCCTGGGAACCACAGACAAACAAACGAATGGCACCAACAGAAACCGAAACTTTGCCAACAAAAATATGGAAGAAAAAATGCATCTCATGATCTGTCGCTCGTTCGTCTGACAGCTGATCTCTGAGAAATGAAGAACATGGAGAACAATGAGCACAAGAGATTTCACCACTGAATTCATTTTACGGATTCCTGAAATGAGCTGGTGTTACTTTTCACTACCAAAGTTTGATCTGTGCTGGAATTATGTAGGATGTATTTTAAATACATTTGTAATTGATTATAAAACCCATTTGTTCTGTTTTCAAGATTATCCACAGCCATAACTGAGGTTTCCTCTTATTGCTTCCCAATAAATTAGCTCTTCAAGGGATTTTAAAACAAACTCCATGAAGTTATTGCAAGTTCTTATTGACCCTGATCTGATGAAAAGTCCCGGTGCACTCGTCCCCAGAAGGCGAACACGTCACACGCGGTCCAGTTCATCTCTCCAGGCTGGTCCAGATGGATGGCTAACAGCTGCTGGCCCTACAACCTCTTCCCTCAGCACAACCATTAGGCCTATCTGTCTGCAATTTCCTCATTCTTCCTGAGCTCCCTCTGAAGTACTCTGATCGCTTTCCCACACCCCCACAGCTCAGCACAGCACCACCCTGTACGTGTATACAGTGAAGCATCGTTTGGCCTGAGCAGACCCGAGCACATTCACAGTACCAATTACCCTGTCCGCCCACACATGCATGCTCATAATCACACACACACACACACATCCTCTAATAAATTTCACCATGAAGCAAAGCAGGCATGAGGAAGATGTTAAAGGGAGATTTTTGCAACCAGGGGAAGATTACTGCAGCGCAGCAGAGAGAGGCCAGTTGTGTAACTTTGTGCCAGGACCTCCTCTGGGACTCATCAGCACCGTGAAGAGCAGAACATCCTCAACTCTCAAACTGTTGTGGTAACGGTTGATACTGAGAAAAGAAGGAGAGAGGAATGAGAATGGGCGTCCTATCCTTCAAAGTTAAATCATGACTTAATGGTGTCACGGCTGTTGTGTTGGGCCCAACAGACGGGATGCATTTCTCACTCTAAAGCTGCTATAATCAATATATTTTACGATAAACAAATGTATTGTGTAATGGGAAACGGGTCACAAACCCACAGAGAATAATCTCCTGACTGCGGCCCACAACTTAACTGTTTTGGTTCACAATCACCAGAGGAGGCGGCTGTTTTCAGAAAGAACACCTCTAAAAACTCACTACCTGCTCAGCACCAACACAGCAGAAAGACAAAGTTACAGACTTGAGGGTGAACATAGTGGAGCATTAAGCAGCTAAAGACCCAGATATTTCTGTCAGGAGTTGGTGGAGACCAAAACAGAGCTACCAGGACAGTGAATATTGGACTTACATGCATCAGGTGGACGAACATGCCTCCAAATGAATGCTGACGTTGCTCCGTGTCTGATCGCTATTTCGACTTAAAGGGTAATATGTCAATGTGGTGTTAACGACTTGTGTCTGCTGCCCTAAAAAAACTGTTTTGCAACATCTTGCAAACATTTATGTTAAATTACTAATAAATAAATAAAAACTTTCTGTATATAAACCGTGTTTAGGGTAGAGTATTTAGGTGCAAAATCCAACCTGAGCTGACCTGAGCCAGCTGAGTCCTGTTGGGTTTTGATTACGAGTATGCAGCTCTGGAATGGAGGAGTAGTGTGTCCATCCAGATCTGAGGCATGAAGTCCAGCTGTGAGCTCATTCTCCGTGTATGTAAACACTGTATATATTCCCTTACTGCAAGCTCAGCGCCAAGCCTATAGCTACATGTGTGTGTAGAAATATGCATGTGTGCGCGTGTGTTCATGTGTCACCGGCCAGTGATTAATGATCCTGCTTTCTTTAACTTCCTTCCTCTCCAGTCGTGTCACACACATCATCATGCGTCACCATAATGGACGCCGGCAGACGGCTGCAGCGAGCTCGTGCTCGGCCTCATGGATACAAACAGACCATAACATCCTCCACATGCAAATCCACTCAAACGTTTGCATTTAAAGCTGCTCTGGGAGGCTTTGCATGTCAGTCAAATGTGTCCTCCTCTGACCTTAAGTTGAGGTCAGCTTTATGATCTCTACTTTAAGAAACCTTTTTTAGTTCCAATTCAAAGTTTTTAAGTTGTTGTTAAAGTAAGTTCTGGGTATTGTCCACAGCTCATGCAAGGGAATTTCTACACAATCATTTACATTCAATTCAAGATTTTGGGAAATACGCTTATTGCTTTTGTAACACCGACCTGCCTTGTTCCTTACAACGTTAGGCCTACTACACAATGGTCACATGACTTCATGTCACCTCTACAAAGCTAAAGGTGGACCATTGTTTGGCATGATGACATTTTACAGCAGGTCATAGAACACAGGAATGCCGAGTGGCAGGATCGAATCTAAAGATTGTTATGCAGTCGTTCAGCAATCAAATTATGGTCTAATTTAGCCACTTGTTAGAAAACTTTTTTTAAGGCACGTAAAAGCTTCAACGTTCACGTGTGGGATATTTACCCACGTATATTATGTCGTAAAACAAAACTGTAAAACCTCTTAAGCTTATGTTAACATATATATAAACCAAGAACAAGGAGGAAGAACAACATGCACACATCTCATCCATCACAGAATCACAGACTTTTCCAAAAAATACAGTACGGAGCGACAAAAAAAAGGAATGCTGCAAAAATGTGAGCACTGGACTGCCTGCTGACATGCTGCAATGTGCCCTAAGTGTGTGTGTGTGTGTGTGTGTGTGTGTGCGTGCGTGCGTGCGTGCGTGCGTGCGTGCGTGTGTGTGTGTGTGTGTGTGTGTGTGTGTGTGTGTGTGTGTGTGTGTGAGAGAGAGAATTGGAGATAAAGGAAGAAAAAGAATGAGCAGTGGAAAAAATGTGAGAGAAGAGAAAGAAAGGGGAACAGCAGAGAGACAGAAAGCAAGCAAGTCTTGCATGTGTGTTGGTTCCCAGCCCTGTCAGGGCCCTGTCAGCCTGTGATTTATGGCACCGAGACCGGGAGCAGTCTTCGCTGCCAGCTCAGTATTGTTACAACTGACAGCTAATGAGGCCGGACGGGCTTTCAAGCACAGCACTTAACAGAGGCCTCCATCTTCACGAGTCACGAGCTCTCCTCTTTCTTTTCTCCCCTCTCTCTTTTCTCTCTCCCATTTATTTTTTTTCCTTCCAGGGTGGCAGCAGTGTGGCGAGCTACCACAAGCTTTTCAGGGGGTGCAGAGGGGAAATAAGTCAGGCCGACAGAGATATACGGGCGACACTCTGTTACTGCAGCACTTCCACTCTCTTCCTGCATGCTATTAAGCCAGAGGCTCAGCTCACATAAATGAGGGAGTGAGGGTGAAACACACAAAGGGAGAGATCCAGCCTCAACGTCTCTTCTCAAACCAAAATATTCCACTCGCTCTCTCCAATTACCCTGTCACGCTGTCAAAGTCCTGGAGTCACATGTCTTCTCAGTCTATCTGTGATTATGTGAGTGTGATCTCTGTGAAGGTACCTGAACTTTATAGCCTCGGCCGTGGTGTGTTTTACCTTCAACACCCCTGGCCCGGACTGCTTGGACCCCGTTCTATAATCACTACCAGAGTCTCTGGCAGAGCTGCCCTCCCTCCCTCCCACCTCCTCCCACGGCCCCTGGTTTCTTGTCAGTCGTGATTAATGGCACTAGGGCCCCGGCGCGGCTTACGCTGCCAGTTCCAGCGATGTTCCCTTGATACTTAATGAACTCTGACAAACTTCTTTTCCCTTGCTCTGTTGTCCCCCCCCCCCCCCATCTCTGTTTAAAATGCACAGCACAGAGCTGCCACTGCAGCACCTAGGGGTTAGCTCTGGTCCTTTGTACATTTCTCAAGAGGCCAATGTCTAAAAATAAAGCGCCACGGCCATTTTAATGTCACGACCCTTAGTTGTGTGTCACTTCCAGTGGCTTGTTGCTGATTGACGAGGAAATTAATTGACTTTTGGAGATTTTCAGTGATTGCCTCGTTAAGGGTTGATTCTCACGCTATTTATATTTTTTTGACAAAGGTGAAACTTCTTGTTGCTTTTGCGAACAGCCAACTGTATCGACTGAAAATGAATGGAATAAACATCTGCTGCTAGATATCAGCCAAAGTCTCTCTAAAATGTTAAAATCATGGCAGCCCGAGGCAGCAGGATAATGCAGCCTTTTCTATAGTTTTCTCACAGAAATGAAGCAGTGCAGCTCCGCTGGTCTGTGTCGCCATCTGCTGGTCACACGAGGAAAGTGCGTGTCTCATCAGTATTCAAATATTCACTGAAAGATAAGCAAAACAAGTTGCTAACATGAGGGTAGAGAAACAGTTTGCAGCTGTTATATATAATATATTATTATATATTCACAGATAAGTGTAACCTAACAGACTAGTTTTGTATAATAAAGCCTGAAGTAGAAGTTGTTGATAAAAACTAATTTGATACTTTTACCAGTCCACAGCGTGGACATTTTAATGCCACTACAATGGGCAGAAGACTCTGTGGTAAGTTGTTCTGATTCAAGTTCAGCAATAACGAGTTTGTAGAATTACCTCCATTACAAGGCTACTGCGGCGAAATTATAGCGACTCAGCAACAAGCTCCGTTTTTGTGGGTTCCAGCTCATAAACTCAAGAGGAAACTTGATTGCCAGCATTTGTAACAAACAACAAAAAACAAACCTTTGCAAGTGGGCTCTGAACAGCTTCAAAGAGTGTTGGGGAAAAGGGAAAAACAGGAAGACATAAATGTCACATGTCAGGGTCACCATTGGGTCATGTGACTAAACCAAAGAGTGTGTCCTTTTTTATTATTGGGGTATTTTATGACAGAGAGATGTCAGGAAATGAAGGAGAGAGTAATGCAACTAAGAGACAGTGCCTTAATTAACCTCTTAGCCAGGGATGCAGCGAGTATCCTCAACCTTGTTTAGTATGCTGTGAAAAACAGTGCATGTTGCTTCCATTATGACAGAAAATGAATTGAAGACGTCACACTTGTAATGTAACTGCGTGCAGGGCTCCTGTTCATTTCTGGCTCTACAGCCAACTGCTTTGTGTACGACCAAATATCTAATTTGGTTTGCGGTTTATTCATAACTACTTCGTTTCTTTAGAATTGTTTTTTTTGCCGTGACTGTTGTATGAGCCTTTTCTATTTCACCCACAGCTAGCACAGTCTTTACAATGAAAAGGCCCCTTGTTTTGTCATGGAAGTCGAGCAGTGTATTTCTGTGTGGAGTTTACATATTTGTCCCATGTTGCTGTGAATTTCCTCTTGTTTCCTCTGGTTTCTTCCCACACTCTCCTGTTTTGTAAGTACTGTAAATAGTTTATTTAATTTCAATAAACATTTGCCTCTGATTTATTGAAGCAGGCCAGGCAGCTGCTCAGGCCACTGTGGCCAACAGGCCCAAACGTGGTCCAGCACGAGCACTGTACAAAGGCAAAAAAGGGTGTTTGCTCAACCGACCACGAGGGGGCGCTAATGCGACAAGTTGGACAACAAACAGTCAAATTCTACAGGAAGCAGAAGAAGAAGAAGAAGAAGAAGAAGGTAGCAGGTGCCTGCTTCGAATCTGTTGCTAGTGTCCTCTCGGGATAAATTGCAGGTAAGAGCGACCGAACAACAAGAACATGTGTTAACATCTATTCAAACAAAGTCTCTGCTCTCCCCCGTCTTGTTTGACATGTCAGTAGCATGTCAAAAGGAAGAGGACACGTGCTGATATTGTTTTGCTAACTTGTAACGTCAGCAGAGGTTAAGCAATATGTGTCGCTGTCGTGTGTCTTGAGGCCAACAGTAGGCAACGTTACGTTGTGACTGACAGTACAAGTTAAACAGGTCTGCGTTTTGAAAAGACTCCTCTATTCGAGGAATCGATAATATAGTAGCTCCACGTTATGCTGTCACAGCTAGCTTAACTGTTGCTCCGACACCAAATTGCAGTCAAATGTTTGGATATTTGAAGTTGACCTTCTAATAAGTCATCTAATCCTTTCATAATTGAATTACCAAACGACTGAATATCAATATTTAGATTCGCTCCTGTCATCCGGCATACGTGTGTTTTACAAGATGCTGGTGTGTATTTTGATGAAGTGTTTATTTTCCACTTTGAACTGCTGTAAATCTGCAGTCGTTTCCGTGAAGAAGAAGAATGGAGGAAGCTGCGTGCGCAGCTTCCTCCATTTAGTGTCACAAATAAATTGCTTATAAACTACAATTTAATTTAATTGTATCTTTGTTTATTCGCTTCCCTAGAAAAATTCCACCAGCTTAAAAACAAAGGGTTGCACACCAATGTATTACAAAAAACAATGTTCAAGCAAATAAAATGTATAATTAATTGGACCTGATGTACAAAAGTTGTATAAACTGATTCAGAGACGAGTCCAGGGTTGAGTCAGAAGGGTCAGTTAAGACAACACTCCATCCAACTCTTTCAGCCTAAATCAGCTGAAATAAACGTTATCACATATACCTGAATGGAGACACCGTTGTAGATGGTGCGGGCAGATTCATTTCATGTATGATGAGAGGTTAAAATGTTTTTACACTTTAGCCTCAATCCTCTTTAAGTGTGACTAAGTAGCAGCTGATGTCCGGCTAAGCCTGAGCTGAGGAGAGAACCCAGTGAGCAAGAAGCCAACGACACGGGCTGCTCACTGGGTGGATCGTTTAGTAGCAGTTGGAGCATTTGAGTGGAATTAAGGACATCGTGTACACATAACAAAACAATAAACTCTGTTCCCATGTGCTCATTTCCACATGCTGTCTTCCTCTTCTGCCTGCCAGGATGGCACAGTGGGGTGCCGTGTTCTCAATAATTGCTGCTCTCGGAGGAGCGGCTCTCTTAGGCTCTGTGCACAAGATCGATGAGGGACACACTGGTGTTTACTACAGGTGAGTCTGCAGCACGCATATACGTTTTTAGTTTTGTGCCTGAGACGTTGGTGTTAAAACTGCACTGTTGTAAAAAACGGATACTACAAAAAAAACGAGAGCATCTGCTTCAAAGGTGTTTGCCATCAACAACTGTTAACAATGACTACTATAAATACCTGGGTATTAGAAGAAAAAAAGCCGGCTGTGGTTCTATTGAAAGTTTAATATTTGCACAGGCATGCAGGAAATATCGGCGTTTCGCAACAAACTAGATTCAATAAGCTTTTGTCTTTCTGGAGCTCTTAAAACGGATCAGTTGCGACTGAGTCCTGTGGTCTTGTGTGAGTCACGATGCTATCATCAGAGAGTCAAGGTTGGTTTATTTATGACAAGAAGAAATTCAGCGGTCGACTGTATCATGGAACATTTACTCAAGTACTGTACTTTTACAAATTCATTTGTAGATCTTAAACCCTGATAAATGAGTTGCCCAACGATGTTGACAGTAAAGGACTGTCTGTACTTGTCCTCAGCAGCAGCATAAAGAACAATGAGCGCACCTGAGTCCTAACTGCTGATTTTGACTAAACTACCATAACCGGTTTGTCTCCGAAATCATCTTAACACATGTAATCAGAATTGTTTTATTCAAAGGCATAACTATCGTGTGTGTGTATGTGTGTGTGTGTGTGTGTGTGTGTGTTAGAGGAGGGGCTCTCCTGACCACCACCAGCGGCCCTGGTTTCCATCTCATGCTTCCTTTCATCACCACCTACAAGTCTGTCCAGGTGAGTCAATTATCCAATGTTTAGATTTCTGTTCTGGAGATGTATGCAAATTAGCACATATTTCGTAACATGGTGCCTCATTTGCATATCCAAACATTTATTTTCAGGAGACATGTAACATGAATAATTGTCTTAATGTAAGAGAGCAACTGTAGAAGTTTGATGGTGATATCTGTTCTGTAGTGTCGTGAACGCAGCCCTGTAATATGAACTACCGGTGTTACTTCAGACGGTTGAGTTACGCTTCACGCGTGGTGTCGTGGAGATATTGATTCAGCTCCTCGTGGTGTTCTATTGCATTCCATGACACTGACCGGGACTTCCTGTGACTGCGTTTCTCCTGCATGTACAAATGAGATCCAGGTTTCTTCAATTTAAAACAGTGTGTTGTCTGATGTCAACGCTGCTACTGTCTGATATTTTTACGATGATTTCAGGAGGTTGCTTTTGTGTTCCTGACTTCTGGAAAACTTAATTAAAGCATGACTTTTTGTTTTTGTCTCTTAGACGACGTTGCAGACAGATGAGGTGAAGAATGTACCGTGTGGCACAGGGTAGGTCTGCTCTTGCGATTGGCTTAAGTCGTATCAGATGTGGCCTCGATACTTATTACACTGAGCATTCATCTTGTAACCTACACGCTCCCACACAATGCATTGAGTGGCTTATAACACCACCAACACGGCTGGAGTCATCTCGTCATCTGAACTACCGGCTTCGCCCACACTGAAAACACAAACCCTTTCATCTTATCTCGTGCTGGTGTTTTGGATGAAAGTGCCTGTCAAATAGTTGTTTGCTTTCTTTCAGCGGAGGAGTGATGATTTACTTTGACCGTATAGAAGTGGTGAACTTCCTCGTCCCATCAGCAGGTAAACTCACCAGTGTTCAACGGGCCAGAAACAGCACACAATGAATTCATCCTGAACTCCCTGTTCATTTCTTTAAGACGACTTGGCGCTGACAAAACGCGTCAGCTGTCTCCCTCAGAGCCACATACTGTACACGTGTGTTCTGTGTTTCTACATTCGTTTTTGAACCGACTGAGCACTTGTATCCCTCTCTGCAGTGTACGACATAGTGAGGAACTTCACGGCAGACTACGACAAAGCTTTGATATTTAACAAAGTTCACCATGAGCTCAACCAGTTCTGCAGTGTCCACTCACTGCAGGAGGTCTACATCGGCCTGTTTGGTAAGTGCTGAAGCGACTCTTTTAATGGTACATCTACATAAACATCGTGTTGTCAGCCTACAGCTGAGGGGTCAGAACATCCTACGTTTTCATGGCCAGCCGCCCGCTACAACGACTGCTGTGCATAAAGTGAGGCCGCACTTGTGAATGTTAGAATGTGTCCGCCTAAACATAATCCACAGAAGGTGAATGCAGCCGGGGCGTTATAAAGAGGCGGTTATTATGAGGGGGGGAAAACGTCTCTTTACAGTAAGCAGCAAATTAAAAGTTCCCTCTAGCTATGTTGCAATAAATCTAAGTGAACCATAATCAAATACTGATGGGGTATTGGTAATTTAAAGAGCTTTTAGTTAAAATAGTTTTTATGTCACCGATCTCTGCTTATGGGACTCTGATGGAGAATCCTCTTATGTCTTTACTTCCATATGTTTGGATAAAAGCGGACTACTTCCTAAAGAAGTATGTTTGGATACTGAGCCCAGTACTGATGATGTCTGTGTTGGATCTATTGTTGCCTGATAGCAGTGAGTTGACTGATATTGATAATGTGCGCTGCTCATGCAACTTGACTGCAGAGTAATTGTTATAATAGTATTTTCTTAAATTTGAAATCCCACATGAAATGTGTCTACTCTGTCTGGCCGTCTGATTATTTGAAACATACCCGTTTCGCTGAGCATTGGATTTGTTTGCGACCTCGATTCAGATCTCACATTATCCCCGTTGGATGACGTTGAAATGAAACTTTCTGCTGAGTTCAGCTCACCCTCCTGCCTTGTGTCTTATCTCGTACAGACCAAATCGACGAAAACCTGAAGTTGACGCTACAAGAGGACCTAACATCCATGGCTCCTGGACTCATCATACAGGTACAGTAAGACCACCAGGAAGGCTGCAGTCAGGACCGAGTTAGTCAGGTGCAGCGGCTGAATTCATGACCGTCTCGGGTCCTTACGTTCAGAGAGGTTGGGGATCTGTAACACCAGCTCAAAGATTTGCTTCTGGAGCCGTCGCTGTTGGCATTGTGTTCTGTAGCTTTATGTGTATTCTCACAGCAATCACACCTCTGATTGAAAGCAGCAGGTTTATGCACGTTCTCTGGGCATTGTTCACGTGTATTCTGGGAAATGTGGTTCACCGCAAGGGGACGGGCAAGAAAATGCACCGAGCACCATGGATTGATATTATCTAACCATGAACATTATTATTTATTATTATCTGGACTGACAAAGTATCGCTAACATTTCACTTCATTAAGAAGATGTTTTTACGTTTGTCACCTTGCTCTGTCTCTTTAGAAGGATTATTAAAAACGCACTGTTAAGACCTCTAAACGCAGACTGGACTGCAGTGCAGAACCCGGGTATTGAAGTAGGAATGTAAACCTAATGAAACTGTGCACAGAGTCCTTGATGATGAGATTATTTTTACAGTTTAACAGCCTTACACTGACTTCCACAGCCTTTTTATGAAGCCGCTCTCCTGCACAGTTTATTATTACAACACAAGACCTTGTTTGTCCGAAGAGTCATAGAGAGGACTACGTTGTGTCTTTAAACTATAAAAGGAGCCTGAGTGGTTTTCCCCACGAATGAATCCCCCCTCCCACACACACACACATACCCACAGAGAAACACACACACACATCACTCCTGAGAGTTAAATGCTCCGCTGGGCTTTAATACTCTGGCCTTATGTTTCCTGTAAATCTCTAGAAACAGTTGAAATAACAATTGCGGGTCTTTCTGAGAAAACCAATAATCGTGCAGTTCAGAGGGCCTTAAAACAGGACTGCTTTTGTTTCGGGGCTCCTCTCAAACTGCCTGTTTTTTGGGATAACTCCTCGTGGTGAAAACTTCTTTTTAAAGTCCTCTTGCTTTTAATACTTGCGCTGTCTTTATCTGCCTACTTCAGTGTTGACTCTTTGTTTTTCTGTCTTTGTCTGTCCGTCTCACTGATCCACAGGCGGTCCGTGTCACAAAGCCCAATATCCCAGAGAGCATTCGCAGGAACTACGAGCTAATGTGAGTTTTCCCCATCAAGGAATGTTCCCTGACTCATGTGTTGCGTGATGATTTTCCCTCCCCAAGTGGATAAGCCTGATGTTCATACAACTCCCCCAGCCACTCAAGACGGGGCTGCTTTTAAATCTGTCTGTGAACGTCTCACTTTGGCCTCATGAATCACAGTCAGTGACTTTGATGACGAGAGGAAATTGAGGATTTACAGTAAGCTGTAGTAAGGTTCATGTAAGCACTGCGAGCCATCAGTCACGGTGGAAAGTGGAAGTCTTCAAGACGCGTGCCTACATTGACAGAAGAAGGAAATCATTTTGATTTGTTTAATTTAAAGTCAGCCACTGTGTGTGTGTGTGAGAGACTTCTGGTCCAGAACCCACACACAGCCTGATGAATGCAACACACATGTGTCAACTGGTCCAGTGATTCTCAAAGTGGAGTCAGTGACACTCTGTCAGGGGGTGAAATAAGCTGCTATAAATTATAGAATTGTGCTGCGTCATTTAAAAAGTGCATATGTACAGTTGGGGACCATTTGCACCAATACAACAAGAGTATTGTGTCCGTTACACCCACGTTGGCTCTGGGTCAATAGAAACGCTGATACCTTTGTGGAACACGGCAATGACTTCATTATTGGTGAGTTTAATTGTCTGGTTTATAGTGCCAGTCTGCCTACTGTGCATTTTGTGAAACCTTTTAAGATGAATTACCTGAAAAGTATAAATGCGGTCAAGTTAACATGTGTTTCTGTTTAATAGTATGAAACAAGGCTGAAGTATTTATAGAATACAAATAGTTTCAATGGAGTAAGAGTACAAAAAGTAGATGCTTAATCAGTCTTGCTGTTAAGAGGATGTTCTCTCCTGTAAGGGGTCCCTGGACTCGTCTACTTTGTTACTTACAGATGTTTGTTTGATGGTTCAGTTGTGTTTGTGGAACTCAAAGGGGTTATTGTATAGTGGGGAAGGACCTCGCTTGCCAGGAGTATCTTTCAGTTCTTTATTGCAAGGCATCAGCATAAACTATATATTTAACGATAGCAAAGCACTGGCAGCTTCCTCACTGTGCTTTCCAAAGGAAGAGTGCAGCGTTCACTGTCGCTCATAGTTAGTTGTTGCACGTCGCGTGGCACATAGTTCACAAATGATGGCGATGGCACATTTAGCATCACAATTCTTAGTCACAGCTCCATGATTTTAGGCAAAGGGGGGGAAAAATGCTTTTTACTGTTAGCCAACAACTCTAAATGTAAGGTCATAATGTTATTTCTTTCTAATGAGAGCCTGCATATTTATTTTCAATAATTTCATTTTTCCAACAAAGAGCAGTACAGAGCTGTTAACAGTAGCCAAAACTCTGATAGCGTCCTCTCACACACTGTTACACAAGCACCTTTCTGCACACTTTAAGGAAATATGCAATTCTGCATAGTTTTTTGTTTTTTTTGTCATTGCAATGACGGCACAATCTGATGTACATTTTGCATCATTGTAAAACTGAACACACTCTTATTCTTTGTATATTTTGCCATCTCTTCTGGGGGTTATGGTACCAGTTATTCACCAACTGAATTGCTGAGATCTGGAGAGGCAGCGATACTTGTAAATGAGGTTCAGCCGGCAGCAACACAAGCAGTCAGACGACCACAGAAGTGATCAGTTTCCCATGTTGGAGTCTCTTTTTATCCTGCGAGACATCAGATCCTTCAGAGCGACATCTTGACATGCACTGCAATTACTGTAGTTGTTGCCAAATGTAATTGTAGGCAGTGGCCTAGACTTACTTTTGGTTTCACTTTCTAATAACTTGTTAACTCTTGTTCTTACTGCCTGTGAGACAGTCAGAGTGTTGGTGTTGCTTAGATGTCTGGAGGCCAGTAATGTAAACAAGTCAACAGTTCAAATGTGATCATAGAGAAGACGGTCCACACTGTTGAAATGGAAACTTCGGCATGAAGATGCAGAGCAGAGATTTCTCGCGTGGGCAGAGTATCGTGTTCCATGTGATGGCACAGGGTTTAGATGCTGGAGTAGGAGCTAGGAACTGGAACTCGAGACGTTTTATGCCAAGTCCCAACGTTCCTCTCACACAATCAGTTTCCTAAAAGGTTTCCAGGGCCCTTTTCTGCACGCTTTCAGTAAAACTGCAAAACTGCTTAGTTCCTTTTCTTCATTGTAATGTTATAAATGATGGCAGAAATTGGGAAACATGAAAAAGAAGAGCTGCTAAGAACACCTTTACATGCATAAAGCAGTAAAACCTTCATGCTGCATTCATATTATATGGAAGTTATTCAATTGATGTTTCTGACCATAAATACGTACCCTTCACTTCATCAACCAAGTCATAATAACAAACTTTTTCTGAAAGCTTATATCCAACTTAATGCCTGAAAAGTGCTCTGTAAATGCCAACACTGTTTAATGTTAAAGCGTCTGTTCGTGTTGTTTGCAGGGAGAGCGAGAAGACGAAACTGCTGATCTCGCAACAGACACAGAAGGTTGTGGAGAAGGAGGCAGAAACGGAAAGGATCAAAGCTATCATAGGTGAGAAATAAAACAATCGGGAAGAAGTGCATTTAAAACACTCCGAGGGTTGAAAGTTGAAATATACCTCTTATTTTTAATAGAGGCTGAGAAAGTGGCGCAAGTGTCGGAGATCAAGTTTGGACAGAAAGTCATGGAGAAGGAAACGGAGAAAAAGATCTCTGAAATCGAAGGTTTGTATGCAGCGGTGGAAGAACTACTCGGATCCTGTGCTGAAGTAAAAGTACCAGTACAACAATGTCAAAATACTGCTATTACAAGGGACAGTCCTGAATTCAAAATCCTATTTATATGGCAATCCTTAAGATTTTAGTTCTGGTTGGTTAGGTGACACTGGTAACCAGTAATATGTGGTTTAATACTACAGGTCCCAGAATACTGGGCGCAGCAAAACAAACGATTGTCGTTGTAATGAACAAGTCATTCAATAATTAGCCTTTTTCTATCCGTTTTGACTCTTCCTTTATAGCTCACTGTCGCTGCAATATTTAAAACTAATCAACTGAAATGATGACCCAAATGACAGCTGTTTTGTTTAGTAGATCATCTTGTAAAAGTCAACTTGTGTTTGACTCGTTAAATGTTTGTAAAGTGAAGCTGCAGAAGTAGGACATGTTGGGTTTAATAAGCTTTTATGTTAAGTTTTTATTTTAATAAGTAACTAGTACAGAGCAATGCAGGGATGACATGTTTTTGTAGAAGTGTTAAGTGTCATAAATTGGAAAGGAGTAAAAGTACCCTTAAAGTTGTGCAGTTCTTGTATAAAGTACTTAAATCAATGCGCTTAGTCAGTACCCACCACTGTTTGTGTCGTAGACGGGCTTTGACTTGTGACAACATGAATAATGGCTGCGTGCGGTTTACGTGTGCTCATGTCCTGCAGCCCTCTAGTTGTGCATGTTGATTCACTGATGTCACAGTGCAATGAAACAGCTGTCATCACTGATTATCTGAGCTTCTCCTGCTAGGACAAGTCAAAATGTTTGCTTCATACCAGAAAGAAGCAAACATGCTGAACACTAACAGTGCAGATCAGAACGAGGCGTAGATCACGATGTGGTCTCAGCAGCTGTTTGTTTTTAGCGCTGGTTTGCTTGTTTTTGAGTCGGGGACCCAGTTGTTTATACGTTACTCATGCTCGTAGTTCGCAGTGTTTACGTCAGCTTCCTACTTTCTAAACGGGAAAGTAGCTTTGTGTTGTAATGAAACCGGCCTGCCGCTGTTGACTCTTGACTGTTTGTGGTTCACAGACAGCGGTTACCTGGCCCGGCAGAAAGCCAAGGCAGACGCAGAGTTTTACACGTCACAGAGAGCTGCCGAGGCCAATAAGGTAAAGAGATGACGCAAACGCACTTCCCGCTTAAACCGGGACAAATGGGGACGGGAAAGTCCAGACTGCTCGTTTGTAATTTGAATGCCGTGTCCCCTCTTGCAGCTGAAGTTAACACCAGAGTACCTGCAGCTAATTAAGTACAAGGCCATCGCATCCAACAGCAAAATCTACTTTGGGAGTGAAATTCCCCAGATGTTTGTGGACTCTGGCTCTGCAGGGAGCGCGATCAAGGCCTCTGCAGCCAAGGACATCGTTCCTGAGCAGATCCTGGACCTGGACTAGTGAGGGACCGCCCAGACTGAGTGGAAGGACTGTCTGCTGGAGGGCAGGCGCCCGGCCCACAGGCTGGCTGGCAACTTATCCCTCTGACTCGAAGAAGCTCTGCTGACCAGGGTCTGTATTTCTCAAACACTTCAGAATAACTGCTGTAAATCACACTTGTTAGTATGACTACCATGTCATATTCTCCAACCTCAGAGTTCATTTCAGAGGCTTCCTAAGCGTCTACTCTGTTCTGATAGAGAATGAGATTGTCTAGACTATTAAATTATGTGGAAGAGAAACAAAATAAAATGGCATCATCCGTGGGTGTATAATTAGCTACTTTTAAAACCGTCATTTAGCCGAAACCACCATTTTAAGCAACTCGACCTCCTGCGGCTCACCTCCGCGTATCAACTGTGCCCAGTTCATGTAGCCACAACATCAAGGATCACAAATCCATTACTACCTATGTGTTCATACTCTTAGCCATTCACAAGCATGTGTTCTCATTCAGCATTTGTGTTGGTTTTAAATATTCACTTCATGGCTAAACATCTGAGGCTAAAGCTGCATGTTACAGGCAAAAAGTCATCAGTGTATGACTCGTGTAGAAGACGTGGAGCTTGTCGGGGACGAGCTTCTTTTATTTCTCTGTAACTTCACAAAGGAATGTAGTTTGTCAGTGGTGCTGTGCTAATTATTTGCCTTGAAAGTAATGCTACTGTAGGTGGTAAACTAGTTAGCTTGATATGCTAACAGATGGTGCAGATCAACACAAAGATGAATCTATTTCTTGTGTTTTTGGTTTTGAAAAAGGTGATGCAGAAGTTTCACCAAACTCTTTAAAAGCTGCATATCACACGATCAATGGCAACAACGTTTTGTGAATGAAGCCGTTGCATCCCATGAAAAATAAACCTTTTAACTCGCTACATGACTCTACTACACTCTCGCATGTGTGGGCGGGAAAGCTCTGCAGCTCCGCTACATCCAACAGAACAAGGAACGACTTAAAGAGATCAAGAAAGTTATTTAAATGCTGATGCTGCTGAAAAATTAGGACCAAATATGTGTCGCTCTGAGGATGTTGGACTGTGATTTCTTATTCTGAGTGCTTGAAAAATACGGGCCCCGACTGCAAACCAAACACAGGGATGATGAATGTACTGTGTCGTAGCTGCTGCCTGTCGGATTTTAAAAGCATCACTCGATTTGTTTTTTGTTCTACGTTTCTGTAAAAAATAATAAAATCTTTTGAGCACAGGGTTGTTGAATTTAAATTGAATTCGCGCAACTGTTCGAAGTTGTACCACATGTGCAGTACATGTATGTAGCATGTTGGAGAGACTATATTTGTGCATCTGTTTGTTTGGTTCTTAATGTCTATTGTGCAGTTTTGTTCCAAACAGGGCCCGCTCTGAGAAGTGCATGTTGGGTTATGACACGAACAGCGTTTGTACTCCGGTATACTCTTCTATAAAGTCTGTGATACAGACATGTGGCAGCATCTTTTCTCAATGGGCAGTTTTCAGCCATGTCGGATGATTTAATACAACCACTTCATGAATGAGTACAGAATATATACAGTAGTGAATTGACAACATGACCCACTGACGTAATCATAGTAACTGAACTGTACAGATTAACACTGAAGGACTCGCTGTAGAAGTACTACGGACCTCGTGTGTCACCATTGTCTGTCTGGGGCCGTTTTCAACAGTCTTGACTTGATCAGGACCAAAACCCAAACTTCACTTGATGTTTGATCTCGTGTCGTCTCTGTCTTAGAATAGGAGGGCGCTGTCTAGGTGTTGATTCTTGGAACTTGGCATGTTTTTTTTTTGGTTGAGCAGACGCTGTCACGGCGAGAACATATTTTGCCTGAAGCTAAATGGCTCGTGTCCTGAACTCGCTGTGACCCAATACAACCTCCAATACTCTTCTTGTGCAAACAGTGATGATATGATGTGTTGTTGGCGCCCCGCTGTTGTTTAAAGTTGGTCCTCAAATTGACTTCCAGTTGTCATTTTATTACGCTGACTTGAAAGGCAAATGTTTTTGCACTTCAATTGTGAATATGCAATCAAGATATTGTTATTTGGCAATAAAGTACTGTGGGTTGTTATTTGAGTAATCAATCGCATTATTAAGAGTTTGTATTTACATTGCATTGTCCAATGTGATGTATAGGATGTCTGTCGTTAATAAGAGTTTCAAACGCTAACGTTAAACAATTGTTGCAAATCAGATTATTTAAAAGTTAAAGTATGAATGAATGAAAGTGTCTACTGTTTGTATTTCACACTCTGAACTCTTTGAGTCACTTCTGACATACTCCAGTTCCTGAGAAGCGCAAAACTGATCGTTACTCATGAGTATTTTTGACACCCTGACACCCTTGAGAAATTAAGCTTGAGCTCCCTTAAGTAAAGAGATGCATCATACTCAGAGGTTCCTATTAAGCCCCCGTTACTTCATCATATCGCCATTAACACTTTTCTTGCGCCCACCTTTTTGTAAAGTTTTACTCTGAACTATATTCTATAAGCTGAGTGTTGAACCATATGCTTTGTAGACTTGTGTCCATGGGTATTATTTACCTGTAATGACGGTCAAATGGGTGTGTCTTCCAGGAAACTTTCAGGGAATCGTAAAGAAATAAAGAACCAGTACAATACGGCAATGGCCGCTATGAGAGTGAACCACAACTTAAACAATAAGCTGAATCTCACTTTAAAGCATAAAGCCGAGAGGAGCTGCAGATTCAATTAATGATCCGTAGGTTCGTCACTACAACCAACCCCTTTTTACATTTTCTGTGTTTTTTGTCATTGTCGTCTGAAACATTATTGATTAAAGAAGCTTAAAGTCTTCAACGACATTTTGACCCATGACCCCTCTACAAGGCCAGGGTTTTAGATAATCATGCAGGAACCGCTTTGGTTGACATCGTACTTTGTAGCACAGCTTCAATCCCACACAAATGCACATTTAACTACTGAATGTGGGGCTTTGGGCTTCTGGGGCATTTGCCTACTTTGACTGGCTGTTAATGCAGCCTTCATTGATATGACTGTAGATGATATCCTGTGTAATATGAATAATTTACCGTTGGAATATTCTGTCGTTGATTTGGATGGCTCAGTAATAAATCTGCAGACGTTTGCAATAGTCTGCATAGTCTGTCTGCTTGAATACAAAAAGAGAGAAATTAAAAATTAAATCAATGACATGTTGGAATGTTTTTTTAATCCTTTTTTTATCTTTTACCGGAAAATATCCAATTGAGCAAAACATTCTTTAGATCTAAATTAGCTTTAATCAGTATCGGTGTTGGATCCTCTCCCAGAAACCCCCTGCATTTCCACAGTCAACTGTATGTAAGTAGGTGGTTATTGTGCTAAAACTGAAAGCTGCTTGGGATCAGCCTACTTAATTTACACACTTGCGTAAACATCGAAGACATAGTGGATCTGGAGCTGCTCCTCCTCTATGTGGAGAGAAAACTTCAGCAACATGAAGCTTTGACTCCAGGAAGCCGAGGAAAAATACAGTATATATGGAAGAGAGTTTATCCATGACAGTTCCATCTGTCGTGATTTTTTCGTAAGAATCGGTGATAACAGTCAGGAGGACGCTACCTGAAGTAAGATGCAGAAGATCGTGATGAATGTGCCCCCCACAGAGCATGGAGCGGCGCATGCGCCTATCCTCCAGGGGCTATGGGAGTCGGTGAGGTCAGGGCAGGAGGACATCCTGCTGTGCCCTTACCTGCCTGCGTCCTACGCCTTCTTGACCCACATCCTGCTCTGCGCACCTTTCCTCGCGCTGGACGCGCTGGGGAGCGTCTGTCTGCGGGTCCGCTCGTGGAGGATCGCTGCAGGATCGGGTCCGCCGCCGTCTCTCCTCCGCTGGCTTGAGTGTTTTTGGAGGGTGCTGTACAGATACCTGACTGCCGTCCTCCCGGCCACCGCGCTGTTTCACACGCTGAGGAGCCCCGCGTTACCGCAGCTGGCTCCATCCTGCTGGCAGCTCTTTGTGGAAGTCTTCTCGTGTTTGCTGCTTTTTGACACGCTCTTCTTTATATGGCACGTCTCCATGCACAGGTGAGCACCCCGTGTCACGTTCGTTGTGTACTATTGTCAAGCCCAATATGGTGAAGTAAGATATTCAATAACTATCTTAAAACAAATAATTATGAAGTGTAAAAAAAATAGCAGACAACGCCACCAACGCGTCCGTGACTCCAGTGACCATGTTTTTTTTTTTAAATCGAGGGAAGAGCTGCATTAAGACAGTACACCAAAACCAGTGAATAATGTAAGCATTTATTTATACTCTAATACCATACACGACTGTGTACAATTAAACAGGAAGCACAAATCAAGGTTCAGCCAGTAAAATATATATGTGTCTATAGGCCAACAAACAGGAAGCCTATAAGGAGGAAATGTAAAAGTCAAATTTAAAAGAGGGGGGATTAGTTGTTGCTGCCCTCATTGGTCACTGCATTGGTACACCAGTACACATTGGTCCCCACCAGTAGACTCCGGAAACCGGGGATACCTGCCGGAACAGAGCAAATTGACTCCTCACTCTTCAGTTGCCTCTGGGTCGCGTTGTAACGTTCAGGATTCACTGTTCGGCCCAACATTAAAGCGCCCAACATTAATACTTGAGCAAAAATTTGCTGTTGGCATCTTCAGTCCAAACGTGTTAATATTCCCTTCATCCTTAAATTTCTAGGTGACCATAGGTGCCCTGACAGTTGCCCTTTAATAAGACACAACATAATCATCTTGTATAGTGTAGTTGTTGTACGATTGTAGTAGAGGTACCAGTAGAAGTAGTACTTCCACAGACACACTGACACATGCCATTCTGGGAATATTGTCTTATCCATAACTTTTATAATCCAAGCTTTTTGTGTGTTTCTCATCAGGGTTACCTGGCTCTACCGTAACGCCCACCAGCTGCACCACCAGCACCACACACCCTTCGCTCTGGCCGCTCAGGACAGCGGCTCTCTGGAGCTGCTGTCTCTGCTGCTGCTGTCTCTGAGCAGCGCCTGGGCGGTGGGCTGCCACCCTCTGAGCGAAGCCGTCTTCCACCTCGTCAACAGCTGGCTGGCGGTGGAGGACCACTGTGGCTACGAACTGCCCTGGGCTCTGCACAGACTGCTGCCCTGTATGGGAGGAGCCCCCTACCACCAAGTCCACCATACGCTCCACAGTGTCAACTACGCCCCCTACTTCATCCACTGGGACGTCCTCTTTGGCACATACCGTGCACCAGTGAAGTATTCTCGTCCAAAGTGACAAAACTGAGGATCGCTCAAGTTACAGCAAAACCAACCACGGCCATTTTAGTCATGAGCTGAGGAATGCAACTTTGAGGGGACAAAGGGTTTGAAACTCTGGGGGGTTTCAGATATTCTGCTGGCCACCGAGGAGGCAGACCAGCCTTCTGGGTGGCTCGGATTGGATCTCACATTTGATTTTATATATATCGGTTTGTTTTGTTAATAATTGTGTGATTCGGTTTGTAACTGTATCTGTTTTTATGCTTCTTGGATAATAAATCCATTTGATTTTTACTTTAACCTGCTGTTGTATTTTGGAGGCGATTGAGACAGCATGGCTGCAAGGGGGGGGGGGGGGGGGGGGCGATTTCTCCCTGTGTCCAGAAGTTGTGGCCTTAACAAATTTGGCACCCCTGATGGGACTTGACGAACTCTAAGACGGGGATGTGGGACCGCGGATACTTTCGGAGTGTACACGGATAAAAGGTGAGCAGAGCCATTTTAATAAAAATCTGTTTTGGTATTCTTAGCCGAAAGTGTTCACGGACCGCATAGAGGGCACAGAGAAAGACCGCAGAGTAACCTGAAGCTGGAAAAGTGCATTCTCCTGAAATTTACGCTAAATAAGACCTCAGAGAGGCTGGGTTAGAGTCCCGCAATGTGATATGGAGAATACAGCGAAAAAATAAAATAAAATAAAAATCACCACATTGGATTAATAAACGGTTGTTTGCTTGGCGGACTGGCGTGCATAGGCTGGGAGACGCTCTGGCTTCGTTTGTGCATTGCTGGGTCAGCAAGATAACTTGTTTAAAAGCAGTTTTTTGTAGCTTGGCGGACTGGATACTTGCGGCTGAAGGGGCTTAAAGCGGCGGCTTTTTGTAACTCTTTGGGGCATGTTGTTCGGGTCGAGCTCAGCTTACTGTTTAGAAGCAAGCGTGTGGGTGATTCGGAGAAGTAGGACAACAGGCATTTGGTGGAGTCGGGCGGACTGGAGAAATGTCTTCGGGTCTGATAAAGCTAAATAGCCTGTTAAACCAGAGGCAAATATAAGGGTGGACTCAATTGGGGTTCCTTGAAAAAGGCTGTTTTTGCCAATTAAAATGTGATCAACTTGGAGTGTGCTTAGAGAAGAGAGAGAAGTGGAATGTATAATGAGTTTGTTGGACCAAAAATACTGCTGTCTCTGTTTCTCTGTTTCCCACACAATCTGAGTTGTAAAAGGTGGAGATTGCACATGTGTTCTGGTACGAGGACCAGGAATGGTGTGAAAGGACATGTCTGACTGGCAGCAAGTCAGACTCAATTCACTGACTTAAAAAACACAGATGATCCTGGCAGCAGAGCTGGTTACACCCACTGAGACAGCATGGCTGCAAGGGTCCTGTGTCCAGAAGTTGTGGCCTTAACAGTTACCACAAAATGCGATTCATAATAAAAAATGATTGAAATCTGTATAATTTGCTCAACAAGACATTATCAATGTTTCTTCGTCAGTAATCTCAGAATTCACCACGTTCCTGGACAAACATCCTGTGCAGGTGCAGTATTTACAATGTGAAACGCTGATATCTACAGCTGTTCTGTATCAAGTGACTGGAGCGCCAGATGAGAAGAGAGCAGAGATGAAATCAAGACAGTGAAACGATGAACACATGTGTAACTGATGTGCCCTCATGACACGGGAGTGTTTTAGGATGGATTCATGCTTTCATGTTGTACAGTCGACGTAAGGCAGATAGTTTAATTTCGGTCAGTGCAGATCGTATGTGAAGTTAAAGAGAAAATCACGAATCTGAGTAAATGTTTGCTGATATTCACTCATGCCAGGTCACTTTACAAACTGGTTAAAGGAAAGAGAAGGTTGATGCCACTCTCAAGGAGGTAGTACAGTACAATTGGAACTTCCAGCCAGCAGCTCGTCAGCGTAGCTGAGCACAAAGACTGGAAACGATAAAACAGCTCGCCTGCCTCAGCGGGAGGTGAGTGCGCCTGGCCAAGAAATTGTCCAGCACATAACAAACCGTAAAGCCAGACAGATTAAGCAATCGAGGTAAGCTTAAGGTCCTTCGGCAGGTTGATCTTGTTACCCTATAGTTTCCGGCCTTTATGCTAAGCTATAAGCAAAACTGCCCGCTGGCTGAAGATTCATATTTACCGTTCATCGATTTTCTATTCTGGCAGGAAAGCAAATAAAGTGTATTTCCCAAAATGTCAAACTGTCTCCTAGACAATTAGATATTTGAGCCAAAAGCTGTTGTATAATTTGGCCCATATTTCTTGATGAGTGTATTGTAAATATTCTGTTTATCCACGCAGGAGAAAACATGGAAACAGGACACACGTTTGTGGTTTTGTTGTTCACTTCAGGTTCAGGTTTCTGTCGTGATGCCGAGGTTCGTGATTGTTATGCCCTGGGCCTCCCAGCTCTCTGTAAACTGGCTCCATGTGGAGTTTACTGAGTTATCGAATCCACATGTTTTCAGAGATGAAGACTTTCAGTCATTATTTGCAGTTGCAACCTTTGTAATTTGTCTCGCATGCGTTGTCATCAATACCTTTTAAAATCCAGCAATGCCCCGAGGACAGGGTTTATTTTTAACAGAATGCAGCTGGAGTCATGCCAGATGACTTGTAGCTTTCCTCTCCTTTGGCACTCATGCTGTGTTCACATGAAAGAGCTTCCTTTAACTCATCACAGGGTCGAACACTTACTGAATCACCACAGGGGGCCAAATGCAGTTCTTGTCGAGAGATAACAAGTTTATGTATCATTTCTTTACCTCGGCAATGATGTGCCATTTGGGAAATGGTCCTAACGTGTAATAATACAACCCCTTATTTATTGGATTTTTCTCACAAACCGCAGCCTTCTCACTAACAACCTGTAATGTCTCTGGCGAGTGAAAATCATCACTTCTACTGAAGAACGACATTGAACATCTGTTTTTCATTGCGCTCTCTTCCAATCTGCATTTTGCAACTTCGCAACATCAGTCAAATGCAAATTGTTAAAAGATGTTAGAACATTTGGAGTTACTATTACATGATCAGAAATAACTGTTGGGGTAAGTGTTCTTTTCATGGGAACAAAAAGAGATGAGAGGAAAGAGGGAGCGATGAGTGCAGGGTGGTGGTGTTGCCAAGAGATGGAATGATAAACATGTGACCCAAAACGGAAACAATCAGGCCCTATTACAGACCCCACGTCAGAGTCAGGGCGAGTCATGCAGCTTCGGATGACACACACCGAAACACACGTTCACAGCGAGACACACGTCGACGTTCCTGCAGCCGACACGTCACGATGTCAGACGCTGGAGCGGCACAGGATTTTCAAGCACTTTGAACCGTCTGTACATTTTGAAACGTTGAGTTTGTTTACTTGTTGATAGGTGTGCTCCTCAATCAATCACGTAGGCCGAATACTTCACAAACTCCAGAAGAGGGACTCATTGTTTCGACAGAAAGAGCCATGTCAAAACAGAGAGAGAGGAAAAAGCACAGAGCACTCTCCACCAGTCCTTATCAACAGAGCAAACACGAAAGACTTCCCATTTCATCATATTTCCTGAAAGTTTGCTATTCAGTGACAAAGGCCAGATTCATATTTCTTCCACCATTCTGTAAATATTCAATTAGTGAGCGTCACATAGCTGAGGCGCACTGTTGTCACTGGTGGAGGTTCTTGCCCTCAGGTCTGTAACCATTTTTAGACGACCTCCGCTCTCATCTTACATGAGAGGTCAGTCAGTGACTTGTTTGCTTTCTGAAACATCTCAGTGCACTTGTCATTCGTGGGCCAAAGGCTTTGTTTTTTAATTAAAGCTTTGAACAACATGTTTCCAGAACTGCAACTCCTGTTACGACACATAGTTAGATGAGAAACCAGTGTATCTACAGCATCAGAATTGTACTGAATGAATTGTAATAATGTAGCCATCGTGTTCTGATTGCATGAGTGATATTTACCCAACACATATCTCTCACCTTCTTTTTTGTTAACTGTTACTAAATAAGTGACTATAATGACTGCATTAGACTTGTTAATGTTGCAGTAACCTCTTAAAGGAAAGCTGTGCATTTGATACCACACTCATATCTGTTTGTTAATAGCATAGCTTTGTATTAAGGGTGGAAATGGGGGAAACACCAATTGCATTACAACCTCACGGTGACAACAAAAATCTAGAAAGTCACCGTGCCTGAAATAGTCCAGCAAATAATCCCCAGTAAAAACTTTAAATTGTAATCGTTGGGCAATGCTAGTTAAGCTGTGTCCTCGTGCTTCTAGTATTTATTCTAAGCTAAGCTAATTTACCCCAAACAGTACAGCTTCATAATTAGCATACAGACAGGAGATTGACATTGATCTTCTCATCTAACTCTTGGCAAAAAAAGCAAATGAGCACACTTCCAAATATGCCAACAGTAATCTTTACTTTGCTGTCCAAATCTTGTGTTATGCCTGTCTGTGTCTTGAATCAGATTTCTATCCTTTTCTTCGATGTGCGTTGCTCCATGAAACGAACACCAAGATGCTCTTGTGACGTATTTATTCACAACATTCATAGAAAAACAAGTGAGAACTGAAAGAGATACTGGAGTCCAGATCTTTTTTTTGTTCACATTTTCTTTTTATGAACAAGTCCTCCATCACAGCTGTCTGCATCTGCTAGCTGTCAGTGTGAGCAGCAGGCCATCCATTTTGTTCATTAGCGGGCCTTCCTCTCAGCTTCCCATGGTTCTATGTTTGTGTGCATGTATGAACTGTGACCTGAGAGCTGATACTGTCGGACGAAATGATCTGAAAGTCAGAAATGCATTGTATCATTGGTCTAATGGCTTCCTCCTGAAATAATGGAAAGGAAAGTTGACAGACCGAGATCCTTTGATTGATAATTGTAATGTGGGAAATAGATCATGTACACATCAGCATGGCATTTCTGCTCCAAATATTTACATTCATCTTGATATAAGATAATCCTAATGACATTTTGATGGTCTGTAAACTTTCTGAAAGACAAAGGATCAGTTAAGGAGACTTTTCATGTGGGATTTGTAAAGTAATTTATTGTTTTAGAAATTACCATTTCGCTTCCCAACAGAATTCATTTTGTTCTGAAAATGCATTGTCACGGATACAAAACCTGCTCTACACTACGCAACTTACCAATATACATGTACATATACATATACATATATATATATATATAGTTATCTACTCTGTTGTAAAAATAAATAAATTAGAACAATAAATAGTCTTTTATTCGACATAAGCAGCAGAGGTAAACAAAGAAACTGTATTTCTGTAGCTCTGTTTCCTTGGGTCGTATCCATAAAGGGAATGTGACAAAGTTCAACGTTTCAACTCTTGACTTTGGCCGTCAGGTGATAACTGTCCAAAAAGGCCATTTTTACCATAAAAGTGATAGATGGCTCAACTGAGTAGTTGGAGGTATGTCGGGGACACATGGTGCTAGGTCAGTAAGTTGAGCCAGTTAAGATTGTTTGTTGCCTCGGAATGTGGACAACCCCTGCCCCCCTGTCCTGTCCCACTCCCCCATCCCACCACCTCAAAAAATTGCACAGAATGCCGTCCAGTTCTCCAAGCCTGAGTGGTGGCATACATGCTTCTCAACCCCCCACACCTTGCTATCGCTGTAGCTCTGGGGAGTGCACAAGAGGCATGTGAAGTTGGAAACAGGATTGGGATAGATAGGACCCCTGCACAGCGCCTACGTATCAGGAGGCTGCAGGAGGCAGGAGGTGGGCCTGGAGAGTTCATGTCTTGTCAGGTTGCCTCTTGGGGGTCTTTTCACTGCGCCAGGACACATGAAGTGCTGATTAGTGTTTGCATCGAGCGGGGAGGCCAGAGATAAGTGGAGAGGAAGACAGATGTCAGGGGGAAGGAGAGGGAGGGGGATAACTGACCCACTGGTTCCCACCACACACTGTAGGATGAGCTCGGCTTGGTCCTTTGGGAAGTCTTGTGCCGTTTCCTTCTTGTGGGTTTGAGGACACACCTTGGCATCTCTATTGTTGACTGTAAATCTGCAGCACACTGTCTTTCCACTGTCTGAATGATCATCAATTGGAGCGCACCTAGTTTCACGAGTCGTGAACGTGCACTTCCAATCTCACTGAGTAACGTTTACAGAGATTCCAACCTCCTTTTGCAGCTCACTGTTAGTTCTGTGTCTTTCCTCTTATTTTAAGACTTTACGAAGAGTTAAACTCTCTCAAAACATGGACTATCTGCAGCCGCACTCTGCCACCACCATGCCTTCAAACTTGTACTTGTAGGTGACCACGCCTGTGTCATCCAAGTACAGCAGGGAGATGGGGTCCAGCTTGGTGGGCACGCAACAAGCTCGTGCCGCCTTCTGAGGACTGTGGATGTTAATCAATGTCTGGACGATGGCATGCTTGGTGGGTGTGACGTGCTTTGTCAGTGGGAAGGAACAAATGCCAGTGCACTCAAAGGCGTCGTAACCAGTGGGCGCCAGGATCCAACTGTCCCATCCAATGTCCTTGAACTCTACGTACAGAGATTGTTTCTTGCAGTGGTTCCCCTTGGCATTGCGACGGATGCGGGACGCTGAGTCGTAGATCAGATTGGAGCGCATTTGGATGAGGTCCTCTTCATCTGGCTCTGCTTCTTCATCCGCCTCATCCCTGTCCCTCCCCAGCTCCCCCCACAGCCCATTCAGACCCATTCCCAAGTCATTCTGGAGAACAATGTCGGCGGTTTCGTGGTCGATCATCTCGTTCAGCTCGCGCTTGTCATCACGGTGATCGCTACTTTGGTCGTCAGAGAAAACAATCAGCAGTGGTTTGTGTTTTTCCTCAGGGCTGGTGTCAATCTTCATGTCTCCTTCAGCTGAGTCTTTGTTGTCCTCCGTCATACCTTGAACATTGTCTTCATTGGCCATGCTGGCAATGTGCACTTCCAACCGGTGCGTGGTGTCATGGTCAGATTTGCGCCAGCGTTGAATAGCAGCAGTGAGGTCAAAGGCCTCCCAGCCGTTATCGGTGCCGTAGACCTGACGTGAAGCCAACTCCGCCAGCTCTATCCGCTCTCCTCCCCCTCTGAATCCATCACCTCTCACGGTGTTCTCATCGGTCATGTTGTCATCGCCGACATACAATTCCAGTTCGTAGATAGTGACCTTGCGGTCGACACCAGCGTAGAGGTGGCGGTCAGTCTGGACAAGTGTGTAGAGGCGAAGCTCGGCCGCTGTGATGCGTTCATGATGGGGGACCGACGCATTGAAGAGGAGTGGGTGACGCCTTACCCCTCCAGCACCCACAACACTGGGAGATGAATCTGGGGAAGAGAATTAAATGGTGAAAGTTGAACTTCTGTCAATTTTGTATTGTCTTTTTAATAAAGTTTTCAGCTGAGTTCTGCAACATGTACTAACCCTATCCTATTCTAACCCTATTGAGGATGACATCTTCAATTTCAGACTTAATTTGGAGACATTTAACTGTCATTACTGTCAACTTAATGTTACTGCATGTTGTCCCATTACAAAAGAATAATATCATTTACATGAACATTGCCTTGAACAGAGAAGTAAAAAGAAACAGGGCCATGACTAATGCTTGGATTTGAACAACTACATCTTGATTTAGTGACAGTCTAATTAAAAACCACAAGAATATACAAAATATACAAGAAGTCCTTTGTTCTCAGTTTCACTCCTTACATACCTTGGCCTCGCAGACCAGAGTGTGATGAGTCAAATACAAATGATATTTAAATCAAATATGTCATAAATATATTCAATAAACATGGAAGCAACTGAAAGAACAAAAGTTGTAATTTATTTTGTAAATCCAATTGATCAACAGGGCATAATCATATTCAGCAGAGGGTCTTTACCTTCATTTTTGAAGCTGCGGATGATGTTGGCGGTGGGCATGGCAGTACGGTCATTAGCGAAACGGTTGTAGAGCTCCATCATATACTCAGGTGGCTCTTCTCGAGTGCCTCCAGGATGCAGCGGAGGGGAACCTAAACCAGACAGGTTGAAACTCCGCAGAAACTGTTCCTTCAGGCTCTCCAGCAAGCTCTGCATGTTCATGTTGTCGACCTGCTCCAGCAGTGAAGGATCCACCACCCCTCCATGCCCGTCTCCCAGCCCCGGAGCGGGGCGATACCTCTGATGGGTGTTGGAGATCGGGCTGCTCTGTCCACAGAGTCCCTGGATCAGTAGGATGCAAAAGAGCAAGAGCAAAGTCCTGGAGCTGCAGATGGTTCCCAGTGGAAAGACCCAAATTCTCGCCATGAGAAAAACAATCTGCAGCTTTCTATTGTCTGCCCTCTGAGCTTCTCTATGGACAAGCTGATGCAGCAGTGAGACAAAATGATTGTGATATCTGAACACCTTAATCCAAAGGTTAATTGAAATTGTGGTCAGTTCATCTGCAGACAAAGAAAGTTCTGCATCCAGTAGACAGACGTGTTGTTGACCCCTGCACTGACCAGTGCGAGCCTCTGCAGGAGTTTGTGTTCCTGCTGCGTTCCTCCAGATCTCACAGCATTTATTCTCATGCACACCTTTTGATGTCCTTTGTGACAGGGCTGCAGTTCCGGCGACAGGGTGGCCAAGGCTTGGCTTTGTCCGTCCGAGTCATCTCTGTTGTGTCCTCTCCTCTTGTCAGTCTCTCTCTGCGCTTTTCTCTCTTCTTCCCAGCTCTTTCTTTCTGTCCCTTATCTATGACATGGTGGGCTCTGCATTGCTCAGTGCTTTTGGTCTCTTTGCTGGTGTGTGTGTGTGTGTGTGTGTGTGTGTGTGTGTGTGTGTGTGTGTGTGTGTGTGTGTGTGTGTGTGTGTGTGTGTGTGTGTGTGTGTGTGTGTGTGTGTGTGTGTGTGTGTGTGTGTGTGTGTGCGTGCGTGCCTTCAACTTTGTGTGATGCACACGAGCGTGTGTTATCTCACAACTTCCTTAATGAGGATTTTGTAAACACGGTGCTGTAGCCTCTTCCTTGTGGAAGCGCTATTTTGTTTGGGTGGGTGCTCCAGGGTTGATATTCTTCATTTGTTTATTTGCTTTGTAAATGGTGGAGTTCTGCGAGCTGCCGCCTCGGCTCCATTGACCATTTATTTTTGACAAAATACACCGAGGCTCTGTTGATATCGTTGAATGTAACAGGATACATCTAGTAGACACCACTTGGCCAAATGAAATTGAAATGCAATGAGGTGTGAGGCCTTAATGATCGAGGATGAAAGATGCTGGTTTGACGGTGAGTCTGGAGGACATTACAAGTAGCTCACGGGGACAACAGAGTCGCGCAAAATAACCAGTCACGTTCATTCAATAGAGTAACAATCAACCCCTGTTGTGCTTGCTGAAATGTTCAGTGTGTAGTTCCTCTTCTGGTAAATTGACACTGTGGCTTAAATTGGGCACAAAAGGGATCCTTTAAAAATGCAAGCGCAAGGTCGCAAAATAAGGCGAGAACAGATGAAGCATGTGTTGTGAGGCCTGAACAGAGCGCCATAGAGACACGATTAAACATGATGGAGCTGACTGTCTGTCTCCGCTACCAACATGGAGTCAAGAGGCTGGTCAGATGTTTTCTGATCAGATTAATAATGACTCACGCTGGGGCTCCTCTGCAGATTTGAATAACTGTTCCGTTCG
The DNA here is from genome assembly GCF_949748355.1 of Melanostigma gelatinosum. Lineage (NCBI taxonomy): Eukaryota > Metazoa > Chordata > Actinopteri > Perciformes > Zoarcidae > Melanostigma > Melanostigma gelatinosum. Next base: position 7,781,539 of record NC_136639.1, read on the forward strand.
TCACCTGAACCCTCATCTCACTACACAACTGTCCTTCATTCCTGAGCTTCTTTGTGTGACCTGCAGATACACTCCAGATTGCTGCGTGTCACAGAGATGGGAAGGAATGAGCTTTTCCTGCCTCTGCCACTCATCTGCCAGGCTGACAGTTGACAGATGTGCTGTTATCTGTCACTCTGTTAAACTGCTGCCGCACATCTTCCTGTTGGCCGTAAGAGGGCTTGATAACGGCAATGTCCTTTTGCACACACACACACACACACACAGTCGGTCCCATACATATGGTCTGTATTGTGGACCTATGGGTGTAACATATGTGGATTTATGAAGGCCCGAGTTGCTATTTTGGGATTGAACCTTCCAACAGACAATATTTTGTGCAGATATCAAAGATCCGAATTCAATGATTTTCATCTGCGTTTCCCCCACAGTGGTATGTTGTTTATGATCCACTCCCATAATACCAACAACACCAAAAGACATCAATTGAGTTTAAGAGATTCTTAGGAAATCAATGTATATTTAAAGCAGCATTAAGTGACTGCATTGGAACTACACTGACATATTACCACCATAGAAAGTCATTATGATGAATGTGTAATCAAAAATTGCCGATTTACATATGCAGTAAACAGAGTAATGTTAGCATTCCTTTGCGGCCGTGTTTCTGGCTGCCTAACACATTTACGACCGATATACACACTCCTGAGGGGAAACGTCTTTTCTGTCAGTCTGCTGTTTGCTGGTCAAGTATCGCACATACTTCTTTTGTAAAAAAAAAGACGTTGCGAGCGAACTAAAACAGTAAAGTTACACGACGACGAGCTGAAAAACACTGATGCTCTGTAGCTCTGAGCCGAGGGCGTCTACAGACAGTTTGACATTTATGGTCAATTTCAAACAATTTTACAATTCTTTCATCGTTCCACAAAGCAGGAAAAAAAACATTTGGCGATGCTGCTTTCAGCCGTTACGTTCCAAGCCGCTGGAGCAGCATCTGGAGATGATGTTGTGTTTTACAATCGTTGATATTTTATTGTATTCATATTTTACTACTTTAAACATCAACCAGGTTTTGCCAATGGCTTGTAAACCTCTTTGAAATGCATTTGATTTGTTTGAAAGGTGCTCTATAAATAAAGTTTGATTGATTGATATCCAATAATTAAATTCATGACCAAATGCCTGCGAACACTGCCGATGTTCGCGTCTGCACTTTGTGTTTCGTGCTACTCAACAAATATGCTACAAAATGTTAAGAAGTGGTAAATATGGGGTGTAAGATATTTTTATACATCAACAAAAATCACTTAAATGTGTGCTGTTTTATTATTTTACCACATGAAATAATCTACTCGTCAATCCACATATGACACAGAGTATTTCTACTGTCCACCATTGACATTAATTCAGTCCAGTTGACCTCGGTTCAAAGGATTCAGTCTAAGCTGATGTTGCCCCACGGACACACCAGATCAAGGCACTTCATCGTATTAATGTCTTTAATGTGAATAATGATATTTATTATCTTCATTTATCTTGAGGACCAAACTGAGTTTAAATGGAAACAATCTAATGTCATCCCACAGAAGGACAATATCATTTTCCATAACCAGTTCATGTTAAGTTAGCTCTGTTGAGGTTAATGGAGTCATAAATCCAAATACTAGTGAGTCTGAAAATTACTGTTGGGTAGGAGCTTGTGTCTTTTTGTCGAGGAATTGCTGAATGTTTCTTTGCAGCTCCTCGTTGCGTCTCTGGACCTCGTCTCGGCTGCGCTCTGCATTTCTCAGGCAGATCTCCAGAGCGGCCACGTGGCGGCGATCTGCCTCCAGGACAGCCTGGAGCTCTGCCACTGTGGCCTTCAGCTCCTTGTTCTCCTGCTGCAGACTGCAAGAGACACAGAGGGATCAGGCCTACAGTAAAAGAAAGTCCAAAAAGAAACTCTACTGGAAACTATCCATGTCGTATAGTATCGCAAGTCATAAAACATATGAATCCAACACAAAAAGATGTCTGTCGCTGTTATGTGTTGAGTTCTAAAACGTAATGTTCTAAAGATTGAATCCTGCCAGAGGAGCGAAATTCACTATGAATCAACTTGTTTCAAGAATTTCCCAGAAGTAAGTTGATTCCAGCCCAGTGATCTGCTTTGGTCACATTTCTACAATATTCCCCAAACAAGAAATATTGCACTTGCAAAACAAAAAGCTGAATATAATTTTCCTTTTAACTTTATTTGTCACTCCAATCAAAGTGTTTGAATTGAAGGACTACATTCTCCTCTTTGGGTTGCAAGTGTTGTATATATCTTTTTAAAAATCCTGAAGCCAAAATAGTTCCTGTAAAGATCATTTTTTCACCACGTTTCCAGCTGACAGCATTGAACTGTTTCATTGATGATATTACCTTAAAACTTAAAAAGTGTGAACCACATGTAATGGTTGTTGAGGGTCTGGCTGTGTGCAGCCAGTTGGTTGTGATTCCTCAGCTGAGCTCACCTGTCTACAAGCTGCGGGCTGTCTTTCTTCTGCTCAGCCCGGCCGCTGACCTGCTGGTCTGAACCCGTCAGGTTCCCCACACTCTTTTGATGAAGCAGCACCCGGGCAGGCCGGGCTGGCCGGGCCTCGCTGTCAGGTTTTTGGGAGCCAGCAGTCGAAGAACCCGTGTTGTCACTTCCTCTTCGGGCTGTTAATAACTTATCCTCTCCCTCCTTGTTGCTCATCTGAGGCCCCCCGAACAATGCACCTGAACTCCGGAGGTCCAGGATCTTAAAAATGTCCTCTGACAATGTCCCGCTCTTCTCCTCCACGCTCTCATGGATGTGACTCCACCGGTTGAGCGCGTCGGCCTTGGCTGCCATCCCGGTGAGCGGGCAGTTGAAGGCGGGAAGGGTCTGAGTGCGTTTGCGGGGACTTCCCGTCCAGTCGTCTGTGGAAGTGGAGCGGGGCTCCTGACACATGTTTTGGGGGCTGCAGTTTCCTCTGCCTGGACCTGGACTGTCAATGTCCTCCTCCTCTTCTGGAGACTCAGACAGCGACGCATCACCCATCTGAGACAAACACATCACTCAAAATGAAATACAAATATGAATCTGTTATGTGCAAATGCTATTTTATAGTCAGGGGGAAGAAATGGAGGAAGAAATAAACTTCAGTTGAAGAGCAAAGTAGCTTTGAAAATATAGAATATGGCACAGACATGAATCTGGTTAAAGAGATGACAATTACATATGTTTTAGGCCTTTAGTGTTTGTTGAGAGTGAAATCTATCAGCAAGGAAGTGAAAGCGTATTACATTTTTTATCACTGTTTGAAAACATGGCAACTTTATCACCAAATGCAATTGTTTCGGACTGTGAGGCTGTTTCATCCTGTTTCATTTTGAACATGCCCTAAAAGACGGGACACTTAAAACATCCCAGAGGCTTAATGTGTGGTCAACTGCTCGTACCTCTGCAGACTCCCAGCCGACGAAGCTTCGGGGAGTGTTCTTCTGGCTTTCAGCCTTTTTTGAGGGAGGGGAGGGAAGGACGTCTTTGGAGAGAGGAAACAGAGTCTCGTGCTGTCTGATCATCACCGTCATCAGCTTCTGGATCTGAGGAGTCGCTGCAAAGAAAAACAAACACAAACATGAAAAGATTAGCATCAAAAAGTCTTCTCTTTAGGTTATTATGCAAATTCTCAATTCACTTTCTTCACACAAAGATACTGAATTACTTCTTGTTCATATTTTGCTGTTATCTACAGTTCAGATAGACATAGACATACTGTAAGCCATGTCAGTAGCAATTTGGGAGATAGTAGCACATGGCTTTTGATACTGGATCAATACCAAATTATACTAGAGTATTTACATACTTGTGAAGTTTTTTTGGAAAAGAATGTTTATTGCACTAAATACAGTGTCTAAAAGGAGACGGATGTGGTCATGGAAAAGTATTCCTGGAAATAATTGCTTCACACATCATTTGGATTCAGGATGTTTTCCCAGCCAATACAGTCAAATGCATTATTTAATAAACCTGTTTTGTATCAGATTATCAGACACACCCACATCATTTCAACGTGGATCTGCACACAGCTTAGTTCAGGACACATCAGCAGTGCGTTCTTACCCTTCATCACAGTTATGGGGTCTTCAATCTGAGGTTTGAGCAGGTTGATGCCCATCACAGTAGCCAAGTTCTCCACATTCATCTTATTCACCTTGGAGTGCAGCTGCACCTCAAACAAAAACCTGCAAAGCAGAAAGACAAGTAGTTAGTTGATGCTTTTAACCACACAAACTTCTGGTGGATGTGCAGTCAAGGACATGTCACTGAACACATGTCTTTCCAATTATGGGATGCTGTCTAACCACAAAGGCCTCATGTTTTTTTAATTGGAATTTCCCATAATGCTTTGTGCCCCAGCTCCTACTCACCGGCAAACATAACTAAGAAGGTTGTAGTTGACTCTGGGGAGAAGAGCAATTTGTTTCTCCAACTTTACCCAACCCTAAAAGGACACATGAGTGAGAGATTGAAGGACACACGCACTCAAAATACCACAGGACCTCTCCTGCATGTTCACACATACACAATGTACAGTAAGAAAACACATATTGTGGCCTTCTGTTAGATAAGCGCACCTCTGTGCTGCTGGAGTCCAGCTGGTTGGTGCAGTCCAGGAAGTCTTGGTACTGAGTCCAGGGCACCACGGGCTGAGGAAGCTCGCGGAGGTACAGCTTGAGCAGAGACGCCACCGTGTGGACATCAGTGTCACTGCGGCACATATGACGCATAATCATCCAATGAACATCCACTGAGTATAACAGACATTCAAACCTTGAAAGGAACCTGCACACATTGACACACAGTTTGTTTGATTACATGTTTATGGAAGCCTTTGACCTGACTTAAAGGGACAGTTAACCCCAAAAAAAAATCAAAAATACATATTTTCCTCTTACCTGTAGGCCAGGGGTGTCCAAACTTTTTTCAAAGAGGGCCAAATTTGCTAATGTGAAAATGCCCAAGGGCCAACAGTCCCTGCTGACATTATTTTAAACAATACAAGTAGCCTATACATACATTGTTATTTTATCATTTTATTTTCAATGACAGCAAATAGCAATGTAACCAAATGTAAGCATTCATGTGTGAACACATCTCAACAACTATTCTGCCTTTCTTTCACATCTTGAAAGTCAGATAACAAAGAACAAGCCATCTAAAAGCTAATTACATAGGAACCGATCAATATTCTCACCTCAAGACAATCTTAAATATGACTTAGTGAGGGTGATGAAAAGTTGTCTAACATTTAAATTCAACACACATGAAACAGGCTCACTAAAAAAAAAATCAAGTTGTCTCTTCGTATCTGATGATAGCTCTTCAGTGTTACGAGCCAGGCAAACATGAGCAAACTGTCTTCTTCTCGGGGCAAATGTTTTCTGCTATTTTCATAACACAGTCTTTGATAACCTCACATTCCGTAAAAGGTTTGTCATGTTTAGCAATTACCACGGCCACTCCGCAGCTTACTTTGATGTTTTCATGTGAAAGGGACCGCTGCTGTTATCTTGGAGTTGCTTCACTTTTCTAGCACAGACGCTCTCTGATAGCTTGTTGTAGCATTAGCACGTTTGGTCTCGTAGTGTCTCTTTACATTACATTCCTTAAACAAGGCAACAGTCTCATGACAAATTAGGGAGACACAGTTGTTTCGGTTTTCGGTGAAAAAAATATTGCGATCTCCACCTCTCCTGGAAGCGGCGGCCCTCATTATCGACTTTCCTTTTTTTACTTGCCGTAGCCATGATGAGTTCAAGGGTCAGAGCCAATTTCAAACAGCCAGACAGTTACAGAGTGGTGCTGCCACCATGAGGTAAAAATAGGAATTGCATGTTGAATTCGTATGATTTATTCATTCCGTTTTGACTGTGCTGGCGGGCCATAAATAATGCATTTTAAGACAGAAGGCGCGGGCCGTATAAAATCTGACCTCGGGCCGTGATTGGCCCGCGGGCCGGACTTTGGACATGCCTGATCTACAGCATACCTTCAGGGCTCTGAGGTCTCACATTTGTGTCATAGCCTGGAGTACTTTTTGTAACAGTTGATACAGTTGAGTATCTTCAAAAAGTAACTAAAAAAGTAACTTTTTTCCAAAGTAACTAAAAAAGTAACTTTTTTTTCAAAGTAACTAAAAAAGTAACTTTTTTTCCAAAGTAACTAAAAAAGTAACTTTTTTTCCAAAGTAACTAAAAAAGTAACTTTTTTCCAAAGTAACTAAAAAAGTAACTTTTTTTCCAAAGTAACTAAAAAAGTAACTTTTTTTCCAAAGTAACTAAAAAAGTAACTTTTTTCCAAAGTAACTAAAAAAGTAACTTTTTTTCCAAAGTAACTAAAAAGTAACTTTTTTTCCAAAGTAACTAAAAAAGTAACTTTTTTTCCAAAGTAACTAAAAAAGTAACTTTTTTTCCAAAGTAACTAAAAAAGTAACTTTTTTTACAAAGTAACTAAAAAAGTAACTTTTTTTACAAAGTAACTAAAAAAGTAACTTTTTTACAAAGAAACTAAAAAGTAACTTTTTTTACAAAGTAACTAAAAAAGTAACGTTTTTACAAAGTAACTTGAAAAATAAAGTAACTAAAAGAATATGCTATAAATATATTTATTTCACATACTTATCTGACTTTTTATGATGTCTTTTCGACATACAAACTCTTCAACTGTTATTTGGCTGTAATTTATAGATTCTTTGTTTATTGTATTTGTATGTTATGGTGCAATTAATGAGCTACTAGAAAATTACCTTTTAATGACATACCATAGTCTGTTTATTATGTATTTCTTGTTGCATATTACGCTATGACGTTTTAATAAATTCAAATGAAATAAGACCTCTTTGACAACCTTTTCATGACATTTCAGACTTTTTTATCACATGCAACACTCTTCACACTTCTTCATGCCATTTTTTCACACTCTTCCGTAAATATGTCTTCTATAATGGAACTAGATATACATTTTAAAAACTCAACATCAATGTTTCTCTTTCCAGAAATCACGACCCAGTTACTCAAGAAAATCCACGGACGTTGTTGTGAGCAGTTTTTCAAATGTATTTTTTGGTGCTTTGAGCACCACAAGCGGATTATATTGGAGAGAAGGCAGAAAATCTCTATGGCTGGTATTTCCAAAACAACCTAAGTCACTGCAAAACAATCAAGATTGATAGATAATACGACAAGTAAGAGGGAAAATATGTATTGTTTTTAAATTTTGGGGTGAATGCTCACTTTAAACACAGAACGCAATGTTAGACATGTGTATCATGTTTCCAGGAGGCCTTCGTGAGTGGGCTTGTATTTTATAAGAAATGGAATCTGCCCGCATAGAAATGTTGACACAAGTTTGACCTGGCTGAAAGGGACAGTTCACCCCACAATCAAAAGTGCATATTTTCCCCTTTACTTCTAACAAGGTCTTTACAAAGTCCTTGTACTGAGTATAAGATTTAGTCATTCTTGGACATTTTGGGCCTCTGGGCCAAGTTTTATGTCTGGAGCTGGTGCAGCAGACTTGGATTCAGTTTTGTTGTTTGCCAAGATTACAACTCAAGGGGAATAAAAAGTAAAACTCGTGTTCATTATTTTGACATAAAGCATGTCATAGTAGCCCTGGCTGCTCCTTGGCTCTGCTCACACAAGATTAAAGACAAACAAGTTATGCTAAATGGATGTTTTAATCAACAGTGCGCTGTCAGAGGAGCTTGTGATGTTGAGTAATACAGGTTTCCTCCTGTGTGCCGGTTAGAACAGGATGTGGTATCGCCTTCAGAGCTGAACAGACAGAAATCTATCCGACGCTCTGTATCGCTCTCATCTCTCCTTGCTTTCTCAGAAAGACAGAAAGCTTGTGCTGGTTGATTGAGGGAAGGATTTTTGTTCTCCTTTTATAGCAGTGACCTTCTTAAAGTTCTACACCATTCATTCAAGAAGTCTGAAAAGGATTTCCAAGGACATTTTTGGCCTTTTTGAAATGCGTGATGTTTTATGATCACTTATACTCAGTTCTGCCTATGTATTTCAATAACAATACAAACCCCCAGTACATACAAATACACAATACTACTACTAAGTCTGAAACATGCTTGTGTGGAGTCAGATCAAAGGTTTTGGAGTCAGTTCATGTTAGAGGCTTCCAATAAACAATAATAAAGTAATTAAAGAGTTTTCATTGAATGGTTCATATGGCGCCAGTATATACCGAGGGAAACATGAGTTCCTTACCTGGGGAAGGAGGGTCTCTCTCCTGCATCAAAGGCGTCTCTGAACTGTTTCACAGCATTGTCCTGACCCGGGAGACGGAAGATGCCCTCTTCATCCAGGCCGTGCTCTTTGATGAACTCCACACACTTCTGCACCAGGATTGGCACCATGTGAGGCCCAAACCGTTGCTCATATAGTACTGTGTCCATGAGACCCTTTCCAAACACTGCAGACAGACAGAAAGACATGACACATTGGACCAGTAATGTCCAATCAGAAAACATGTTGCACATTTAAATCATCCACATTATCCCTTTTTACGGGGTCTTTACGGTAACTGTAGAGTGGTGCCTGTTATTTATTTACTTTAAAGTGGTAGTTTGACATTTTGAGAAATTGCCTATTATCTCTCTGAGAGTTAAAGCTACAGTAAGTAGCTGGTTAGCTTACAGTAGCTTAGCATAAAGACTGAAAAAGGCTAGCCTGGCTCTGTCCAAAGGTAATAAGAAACTCCAACCAGCACAAACTATTTCTGAGCAGCGAGCAGCGTCTTTCTTACTTCCTTCTTTTTATCCTCAGCTCAGCTAGCAGCTGCTGGATTTAGAAATGCTTTGAGGCAGATTTATAAATATATATATCTTCTTTTTCTTTCTTTTTGGACAGAGCCAGGCTATCTGTTTACCCGTTTCCAGTCTTGATCAGCTGAGCTTACTGGCTGCTGGCTCCAGCTACATATTCAGTGTGCAGACCTTCGAGTGGTATCAATCTTCTCATCTAACTATCAGCAAGAAAGTAAATAAATGCACTCCCAACATATCCAACTATTTCTCTCGTTGCAGCGTCATACATAACCTTAGTTTCCATAACAACATAAGGTTTTACTGAACCTCCACTTGTTGGTACTCCAATGACTCTGCGCAGAGTGCGGACCCACTCCTCCATGTCACTCTGGGAGTTTGCCATGAACACATAGGGACATCGCTCTCTGTCTCTAGTTGTACCTGTGAAATGATGGGTATTGTTAGAAAAAAAATCCATCTTGGTACAGAAAAACCTTTAGCAGGAGAGATACGCCAGTCAGAACATGGGAAATTTCTATAAATATGTCCGGTGAAGATTGAGATTGCTGTCGGTTTGTGCTAGTTTCTGACTTTCCACCACACATGTAAGTGCTGACTCATATAACAGATACCGCAAAAGGACATGCAACCTGATTTTAAATTAGTAATTAGAAGCACACAGGACGTTTTCTTGTCTGTAAGACAAAGAAAACACAAGGCAATGAAGTGGACAGTACTGATGTATCACTGCTGCACACAAAGATGCATTCAAGTGCCACACACGGACTGTCTATGAGAAGGGGACGTAGTCACTGTGTGACACCGGATGGTTTGTGAACTACAGTTTTGAAGCCTGTTTGACATTTTGGTCGTTGCCATCTTGGTTTTTTTGCAACCAGAAGCTATGTCAACAAATTAAGAAGGAGTTTGGCTGACAATACACGCAGAAGGAAAGCGACTTCATTCTCTGCTCAATCAGACATTACTCCACTATATATTTACATAGATTATCATTGTTTGCTGTCATATATTGCACCATTCATATAAGACACAATCACATAACATTTTATATAATAGGTGATATATTCTGTCTTATTTCAAGAAATCTTAAAAATGATAATTTTTATTCCATTGGCAGATTTATTTTCTTATTACAAGCCAAAACACATTGCATTCATTGTTTGTTGATTTCACTGTGAAGTCAGTTCAGTTTTGCTTCCTTTTAAGGGTCGATTACATGCTTACGTGGCATGATCTCAAAGAAGTACTTCCCGGGGTCATCTGAGCTTGGAGGGAGGTCATTCACTTTACTGAACCGCAGCTGGATGACTCCCTGCAGACCGAAGCAACAGGAGCACAGACACAGAGAAAAAGGCATGTTAGTGTCATGTCCAAACTAGAAGTCAAGAACCAAGCACTGATATTTATACTGATGTTTACATTCATTCATTCATTCATTCATAGACCACCATAGGCTACCCTAATATTAACTGTACACTTTTCAGGTTTACCAGAGAGTCCACGTAGTCTGGAATCTCACCTCAACAAACACTGTCAGCACACACAAAAGTCAAATAATCAACAAAACAACACAAGCGAACATAAATTCAAAAGCAATTGTAAAGCAAGCAACTCAAATCAAGCAGAAACATAAAGAATAAGAATGAATGTGCTTGCGGTTGTTTAGTGTTTCTGGATGCGATTAAGGTTATTTACATGAATGCTACTCTCCCTTCCTGTTTCACCATCACTCATTTCGACACAGGAAGTAAAGGGAGAAGAACAACACATGCAAGAGGAGGGGTGAACGCAAAGTCAACTTGTTTTTTTTTATGTTTGTTTGTTTTGAATATTTCACACATTATTAATATGGTCTGCATATTTGACCAAGCTCCCTGCATATATGGTGTCAAAGCAGTTGAAATTCAAGCAAGTAATGAGACGATGGAAGAGTCATGTTCTCTCTACACTGCATGTTTGAAGGTCTGTCCACACAGGTAAGGAGAGAATTAACATCTTGCGTTGGTCCTACACAGACAGATCTACAGCATCGTTACAAAGATGGGATCTTGGTTGGATAGTTGTTCAAGAGCGTAAACCAGTGGATTAGATATTGTCTTTGTCAAAAAAGTCTTTCAATGGCAGCAAGCCTCTCTTTCGAGGCTTCAAGCACCATTTGTTTTGTTTACAGGAAGTGTGCAAAGTTAGCCACACAGCTAAAGTGCTTGTGGTCTTCATTGGAAATTATAACTGACACATTTCTTATTAACCCATCGAATGAATCCATCAACAACGTTTAATACCGAAAAATGCTAATTTAAGACAACTAGATGTTATAGTTAGATAATGCTGGTTTGCTTTTACATCACCGGATGTGTAAAAGAAGTAGAACATGTAATTGAGGTATTGAAATTATTTTGATATGAGTTACTGCATGTGCCAAATTAAAGAAGTTATTGAAGTATTTTGATGTTATGTATTTTTTGTATGAATTGCTTTGGAAATAATGTGTGCATGCAAAAAAAAGGACAAGAAGAGCACAACGAATGACATCATAATTAAGATAATAGTAGTATGGGGTAAAATCGACTAAATTCCCTTTGTCTCACCTGGACAGTGGTCTCCTTGTCATCCTTGTGGTAAGTCAGAGTGCTCCCTCTCAGCACAAAATAACGCTGCTGCCAGTTCTTGACTAAAGACCTCTGTTGTTTCTTGAGCCAGCCGGCCTTCAGGGGCCTCTCCATGGACCTGGGGGAGCGCGGTGAGCCCGGGCTGGGGCCTCCCTCTCTAGGTATCACACTCCTGGATCGCGCTGCCAAACACCACAAGAAAGCTGTTGGTAAACGTCTTGTGGACAACAAAATACGCCGACTCGCTGTGTCACAGCCGGAGCTGTGAAACATTACCAAAACATCAGCGCTCTACTGAGCTGGAGGAGAGCACTTCCTCTTTTTGACATGAATATGCATCAGCCTATCAAGTTTGAGAAACCTGCTCTGGGACCGGTCTACTTTCTGTTCCCAGAGTCAGAACTAAACATGGAGAAGCAGCGTTCAGTTTTTCTGCTCCACATATCTGGAACAAAGTCCCAGAAAGCTGCAGGTCTGCTGAGACCCTCAGCTCATTTAAATCAAGATTGAAGACTTTACCGTTTGCTGCTGCCTTTAATTGAACCACGTTCAATTCATATATTAATCAATTTCCTGCATTTCTGCATTTTACTACTGCATTTTATTTCTTACACTGTTTTTTAATGTTTTAATGCAATGAATGTTCTTCATTGTTTTTAAATCTCCTTTTCTTTTGCCTTATGTTTTGATGCTTTTAATGGTTTTATGTGAAGCACTTTGAATTACCTTGTTGTTGAAATGTGCTGTACAAATAAACTTGCCTTGCCTTGCCTTGCCTTGCTCACTGTAGCTTATTTTTCTTCCCCACAGTTTCAGGCTGAGAGGAAACTGTTGGTCTCAACTGATCATGTTTCCTGTGGAAGGTGCACAAATGCAGCTGTGATTGTTCTAAATGACACAGTGGTTTGCAAAAGTCCGGCCATCAAACAGCTAGAAAGACCCGACATTAAGTTCTGTATTGAGTCTCCTGAAACTGGCACAAAGTCTTATTTTCAGTTGAGTTGATGGTTTGATGAAAGAACAGAGGCAGAGGTCTACGTGGCCCAGAGAAGGCAGAGTCAGATGGGGACGGACTGAGTACCTGAGCCCACACACAGAGGCCGATGTCACACCACACCCACAGCTGACCAACACACGGCTACTTCAAACTGGCCTCATTTCGTGCTCCCACAGCACCACAAAGACGCGTCCAGTGCCCACTATCATGAGAAGATAACGTTAAGTGCGATACTTTTACATCAAGATGGGAGAATGAAAGAAAGTTCTCTACTGACTGTGGGGGAGACATTTGTCATGTCATCAGATTTCATGGTTAAATATCCACCTGGAGAAATTTTAAATTGGGTGTAGAGGCCTAAATATCCATGATCATGCACAATAATGAATTGATAATAGGATCAAGATTTGTATGAACTTCCTATTAAGTGGGATCGATCTACTCATCTAACTCTCGACAATATAGCAAATAAGCATATTTCCCAAAATGTCCAACGATCACTTGTCTTTAATCCTGAAACAGCAGATGAGCGACGTTCACTGAATCAGGAAGAGTCAGGTCAGTCAGTGTGAATCAACACACTGACTGGTTTGTGGTTGTCCTTTCCAAATCTGTCTGAAAGGCTAGATGCAGTATGACCTTGACACACACGTCACACACACACGTCACACACACACACACACACACACACACACACACACACACACACACACACACACACATATGTTGGTCCAGTTACGTACAGACAGCTTCAAAGTCAGAGCTCTGCAGAAACTGAGCTCTTGCATCAGTTTCCTGTTGAAAACCTGCATCACTTTAGTTCATGGGTTTAAAATCAGTCACAGTCATGGTCCATAAAACATCTCAAGGTAAAAGAATCCCGTTGAGGTCACCAGCTTTTAGGAAGTTATGCTTTCATACGAAAGGAAGCGCGTGACAATAATAGCGGCTGATATTCAGTCAACATGAAGCAGATAAAATAAATGTGCAACAGACAGATACTTCCTTCCACCGGGCTGAACAACCACTACCACTGATTGTGAGAATGATTAGAGCTGGAGAGAAAATGATGCATGCCATGAACAGAAGCAGATCATTTATCCTATTACTGCTTGTGTGCAATCCTCTTTTATATGAATGTTGCAACTGTTGTGCCATCCAAACCTGAGGCATGGTACAAGGCATGTTAGCGCACTGTTTCCGCCCTACGCAAACTGTGGTAAGCACTGTATTAGTCCGTCTAGACGGCTGTACAGTCACTTTAAAATACTCATCGTAGTTTTGCATGCAGTTGGTTACTGGTGACTTGTGGCAATATTGTTACTTTCATGTGACTTACAGGGGAGCGCCACCAAAACTAAGAATTCTAATAAGTTATTTCTGTGGTTTAGGAAAGTTCAAACACTATTTGGGAGCATCTACTCTCTCTCAAAGACAGAAACCAGAGAAGTCTCAAACATGTGATGTGATATGACGTCTTGAGCTGCTCCACAGACAACACATGTTTTCTTTTTAATACCTATAAATGAGCTTTATTCCATTCATTGAAATTGAAAAAAGCAGTGGAACTGATTTTTATGTGTACCGTTGCCCTTGCCACCGTTGCAGCGGGCTAACTTTCGTATAAACTAAACTAATTTACAGCAAGTCGTGGACTCGCTGAGGTGAGGTTTTCAGTAACGACTCAAACAAGCAGTGGAAGAGTAAAGTTACGAAGCACAGAGCAAATGACTTAATGCTTCATCCACACATTATTGTCACAGCATAGGAAAGCACAGTGCTATCGCCAAATGAATTTTGGTTGACTTATTTTCTGTAGCCAGTGTAGCATTAAAGTATGGTGGGACTAACAAGCTAATGAGCGGAGAGCATTGTCAAATTATTACAGTGTTCTCACTTTTAAAACAGAAGATGCTAAATCTATTCATTTCCCAGGGTGCTCTTCGTGTAATATATAACATCTTTCCCAATGCATTGTCTATGGAGAAGCACCAGACTTTATAGGCCCACACGAGAGAGTTGTTCATGTTTACTGTCCCTTTAACAAAAGCACTTTAAAGTTTTAAACGTCGAGCCACGTTTTAATATAGTACCACAATGTATTCGTATACATCCTGTATTATGAGAGTGATTTGTGTCACGAAAAATGGTCCAATAACACACTGGTTACCATCACCACATAGCAAGCAACCACCAACATGGTCAAAAACCAACACTGCTCAAACAAAGTACAGATTCATAACCTCAATGATGCTGCCATGAATTGATATGCAATAGTAATATTCTTAATAATGAGAAACACCATTTTTTTTAAAGTTCACTGTGCTACATACTTTTTTTTAAAACTTTGGTTTGACAGAGAATGCTAGTTTAAGGAGCAGTTAAATGTCCAAACTGTAAAGTTCCAACTATGAGTGGAAGTGCAGCACCCACTCTGCTGCCAGTGAACGCAGCACGACCAACGGCTTACCTATGCGAGCTGTCTCAGCCTTGAAGGTGCTGAAGTCCCAGTTGCGAGGTAGTTTCAGAGACATTGTCCTCAACTCAAACCAGAGGTCAGGGTCTAACTTCACACGTACAGCCCACCAGAGCACACACACACACACACACACAAATTGATACACACTCAAACAACACAATCACACAAACTGGAGATATCGCAGATCATACTTCCTACTTCCTGTGTGTTAATATTTCTTCTTTTTTTTTAAGCCCTTCTAAGCGCGTCCCCTCATGTTGCCTTTACTTCCATGTTCATACTCGTTCTGATAGAGATCTGCATAAATGGCTTCCAGGCTGATTCACTAAAAGGTGCAGAGCTCCAGGGCTTCATGTGGGGACTTTTCAAATGACTAACGTTCACTGGTGTCACAAAAAGAAACCACGGGTGTGTTTTAAAGGAAATGGTTTTCACCCCGTCAGTGTCGCTTCACAGCTCAGGCTGCCATGCGACTGCAGCAGAGAGGGAGTATTTACAAAAGTGTACGTCTTAAGGTATCATCTCCTGACCTATGAATACAGTGGTTGCAATGTTTCCCCCATCTTTAAAGACATGAACTACTGTTATAAAATGGGTCAGTTGGTGGAAACAGATTGAATGGATATCTATTTGAGAATGGGGAAGAAGACCAAGAGGGAAGAAACCAGTAACGCGTCGCCCTTTTTTTTTTACACCTTTAATTTTCTTTGAACAAAGGCAAAGCACATTTCAGCATCAAAGAGTACAACTTTTCTCTAGACAAGTGTACAACTCAACACAAACCATTGCACAGTTTAAGCACAACATACTGAAATCATACAGCTTTATAAGAGAATCTACAACCACAAAATAAAAACGTCCACAAAGGGGAGCCGACAGCATGTTGGACAGTCACACTCCCAGACATTCCTTTGAGAGGGTCCTGGCTGGGCAGGATTCACAACAGCAAAGTGGCACTGTGTTGATTAAATGGCATGGTGTTCCCTGGGTGCCACGAAACAAAAACAATCTTTATTTTTTCTAATAGTGGTATGTTTTGTCTCTTATAGTCTGCCTCCATGTGAGCAAATCGGAGGGGAACTGGAATGTATCAACAGTCAAAGCGTTCTGCTCAGATGCAGCCGACACCAGGAGCTCCAGCTCTCTCTAGTGGCCGACTGTAACACCAGACAGAGGAATGGCAGTACAGAGCTGCAGGGATTTAAAAACTCAGACATCAAACCGCCACAGCAGGCAGTGATGCCAGGAGAAATATAAGATGTCTACGAATGCTGAGACACCAGTCCTGGTGGTACTTTCTGGAGACTTCCTGCCTACTCAAAAGGGAGACGATGCAACACAGCGCTACAAGTATCTGCGTTGCGTCAACTTGCACCGCGACAAAGAAGTTGACACATGACAGCTACGAGGGGAAGAGCCGAGAAAACACCCAAACTGCACTGAAGTCACAGCAAGACGAAGAGAAAATACTTTTCTGCCATCTCAATACTCTCTCCTATATGGCAATAATACTTGAAATATTCCTCTAACCAAAAATACTAAAGAACACTCAACATCTCTCTAAACATCTTCTTAAATATACAATATAGTGACTTTAAAAAGGTTTTCTTACAGTAAATAAAATAAATACTTTAAGAAGTTTAAGCGTAAGACAGGTTGGTTATCACGCAGGTCAAACCAAAAACATGACGTCAATAAGAATATGAATGGAGCGACATTCAAATAGGAGACAAGATAAACGAAGGCTTGGTTCATGCAGTGGTTCTTTCATCTGACTCTTGATTTGGCATATAGAATAAGCCATTTTCTTGCGTTACAAAACATTTGCGTCCTTTTCTTAAAAATACATCGAAGTTTTTGAAGACAGAATCTGATGAGAGGACATTTAAGGGAGCAAACGTTTCCCCAAGTGTTGATTCAGTGAAGCAGTCATTCACTGGAGATAAGAGCTGTTTTATACGATTACTATTTAGGGACACCTAGATACTGATCGCGTCCCTGCTACACTGATTACTGTATGGTTGTTCATATTGCTGTTTCGTCCTCAAACATTGAGCACAGAAGTAGTTCTGTCGGGGTGACATCAACACATATAATACTACATTAAACCTCCAGAGTTATGTGGCTTTCAAGGACAACGATAAATCAATTGTTGTCTCCGAATGGATAAAAACCTATTGATGAATGTGCAGAAACATGGACAGCTTGATGTGATTGGTTGATGATTATGGTAATTAGAGTCTAATCTTTGTCTAACCAGAGTTGTGCCCACATATATACACCGCTGTGTTTGCTGCTCCTCTATAGCGCCACCATTTCTACAAAACAACCCACAAACATGTGAATAATAATGGCCATGTAATTAGATTTAATCATCATCTTAACTTTTAACAATATAAACATTTTGTAGTCTTTCAAAAGTGTCAATGAGCCAAATTTACAAAACCTTTTTGGCAACAATATCAGCAGAAAGTCGGACACATTTCCCCCCCCAAGTCTTAAAATGCTGTTTAATCTGCTTAGTGAAGCATCCAACAGACTGATGCACCACAGGCAGAGACATCCTGACTTCTAGTCCCTAGTATGTGCGTAACATTCTCCCACATTTCCCATAAAGCAACACAATCCCTGACTGTTAAATGTCCATGTTTTTCGTAACGCAGGGCTAGTGTTAAAATTCTCCAAACACAATTCAAGATTACCCCAACAACATCACGATGACATCATCACGGCTATTTTCCATTTTCTCAGACTCTTGTGAAAACGGTTGTAGAACGTCTCGCAGGGTCGTAACACGAGTAAACTCATCCTCACGGTTAAGATCGGGGGCGTCCCTTTAACAGCTGGTAACATAGAACTCTCCAGAAATGAACTCGACACCTTTAATATTTTACCACCAAAAAAATGACGCAAATGTTTGCCAGTGGTATAACCATCACAGAATCCTACTGTAGAACCTCTTGAGCACTGACTGCTGTTGACAAACAACCTGAACATCAGACGCATGACATCACAACAGCTGCCACACATACAGGTCAACTCAACCACGTGACAGACTGCATATTCTGGCGTTCTGCTCTGAAGCCGTGAACACGGCGACAACAGAGAGAAGCAGATCTCGGCAGCGTAGGAACCATTACTGTACGGTCCAATCCCAACGTCGTCTCAAACAGAAGCCATAACGCAACAATCCCACCAATTTACGGAGCATAAAACTCAAACCAGCTCCTTGTTGGAGATAAAATAAGTATTAACGCAGAACGAGTCAATTAAACAAAAAAAGAAAAAATGATTGTGTTCCATCCCTACGAGTCGTTCTGCTTTTGACATGAAATATGAAACGGCAACCAGGTGAGGGATGATTGTGACTACCGTGCTGAAAGGGGTGCTGTTATCCGTCGCACTGGCCTTCATAATGAAACATTTAGTAAGCGCCTTACAGCACAACAAACTGTTCCTGTCCTTTGACAATAAATCATACTGTTACTACTCAATGGTTTGGCTGAGCAGGAGAGGCCTTCTTCTTTAAAAATGATGAACGGCAGCAAAAACACAGAGAAAAGACACATGAATGCACGCGGCAGATGGCAAAGGTGAATACAGTCTAAAACAGACACAACATTAAGATATAAGAAAACATACCAAATATAAAACCCATCTGTGTATAAATAGAAACAATCACAACAAAGAAAATAAAAACTTGAAGTGGGGAGGGGGGTGAGTGACAGGGCTGAGAGCAGTGCATTGAAACTAAAAACACAATCAAGAGTACAATAAAATGTGAACACACATCGATAGGTACATAGAGGATATCTTGGATACAGGTAGAAGTGTACAGCGGACCAACATTTTGGTCAACAGCGTGAATAGATACAAGTTGGTGATAATGGAAATGTTTAACGGTACAGTAACTCACCCTGAAACCACTGAATGATTCACAGACACACTCGACTCTCATGCCCAAATGAAGTGTAATGTTTTTTTGTAGTTTTTTGTTTTTTTCTCTCTGATTTTGTGTTTTTCGCTCACACAGAAGCACTGCCAGTCTCTCAGAGCTGCGGAGCTACACAGGGCCCCTCGGGTGCTGCCCTCCTCTGTGGTCCTCCTCTCAGGGCGAGCCGGTGTTTTTCGGGTCGGGTGGCTCTAGGCGACGGCGTCCTCCAGCGCTGCCAGCAGGCCCTTCTCCGTCAGGTGAGCCTTCAGGGAGTTGAAGATGTAGAGCTGCTGATCGACACGGAGGGCCAGGAGCTGCTGGATCACCTTGCTGGGGTTTGGGCCCCTGAGAGGAGGGAGAAGATAATCGTGTACACTCTATCTAAAATGACCTCGACAGAACTGAGCTTTTATTAAATCCCCTCTTCCGAAACATGGATTGAACAATCACAGTTTAGCAACCTAGCCACGCCTGTAAGGAGTGGATTAAAGAGTGTACGAGTCTGCTCTAACATCGTTACCAAGCCCTACCCGAATACGACAGGAGTTCTCTTTTTATGTCTGAACCGACCCAAGTCTAATCGGCAGAGCGAACTCTGAGCACCAAGTGAAATGAAGCGCTGTCCACAGACAGATGTGATTTCAACGGCCAAAATGAATCGTAGCCGGCAAGAAATCTGAAATCAAGGATCCGGTGTTCAAAAAATGACGACTAACTTTGATGATAAAATCTTCCCACGTTACTACCATAAACTGATAATCAACATATTCAAGAGTGTCAAGAGTGTTTACCTGATGAAGCTAGCAATGTAGACATTAACAAATGTGGCCATGAGGTACTGGCAGTCGAATCGGTCCATAATGCCCCCATGACCCGGGATAGTGTTGGCAAAGTCCTGAAAGGACAAAGAAGAAAATAAAGAAATAATTTATAAAAACAGAGTGGAGTCAACAGACATTGACAGATGTCATTTATTAAGTTTTGCAAACACAGTATATAATATTTCATATCTGATAGACATGAGCAGGGCAACACCAAGTAGACTACGTGAATACATCTTTGAACAGTGCAATGAGTACCGTCAGCAGACTGCAGGTACAGGTGTCCGTCATTCCTACCTTGATCTTAAAGGCTCTTTTGAAGCCGCTGGCAAAGAATCCACCGAAAGGTCCCACAATGGAGGCAAAGGAGGAGAGAGCAATGCTGTGGATCTGGAACGGGTAGAGACGCACGGTGCTCTGTGGAGACGAGGAGGAAGTGTTGAAAGCAGTCATCAACAGACTGACTTATAGAAGGGTAACTCCACATCTTTTACCCATTTTATAAGTTTGTTGTTATAATGTGAGAGCTAAAACGACTAGCTAGGCCCTAACAGAAATAAAAAAAAGTTGAATTTTAATTATTTACCAAAAAAGTTGCATATTATAGTATACGCTTACAGAGTTGCTGTATTATATCAGTCAGGCATGGTCCACCCCTGAAAAGCTGGCAAGGATGCTGCAATAATACACTATGAAAACATAGGACTCCTCTGATACTTCGTCACAATTTACTGGATTTTGCAATATAAATATTTCCTCCCTTCATGTTCCCATTAGTTTGTATGTGACTTGAGGAGCCATAATGCAAAGAGACACAGTAAAAGCAAAAAGATGGCGGAGAGAGCAGGAGGAGCGAGTCTCACCCATCCGGTGAAGGACTCCAGGATGGCCGGCAGAGTGTAGACCTGAAGCTGGAAAAGCTCGGATGGCTCACAGTACACCTGGAAACTATTGGAGTCGTTGTTGAATTCCACCGGGCACACGAAGTAGCGGTAGCCGGCCAGCAGATAGGAGAACTGAGAGGAGAACAAGCTTCAGTTACTCTGCAGTCACATCACTGGCCTGCTCGCTCTTATTTCAGTCAAACGACGACTATAGAAGAAGAAAAAAAGTTTGTTGCGTTGTTACCGTTCTAATATCCAGAGGCAAGATCAATACTTGTTGCATTAGTGATATGTAATTATTGTTAATACAGTCAGAACCAGACAACGCTGCAGGTGACACCGCTGCACTTTGATTTGTGTGTACACAGGCGTCCTTTTACAGACACAATGCTGAAGTAAATTAGGTTGTTTGACTGTTGGGGGGAAATGTTTGACGAACACACGAATGAGCAAATTCTTTAGAGGCAAAGCATGAAGTCATTTGTGTCAATGAAAGCCACTAAAAGCTTCATAAACAAGTAAAAGATCTTTCAGGTACATGTTTAAATGATACAGGCAGCCAGTGCAGTGTGCAAACATGTAATCCATTGTCTTTCTGAACTAAACTTCTTCTTCCCTTTGCTGCAGTGACACTGCACATGTTCTGTTGTCGGACTAATAAAGGAGTATTTTATCTGATCTTTTAGACTTCTTAGGTAATCCAGTGAAAAGGTAATTACAATAGTCTAAACCAGAGGTCTTCAACGTTTTTCAGGCCAAGGACCCCCAAACTGATAGAGAGATGGAGCAGGGACCCCCGACTATATATATTGTATCAAATTGTGTTTTATATTAAATGGGCCTAGTACCGTGTATACCTCTTCATTGTGCATTCAGTACCAAGCTATTCAAATAATACAGGTTCATATATTCATGTTTTCATTTTAAATAGGTACAATGAGTAGGGTGGCCGTGCCACTGCCTTTTATAAACACACCTTGTCAGCTGATACCAATACCAATATCAACATTGTCTGTCAATTGCATGATAATCATGCACACAAGATATTCAAATTTATGTTTCCATTTTAAACATAAATGTGGAAACGAAAAATTAGTGATGGCCTATTAGTGCCACTGCCATCCATAAAGATATTAAAATAATGGACAGATTCATGTTTAGAGAAAAAAAAATATTATCTTTTTTTTGAATTTTTAATTGTCTAATCAACCAAAACATTTCGAGGACCCTAGGGGGTCCGCGGACCCCCTGTTGAAGACCTCTGGTCTAAACAGCTACTAATAAAAACACAAGTCAGTATTTCAGCATCTTTCTGAGCTAAACAAATTCCCCCAAAAAATAAAAAGGAAAATTTAAACCAGAGACTAAAACTACTCCCAAGATTGTGATTTTAGACAAAAGGAATGCCTGGAATTGGTAAAAACGTGTTGACGCTGTGATGAGAATCAAAACAGACAAAATGTAGAAATGTCTACAAAGACATTCAAAGCTCACCATAATGCCAAACACAATAGTGGAGAACAATCCCCCGATGAATCCCTCCCATGTCTTCTTAGGTGAGAGCTGCAGAGAACACAGTCACGGTTAATATATCATCACACAATCATCTTGATGTTTCCATAACATGAAGTCAATACCCAGACCTCTTAAACACTGGTGACGGTTGACCTAGCCTGGCAATACAACCAAACTGGAGAAGGAAATAACAGTGATACGACCAACCTTGATGAGAGGGGTGCGGCCGAAGAAGAAACCAAACATGTAGGCCATGATGTCGTTACAGATCACGCAGGAAATTGGCACGATGAACCTGTTCAGATGAGAGGAGTGTACATGAGACATGAAACAGGTTTTATGACAACTAAACATGTATGATAGAGTAATACAATGTACTCGCTAATCCTCCTGCAAATCAACATACAACGTTAACAGAATTGGATTCAAACATCATTTTACAGAAAGGGCCCATTTTTCTGTGAGAAATATATTATTAATATATTATATATGTTTTCTTACCAGATCATCCCCTCAAACAGGTTGTGAATGATAAGGTGAGACTGAGTCACCACAATCAGCAGAGTCACATGGGTCCAACCGAACTGTGGGGACAAAACGACAAGATTAGCCGAGTGTGTTCACACGAGTCTGAAATGAGAGCCGCACTGTTGATTTAATGATTGTGTCTTTGTTCTAAATATCTATTGACAGACTGGGCAAACAGTAAGAACACAGGGTATTCTGGTAAGACATCACCCAGAGATTACTGTGACGCGACCAGATAACAGCTTGATTAGATCAATAATGTGGTTGGATAATGTGAGTGGAGGCAGCGTCTCGTCATAAGAACCAGCAGCACCGCTCACTTACAGAGAGGAACATATTGTGGCCGTACTCAACCGACTTCGAGGCTGGAGCCCAGGAGGAGGCCGGGTGCCACTTACCATGTAGAACTGAAGGCGGTAGTGCTTCTTCACCAAACTCAGCACAAACATGCAGAAACCTGCAACAACAAGACAAATACTGCGTGAAATACTTAATAAGGGGGAAAATAATCAGGGCTGCAGTGTCTTGAGAGAAGAGGGAGATTAATTAAAGTCAGAATCCCGGTCGTCTTTGCTCAAACTCGACTAAATTTAGCTTGACCTATTTCAGACGAGTTAACGTGCAGCGAGTAGGATTGCTGGAGCGTTTTATACCGAACACAAGACTGAGGTGAGGAGAATGCGTGAGACAAAAAAAAGTGCTTATACTGGGAGAAGAGTCAAACCAGACACACTAAAGTTTTACAAGGACATTTACTCTTTTCCAAGCATCTAAAAAACTAAATGCCACATCGTGCCAAAACACTGCAGATTGGAGTATTTTCTGGGACTTGAAGGTGTGACACCGTTATCTTTAGAGTCCTTCTGTTTAAAGACGTGTGAGAAAGCCGGGCCCTTCAGTTTCACCTTGAATCACGTAGGCAAGAGACAGCAAACAGTCAGGGTGCTTCCTTCCTCACCACATCCTGTTTGCAGCTGCAGTAGAACTGAGTTACCGACTGAAAACCTGCAGTACAGGAAGTGGGACTTCTCACAGGCAGAGTTATTTTTTTTGCAGTTTGGGTCTCAGCGTTTGTACCCATGAGGTAGAGGGCAAAGGAGATGAATCGGTGGTATTTGCTGAGGATGCGAAGCGGCTCCTCCCTCTGCACCAGTGTGAAGAAGGAGTCGGTCACGGTCTCTCCGTAGAAGAAGTAGTTCACACACAGCAGGAAGTACCTGTGGGGTGGAGGACATGTATCACGGCTTCATGACAGCAGCTGATCACACTCTGCATTCAGTATGCCTGCAGAAAGCCAGTGAGGCCATGTGAGTAAACTCACCGTATGACTACAGTTGGATGGTCAAATGTTCTGCAAGTCCAAATTACTAACTACGTGCAGAACACTTTAGATTGTTCAGGCTTATGGCATAATGAATGTCAGGACTCTGCTATCTATCACACTGTACTGTACACCACTATTGCACCAGCTCCGATGATTCACAATAGTTTTGCCCTTTTCGTTGATTAGCTTAATAATCTACAACCTACTCAAAACGTAATCAGGTCACAAAACAAACCTCAGGAAGTCTGCAATAAAATAAACACATGAAACATGCACCATAAGAAAGAAGCCAGTGACGTTATTTGATGATGTCAACGACACACCTCTATAAAATGTGTGTGTGTGTGTGTGTGTGTGTGTGTGTGTGTGTGTGTGTGTGTGTGTGTGTGTGTGTGTGTGTGTCCTCACCAGCTCAGCGTCCTGAACCAGGGCAGGTGGTAGGAGTGGTACACGCTGTAGCCGATGGTGATGATCTCCTGGAAGCACTTAATCTGAACAATGAGGACCTGCACAGAGAAGCACTGCGTCACCAGGGAGGAGACTACTGGAGCATCTCCACGTCTCTGTGTGTGTGTGTGTGTGTGTGTCCTACGTCCTGCTGTCCTAGTGACACAAAATGGCTGACGGGCCTATTTTTAGTGAATTCCCAGATGACGGGAGCAGAAATCCTGCACGCTATTTCAGAGCTCGAATACTATTAATCCATGAGATTACGTTTTTTCATTTGTGTGGTAAAGTTCAACTGAACGAGCTGCAGAGACAAATAACTGTACGAACCCTAATACACAGTCCAACTCATTGACAAAATGAACTTCCAAGCTTTTGCACCGCACCATCAGCGTTGTTGGTACTCACGATCATCATAAGCACCATGGGGCCCAGGTAGATGATGAGGAAGAAGAAGGAGATCATGGCGAGTGTGAGGATGCCTCGGACCCACCAGTTCCTCCATCTGAAGGAAACACAGCCAGAGAGGCATTACTGCATACACCCCATAACATTACTGTTAAATAGAGATTAAAATCAATACGGCTACTGTACTCCTTCATCCATCCTAAACATGAACCTTTCTGCAAGGAACACAGGTTGAAGAGTTCATTGAGTCACATCTGCTCTTTAAAGGAAACTATGTGTGACGAGGGATTCCTTTGTATGAATCGTGACACCTCCACAGGTGTAGCAGTGATCTAAAATACAGGAAAACCAGGGGCCTGTAGCTCTATGTAGAGAAAGGTAGTGACTCTATATATAACAATGTAATTACTCAATGAACAACTCAGACTACAGAACGGTTTCTCAGATAAACGGTGTCAAACTTCCATAATTCCTTTATTCAATGCTGACCTCAACCCCATGCTTTACAGTCATATACTGTAGAAACAACTTTTATAACAGCAGACAAAACTCAGCAATATGTTGTTGTTTTTTCTTTTAAACAGCGACGGTACCTTGAGGAGAGTCCAGACAGGGCCTTGTTCAGAACCTCGGGGGTGTCATCAGCAGGGACCGGCACCTCTGGGACTCCTGAGTCCACCTTGGCCTCGCTATCCGACGACACATCTTTTTCCACCTTCAGCTCACTGTCTGAACCCTGAGAGGAGAAATAAGACACGGACATTTGGCAAAAGGTATAAAGATGTAGCGATAGGACAACAGGTGCAACCACAGAATCACACTAAAATCTAAAATCCAGGCCTTTGAATGCGCCCACTACACCGAGTGTAATGTGTTGGCACTCCTGTCTGATATCCACTGAATTCGCAAAACACACATCTTCTGTGTGCTGTGAATCGATGCGTAGTGAAACAAATGTATATGTCATTGAACAAACAGCAGCAGCTTCATCATATCAGAATAAAGCAAAACACCAGCAACAGGAGTGCCAGTGTAGGAGTGAGTGTGTGTGTGGGCGGCTAAACGCTGCACCAAATCATCTCTGTCCATATTGTTGCTCTCCCAGAACCATCTGTTCATTGGCGGAGGCCCGTTCACTACACACTGGTCTCTACCGCTCTACACTACGATCAAAGGACGGCCGTCACCAGGCGGTGGCGGTTACAGCTCGTCTGATGCAAACAGAGTTTTCTTGAGGTCAGTTTGACGTCTCTGCTCCTGGTGACCAAATTAGGCTCGGAGGTCTCACCTCACATTCACACAGCAGACGGTCGGCTCACTGTCAGTCTCACTTTAACTATTAGAATTGCTGCTATAGTGATGCTCTGAATGTCGTATATATTGCTCCTTCAAACATCAAATCTATTCAACAGCAATGTTTTCTCGAGCTCACAGCTTTAATTCAGATTGAATACCGAGGATCACATTTTAACAGCTGCAACAGTCGGTGTGTGTCCTCCTTTGTCACAGTGTCCCAACACAAAACACTGATTCCCTAACTGGCTCTCTGGATCGACTCGGCTAAATTAAACCAAAACTGTACATTTTCCATGATTTTGGAAAAGTCCATCGCTTTTCTTCATGCAACACTCTGACAAGACACACCCTCAATAGCTCAACTGAATGCAGAAGAACAAGAACACACAGAGGCCCATTCTCCGCCTACCGGTTTCTATGGAGACGACATCCGTCACTCAGGATGCTGGAGTTAAAAATAGGCGCTCGTTTCACATAAAGGCTCCTCCCCCTTGATGCTTTCAACACTGAGTGTCTCCGTGTTGTTTGTCTCCAAAAAAAAAAAAAAAGCTACATCTGCCAGTTGTGAAAGGAAACATTTATGTGTACTGGGATTATTTAAACATCTTAACCCAGAGGAGTGTGAGCCTTTTAGAAATACTGCAAAAAAGGAGGTTTGTGACTCACCTTCTCAGCTGTGTTGAGCTGCGAGTTCATCCGACACAAATAATTTAGAGCAACTGTTTTGAAATGTTTTGAAGAGCTAAAGACCACACGCGTGTGTTCAGATGCTCATTTAGAACGAGACTTCCCGAACACACAATATCTATAATTACAAACAACCAGATGTTGCTCCGCGCACATATTGAGAAATGGGTTTCGCAGCAGAATTTTGAGGAGTCTTTAATGTTTACATAGATTGATCACACTGTGACTCATTCATAAATCTGTGAACTGATTTTCACTAGTCATTTTACGTCCACCATTTATGCAAAACACCATAAACAGAGTACCTTACCTAAGCTGCTGTCCTCATCTCATAGACCAATGTCATTATCTGTAGAGTGGTTCCTCTTAAGCTGATCAACACAAAAAGGGCATAGCAGGACCAGAATAGATTTAATCTTTATTTGACTTTATCCACACCTTTTACTTGGTATGATCACTTTGTTGCTGGAAGCAGAGTCCACCAGAACAGCTGTATATGTCCAACAGAAATTAAGTTGGTGTGTGGCATGTGGTCCTCCCTCACCTAAACCACATGACAATTAAATATTCATTCCCACATCCATATAGGACACATAGGTTCCCACATCTGTACTTGCATTTTGACCAGCCTACTCAAAACTACTATTATACCATCACCCTGTACAGTATACCATTCCAGGATCTTGTCTTTACGCAGGATTAAGCCAGATATCTGCTTTGGTATTAATTCCACATGTAAAAACGGTTAAAGATTATCTCACGGATGGTTTCAGTCCACATGTAAGGTTCAAGTGCCTGCTTTTTGAGCTTTACTTCACCAACTACTGGCAAAAACAATGGTGAGGTCACTTTAAAAAAATACAGGATGGATTTTCCATATTTGTAGAGACGACAAATTAAATAAACCAGGTCATACTGAAGATATAAATGTCAATTTTTAATTTAAATAATAAAAGAGAGCCATGAGATCCTCTTTAAAACTGTAAGAATATGACCTAAATAGCACTAAACCGGATTGTGGAAAGTGATTGACCAGACAAGCACTCCTCAACAGAAGCTTCTTTAAGTGCTCACTATGGGCCTAAAGACACACAAGAATAAATAAGACAAAGTCGTGGCACTTTGTGGACTGAGTGTGCTTAATTAGTAAGTCACCATTGGCCTAATATGCCCTAATGTGTGGCTTTGTTGCGAGAATGTCTGTAATGCCTAGTGTACTTTCACATCTGCTCCATGCTGCTCTTCAATTATCTGTAATCATCATGTCCATAACCACACCCCTTTGTGGGCTCTGACTATTCCCTGGGAAGCAACTTCGACATCCAGAAAATGCCTTGTGTTTACCCCTCAGTTTGAATGTAGTTAGTAGTTATAATGTGTTAGACAGCAGAACGCCGGAAGCAGTTGTTGTTAAACGCGTCGTAGACCTGACGTCAACACCGTTTATGTGGCTACAAGCATCTTTCCACACATAATTCAAATTGTTTACAATTTAACTATTGCTTAGCATGACTTAAACAACACCGGTTCAAAACACAATTTACAAGCCACTATATACGTCGGCATATAACGTCATGTGATAAAGTGAGCAGAGTTTATTTCGATACCATTTTAACTTGTGCATTTGGTCTGTTGCTGTCACGACGAAAGCACAGGAATACCTGCAAGTAGCATCAACCAATCAGCTCTAAAATGTGAGGAGTTTGGCGGATGATTTGTATGAAGCCTTTAGGTGACAGTTGTTCTTCTTCCGATACGTGAGCGATGTCAAAATGTCGGATTAAAATCGATATTGACATGATTTTTCCTGTAGCTAGCAGGCTAACTAGCGTTAGCATCGCTGTCATTTGGTAGGTAGGACGGAGGCTAACGGTACCTTGTCCTCTGACGGTTGCTGTTGTAAGGGTGGGTCGGTGTCTTTGCCTCCGCGGTGCCTCAGCTCTGCCATCTTAGCAGGTTGTAGCCTAACGACTACAGAGAAGGTCCGGTGTGTCTCCGGGACACTGACTCGTTTTTATGGGGACAGGTCTCCTGCTGAGCTTGTTATTTGTACAGCAACACTTTTCACTCGATGAACCAAATCGGTGTCAAATTGGCAGGGATGAAGGATACAGACAACTTCCGGTTTTCAAAATAATGTCCATGTTAAATCAGAATCAGCTTTAAAAGTATGCGAGCACATAAAAGGAATTGTACAGCTAAAACAGCTAAAGGTAAAGAATAGGCAAGACTGTTATGTACAAAAATGTAAATAAATATAAAAATGATATAAATATATATTTAAAAAGCAACAATAAAATAATAAATAAAATGTATATCTACAAGTCAAGTGTTCTGTAAATTATAAAAAATAAAAGTGCAAAGAAATGATTACTGAATGGATATAAATCGACTGGATGATTATGTACAGTATGTATATGTAAAAATGTCCTCATACTGTTTTTACAGTGAATACATTTTAGTGATTAATTTTACTGCATCTACTTTTCTGCATGTTCTAGTTCCAGCTGTGCTCTGGCAGCTGGAACTAGTTATAAACTTAACTGAGCAGAAGAAGCACATCTATTTACACTGGGCTGGCATGGAAGTGTACAGTTCCTGTCCACCAGTATATATACATATATATATATACATATATACATATACACATATATATATACATATATATATATATATACATATATATATATATATACATATATATATATATATACGTATATATATGTATATATCAGACATGGAGTACTGGTGGACACGAACTGTCTTTTACGGCTTGCTGTGTGCAAGTTTGCAAAATGGCA
Organism: Melanostigma gelatinosum; assembly: GCF_949748355.1. Taxonomy (NCBI): domain Eukaryota; kingdom Metazoa; phylum Chordata; class Actinopteri; order Perciformes; family Zoarcidae; genus Melanostigma; species Melanostigma gelatinosum. Next base: position 7,811,112 of record NC_136639.1, read on the forward strand.
AATGCGTGCTTTTATTCTGAAGGTATAGCTGCCTACATTGCTATCAGAGTTCTCTGATGTCATGGAAGGAGTGGGCTATATTCAAGACAAATACAGTGTTATGTGTTGGTAGTGCTACAGTTGGAGATAATACAAATAAACAAAATAGCATTAGCTATAACTATGTAGCCATTTCTTCATTACAACATAATAGTGGCTTCCTGATGTTCAGGTCCAGTGAGGCCTTCTGAAATGTTACTGTTGCTCTTGATACACACATTTTCTCAAACATAATGACCTACACTCACACTGTAAATATGATAACCGAGTGTATAGCACTGTCACCTTCACTTTTCCATTAACCTCACCTGCTACAATGCAAGTTACATTTAAAAAAAATCTTTTTTCAACAATAGTGCTTCCTTCTCTTCAGGACTTGAAAAATATAGTCTGTGTCTATTTCATTCAAAAAAAGGGAAATAAAATAGCATCTTAATATCTTAGGGGACAATTTACTCGACAAGCTTATGGCATTATCAGTTCAATGTAGTAATGTCTGCCAGTCAAGATTCTCTGAAGACAATGGCTGAGGTGATCAGCCATCTCGTGATCTGTAATTTTCACCTTTAACACCAAGTGGCAGCAAAAGCTCACTGTGTGTGTGTGTGTGTGTGTGTGTGTGTGTGTGTGTGTGTGTGTGTGTGTGTGTGTGTGTGTGTGTGTGTGTGTGTGTGTGTGTGTGTGTGTGTGTGTGTGTGTGTGTGTTTTTTGGGGGGGGGGGGGGCAGCAGAATCTGAGACTAACATAGTTGAAAATATTTTATTACAATGCACCACTGTCTGACTTTTCTTTCCAAACTGCATTGCTAATGTTACAGAATAAACCTGTGCAGGTGATGTTCAACACATCCAAAATTACAGATTACTAACTCACTAAACAGACGAATAAAGCTGTCAATATACAGTTCACTTACTTCATCTAAGTATTTCATTGAGGCATGCTTATTTCCCCCTTCTGTTTTAGTTTAATCTTTTTAAATAGTAGCCTATGAATATATTACATTTGTTTTTATTTTATCTTGGCTTTCTGTCCATTTGTTTAAGTTAATGCCTTTCTATTTCTTCTGTAAAGCACTTTGAGTTTTTCCTACGTTGACCTGTAATTTGAATGCTGTTTTTGTGATGAATCAGAGAACAATAAAGATTTTTTTGTCACCATTGCTGTCATTTCTTAAGTATGCTGTTGCAGGTAATTAATTGAACGTCGATATTAATGTCTGAAAGGTTCCATTGATTTTCCCTCCACATCAGTATTCTATTCCCAATATTTAAAATGTATCTGTCCCTGACTGACATCTGAATGATTAATTACAATCATTTTGCATGACAAAATAAATGTAATGCAATAAACAAACTACTTGATTAACGCTGTTATTGAATGTGTGTTTATTCATTATTCAACCTTTCTAATGCTTCTGAAAACATGGAGCCATGACTCAGCAGAAAACATGAATGTAAGAACATGGATAATTGGTTCAGAAGCATTGGCAACAAGAATGCTCTCACATACCCACCCACACAGATTATGACTGCAGTGCTTTTGACTCTATTCTGTGGGGACACTTCATCCTTGCTGCAGTGTGACGCCTCGGACGTTGCTCAGCCGTGTTACACAGCAAGCTGCACATGTACTGTGAAGACTTATGTCATGCTGTAACTCTCCCCATCATGTAGTGTACAGTTACTCTGCTGATTCTACTCTATGTGTGTGTGTGTGTGTGTGTCAGGCAGCCCAAATTTTGGGCTGGGACTCTTCAGTAGCTCCCCCAGATCTGCAGGGCTCTGGGACATCTGCAATGCAGAAGTCTATATATAGCCGTGGAGAGAGAGGGAGAGAGGGAGACAGCGAGACACAGAGAGACAAAGAGACAGGAGGGTGAAGGGAGACAGAGAGGAAGGACAAGACAGAGAGAAACAACGCACGACAGGAGTGAATCGTGAACCTTGAACTGAAAAGGAGCTGGAAACTAATACAAGGCCGACAGAATGCAACTTTCTCCGATGGCAAATGCTAACTTTTACAGCTTAAACAAAGTCAATTCCTGATTTGTGCACACTAAAAGCTTTGAAACACTTAATTTGCTAAAGAAACCCCCAGAACCAAGCCAACCAAGTGTCCACTCAGGATGTCAGCACTTGCAGTGGCATGGTCGCAGTGAAGCGAGTTTGCCAGTACCTCAAAGGGTGGTTGCTAAATGCTGAGGTTGAGTATGTATTGCTTTATCTCAAAGGGTCTCGCGGGAGGGCAGCGGAGGAGGAGGAGGAGGTGACCAGTTCAATTATGTATGCACCTCCACAACAACTGCATCTGCTGACGCACACAGCAGCGGCACGGCCAAATCAAGGGCGGCTCTACAATGCGGCCAGCAGCGGGCCACGGGCCCACAGAGGTGTGGGAGTGATCGGACTCTTGATTTTTAAATAAATCCGCCCTCTGACACGCTCCCTGTCTGATTTTTCATCGAAGAAGTCAATGCCAAGTCATAACTCTCCTTGTGTCACGGCTGAAAGATACATCGACCATTCTAAGTCCAGCATGCAGCACCTCAGTGACTTTTACGCAATACACTGCATTGATTTACAATTACAGACACATTATTAATTCAAATGAAAGATGAATGTTTTTAATGTAACTGTGGCAGTATTTCATCTTCATAGTTAGAGGCTGATAACAAAGCCGTGTACGGCACAGTCTTTAATTTAAATGATGTATCATTAAAAGGAAATGTTTGTTATGAAGGGAAACACGCTTGTTAGTTTGCTTGCAGAGAGTTATATGAGATTGATTCCACTCTCCTCTTCTCATAAGACTCTCAGCAAGAGAGCACCACGACCTCAGGATAGAAATACACTGAAAGATGCAAATGTGCAGTTAAACTCAATACACAGATCCTTATGTCTAATGCATTATGGTGAACTAAATTCTTATTGATTGTTGCACGTCCAGGGAAGCAGTTCCTTTACGTTGTTGTATCACGTTGCATTTTCCTTTCCTGAAACTCAAGCGTGTTCCTTTTCATTTGATGCTTCAGACCAAAACATTTGTCCATGCTTCTTTTCGCCCTGCTTTTCGTCTGTTAGTGCTGATAATGTTTTTGCCGCTGTGCTGATTCTCCCTACACACACACACACACACACACAGGACTACAGTGTGTGAGCAGCTGTGCTGGTGGGCCAGCATATAGGCAACTATCATCCATCTTAGCCAGCCCCATCTTTCACCTGTGCAGGCAGGCAGAAGCTGCGATGAGCTGATCGCAGACATTATGCAGCTCTGCCCATCAATCAGGTGGACTTCAGCCTGAAGGCCAGTTTGTATTACTGTACTCCTGAGCGAGGAACCGTAAATAAGTAGACAGCTCTAACTGATCGAGACCTGAATAGGTTGTAATTGATATATCAGTAGACCTTTTCCACAGAGGCCTTTTGACATGTCACAGTGGGAACAGCACATGTGCAAATTATAATAGTAATGATTAATTCCATTTTGCTGCCTTAGTTTCAAGGTCCTGGTATATTGTGCAAGAATAAAAGAATTTAAGGCGACGATTACCGACAGACGCAACCAGAGGCGTCTACGGGCTACTTTTCAGTATTCATGCTAGCTTGACTGTTTGGATTGTAGAAGAAGGTAAATGGGAAAGAAGTGCTTAACCTTGATAAATAAAAATATAAAGGCAAGCTGCCACATTTCTTAATTCATTCAAATTATTTGTCCCTCATCGCTGAAATCATATTCTTTGCTGAAATCGGGTCCCATGAGCCATGATGGCCTTGTAGTCAACTGCCTTTCATGCTCAGGCATGCTGGGAAAGACTCCAGCTGCTTAACACCATTGCAGGTATGAACATATATAAATGTGAAAAGAGAATGTCAAATCAGGCATAAATAGGTAATAGCAGCGGAAGACTATTATCATCTATAGTTTCCTTTACAAATGTCAGTTCTTTCTCACGACATTAAAGACGCAGAGATGCTGCGAATGTTTGGTTAACAAATGTCTTTATTTGGCTTTGAGAGGAACATCACTGCATGAGATAGCAGCACGTATACGTCACAGTTGTATAGCGGAGGTCTGGAAAGTGTCGGCACTCCTCAGCCTCTCAAGAAACAGGTGAGATGGAGGGGAGCATATCTTTATATTTTAACTTTCAGTCATGATTAAGGCAAGTTTTTTAATTGAACACACAAGCAAAAAATCGATCACATCCAGCAGATACTCAAGCTCAAAGAGTCAGGCCATGCATTCATGCCCGTTGGTTGATTCATTTGTCAAACAGAAACTTCCAAGAGGATGAACTGATGAACATGGTGAAATTAAACGGTTCAGAGTGATAGCAGGGGTTATGGTGAAAGTAGCCCTTATATGCGACTCTGTACCATTCAGCCATGACTACTGCGGCTTCTGCCCCACCTGCCACTTTCAGTCTGAGCTGAGGGCCGTCGGGGTCACCATCAGCTGCCCGACACCGACGGCCACGCTTACCTTCACCTCGAATCCTTTAACCAGCTACATTAAAACAAAAGCATACATTTGTATGAGGAGAAATTAAAAAGGGTTGCTTTTCTCTGAAAATAAATGTAGGGAAGAAGAATAACCTTGCAGTGATGGCCGTTAAATTCATTGACAAATGAATCAATCAAAGAATCCAAAACAAAATATATATATATATAGCGGCAATTTAAACTTTCCCAAAGATGCACTCCCTCATGGAGAAGCTTCAGCACTCCTGCTTTCCAGCAACTGGCAACTGGCAACACCCCCCACCCTCCCAACACACTCGTATATACCGTTTTTCTGAGCTCCATTGCCGTGCTGTGACACTGCAGTGAATTAAAGAGAATGAGAAAGGGGCTTGAATGGCAAGTGGTACATTTCCGTTTGTCATGGTGGGATGAGATGCAGAACTACAGAGCGATGTCGTGGGAAATGTGGGGTTTGACTCACAGCTCCAATAGAAGCAGTCTGTCCTCTAAACGTGTGACAAGCTGACATTCAGGAATGAGCTGGTGGAGCTTCGGTCTGTGATAAAATCTCTCTTAACGAGTACTCTCCAACTTTTATATGTAAAAATCAAATAGCACCGTAAAAGTTGGACTGGCTGTTACTCTGTGCGTTTGTTCTTAAAGTCTGTGCTGAGAAAAGTTGTTACTTTCAAGGTTTTGATTGCTCTTACTGTAAATATTGATCATTAATGGCACATTTATTGTTGCTTCACGTGAGGAAAAATCATCCTGGTTGAAACTTAAGAAAATGAGTGGCATCATGCTAACTTTCTGCACATCCCTCTGTTTTAATGTGATGTAAAAATAATGACGACCTCTGCAGAGCGTGTTTATGACTCCAACTCTTCTGTCATTGAAATACATCTATTTCCTTCTGAAGCCCCGCCCAATAAAGCTTAATCACTTCTGAATTAAAGAGACAGAAAAACACAGACGGCGTGCAGAACTGTGTTTGACAGAGATGACGTGAACAGAGACCAGATCCATAAGTGATTGGAATGAGGATGAGGAATGTGTTATTGTGATGAAGATAATGCTGACACTAGCAGTTTAGCTCTTGCTGGTCTTGCCGGCGGGGCCCTCCTTCTTCTTCTTCTCCTTCTGCTTCTCCTCCTCCTCCTCTTCCTCCTCCTCTCCCTCCTCCTCCTCCTCCTCCTCCACCTCTTCTTCGGCCTCCTCCTCCACCTCTTCTTCAGCCTCCTCTTCCTCCTCCTCAGGCTTGGCCTCAGACTTCCTGTAGGCTCCGAGGGAGTAGGTGCGGGCTGACATGTAGGAGAAGCCCGGGTAGCCCGACTGGACCATGGCCCCGCCCACGGAGCTGAGGCGGCACTCCTCGCCTTCCAGCAGCTTCCTGCTCAGACAGAAAGAGAGACAGACGGGGGACAAGAGATGATGTCACCTATGGTCTGGTTTCATTACGAAAATGATCTCAGTGTTTCTCTGCTGAGGGATCTAATGTCACTGGAGTATCAGTGGCAACACTTCTGCTCTGTTTTGGTATTTTGTCCCAAAACATTACCACAGTTGCTGAGTGAGGTTTCCCCTTGTATCATCTTATTACAGTGGGAGAAGAACCGAGAGGGACTATCAGATTATTAATGCAAGCATTTTAAACCACCCATTTAAAATGGAAAGGCATTATTATTCTGTGGACAGTTAACTGTTGAGATAAACAGGGATTGTGGGTAAAGAGAGACGGGTATTTATACAGTTGTACATGTTGCGTCTTAAAAACCAGGCCACCAGACGCTGCAGGAGAGTTCAATTCTAAAAAATGCTTCAAGTAAATGCTGGCGTGGAAGTGAAACTCGTTAAGCAGGTGTTGCACAGTGTAAAAGCTAACACTTGAATTCAGGTTCGTTCACTCTCCCAAATGGATTATGGTTGTGTTGGTGGTGAAGCCCACCTGTAGGCAGCGATCTCAATGTCCAGCGCCATCTTGACGTTCAGCAGGTCCTGGTATTCACGCAGGTGACGCGACATTTCTCCTTTGGTGCTGTGCAGAGCATTCTCCAGCTCCTGAATGGTATCCTACACACACACAAAGTCATATTATCACATAATAATCATTCATGCTCTCGTGAACAGAGGTACGTAGATTGGAAATTGAATGTAGAGATTTTCACTGTTGTCTTGTCGCACTGAATAAGGAGTGCGTTCATTTTGAATTTTAAAGTGATTCATAAAAGACACATAACCCGGTTGTGTCCTTCATCGGGGTCCACTGTGTCCTGGAGAGTTAAATGCATGAGTCTGATATCTCTGGCAGAATTCAAGACCGTTGCTATTGAACCTTTATGCTGCCATCTCGGCCATGCAGGTCTCCATTTAACAAGCGTCTCCCTATACCTGCTTAATTAAAGGTTAATCAAATCGTAACACACACTACAATGGGTCATTGCCGTACCTGCATATCTCCCATTTCATTGGTGTGTCGATCCTCCATCTCGGCAACCTGCCTCTCCAGGGCCTCGTTATGGCTCCTGAGGGCCTCGATCTCCAGGGTGCGGGCCTGCACCTGCCTGCGGTACTCGCTCAGCTCCTCCTTTGAGTGCTTGACGGCGTCCTGGTTGCGGGCGGCGGCCTCGGTCACGCAAACAAACTTGGAGCGGTACCAGTCTTCTGCCTGGGCCTGGTTCCTGGCCGAGAGGTTCTCATACTGAACCCGGATGTCCTTCAGGGCGGCAGTCAGGTCCGGTTTGCTCATGTCCATCTCCACTGACACCTGGATGTAAGAGAGGTACTCATTATTAGGTTTAATAACATCTGTAAATAAAGGCAGCACCAAACTAAATCTGAATAATCAATAAGCCTTATATTTCACGATGTATGTGAGTATACATTTAGAAAACTGTATAATTCTTCACATTCTGTTTAAATGCTTTCGTGTTTTTGCGTAATGCTTATATATTATTTTCGGTTGATTTTTACAGATTATTTGTGCCTGTTCTTTGAACAACTGGACTACCTGTAACTGATGAAAATGACCAGTCTGATGAAAACAGTGAACTTAGAAATGTGCTTTTTATACTGAACAAACTCAAATTTAAAATCGAACTGTATTAAATAATATAATGCATACATGTGATGTAATGTAATAAAGTATAAACTGCCAATAGATAAATTACATGTTCTGTTCCAGCTGCGTTCAATGCACACTCCTCTATAGATGCACTGCATCTCTTCTGGTGACATGCATGTATAATGTGTTGCCGCGCTGCTGCAGGACTGATGAATCGACTGCTGACTCAGACTTATCTGCTGCCATCTGAGCTGTGCTGTCAGCTTACATGGCAATTATATTCCCTGCAGGGAAGAGGAGAAACCCTGGAGAAATCTACCCAGCAACCATACCTCCACTGCATTCATTTAACACTTACTTACTGCACATTCAATAAATTGATTTCTGCTGAAAGCAGTGATAGTTGCTGCTGCCCTCATATCATATTCCTCAAAACCTTTTGTCAAACAGTGACATTATTGTCACTGTCGCGCTGCTGTTAAAAACAGTTTAGCTTGTAAACTACGCAAATAACTGCTTGCTCGTGCAGTTGACGGGGTTTGTCCTGCCAGCTGCCCCTTTGGGACGACCACACCCCTGGATTATGCGCTATTTCTCCGCATTTGTCTCCCTCCCTCCCCCCTCTGCCCCCCTTCCCTCGCCTTCTTTTATAAAAATATCGCCAATAACCCCAAACGAAACGCCAGCTGGACTAATATCGTAATGTTTATAATGACCTCGTTGCGCTTAGAGTATTGATATTTGAAGTGGCACCACTGCAGCATGATACTCGCGTAATATTCCCACAGAGGATTCAGATTTACGGCATACTTTGCAGCCCGCAAACCGGCATCGAGGACCGGTACCTACTCGCGAAAGAAAACACTCTTTACAAGTCAGAACATCATAAAGTTTGAGCGGGGGCGTGACAGAGCGCGCGGGACGCTGCAGGGACGCGTGGGGCTGAAACGGAACTGCAGTGCCATCAATTTTCAAGTGCGCAATGTTGAGTTTGAGGAGGACGCAGTTTGTCGTGCACACAGAAAACAAACAGGTTATTGAATTCCTGTAAGACTGTGGGAAACTGCCTAATATATAAACAATATCATATATAGGCCTACAACAGTTATAGTGGACCTGTGCACTTGACTCAGTATTATTACCTGTGTGTAATTTCTTTCAAATCAATAATTGTATGGTGAATGTTAAAGAGTATTCGGGAGTTACGGGTAATAACCTCCCATCAAGTTTGATACTGTCACTGCAAAGTCAGTCCACAAGCCGCAGTATGTAGCAATATTGCATTCGCTTACAGTCAAACATGTGTGGATGTTAACTTTGATATTATCAAAGTTTAAGGCCATAAGGAGTGAGGAGTATTTGTTGGCAGTGTGACATTGAAAACTGTTGATAATCTGACAAGTGGCCCTGGGTACCACGTCTCTGTGTGTCGGGACCTACAGGTCACCACACAGTGGGAGGTGTACCTGAGTGGACTGCAGAGACGCTTGCAGCTCCAGCAGCTCCTCCTCGTGAACTTTCCTGAGGAAGGCGATCTCGTCCAGCAGCGACTCCACTTTCTTCTCCAACTCCAGGCGCGACATGGTGGCGTCGTCCACGTCCTTCCGGTAGCCCTTCAGGGTGTTCTCCGCCTCCTCACGCAGCTTGGTCTCCTCCTCCAGCTTCTCCCTCACGTGCTCCAGCGTGTCGTTCATCTGCACGCAGTCCAGGTGCATCTGGCTCCTCTCGTGCGTCAGCTCCTCCACGCGCGCCCGCAGCTCGCGGATCTCCTGCTCGTAGAGCTCGTGCAGGCGAGAGGGCTCGTTGTTGCGCTGCCGCAGCATCGTGACCTCTGCCTCCAGGACTTTGTTCTGCTGCTCCAGGTTGTGCACTTTCTCAATGAAGGACACGAAGCGGTCGTTGAGGCCCTGCAGCTGCTCCTTCTCGTTGGTGCGGATGATCTTGAGCTCGTTGGTGACCGCGGTGGACTGGGTTAGGTCCATCGCAGAGTCCGGCATGGAGGAGAAGACGCGGCCAGAAGCCGCTGTCCTGCGGTAGTTGGTGGAGGACATCCCGGGGGAGGAACCATAGTTGGTGCGGTGGCTGCTGCGGTATCCCGCAGAGTGCGGGCGGGACGGGCTGCTGCTGCTGCCCAGACCCACGCGGCCGGACCGGGGGGCATCTCCGAAGATCTTCCGATAGGAGCTGCTGCTGTAAATATCGCCGGAGTAACTCATGTTTCCTTTTGGTGTCCGGTCCCACTGTTCTGTACGGGAGAGAGAGAGTAAGTGAGTGTGTGGAGTTCAGGAGTGCGTGAGGGTGAGTGTGTGTGAGCGAGAGACCAAGTGAGATGCGAGTGGTGTCTGGTGCTTTTATAGCGAAGGCGCCGGCGCATCATTTGACGCAGGGACAACAGAAGACGAGGGGAAACCTGCAAGCTTTTGCAGAAAGCCTCCACCCTAGGGAGACACGAATTCACTCATGCAGCTCCTCGTCTCTGCCTTGTGGCTCAGGCACCAACACACAGCAACTATGGGAACACGTTTTGTACAAAGGGCTTCATGGTAGGCGGTTTGACCCGAGAGCTTATTGAACTTCACTTTCATTAAGTTATTAACTCGCCCTTTCCTTTCATGTTCTGACTGAATGACATTCAAATACAATCACATTATAATAGAACTACGTGTAATCTCATTTTCCCAGTACATGTATCATCCCACTGGACTATCTCATGTTACCTTAGACCACACTGTCCACTGTCATTGCAGTTTTTCTTTGCTGTCACTGCAGAAAGGCAAATGGGATCGATGCGTGAGCTGTGCGCCAGAGTTTGTTTTTGGTGCTGCAGTCTGCATCTATAGTCGCCCTCATCCACCCCAAACCACCGCCGCAATATCGGAATACGGGATGAGACTCATAGTGGTTCTTGCATTCCCACATCATCGCAGTCTCATCTGCAGCGCTGGAACCTGATGGATTGGTAAATTGTAAATTTGATGTAACTGTGACCTCCTGTCTCCTGCTCAGGGATGGGTCAAATGCAGTGGTCAAATTTCGTGTATGTGTAAAATGTATATGACAATAAAAATGGTTTCTTCTTCTTCTTCTTCTGTCGGTCATCATCATACTCTATCACAACAAAACACAAATATTAAGCACCAACAATCAGCATTTGTATCTCTATAACTTGGATAACTTGAACTGTTCATGTTCCCTTAATATTTCCCAGACAACCAAAGGTGGATAGAAGTTGATGCCTTATTGAGTCAACATTATATCCAAATATGACTCGTACATTTGTCCCGAGAAAGAGCATCTCTGTTGGTAAAAAGTATTTCCTGTGTGGTGTTTAAGTACTGCGCAGAGCTGTCGCTGGCCTTGGTCCTGATCCAGGCCGGAGGCAGGAGAAGGACCACGCCCATGCAAAGGAGAGAAACACACACACACACACACACACCCACAAGACTGCAGCCTCACCACCTACAAACACCGCACACGGCGCCTCTAGTGCCCCTGTTCACACCGCCAGTCTGGAAAACTGCCAAAAACAATGAAAATGTGCAACAGCACAGCCACTGCCAAGTCATCCTAAATCTCCTCGGTCCATTTCTGTTGATGCTGTTACAATGGGAAAGAAGAGACAGCTAAGTAAAAGCCACCTCAACAACAATGCTTTTCTAAGTGGAAAATAATATAATATAATAACATACAGTGTTCTTGATACCAGAAGTCAACTGCTTTATTTGGCCGTAAATCAACATAGTAGGAGAAAGTATTGTGCAGCAACAACGTATCCATTACAAAACACTTCAGTCTTGAAACCTTGTTTTTAAACACATACTCTTCCTTCATGTCATGTTAATGTGGTCCAATCTCTTGAAAACTGGAATCATGTCAATATAATATGTAATTTCAGTCTTTTGGAAATCAGTAAGCAATGTAAGCAATGTAAACATTTTAATTAGATGACATTAGGAGTCGTTTGCTTTTTACTTACATATATTAACCACTAGGGGGTGCTCAGGCATCAGTTGTGGTGCTTCACCTGTGCAGCAGACCTGATCTGATGCAAAGCACGTGTAAACAAGAGTCACATCCTCACTCTTATTACAGGGTAGCACGTCTATGTTATAACTTCTTCACACTGAGGTCATTGTTTAAAAGGTTCTCCATCGAATGCAGTCCAACACAACTGCAATAGATCTCTATGACGGTTATTATGTTCAGCTTTTGTTTTTAGATTTGTTTTAGAGATGCACGGATTCAACTATATGATCATTTTAGAGGATGTAGTTTGTGGTGCTGTTGAACTGTATTGTGTTTTACAGGCAGGTTTATATCAATGAGGGTAGGCTAAATAAACACCCCTCTGAGTGTATAGTTGTGGAAATGACTGTGCATATAATGTAGACATCATGCATTTAAGCCTGCAGGCAGTGGCCTGCAGGTCTATCATAGAGCTGGTCTTGGTCTTGGTCAGCCACTAAGCTCATTCAGCTGGACAGTTTTCATCATAGAGCACCACTGCAGATATTCAGGACTGAGAAATGAGACCATGTGGTGTGAAAAGGGTGTGTATTACTCAATGGACATGTGCAACTTGCAATGTTTTTGCATCAATAAACTACCACATGAATACTGAGAAAACAGTGCAATGACTGTAAATAAACAAGACCACAGTTAGCAGCCTTGAGCAGACTACACTGCTTTTTGCATGCAGACAGTGCCACTGGTTGGATTTCACATGAAATATGCTGTGGTGTTTTACAACAACAAACAGGAAGAGGGCGCTATTCTTCCATCAGAGACAGACAGGAAGCTTTCAGGGATTGTGGCAATGTCAAATGGTGGAACAAGTGAAAGAAAAACAAAGACACGTGGAGCAATGGAAGGTAATAACCCCTTTTTATCAGCAGACATATTGACATGTAAGAAAAGACATATTGACATGTAAGAAAAGACATATTGACATGTAAGAAAATACATATTGACATGTAAGAAAAGCTAACAATGTATGCTGTAATAAAGCTAACAATGTATGCTGTAATACCATGTGCTGAGGGTGGGGAAAGAATCTGATTTATTTACCATGTCCCCCCTGGTGGGATTCAAACACAGTTACCCTCCCTTCACCAGCCTGCTGTACTCTAACCTTTCTCCTTCTGCTGTCCCAGCCGCCGCTGCTGCCAGCACAGCCACACTATCCTCACTGTGGTTTCAGCTAATAGACTTGTAAACACTGCTCCACATGGCAGTCAGTACACTTCAGCTGTTCAACTGCAGCCCAGCATTCAGAACGAGTCTGAAGAAAACGCCTCTGTTCACTTAGTTTGATTTATTGCATTCAGTGCTGCAGGGGACCTATTGTGCGGTATATCTTAATGGCTAATCCTTGAGTGGCATTGATTTCTTTACATATATAATGGCATCTAACAACTCAGAAATTCCCAGATCGTCCCGACACGAAACCCTCTCCAGCAGCCCTGCTCCTTTGAAACTCGTCTCACTTTGGTGCTTTGATATACCAGGTGTTACTCGCCGAGCGAGGGTTTCTGTGAAGAGCTTTACTACGTGGCACGTACAGGCCACTCAGCCCCCTCGCTTTTGTTCTGTCTTGGATGCACTGATCTTGTCTGATGTGCACTCTTCACTCAGGTCCCCCGGGATGCCTCTTTTCAGCCAGCATGCAGATGACCTCCTCCATCTGTTTGCATACACACACACACACACACACACACACACACACACACACACACACACACACACACACACACACACACACACACTAAAATATCTATCTCTTGATCTGAGCTGCCGGCTGTGATGGAGGATGATCATGTAAGGCGGTTATCACACAGCCACTACTGCAGGATTTCTACTGAGGGGATGAAATCCACGAAGGCTCAGATAAATGCCTTCACTTCGGATATGTAACGTGATATGTGTCACCTTCAAAATGATGGATGATACAGTTTGACTGATTATTGTAAAACCCATTACAGCGTGTGTTGTCCAGAGCTATCATTCACACCTTTTTTTCCACAGCAGACATTTTGACTAAAAGTGCAGGTACAGCTACAACTAGAAAGTTGCACTCAGTCGACTGTATCGTGCGATTGACTGAATATAACCCACAGTTGGCTAACCCCCCCCGACTAGACACGAAAGGGTTGCAAGTCGCTGTAAAACACATTTCATTCAAATTCTAAAACAAGCGGCGATGTAAGCCGACAATTGTCTCGAAGTCGTTGTTTAAGACACTGACAAACCGAAATGGAATGCAGTCAATATAAATGTGACTGGTTCCACCTGTTCTTTCCGGGAAAATGAACAATAAATATCAGGTAAACACTTGTCAAAGTAAACAACAAAGTGTTCAAGGATCAAGTGTTTAAAAAAGTAAAACGTGTATTTGTGTAAACACAAACTGAGCATTAAATATCATGCAGTGATTAGCATCAAACCATCAGTGTGGAGAGAGAGAGAGCCAAGGGGGTGGAGGCAGTCATTATGCCTCTCCACTGGTGACTTGAAGCTCATAAGGGATTATATCGCTACTACCTCAATTGTTCGCCTTTTGTTGTGTTGTTTCGTCACATTTTCTGTTTGATTGTGATGCCTTGGTGTGTGTGTGTGTGTGTGTGTGTTATGTGGGTGTGTTCCCTGCACTACGTGTCTAAATGCACATTTTCATGTGTGCTTGTTCGTAGGTGTGAGTGCACAAGATAGGTCAGGGCACTCCGAAGGCAAAGGTCAAAGAGCGGTGTGTGTGCAGGTCCCCGATAAACGGCTGTATTTGACTAACCTGACGAGAGGTGGGTCAGTAGGCCTGTGACCCTGACACGAATAAACACACCTCCTGACACAACTCTGCTACTGTCAATAACATTTCTACACACACACCAGCAGAATGTAGGCCATGGCAACAATACACTCAGCGGGAGCGTGGGCTCGGGCTGAGCTGCATTGCGGTGTCTGTCTCGTGTTTCATGTGCAGATTAAACGTAAGGTGTGTCTTTTGGTTGATGCCAAAAGTGCTTTACAGTGGGACGGAAGGATTATAACATCCCAACACTGAGAGAGAGAGAGAGAGAGAGATAGATACTACTATAGTAAAGCACATGTAGAGACCTCTCCTTGACCGTCCTGGCCCTGTTGCACATCCTCCATGAATGAAAATCTTTGAGATCATTAGATTAGATGCTAAATGAACTGAAATAAACAATTAATCTAATGTCAGTTTGCTAATTTATGACCCGTTAGGAGTAGAGATGTATCGACTATAATGCTGTTCAATGATTGAAATAACATTGAAATTGTAAATCCTTTTGCTTGTAATGACCTACAGTATATTGAAATGGTACTGGAGCTAACAATGAACTAGGACTCCCCATGATGGGAGAAAGAAAGCCTTTTCCTATGGCTCTCCTCCCCCCCCCAGCAGCCACAGCTCCAGAAGGGATGCGGGATGCTTTTCAAGATGCTCATCCCCCTCTTTGCTCTCTTTTGTGTGTGTGTGGGTTATTGAGCAGCAGACAGATGGCTGTCATCATACAAACCTGGGATTACTCTGAAGAACACTGGATGGCTGGCGAGGATGAAGCCGTTGGTGGAGGCTTTCTTTCATCTGCTGTGCAAAAACCATCAACCTCTCCATGAAGATTATTCATTGTAAAAGAAACTTGTGTGTTGGGTTCTCTGGTTAAAACCTTAATTTGCTCCCAATTACTCTGCAGGCTTTTGAACCACAAATTAAGACAATGACAATGTGATAGGTCGGTAAACAAGGGTTTCAAATGTTTTATTCCTTTAATATCAATGGCAAATACAAATTGCTGCTCCACGACTCATTTTCAAAGGTTGGTTTTTTTCCTCCACATTTAAAGTGATTTCTTTAGACGACAGTGTCCAAATTATGCAATTCTTAAAAAGTAAGTGCACAAAACTCCCTCCTTTAAGTCATTGTTCTATAAACACACATTTGACCTCTCTGAGGAGAAAGGCGACGATGTCCGTGGAGCTATGACGCGGTGTGTTGCTGTATATGTGTGTGTGTGTGTGTGTGTTGTGCAACGCATGAAAGCACCACGCCTGTGACGGTCGCAAAGAAAAGGAATGGCCCTCGTGATACATGTCGATATATCATATATCCTCAGACATATACTTCTGTTCGGTCGTGTCCGTTTTTAAGGCATTATCAGCCACTTTGTATGCAGGGACAAAATGTGCAAAAATCAAATATACACATGTTCCCCCTGAAGCTGAAACCTGTAGCTTAAACAACTGGTCTGACTGTAGTCTTGTTCTTTGAGAGATTCCACACCTGCTTCTTAAAAAGGCAGATGCTGAGAGCACCCGGTCGTTTTTAGAGGGGAGGAAGGGTGGCGGTGAAGAGCAACAGCCTGCATGCGATCGTTGACGCACACACTGCCCCACCGCGCATACCTGCCTCGCCCGCACCTTGGATGCCAACGCAACATGAGGGAGTCACGCTCACACATGTGCCAGCACACACACACACACACACACACACACACACGAGAAACACACACAGATTGGCGGAGGACAGACAACAGGCCATGAATGGAACATGGGAGAAAACAGTAGACTCCCATAGACAGCCATTCATGCTTAGCTTAATGAGTCTTTGTAAAGTGGACTTTTTTTGTTGCATTTAACGAGTAAACAAATGAACCAGAACAGAAATGTAGCCTTTACAGTCCTCCACCCACCCTCAACCACCCCAAAACTGTCTCTCTGAAGACAGTGACGAAACACACACACACGCGCACCGACAGATGCGCGCGTTCATTTCAGTGAACACAACTGCCCACTCGCACCGTATTTTCATTACATGCCCCCTTTAGTCTTATAACGTGGCGACACAGCACCTCTCCGTTTTTACAAAAAGTTTCAATTTGACAAAAAAAAAAGCAGCATTCCACAATCAAACACTAAATATTCCTAGATCTATTTTTTTGTGATTCATCTTCATGCTTTTAACTGAGATTTGCGAGCGGTGGAAAGCAGGAGCAGGGGCGTTCCATTGGCACTGTGCTGCTGCTACACTTGCAGGGTCGAGGACGTCTACAATCGATAAGCTGCAGTCCTCTCCCTGCCCGTGATGATTATGGAACCAAACAAAAGCGCTGGGTTCTTACCAGGCGGAGCAGCCATTTAGTTTGAGGTTCGTAGGCACGGGGATGTGCAAACAGGCAACACAGCTTAGCCAGAGGAATCATCACCAGAGCTCAACCCTGGCCACTGGCTCCTCTCATTTTTATACTTTTTAAAATTACATATTTTTTTTTTATCATAAATTATTCCGATTTTTTTTGTCCTTTTATACCCACATTAAAGGGCAACATGGCTTTGAAAACAGCTAAAAAATTATGATCAACCACAGAGAAAACATTTCATTTTTCGACACAAAAGCCTCGGGGCACAAGAGACATTTCTAAATACTCTATGGGTCGACAAGGCTGTGCAAACAAACTACACATTAGAAACTCCCAATAAACCTCACAAGAAGACCAGAAGCAATGACTAATTAAATATAGTTCTATATATTCATCTATATATTTAGTATATCTAATAAATACATTTGTTGATCGACATAGAGATCTTTCTGTAAACTATTTACAACAACATTTTTTGCAGAAACAATAAATAGCTATGTCGGCAAGGCAAAGGAGGGAAACATCTGCGGTGTTTAACGTTTTAGTGCTTTTCGTGTGTGTGAACACGGCGCGTGTTCCCACTGAAAAGTCAAAGCCTCGGCTCGTCTCAAACCTTCATAAATTATTGGCAGGAACATCTTGTAAAAAGTAATGCTCTCGATGCCACCTGCCCGCCCTCTCTTCATAATGGAATGTGCTGACTGCTCTCAGTAGATAGGCTCCTCCCTTCCTATTCATACCTGGTGAACGGGGCAGTGATGAAGTAGTGCACACAAATGTCCCAGCACCTGCCAAGATATGCCAGCAGTTAAAAAGTTTTCCAAACCCGCTCGTGACCTTTTTGTCGTCGCCAGGCTCAGACGTGACAAACACACATTTAGGATGAAAAAGGGATGCTGTAAAAACACCACAGTCATCAGAGAGAGGCAGAAAAACATCAAACCCACCCCCTAAAACCCTTCACAATCTCATGCTGCACACGTTTTTTAGTTTTACCTCAGAATGGCAGGTGTGGACAGAAAATGACAGGGTAGTTACGAGCCTGCCAATGCCAACAAGGGGGGCTAAGGGGGGGGGGGGGGGGGGGGGGGGCGCGTATCGCTGTCGGCCTAAAACAGTTTAACACAACACGCCATTATACTTTAGTGTCCCTACAGATCAGTAGACGAGAGGCATGTTTTTCAAACACTTACTTCATCTTGTAACATCACTGCAACATCTGTAGTGGGGGGGGGATGGGGGCCCTTTAAGTTTTTTTAGAGACAGCATTTGAAAAAAAAAAAAAAAATGCTTTTGTTTACAAAAGCAATTGTAAGTGCAAAATACCATGCACACACGGTTGACTGGTGAGCGGGGCAGAAAAAAACGTATGCGTGAAGTTGGGGTGAAATCTCATAAGTGCTTCCCATGGCTCTTGAGGCATAGAAAAAGAGGCAGTGGGATATTGTGTGGTAACATTCTCTGGCTGAAAGTTGTGTTTTTGATGAATGGGCGGAGAGGGCGGAGTGTCTTTAAAATCCCACTCGTTTGATTGGTGCAGAGCAAGAGGACACCCTAAAGACTGACCGCTGAATGTGGGCGGGTGCATTGAAGTCTGGATGGAAGTCGTTGTGGGAATAGAAAGTCCGAAGAGGCCCGGCTGGACGAGTGGCATCAGACTTGGTCAGTCCTGGTATGTATGGAGAGAGGGGGGGGATGGTGAGGTCTGAGCGAGATCAGGGAGTGGTGAGGCAATCTAAGGGATGGGATTGGCTGAGGGGAAGAAGAAGCTGGAGTTGGGTCAGTGACCAGTGCCGTCTATAGGCTGCAGCCTAACTGCTTGGCCCTCTCCTGAGTGTCCTGCAGCAGCAGCAGGCTGGCGCTGGAGTAGCCCTCGTCGCTGCAGCTGCTGCGCAGGCTGCCTCGCTCGTCCCCCGAGTCGCTCACACTGCTGGTGCTCCACTCCAGGTCACCCAGCAGGTAGTCCGTGCCCTCCACGTCCACATCCAGGTCCTCTGTTGGCGCAAAGGAGCCGCAAAACATTGTAATAGGTCTGAATGATAACTGAATATTCGTCATTTGTTCTAGCAGCTGTACTGGTGGACTGTAAAGACAAAGAACTCTGCATGTGTGTGTTCATGATACTGTGTGCGCCTACAGCCCATCTCTGTTACTAAAGACATTGTGTTTTGCTTTGTTCCCCACGTTTGAAACAGTTGAGGGAATATATGCCATTACCTTATTCTAAGTTTCATTGTTCACACATACATAACTTTGACATAGTGTAGACTACAGCGATTTAGAGTAGTTGGATCCAACAGGCTTAAAGTCCTAAAAGACACACAATTGTGATCATAGCCTGATTTATTCATCATCACTCAAACCCTGATAATAACATTTATAATGTATATGGTTTTACAGAGTTTGTTTATTGCATTTATAAAGCATCGACTTTGACCAGCAGTATTTAGCATAACTTAATTTAAGGGAGGACAGCGGTTAACCACAAGATAAAGGACTTGGGTTTTTTTTGAGCTTCGAACCAAACTTTGACATGTTATGATACGAGGCTTTATGTCATTGACGTGTTTATTGTTGCGTTGCTCTCATCTGGATTCACTGGATACATTAACTCTTCCATGGAGAGCAGCGAGTGTATCATGTCTGTGTACCTTGGTCAGAGTCGAACTTGTCGGAGCCGGTACTGTCAATGCGGGTCCGCTCCACCCCAAGCTGCTCCAGACGCCTCCTCAGGTGTCTCCGCTCCCGCTGTAGCTGCTCCACCGTATGCTGAGCTCTCCTATCGCTCTCCTCCAACCTCTGCAGGGAGGGAAGAGAGAAAACACAAGGAGAAAATGTCAAAAAGGTTGCTCCCTGTGTGTTTCAGTCACTCAAAAATAACACACAAACCCGCCACAGCGCTCAACAAATGGATACATTGGTGATTACATATGGACACACACACCTTGATATGATCTCTGGCCTTCATCAGCAGGCTGAGGGTGGTGTGCCGGTTAGCTTCTGGTCCTAATGGAACGAGGGATTTCAAGCGCTCTAAACACAGCCTTAGATGTGCCCGTCTGCAGACAGAAGAGAAGAAACAAAGAGAGACAAACATGACGAGCCTTTTTCATGTCTGTTACACACAACAATGTTCAACAAGGGATTTGTTGAGCCTTCATATCCAACTTTATTCTTGGCCTTGGAAACGGTAGTTCGACAATAAGTAAGTAAATAACTCAAGGTCGACTTCCAGTCCACGACTTTTTTTCTGGAGCTTTCGACCACATCTCATGGTCGTCATCCCAGTTGCATCAAGTGACATTAGTGTTGAGCTTTGGTTGCATGGTGCCAACTGAGTCGTCTCATCAGGACAACTTCATCCGCTCATGAAGACCATGAGATGTGACTGAAAGCTCCAAAACAAGCTAGTGGGTGCATCTTGAATGAGTTACCTGCGACATATTTTCAGATGGGAACTCTTGATTAATGTCAGCCGTCCTACGACACAGTTCACAGCCGCTCTAAGCTGCCAGTCGCTAAGGTCTGGTGGGTGTTTGCGCCCACTTGACCCGCTGTTACACAACACGCACCTCCAGCTCCAGCCTCGGCGGAGTGTGTACGTGTCTGTATGCCAGTGTGTGCCTGAGCGAGGGGGCGTGTGCACGTCAGACTCTTCCTGAGAGCGAGTGTACAAATTGTTTTGTTTTTTGCCAGCTGAGGGCTGTCTGAAGGAGCTGTTCATTTATGGTCTGCTGCAGGTAATCCTGATGTAAGCGTCACAGCCGGAAAGAGTTTATTAAAAAATGGGACACACGCAAAGAGGGTCAGACTGATTTCACTGTGGGCAGAAGACACACTCAAATATATTTGCATCCTTCTATTGAAGCAGGTATTGGCTTTATTCTAAAACACATATTTCACATTGCATCAGTCACAATTGGCAAGCAGCCCATTGGGAAAAGGCCCAGTGCTCCAGATAGCCAGTCCGCCATTGACCCTCGCCCTTTTACGCACGCACGCACGCACGCACACACACACACACACACACACACACACACACACACACACACACACACACACACACACACACACACACACACACACACACACACACACACACACACACACACACACACACACACACACACACACACACACACACACACACACACACAGTGTTGACAGTGTTCAGCTGCTGAAACCCAAGTGCCTGTTTCTCAGCTGACTCAGTCCAAAGGGCATGACGACTGCCATTACATAACATCCAAATGCCCTCGGCTGTGTTGCTCTAACATAATCAGCTGGGCTAAAACAACCGCTATTCTGGCTCAGTGTGGCTTCAGTGTGTCATTAGATGAGATGTGGGTGTGTGTGTGTGGGGGTGTGTGTGTGTGTGTGTGTGTGTGTGTGTGTGGGGAGCTACAGGCTTGTGTGTACAGCCGAAGGCCGGAACCGTTCTCTGAACTTTCCTCTTCCCTAATTTCGCGCTTGTGTCCTTTTTATTAAATGCCCACGACTGTTCCAGCAGTAAATCACCCCACTGTCCTCGCTCTCGCCCTCTGACCCCCAACAGTAGCTGACCATGACCAGCTGGGAGGCGTGGTGGTGGCTGGAGTCGTGTTACGCGGACATAAACACACGCACGCTCTTCGTTCTGCGTGCAGAGACAGAGGGGAGTCGTACAAATTAGGACTTTGAATGTGTGTGTGTGGAGAATTCACTGGAGGCGATATTACCAGAGAGGGGGGGGGGGGGGGGGGGGGTCTCGTTGCACTCCTCTGGCTTTGCTGGCAGTGGGTCCCCATGAGTAATTTACTATCTGCCTATGATGGCTTTCTATCATCAAGCTACTGGTGGGAGAAACTGGCTAAAGGCTGTGAACGTTCTCAAGTGTAATACGACATGCTGTGGTCGTAATTTTGACTTACTGCTTGGCCTGAGGTGTCTCCACACACTCGCTCATGCTCAGGCCTCAGTGCCATATATTATTCAGGCTGTTCACTGGGCTGCTGGTCTGGATCAACTAGCGCTGGCAAGATGGAAAGCACCGACGGGGACTTAATCATTTTATTAATTAATTACATATTAGTTTTCTGGCCTAAAATGTCTGCCTGACAATTTATGTTTGATTTATGTTTTGATTCATTACAACCCTCACAGCCTGGTATTACAGCTG
This sequence comes from Melanostigma gelatinosum, assembly GCF_949748355.1. Lineage (NCBI taxonomy): Eukaryota > Metazoa > Chordata > Actinopteri > Perciformes > Zoarcidae > Melanostigma > Melanostigma gelatinosum. The sequence continues at coordinate 7,832,994 of NC_136639.1, forward strand.
TAGCATTGTCTTAAACTATAGTAAACGTATTGACGTGGTGTTTCCTAGCGGGAGTCCACAGCCACGCCAGCAGCTCTGTGAGGCTGTACGACGACACAGCGCCGCTTTGAGCTAAACGCTAACGTCGGCACGCAACATGCTTACAATGTCAACGCTGGCATGCTGACGTTAAGCAGGTGTAATGTTTGCCTTGTTCATCCTCTTAGTTTCACGTGTTAGCTTGCTAACATCTTCTAAGTAGCAATAAACACAAACTACTGCTGAGGCTGATGGGAATGCCATTAAATCATAAATAAAAGAATATCAATGTCAATATCCATTTTGCTTTTTTCAGTTTCCTTTTTCGTTTAAACATTTAATTATGGCCCGAGTACTAAAACGAAAATAATGTAGTTACCATTCTCTCTTAAATTCTAGGTAAAATCAACCCATAATTTACAGACACTTTCCATAGTAACAGACGAACAGCAAATATGCACAAACACACACACACAGGACACTTTGACGTACCTGTTCTTTTCCATTTCATTGTGCGTAGACCTGTGGAGATGAAAACACATGTGAGAAACCACACAAAATAACAAGGCTGCTGCTTAAACAGGGTAAGGTTTCCACTTTGTGTGCCATCACAGCGGCCCAAGGCCTTACTGCAGGGGAGGAAGAGAGGCAGAAAAGGCTGAGTGGGAGTTTATGAGCAGTCACAACGAGCTGAGGAAAAGGGATGCTAAGAAAAACAGGCTGAGCATTCTGATGCCTGTGGCTTGTAATGTGGAGGATACTTGTGCTTTTTTTAAAGACTTAAATACGTGATGAGGAGGCCAGGTGTAAACATAGTAAGTAGAAACAGAAGCGAGAGACTATGCCCTCAAACTGTGCGTGTAGTACTGAGAGAGGCGGGGGGGGGGGGGGGGGGCAGTGCTAAAGGTAAAATGAGAGATGGAGGTGCGCTTGCAGCCAGCAGGACTTCTGCATTGCAGTAGCCCCTTTTCACACAGCCTGTTCCACCCACCCCGGGTCCCAAAATAACCCGTCTGCACCTTCAGCTCTGCGAGGCTCGACACTGTCCCCCGTTGCATGCCATGGCCAAGAATCTCAGAGGTCCGTCGCACACACCCACACTTTGATTCACCTCAATGTTTGACAACTTACCGTCAGGACTAAGCTTAGCAACAACGTCTTCCAATATTGCAACCTCCAAACAGCAATCGGTGTCATGCCTGTGTGTGTGTGTGTGTGTGTGTGTGTGTGTGTGTGTGTGTGTGTGTGTGTGGGGTATCATCTTGTTTCAGCTTTGGGTGCTCTCTATCTCCCTTGGCCCCTCCCCCCCCGGACAGTGTGCATTCCTGTGCAGGGCAGACAGTCGCTGGTGACATAACAGCACTAGCAGGGACATGACCCCACTTATTCAGGCTACATTTCAGGCTCTGGGACACGTCTCCATAACCCTACCACCTATAATGCACGGGTTGCTCTATTTCTATATCAACACATTACTATTAAAGACAGGATAGATGCCCAAAACGACAAAAATAAGACCAAAAGGTTGTATGAAAGCCGCATTTCCTTCAGAGAGGGTTCCAAGTCAGCCTGGTTCCTCTGAATGACTATTCTAATAATGAGTTTGAGTCTTCAAACTCCACCTACAGTGTTGGCATTCAATCTTCCCTGACAGCTCCCTGGACATGAACTGGATAACTGAATTGCAGACAAGACACTACTACATGAATCTACTATTAACCCGTTCTCCTTTCTGAAGGCTGAAACAACACAGGGCGGTGAGGACGCAAAGTCTCAATTTGCCTGCTCAACATGGATGGATGTGTGTGTGTGTGTGTGTGTGTGTGTGTGTGTGTGTGTGTGTGTGTGTGTGTGTGTGTGTGTGTGTGTGTGTGTGTGTGTGTGTGTGTGTGTGTGTGGCGGGTGGGGGCGGACCTGTGTAATGGAGGAGCTGGTGCTCTCCATCGCTTGCCAACAGTGAGAACTGAGCAGGAAAGACACATGGGGGGTGGAGGAGGTGGGAAGAGAGAGAGAACGCAAGTGGGAGAGAGAGCTGAGGGGGATGGAAGAGTCGCTACTACAGACACACACACACACACACACGTCAGAACCACAGTGACTCCCCTCCCCCACTACTCACACAGCCATGCCATGGTTAAACAACACAAACTGGAGGAGCTTGTTCATACTGGGTTGACTGGCTTCACATATATATATTCATGGCTGCCCGACGTACATTTCACCAAGTCTCAACAGCATCAAGATGCCTGATCAATTAATGGTCCTTGGAATGGATTTAAAGCTCACAGATGATGAGGGAGTTGCGTAACTAAAACTTGGAGTTACACAAATAAAATGGTAAAAGTGCCGATAAGCTGAAAAGATTGAATGGCTTGAGGACAAACCTGCAGCAGCTCGTGGTCTACTTGACATACAGGCCACCTAAGCATGTTGGGACATGTTCTGAGCTGGTTCCCTCGACAAAAGGCCAATGGGATTTTTCCATTGTCCATTTCAAGCATCTCACCAAACACGTTGACTCATATACAGGTTTCATGACTTATTCCTGCTGCACTCAATCGACGAAGCTAACCTCAACGGACTAAATCCTGACCAACAGGCTAAACCAAACATTTGAATAACGACATGTTCCTTTTAAAAGACCAGTATTTACACATGTCTGTATTTAGACAATGAAACGCAGGTAATTATTCTGATTTCTTAAATCTTTTGGCAGATGCCTCCAGCTGAAACGATTAGTCAACTAAATATTTTGCTCATCTAATAATCATTAATTTTACATTCTCTGGTTGTAGCTTCTCCAATGTGAGGATTCGCTGCTTTTATATATCAGTGTTTTTATCTTCGGGTTTTTGGACAGTTGGACAATTTGAAGACACTGGGAACCGACAGACGCTATTCACTATGTTCTTAAAAATGTAATAGACGAAACGATTAATTCAAAAGAATAATCAACTTATTAACCGGTAGTGTGTATGAAGGGATGGAATACTCAAACATCCGTGTATACCAGTCTTCTAACTTTAGGTCGAGAAGTTCTTCCGACATGCAACTTTATACAGCGTGTACAGGCCTGCCATCATAGATGGGGGGCCAGGCGCGACAGTTTAAGCGCACGTTCGGACACTAACTCACTGAGGACATTTACGATGTTGCAGCTATTTCAGCTGGATGTACATTGAGTCACACAACGTAAGAGGTCTATATAAAAACCTATTCATGGCCTTCTCTCGTGTGAGAGAGGAGTCGCCCCCTGGAGCAGGTCCCCCAATGTCACCGTTCACTTTCATCATTATTAGAACATCTTCTCTATACTAACAGGCAAATGTTTCGATCTCAAGCAAGTCTGTTTTGCACCAATTAGCTGTTTAATTGTGGCGTTTTTCATTGTGCATATGCACATAAATACAGGTGGATACAAACACACCTCAATCACGTAGGTCCTATAGAGTACGGTTCCACTAGTGCTGCCTTCGATCGAGGAGCTTCTTCATCCTCTCCACGAGAAACAATCGATGCGCTCAGAAGCTGTGCGTTTCACAACGAGTTTCGCAAACAAAATGTCCCCAATTGCACAAAAGCCAAACTGCAATCTAATCACGAGAGTGCACATTGATTTGTGAGAGTGTGAATGCAACATAAATCTGTCCCGATATGATTGACTGATAGAATTCTACGTGTGGGGAGTCGTGTCTATTGACCGGAGCTGTCAGGACGTGCTCCCTCGGTGAAATGTCATCTGCGGCCCCTTTGACTGACCCAGTTTGCCTTACTGAGGGGCCCTTTCGCTTTAAAACCGACTGATGCTTGCTGCTGTCACTCAAACGCTTTGAAGACGAGGGGTAGTCAAAACAAGGCCATAACCCAATAGACTCCATAACCCAATCCAGACGTCATATTACTCTACTTTGAAACTGATCTTGTTTTTACTGTGTCTCTTGTTTGCACTATGCTGCTGTAATCCTGTACATTTCCCCACTGCGGGACTAATAAAGGATTATCTTATCTTATCTAATTGCAGCACCAAAAAAATAAAGCAAAACAAAATGACGTTAAATGTCCTAATTTATGATGCTGTTACTACAAAAGGACAAATTATAAGTGTGCATTGTAAAAATCAAAAACCAGTCCAGTAAACAATGGATTAACGTTGCTGCGCTCAGTGTGGACACACTTGATGGGGGGTATTATGATGAGCGCCATGTTGCAGCGCTGAACAATTATACAGTGTGTATATATGTTCTGGCCACAAGGAGCTGATATGCCTCTTTACCTGCTACTTGTGTTTTTCTTGCTTTTGCTTTTCCTTTTCAAGCTTTCCCTCTCTTGGCTGCTGATGAAGGGTGGCATGGAGGCATAGCCGTGTTCGGCTTCTGCAAGCAAAACAAACAAACAAACAAACAACATGTTGGTCACGTGTCCAGATATATCTGACAATACAAAAATATAACCACGGTGAAAAGAAGCCAAAATAGAACGGCTGCAAAAAGGAGAATTCAGTAGCAATGTCGTGTGTTTAAGTGCACTAAAGGATGGAGTCCATGCAGAGTCTTTGCACCGTGTTTTCTCCCCTCAGCCTGGACAATGATGTCATCTTGAACTGGAATAAACCCCACAAGCAAACCACAACAGAGGGAAAGGAGGGGCCTCCATGATAACAATGTGTCCCTGCACATCTGACTGCATCTGCCACATATGCATTCAGTGATTCTTTTTATTCATTTACCAGAGAAAGGAAAAATGCACATGTTTGTTCTGCACATTTTTGCAGATCATCACCCAAAATGTCTGAAGATGAATATTTATGAGCAACCAATGTTTGGGTCACGTTAGGCGATGCATTCTGCTGTGTCAAAACGTTACTCGAATACTTAATGTAAAAAATGTTTTCAATAAGGGGCAGCACCAGGATTTAAAATAAACTTCAAAATGGCAGGTGCATTAATTAGCATGGATCAGGGGGAAGTGATGTCATTGTCATTTTTCATAAGGAAAACAGAAAACAATACACTTTACCTCGTTCCCTGCGCTCAAGGTACTCGGCTGCTTCGATCAACATCTGCACCATTCCGATCGCCGCCATTTTCAACAATAAAACGGATAATATAACAATCCGATGAGGGATATTCTGTGGTTGTACACAACCTTTAGGTCCTAAACCACTGGTCTGCTTCTAAAGGTGGCTTGCTGTTCTGGCAGTTGTTTTTTTAAAGGTGAGCGCGAACGTTAAAGGGTAACTCCTGCAGTGTATCAAACGGGTTATTTAAAAAATAAATGTCCTAAATACAGCACCAATCAGTTTACACAAAACTAGCCCCCTCCTTAATGTTAAAAAATGGTTCAGGTAACGTTGAGGGTCTGGTGTTAGCTGAGGCTAACACTTCAACAGCTACGGTTGCTTTGGCCTCTTTATTAAGCAAATACTTTGCTAAAAAAACAACGGCTTTCTATGAAGTTATTCGAGAAAAAACCGGCTGGTTGAGAAAACGGTTGAGTATTGCTCCGTTTGAAAAACAAAACAAGTTGGCTGACGTTAGCGCTCGTGACAAGTTGCCAAATTAACGATGAAACCGTATCGCTAGCTCGTGAACAGATTGGACCAATCGGGAAAAAAGACCGATGGCTGTTCAGTTGTCACAGTCTTGACCGATTGTGGAAATCATAGAAAAAAACGAGCTAACGTTAGTTGTCTTAAAAGTTCAACGGACGATGTCATCCAACCTTATCGGTTCGGGGCTATGTGGCCGGCTAGTTTTGTGCTGGCTTATCACCCGTAAAAACGTCCTGCTAGCGACTGACATCAACCGAGGAACAAGTGTTTATCAAACTGCTTCAAAAATAGTGGCTTGTTGATCTGGACGACAGCAAACTACTGTACTTCCCCACAAAGCGCCTGTGTTCTGCGATGTGATTGGGTACTGGGCGTAACTTATTGCGCTCCTATTGGGCGGTTACACTGTCAATCGTCGAAAGGGTCGCGGGCTGACTGCCACTGAGAACCTGGTTCAGCCATTTTGGTCCTTTGATTCCATTGGCGAAAGCATACGGCGGCGGAGCCAAAATGAGCACAGTTTCCGCCTTACACGTTCGTGTACCGTGATTGGTTGCTCTCTGATATACTCGTTAGCCATTGGCCGCAACGACCACGAGCTAAATTGACAATGCCCACTTCTAACAGAAGACACGCCCCTCTACCATGCTGTTTCGCGGTGTATGGCCATGATTGGCTCCCGTGGTGTTGTTTGGCTTTACTCGTGTTCAGCTATTGGCCAGATTCACATGTTATCTTGTTATTGGTCTGTTGCGTCTTCAATCACAAAGAATATATCTGCGCAGGCGCACACCTACTGTTTTCCGAATCATATCAGTATAAGGCGTCTTCAAAATGAGACGGATGCCCATTTTAATGCAGGGAAAACAAACCTAGGCTAAAACAACATGGGATGAGAGCAGCTGCTGAAAGATGTCCTTCGTCCAAGACTAAATTTGATAATTGGCTTGGCGAGAACACAAAATTAGATTAAATTCGGTGACACCTACCAAAACAACCCACCAGCAAGCCACACAAAAATACATAAACAGGTAAAATCTCTTGACTGTAGAATACATTAGTCTTTGGATTATCCGTTAGTCTAGACTCCATAATACTACGATCACATTCATTAATTTACATATGTGAAATGTTCCTGCACATTATGGCAGCTGCAGAATTGCACTTATTTTTCATAAATCAGGACTGCAGCAACACATTTTTAAAATTATTTTTATTTCAAATAAAACTCCAAACACACACCTCAAGAACACAAAGCCAACTGCATTGTTACTCCTGTCCATTTTCCGACAAAGCTGAGTATTGGTAGGTGACTAGAAAAAAAAAAAGTATATACACAATTGTTGCATAACACAAGACAGGTTTGAAATAACACAATATCATCCACTACCATGGAGAGGAGAACGGAGCTTCTCGGGTACCAGAATGAGTCGTTGACACTTTCAGGCAATGAAGTCCAGTGGTCTGTTGAACCCACCTTTTCTGTTCATATACTGCCTAAAAAAAGAGATATAAATATATGTAAGAAAACATTACATCACTGTTACCCTCGCAACACTTGCCGATTACATCATCGAGGACCAATGGGAGAGCCGGGATCTCAGCATAGAAACACCTGCAGAGGTGATTGGCTACAATAACAGTGGATGACACTCACAGTGAGGGGACCGAGAAGTTGACACTTTAAACTCAGCAAAGCAACCTGACAGACAACCGAGGTTCAGACAATAACGTCAAAAATGATCACTATATAATTGAAACAAGGGCTTGTGAAACAATTTTAAAAAAAAACTGTACGTGGCTATAAACAGTTCTGTGCAATTCGAAAACATTATTTGGTTGACGTACCTGTATTTTCTCTTCATGCTCACATTGATAGCAAACGCATTGACGGATCCATCAGTTTTCCTCCCCTGTTTGAAAACATTGTTACAGTGTCACACATACAGAACATCACATATTTCAGGTCAAGTTAAACAGTAAAATATTGCTTGTTGAAAATTTTTTGTTGCTCATTTGGAAGATAAGTATTCCCAAAACTTCTAAATAACCCCACAGCTGAATTAGGCTGAGCAACGTGGGTCACACTGGTGGTAAACCAGGAAGGTTTAAAATTGTATTTGACAGATAAAAGTAACGACGAATTTCCATGTCTTCCGTAATGTTGAGGCACATTGATACTCTGAAAAGACATTTCTATTAACAAGGGAGTTTCAGTTCAATGGCTAACTCCATATTTCCTTCAACATCACACGTCTGCAGCTGATTCACAGTGAAACACTTCCAGTCTGCTGCATGGAGCCACCGGAAGGATTTTACTGTACAGCAGTGGTGTAAATTGAGCATGAAGTTAGTCATCAAGGGCTAGCTTGTCTAAATATGGAGCCATGACCTTCCACTGTGAATAGTGACCATTATATAACCAGGAGCTACCTACTCTGATACTGCAAGCATTGTGTTTGTGGGAATTCAGAGCACAACTGGGATGAATTGGCACACCGAGCAGGCCAAACAAGGATGAGTGAAATCCAACAGCATGCCTATCTTCAGTTCAGCTGTGGAATTAACTGAATTTGAAACAAACTGCACCTCCTTGTGGGTGCACAACATAGGACACCCTTGTTCTATTACCTTGCTGGTCTCAAAGGAACCAAATCCCATCAGTTTCATCATCTCAATTTCCTCTTCTGTTTTGCCCTCCATGTCTTCCGCTGTCGAATTTTGGCAAAAACATTGATGTCATAAGCATTAGAAAAAGCTGAATCTACTCCTGAGTTCATGTCAAAATAGCAAATATGGACATATTCATAATAACTATAATACCTGAGATCGTGATGGGCTTCGCTGTCTTTTCCTTAGAATCTTTGCGCTCCTCAGAGGGGGAGGAGGAGGAGCGATGGCGCCGGGGGGGAGACCTGCTGCGGGAACACAAATGGCTGTTAAAACGGGCTCAGGGCGGGTTACCACATCTGCACCTTAAAGTGATTAATAGTGTTCATGATTTGTGTAATTCTAGTAAGCTTGCAGATCCACGTGCTTTTTCTCCAAAGGGAAAAGTGTCTCAAAAAAGAACTCCAAACACTCTGAAAGACGATTACTGTCTATGACTATTCACTAGATTGATATTTGGTGACAATATACATAGAATGACTGCAGACATAAGTGTGTGTATGTATGTATGTATGTATATATATGTATGTGTATATATATGTATGTGATATGTGATATATCTATATCTATATCTATATCTATATATATATATATATATATATATATATATATATATATATACTGTATAAAGCAAAGAGTAGAGAGAGATGGTGTTAACTCACCTTGAACGTCTCCTGTGAGGAGATCGTGAGCGGCTTCTCCGACGCTCTCGATCCCGATCTCGAGAACGAGAGCGTTCCCTTTCCCTTCGCTTCCGCTCACGTTCCCGGGAAGCTGAGCGGGAACGCCGTCTCTCTGCTATAAGGGAGGAAACCAGATCATGTCAGCAATCAAACTGGGGGATAATAAGTGGGCATATTGTCATCCACGTTTTTAACATTCTTCTCTACACAGTGAATTTGTGTAGAGTGAGTGAACTCTACTGGTCTTTGATGTCAGACAAACCCGAGATAAGAGGATATCAATCTGAGTTGCAGAAATAATGTTTATCGATCGAACAGTTAAATACAACCAATATCTTACCACGTGTATCGGCCTATAGGTCAAAAAGGTCAAGCTCTTCAGGCTCTGGGACTCTGTTGTTAATTAAACACTTACTATACCAAAAAATAGTTTAACACTCCAACTACAAAACCAGTCAAATATCACTGCCAGCTTCGAAAACGCAGCAAACCTACAATGAATTGAGCAAACATCTAGAACTTCGTGTAACGTCTGTTAACGTAGGAAGGCGACAATGACGCAATGAATCACATGTTATGATGTAAAGTCGTCAAGGAAAGACAATAGGTTCACTGTTATATTCATATGAATGTTATCTTTTTCCCCAGTGTAAATTACAAACTGCGTTCCAGGAGCTAAAGCAGCCAGCTGACCGTACGTAGTGTTAACGTTAGCTACATTAGCTAGCTTACGTTTAGCTTCTTACCTCGTCTTGGAGGAGATCGACTCCGGCTTCTTCCCATTTTACCAATCAGTAAAATGTCAACTCAATGTAGTAGTACAAACAACACAATTTGAGCCGCAAACTATATGAATTTCGTTGGATTAATGGCTGCTTCCTAAAGTCAGGCTCTTTTGTTGTCTCTTCTGGTCGCGAGCTTCCGGTGACGTTTCTACAGAAGAGCGCCCGCTAGCGGCGCGGAGGAGAGTTAGTGTTTCACCTCTGTTGACAACATCGATGCGCATTAGCACCACCTATAGGTCTGACTGGGATTTCCGTTGGCTATAATGCTTATTATTAAGACTGATCATTTATAGAAGTGTAAATACAGAAACAAATGTTTTACGTTAATTAAAAAAATATTGTAGTTGGTCGTTAAAATGAATGCAGTAGTAACGGAACCTGGAACGGAAGGACTTCAAAGTACAAAAAGACATGAACTAGATGTCCAGTTGATTTTAAATCAAACTTGATCTTTAATGACTGATACATGGTAACCTTGCAACACTCACTTATACATTCTAATATAAAATAAATTAAAACCATGAGCAAACATCACACATCAGCATTTTGACAACAGCTACTGGTTAAAACGGAAAGTAATTACAACTGTTAACAGGGTATTTTGCACACATACATTTAAAAGAAAATGAGAAAATCTGAATGTTTAGTACCATTAGTATCTTCCATTACTGAGTTTCACACTGCATTGGCAAGCAACAAATTGTTTTGGGTAATAGAGGCATTGATAGCGACTTGTGTTTTGTTGCGAGCCAGCACATTTTCCCTGCGTTCTCTTCCCTTGTACTTCCCTGCTGTAATAACGTCAATAGGCTGATAGTTTTACACAGAACCATCATTCAGAAGAGCACAATGAGTAGTTATCAGTATATTTCTACACGTACTGCACCTGTGCTCACATAGCAAACCTGCAACATCGATCTGATAATTAGAACCAAATCATGACTAGAAGACGCCTATGGTGATGAACAAAAGCAACATATTAGAATGTCAATATACACATGTCAAGTGCCTATATGTGGATAAGGGGTACATACTTCAAGGGGGCTTCAATTTCCACCATGTCTTGCAAAGTTGTGGATAAAATAAAAAAAAAGGAAAAAAATAAATTCTGAGCGGCAAGTGCACAAGATCACACTCGTAATCCCAGTTGCAGAAAGGAACGTGTTTGAATGGCTGTACAGTGAAGTTAAGTAATGGTTTGACAGCACAGCAGGTGAAAATAAGATGCAAGTAGTGCGAGACTCTGTGTGTGTGTGTGTGTGTGTGTGTGTGTGTGTGTGTGTGTGTGTGTGTGTGTGTGTGTGTGTGTGTGTGTGTGTGTGTGTGTGTGTGTGTGTGTGTGTGTGTGAGAGAGTGAGAGTGAGAGTGAGAGTGAGAGTGAGTGAGAGAGAGAGAGAGAGAGAGAGAGAGAAGAAGCGTTAAAATGTTGGTTTGTATCCGACCTGGGTCAAATAGTTTGTGAAATTAATTGTCAGTGTTTTCTAAGATGAATCACCGCTTGGATCAAATCAGTGAGTACCAGTGTTACAGTAAAGTATTTGTAAGTCAATTTACTACACCTTTAGTGTCTGTGAATGACATCTTAACTGACTGTGTTTGAATACATCTGATGTGGACAAATCATCTGCTACTCCGTCATACACTAAGAAATGTTTCACAGTCGTATTTCACCAAGGTCTGGTGTGTCTGAACGCCTCAGGTCTCGGCTTTCTCCTTCTGCTTCTTGCTCTTTTTCAGGAACGATGGCGGCTTGAACTTCTTCTTCTTCTTGGTTGGGGACTTGGAAGGCGAGCCCTCCGGGGTGCCGCCTTGTAGCTTTGGGAGCGGAGCGGCGGGTGGGGAGGAGGTGTCGTTGGTTGAAAGAGCCTTCATCCCTTTCTCCAGTTCCTCTGTCGTCTGCTTCTCCTCTTCGCCTCCGTTCTGTATGGCTGGAGAGTCGGTCTTTGCCTCTTCTGCTCCAAAACAGAGAAGCAAAACATTGAATATTCAGCAACCAGACAGAGAGCCTTAAGATGGGCGGAGCTGCAAAGCTACATGCTGGACATAACACTGCAGATGAACATGCTTGCTTAATGAGAAGAGAGTTGTCGTTCTCTGTACTTACTAGTGAGACAAGACCAAAGCACCAGAAGAGTGCCCTGTGAGTGAGTGTGGAGCAACACAGAAAAGGACAGACAGACAGAGGGAGAGAGTACAACTGATCCAGTAGGCACAGAGACAGATGGGCTGAAATGTGGCACATGTAAATCAAACAGAAACAGATAAGGCAACAGACTTGAACCAGACTAATAACAGAAATAATGTCTGCATGTGCATTTACTTTTAATGCTGTCTGACTGCTAGAGCCAAGTGTACCAGAGCCATTATTATTAATGCTATAAGTTTCTTTCATGACAAACATAAATTAAAACACGTTACACCTTCAGGTATCTAAACCCTCACCACTGCTGACTCGGCAGTCATAGCGGTGGCTGTGGTTCAGGAGGTTTACGACCTGCAGTTTTTGATCTCCTGCTCCTCCAGTTATTTTTACCTTTTGGAACTATAATGCTGATGAGTGATACTTGGTACAACTACCTTTTAATTGTGCTTTTTTTGTATTTGAAGTTGTAGCCTAAAATTAAATGGAAAACAAATTCAGATTCAAAAGTGAAAGATATTTGTAAAGTGAACTTAGTTAGATTTTTCTTGTCTTTTGACAAGAACAGCTCGCTTTAATGTCTATATTTTTATAGGATGCATATGGAGAGGTGTAGTGAGTGTTCGAAGCATGTGAGTGCAGAAGCAGCTTTGGATGAGTCCCTTTGAGACTTGAAGCAGGCTGCTGGTCAGATACGCAGCACGCAAAGCAAGCAGGGCAGACAGTCAGCGCTCTGGCAAGCCTCACCTGAGGTAGGAGGGGGGCTGGGCGGAGGGCCCTTTGTGGGGGAGGTAGCGGGGGGAGACTCCTTGTCATTTGCTACCTCCTCCCCTACTTGCACAAACAAACACAAAGACACACACACAGAGAGGGACAGTGAGGGTTCAGCTGTGCAGGAAGTTCGTGTTGGGAACACAGTTTACATGGCAGTCACACAGGAAATCAAGTTTGCTGGGGTGCTGTGTTCAGTATCTGTCATTTTCAAACATTTTGTGTCATGCAACAGGAATTCTGTAGGAAATGTGCGACATCTTTAACAGTTAAAAACAGGGGAGGGTGAAAGCAGAGCAAAAGATTTCACACTTTCTTACAACGAAAGATGGAATAAGTGAAAACCTGGTCGAAATTTGAATTTGAAACTGAAAGTCTATATTGGCAGTTAGTATGTTACACACAGCGCATTGAAGGTTAGAAGGTCAGAGGAAAATGTGCAATGCATCAGCGAAGATGAGGGGGAGCATAATAAGCCGTCTGTATGAAGACTGAAGAATTTGAAATTGGAAGAAAAATAAAAAAGTTACGAGAAACAAATTCTCTGAGATTATAAAGCCTTATTCTTCGAGATCAAAACGAATCAAATTATACTTCGCAATCGGATTTAGCAAAGATTTTAGCCTGAAAATCACCATATTATCAAGTATCCGGACTCTGAAGAGACATTGTTGTGAATTGAGTTTTTTTCCCCCTTCTCCCCCGGCTTCGTAATTATTAAATATTTTCCCGACAATGCCTTTAATACACCAGCGTACATACAGGTGTAATGTTTACATACCTAGCCATATAAAACATATGCAAATAACGTTTAATAGCTAAATTCTAAATAATAGCGTTTTGGAAAAATGTAGCTCTACGCCTAAGAATAAAGAGACATCTGCTGTATACAATGACTGTTATAGTACTGTCACTGTTAAGAATCTAAATAGAGTTACTGTAGTCAGCTGAGTGTAGCTGAATGAATCATACCGTTGGTCCCTCCATCCTGTTTCTTCTGCACCTCCTTGCGGTACTCCTCCAGCTCCTGGTCTGTCAGCTGGTTGAAGGGGTTGGGAGGTTCTGGCTCTGGTGGGACGTTAGGTGAGCTGACGGGAGACTAAGAGACAAGTAAGAGACAGAAATCACGACTTTTAATGCTGCCGACGAAGAGGAGGACTTCGAGAGGGAAAAAGTCAGAAGTTACACGAGCAGTTTACCGGAGGGCTGTCAACTGTTATAACGCCGGCGAGGACTTGAGACTGTGGTCCTGCTGTCTTCATGTCCTGACGATTCTGCTGTCGGATCTGAGGAATATAAAAATGATTGTACAACATTTTGGATTCATGTGACACTATGCAGACTACAACTATAGGAATTGTGGGAGACAGAAAAGGCCAAAAGCAAGAAGTTACCTTGTTTCGTGTCTCAATCACCTCTCGAGGGTTTGTGAAAAGAGGCACAAACTGGTTTTGGTTCTCCATCTTGATGGCTGTGCTGCCGGCTTGAGTCACCTCTTCAGACTTCAACCACTAAAGGAAAGACAGCCAACATCAAATCATATCTCACAATCTACCAATCAGAACCCTTGTTATCACACCAGATCTGTTTCTATTTAATATAGTCAGTCTACAGAACCTCTGCTTTTTAATAAAGATCTTAATAAACTCCTCTTGATGGAGTATATAACTTTGTAAATGAGGTTTGATCAAATGGATGAGAGGAGTAGAAATATTTGTTATTGTAATCCGGTTTCTATTTCTTTTCTTCCTTCCTGGTGCTTTTTATTTACGGTATTTCTTGTTCTTCTCTTTCAGATATTTTAAAAACATTTATGTCTGTTTGTAAATAGTTTGCCAGCATACACTGCTGTCTTTAATTTCAACGTTAGTTCGGTATGTTTTACAAGCTCTCATGGTTCTTCTCAACCCACCTGTGTCATTTTTTATCTTATCTTTTTGTTTTGTTTTATTATTTGAACAAATAACGAACAAAAAATACCAACTTCAAAACAAAAATAAGCCCTTTACGATTGAAAACGTCCTAAAAAGTCGAGGATATCGCACCGCGTGTGTTATTTAGTCACTGTCTTCCTTAAAAAAGTACTCTATCCCCCCAAAAAAATGATGTTTTTAATCAAGCAGCTTTGATAATGTGGATGTTTGTCCACCAGAGGGAAGACTCTGCACTGCAGCAGTCATCACAGGGCAGTGGACTTTCCTCTGCAATGCAGAGAAGAGAGAGGAGGGTGGAATGGACCGAGGAGACGAAACAGAAAGGCAGAGCCAAGCTCCTCCCACTGATGTAAGACACTCAACCTCATATTGTTTTTGACTCTAAACAACTCATCACTGCAGCTCTGCTTCATCTTTTCTCCAAGGGCCATAGAGATACAAACAACATCCATGTGAATCAGAGCTGGGGACAGAAATACCCTTGGTTGAATGCACATCACATATTTCTATTGAAATCATCAGATGGTGAGTTAATGGCTCTCTTTCTGTGCCTGTTACCACCTTGCATTAGTCATCCTCTTAAACGCACCAGCCTCAAGGCTTTTCTTCCTTCCCTCCTCACTGCTCACTTTATTCTCACTCTTTGTTCCGATCCCTCTGCAGCTGTGACCATGCAACTTTCCTGAGAAGGATTCCTGAACTGCTTCTATGGTGTGACTGGTTCAACAAATAAAAAGCATTGATTGCCGGAGCCTCACAGTGCTGCGCTGGTATCCCGGGCTGGCTTGCTCCTGGCTGACTTTTTGGTAGGAGTTGGGGGTGTTGAGCCATCGAGTCCTCTCCTGCTGCTGGCGCTGAGCAAAAGGGTGCTGCCTGAGAGCCGGGTGGACTCCGTCGTCATCAAACTGGTGGAAAGCCGTGGCGGTTGGGGGCACCTCCACCTCCCTCCGTGTCCGCGACCGCTCCAGCAGCACAGGGAAGCGGTAGGCGTAGCCTGTACGATAGCCCTGAAAAAACAACAGAAGGGAGAAGCTTCAATTCACCGTTTGGGTGGACAGAATGGTGCAGAAAGCCGGGACCTTCCCAATGGTCTCATGGCACATCTCTGCTGCATCATGTCATGTTAAACTGCAATCAATCACGGGGCAACAGCACTGACTTGCAGTATTTCAGTCCTGATTGGATCAGAGCCAGACCTGCTGTATCATTGCTCTAAGAGGAATAACAATTTTGGCAAATTTCTTGCAACGAGATCTGCCATACATACATATATACATATATACATATATACATATATACATATATACATACATACATACATACATACATACATATATATGTGTATATATATATATATATATATATATATATATATATATATATATATATATATGTATATATATATACTGTATATTTGGCCATATATGTTATTACCTTCAGACAGCAAGGCTAGCTGTTTCCCCCTGTTTCCAGTCTTTATGCTAAGCTAAGCTAACTGCTGGCTTTATATTCGATGGACAGATATGAGAAGTGTGTCAATCTTGTCATGCAACTCAAACCTTGAACTGATGTCTGGGATTGTGTAGTTGACCAGAGAGAGTAACATTTAGTACGAAAGTCTTACTATGTTGAGCTTCCAGTTCTTCAGTAGCCTCTGTGTAATAAAGAATCTGTGGTTTGTAGTTGCTGTTAAGTTATTGCTGATGCAAACTGAACATTTCATGCTGCTTCTAAACATCGATAGTTTTCCATCAGCAAACCACAGGAAGGCTTTTATGCTTCTATTGTGGAGCAGCTACAGGAAACGGAGGAATAGTTGTCGCAGCACTTATGCTGCGTTCACATGATGAACGAAAGACGGTAGAAACAGAACAGATTCCCACCAGCCATCAATTGTGTCGTCAGACTACTCAAGGCGGTCGCGAGAGGGTTAAAAATATTGTGCACTGATCATATTACACAATATCCATTCAGTGAAGGATGAATTACCTTGAAGGACTTTAGCAAGCTAGTTTTCTCAGTCAGTTCTGACTTGGATTTTACATGTGTAGTTAGTAAATACAGTAACCTCCTTATAATATGAACGTGGCATTGTATCCAACTGTTAATGTTCAGTAAAATATATTCTACACAGCAAGATATGGACATTTGTTATGTCGTTTTTTTAAATATTGCACAGGAGGAGTGGTTATAATTCACCCACTTTGTTGCTGCTTTAAAAAGGTTTATACCTGAACTGTAATTTGTAAGATTTTTAAAGGAGGTTACTACTGCACGATTTATTATTTTATTAACAAACAACAATTCAGTAAATTGATATCTATGTATGTATTTATTACATTTTGTTTTACAAATTTAGGAATGTTTAAGTCAAGCCTGATGTTGCCTTACACATAAAAGAATGATCCCAGTCACTTCCAGCACAGCAGTGAAGTATTTAGCTTATTAAGTTAACGCTGGTATGGGATCGGTTGTCTGTATCGATTGATACCTAAAGCCCAGGTATCGGTACCGGGACTGAAAAAGTCGGATCAGTACATCCCTAGAAGCAGAGGGGGACAGAGGGCCTGATGTAATATTTGTATGAGTAAAAGTCTGAATTGTAACGGTGTTCTTTCTCAAATCTTGTGCTTAAAACAAAAGGTGTGGTGTCGGACACTGTGAGCTGTTTAAAATGTATGTTTCTGTGTAAAAATAGCAAAAACAACAACGTTTTTTGCCAGGGTACATGTGACTATCGTTCATCTGTTGTTTCAGAACCACGGACAGCGCTGGTTGTTGTGTTTCGGGGCTGCGCCTCTGTCCGTGGTGCTGAAGGAAATCACCAGACAGAATTAATTCCGTTTCGTTTCGTTTGCTTTTTGTGGTTTAACAAAATCGAAATAATGAATCCTCAACAATGGCTGTACACATGTTTCTGTTTAGTATAACTGCTGCCTACCAAGTTATCCAGAGTTCTCATGAGGGCCTCAAACTCGTGCTCCCCGATGCGGCTCTTGTGCAGGGGTCCAAAGGTGGAGCCAGCCCAGCCCACGGTACCGGCTACGTTGGGTTTATGGGTGGTCCGGTCCAGCAGAATCAGGTTATGTTCACCACCGGCACAGCACAAAGCTGACACCTGGCAAACAAAAAAAAATTTTAATATTTAGAACAAGCTGCAGCTTCTCTGAGGCCAAAGTGACTGAGCTAGTTTTCTTCACACACTTTTTAACTCAACAAATCAACCTCCATAAATGTGAAGGAGCAATGACCTTACAGTCAGATATCTGATTCCTACTGTTCCACTGTTGGTCCTGTAGGATCACTGCAGGGTGTCTTTGGCACGCAACACTTCTCTCGTGTATTATACTGCAGTGCAGAGCTGCTGGCTCAATTACAGTGAAACGGTACCAAGAGAAGGGCAACTGCCCCGGGGTAAAACTGGTGCATCTCCATTATGTACACATGCCAGCTCACTCTCACACACCCACATACATGCAGTGGCAGCACTTTGTCTCCAGTGCATCAGCTGTTAGTCAGTATAGTGTGTGTGTGTGTGTGTGTGTGTGTGTTTGCGTGTGTGTGTGAGAACTACCTGGATCTCGCAGGCAGCCTGGATGTGGTAGACGGAGTAGAAAGCCTCCTCCACAGACTCCCCCAGAGCCACGATGCCGTGATTCCTCAGCACCAGAACCTACACACACACATCAACATTTACACAGCAATGAAAACCGCCCTCATTATTTCTATTTTAAAACAGCTGCAGGTTGTTGAGAAATGTCCCTGTAGAATGAGAAAGCACACTAAGACCAACTCCCAAAGTTGAGCCTATAAGCAGAAGCAATAGCTTCAGTAATTCATCCAGGATAAGACCACATCACCTCGTGTCTTTTGTTCATTCATTCAGAAAGCTGAATGTGGGACGCACGGGAGCAGCGACTGAATGATACGCCCGTGTCTTTTCTCTGGTGGCCGGCTCACCTTACAGGTCGGCCCCAGGCTCTTCTGCAGCGCCACTCTGTCCTCCTCCTCCTCCATGGCTCCGTTGTAGTTGTAATAAGCCACATCACCGACCAGCAGAGCCTCATGGGACAGCGGCAGGAGGCCGCACTTCATCGCTGAAACCTGGAGACGGTTGGCTGTCAGTTGTGGCAGCAAAGGTCACGAAACAGGCTCATATTCACAGTGTGGACGGCACAATATGCTTCACGAGCAAATCCATGCTGGACAACGATATATTATGTTAAGATGATGCCGCAAACGCTGATACCTCCAACACATGTATCTTAAGAGTATTATGACTAGATCCCATTCATCCATGTGTAGCTGGAGGTGGCCAGCGGAAGTGTAATGGTGACTCACCGCAGCCGTGGCCGGCGTGTGGAGGTGAAGCAGACAACGAATATCTGGCCGGGCCGAGTAGATGGCGGAGTGCAGGCTGAACTTCTCAGGGTCCACGCCCAGGTTGGTGCTGCCCCTCTCCACCATCTCACCCAGGACATTCACCTTTACCTGGACACCACATTAAAAAGAGGTTTTAAAACTTGTGTACATAAAAGCAGGTTTTGGCTTAATTATATCATAAAAATGTAATAAAAAATAGCATCATATCAGTAACATCAGAGGGCTAAATGCACTTTTCCATTAACAGCCATGTCATCATACGCACAGTGGCCACTTTATTAGGTACAAAGGTCACACTATGATGGGTACTGAACTGCATTAGGTGTTTCTAATAGTCTGCCCCTTTCATGTGTGTGAACAGGAACAAAAACACCTCTCAATAGAATGGAGTCCAGTACAACACCAACCGTATGACCTCAGTTGTATTGAGTAGCATTAGCATGTACAGGTGTCCCTAATAAAGTGGCCACTGAGTGTGCGTGTGGGACCTTGATCATGGCTGTGGTTAGTCTCACTCACCAGACTGGATCCAGTCACCTCACTGTAGGCCAGGCCGTCTGGCAGCACCAAGAAGTGTTCCTGTTCTTTACTAACACGCAGCTGTCAGGGAGGAAGAGGAGCATCAGTGAAGGCTGATGCTTAACAGGACTCTAACTAATAGGCAGGTGGGACTAATGGGCAGGTGGCACCTTGCATGGTAGCCCCTGCCATCAGTGTATGAATGTGTGTAAACGGGTGAATGATAACATGTAGTGTTAAAGCACGTTGAGAGGTCGGAAGAGTAGAAAAGCGCTACACAAGTACAAGTAGATTAACCATTTATAGTTCACTCTGACCACCAACAGTCAAACTAGATTTTTGTACCGATCACTGACGTGATGGAAAAGTCTTATCCGTGAGTAGTTCTGCCTCACAACAAAAGTAAAAAACAATCTGTGCATTTTGAACACATACTATTTGGTATGACTGAAAAAGATTTTGTCCCATAACATAGTATGTCCAATGCAGTCCGGTCGCATTTTTGCAGTGTGCAAGCCAGCACATTGGCTATTCTCATACACAATCATTTGTGCAGCGGATATATGAGCCAGAGAGTCAAATCAATGTGCAATGTTACGATGAAGTAGTGTGTTCCAATTGAAAGCATACAGCATGCAACAGCACATACTTCGTAAAGGCAATTGATGGACTAAAAGAAATAGCATGCCATTTGGAAAACAGTCAAAGTCAGGAATGTAAAGTGAAAAGGTGGTGGAACTAACAGTGAGACAGGTGCGGCTGATCTGGGCCCAGCCATACAGGTCAAACAGGCGATGGACACTAGCCAGCTTGCAGCGCATCAACCTCTCCCCCTTCACCATGCTGCCAGGATCCCAGCTCTGCAGGTCATTGATGGGTGTCACCATCATCATGTCTGTGGAAGCAAGGCAGAGCACCAGACAGAGTGAGAGAGTGCCGTAAAGATGACAGATACATGAAAACATCTGTGTGGGTGTTCAAGACCTCGAACGCTAACGAAAACAATTTCACAATTACATTGTGACAAGTTTCTCTCTGTTAAATATTGTCAGTCTATTACTTGGCATCTACTCTCTCCGGATACTTTTACAGCACATTTTTTTTCATGAATCATAATTTGCAAATTTGTGGACCGTTTCTGTGTATGACATTCATAACCTTGATATAATCTTCAGTGGCGCTGCACTAGACCTTCTCACAGAGGACGTTTTAGCTTCACAATTTCACAAACGCATCAATGTCTATTCTGCTTCAGAATTAAGTTTTATGTTGAACGATAAAAAAAACAAACACTTAATTTGTTTAAACTTAGTTCAGACAAACATCTCCCCCTCTGATCACACGATTACAGCTCCCTCTGAGGCTGGGCTGGCCGACAAAGACTCACAAACACAAGGTTGGTGCATACGCTGTTAGTTAGCTTGCAGCTAATATCTGTACAGTTATATACTGGATGTTTGAGGTGACAATCACGCCGTCAAATAATAGAATACCAGGCCTATAACTGGCTTTGATAAAGTATATGCAGTATATTAGAGAGTTGTTTCAAAGTGTTCAGCACGCACTAGAAGGGGAGACGGGCAGGGCGGCTGGGGAGCCATGTGAGGCCATGAAATCAGCCAGCTGTCTCAGCGCCCATAGGTTGGATGAGCTGCCACCCTTCTTCATCTGTTCCTGGATCAGCACATCCAGCTCCTCCCTGAATGACTACACACACACAAACACAGATATTAACACGTATACACAGACCACACATTATAAATCATGTATGTTTAATAATAACACTCGATGTGTAGGAGTTGAACATTTCTGTTTTTGGCCTTTGAGCACACTCCTACACCACAGGGGCGAGGAGGAGTAAACATATTTAATGAGTCAGCCTCTCTTTCACTTCATGGTCACCCTCTCCTCTTCGGCGCCATGTAGCCGCCCACACGTATGTAAAAGCAGCTGCAGCCCAAGCTGTCAAGTTGCATTTGAGAACAGATTTATTGTAATGTGAGGAGATGAACTCATCTAGAGGAGAGGAGACGGAGAAGGAAAAAGACGGAGACATTATGACACACACACACAGACAAATAGCCATCTCACCGGACTCTGAAGAAGGCTGGAGATGTGTTTCTTATGCTGGGGTCCGGAGCTGGGTGTGGAATGCTGAGGAGACAGGAGGCCCTCAGGGACCCCATCACTGGGGCTGCGCTGCACCGGGGTGCCTTTGGGGGTGGGGGACTTGCTCATCTTCTACGTATCGCAGTGGGTGTCTTACAGCCAGGAGTGGGTGGGGATGACTGTCAAAAAAAGAGCTCCAATTTTATAAATGTTGAACTTTTTAGAGAAATACCTTAACACAGGAGTTAGACGTAAACTGCAGACCACTAAACATCTAGACTTCCCAATATTGACTACTTTACTCAGACCCCCAACTCCTTCAGATATCTCCCTAATTGACTTTATCACATCGAGTGACAACTTTCTTTGACTTCCAAGTTAGAGTTACTGATGATGATATGCATTCCATTTACAAAACAGAAAGAAGACAGTGAACAGTCTGGAGATCAACATCATGATACAGCCTGAATCAGAAACACGTGGGAAATAGCGCACGTCCCGGCTTATTGGAATAATTCTTGGCGACTGGACCAGCCCTTCCTCATGGCAGGAGCTTCAGGAGCTTCAGGCAGGATGAGCAACAAACCTTCTAATGATAGGAACAGCACACAACCAGCCGCAAGTGTTGAGCTTCCTCTTGCCAAAGTGATTTTTTTGAATGTGCGGTACAACGGTGATGGGCAGATATGACTTAAAGAAGGAATAATATCTTAAAAGACATCACAAAAAGGTTACACAAATAAAACTATTGAAATTATACGAGCCATATGCTCCTGAAGCAGCAGCCAGAACCCTGTTCAGATGAAAGTCATTGCTGGCGTATTCTAAGAAATTCGCAAATGGGAGAAGTGCAGTGAGCAGTGAATTGTTTAATCTTGCTGCCTAGGAGTGCACTAAAGGCCAGCTATGAAGACATCCAACAAAGACGATCAAATATGAAACAACACTTGTCAGTTCAATCAATATTCTCCCTTATGTAGAATTCAAACCGATGCCAATCCGTTTGCATCTTGCATTACAATGAAAACAGTGTTCCCTGTTGACAAGAGCAAAAATAAACAGTGTATTTGAGTGCACATCAAGCCTGGATTTCTTAGTATTGTTAAAATGGCAGCATTAAGATGAAAAACCTACCCTCACATTAAGGATGCTGTATTCCTCAGGGCACTGTTCAGTGGAAGTGCAGAGCTATAGAAAAATGCAGCATTAGCAGAGCTCACATGCAGCAGCGGCAGAACCACGA
The DNA here is from genome assembly GCF_949748355.1 of Melanostigma gelatinosum. Taxonomy (NCBI): domain Eukaryota; kingdom Metazoa; phylum Chordata; class Actinopteri; order Perciformes; family Zoarcidae; genus Melanostigma; species Melanostigma gelatinosum. Next base: position 7,855,800 of record NC_136639.1, read on the forward strand.
ACAGGAAGTTAGCTGCTGATACGGCTCCGTAACTGGAGAAAGAGTAAAGAGTTACCGTAAGGATCTTCAGAGAAGAGCCGGCCAGCCACTCCCCGTTTCACACACTCTTACACACAAACACACACAAACACACACAAACACAGTGCTGCAGGGAGCAGATAAGGTCCCAGACACACCACACCCTCTCTCCTGTGCTGTATCTCACGGGCTGACGTGATTCGTTGTTTACTTGATAAGTTGAATAACTGAAACATAACTGTTTGTGTATCCGTAATCACGTGCGTCGTCCGTCCCTCATGTCTCAAGCTTTTAAGATGCTCACTCGCTCTAACAGCACGAAAGCAACTTACATCAGATCCATGTGCTTTTTCTAAATCTCATTTTTTTGCACACGAGAAATTCTGACAGATGACTAAACCTTTAATGGAGTTTCTGGATAAACCTTTAACCCGACGACAACGCCAGGCTGCCTGCACTGAACAGCATTGAAACGCCACATCAGCCACATCATCCCTTTACTAAAGGATAAACTAAACTCCAGAATCATACACTGACATACGAGCATTATGGTGTCTTGTTTTGAGAATAAATAAGGAGCTGCTCTGTTCAACTTACTAATACAACGAAGGTATTTGCCCTTCAAATAAAGAGTGTGTTCATTGTGATCACAAACGGATATATGCATCCAGGAAGACGTATTAAACAAAGTCGCCGATCTTAAAATAATAAGCAGCAGTCATTCTATAAAAGCCTAAATGTGAGGCAGCTTACTGCCTGACTGCCTCACAATAGAGGTTGGTTCAGAGTGTTTCTGACTCTCTCTCTGGGGTAGAGGGGCCCAGCTGCTGGCAGGCAGCAGACATAAAGCCTCTCTCTCTCTCAAGGGACGCTCCTAATGACTAAGGGGAGACCTAGAGATCTGGCTGGGGCTGAAAAAAACGTTGGAAAACAAATCAAATTACTTTGACCAATATTGCAATTGCAACATTAAGAAGGAATGACCATTTTAAAATCATTTTTTATTGAAAAACGTTTCCCCGGCATATGTACCCAACACAGATGTTTCATTCAGTCTGTAGAATATGATTTAGAATACATATTAAATGATATTTGAGATTTGAAAATTGTGGTAAGATTTTCATAACGTTTTCAAATAATTGTTCAGCTATAGATCTGGCTGTTGGCCCATCATCACTCCCTCTTCCTCTCATCTTTAGTCGCGCTGTGATGGCTGATCATGCCGCATCATCACCTCACACTCGTTTCATTAAATCCCAGGAAGAAGGAAAGCTGCCCGTCTCTCCTCTTCTATAGCTGCGTTATTATCAAACAGCAAAAGAAGAATGTCTGTTATGTTCAGTTTAACAAATAAATATTGAACAAATACTATTCGCTGTGTTTTCCTTCACCAGAACACACGATAAATAGATGTAATGCTCTGCTGCGAGATACTCTGAGGTCTTCGGCCTAATCTGTACCTTAAAAAGAGGTGAACGAAACCACCCATGCATTAAGTTTGATGCAGATTATATTCACATACACATGCCGCTATCGACTGATGTCAGAGCACTGACATCCATCAGCAGAGAGGCAGACGGGTATAAAGTACCTCAATAGCTCTGGATTGATTTTCTTTGGCTTCACTTTCATTGGGATTAAATCATGATGACCGTCGGTGGATCCCAACCATTCAGTAACGACATTCCAACAAACCATTGTAATCCAATGTTACACTTCTTTAGAGATACGTAGTAGCATGTTTGAGAATGAATGAGTCCTCACTCATTCAACAGTGATTACCTCTGTATTGATTACACATATAATTGAAACTCAACTGCATTTTTATTGAACACAATGTCAATTAAAAATGACTTCCAAACTAATATTCCTGCCGAACAACACACTAAGATAGGCCTATACTAAACTAAATTATTATGGCATTTTTATTAACTCACAAGGGAACCTTTGTTGTATTCAACCCCAAAATAAATAAATTCTAAACATCAAGCAGTGTTTTTTAAGTGCTGCATGCACAAGATGAAAATGCATGAATGATGTAGAGGTATTTTGCTGACTCAGTGCAGGAGATTCTAGTCTCTAATGGGACATTTGGCTTCCACCAACGTAAATATACAATAGCAAAATATACAAAACACTTAAGGAGCAAATGGAAAAACAGCTTTTGGCCAGAGAGGTGCATCCCTTAAGCATTGCTGATTGTTTAATTCCTTTCAGCTCATGCTTGAATTTCAATAACTACAAACTTGATATTAAGGTGTTTTAAAACAGCAAACATCCTTTACTGTTTGTATAATGTATAGTCACAGTTTCTATATCAAGACCCTTTTTTTGTATGAATAGTTTGTATTTATTCATGTAAGACTATTCAGTAATTCAACATACGTGACATTATTTAGATGAAGGATAAATCATAGAAACTTAATTCCACCAACATCAACTTCTATACTTCTGTGGCTCAGATGAATTCATCCACTGCCATTGTGCTGAGGGAGATTACAATCTACACTCCCAACAACACTGAGCCACATGGGGGAGGAAGAGGAGGACATGGGGGAGGAAGAGGACATGTTTATCGATCAGATAGTCACGTGAGTGCAAGGCAACCTATTACGTATGTACAGCTCCACATTTCAACCTTGTTGAACAACCTCGTTTTATTTCTCTTTTTCTTTATTCTCCTCCGCTCCTCTAACCGCTAGCGGCCCGCGCGCTGCATGGCTGCTTAGCAACACCCGCGCGCGCAGCAGCATCAGCACCAGGATCCGCTAATGGCCACCCACAAAATGCAGCCACAGCGCAACACCGCACGACTCTCCCTCCGTAAAGAACCGCGCATTTAAAACAAACAAAACATCACGTGAAATTGCCAAAAGAGCTCATAATGTCCCGCATGTTAATCCTGACACTGTCCGGAAAACACACGCGCGCGCGCGCACACACACACACACACACACACACAGGCTGAGCTTGTGTAAAATAACAAACAGCCATCACGCTAATGAGCCAGATTAGACGGTGCTTTTCTAACGCACTGCCATCACAGACTTGCAGCCTCGATGTGAATACACGTCGCAAACTGCACACATGAGACCTTCGTCACGGGCCTTCTTCTGCAGAGCACAATGAAGAAAAAGAAAAGCATGGCCAATATGGAGAGGGTGCTGTGCGCCGAGTATTTATGCTATTTTAATAGCGTTATACAAGCACACAGTACAATATATCAACGGAAGGGAGTGGGATGCGCCGTATACGACCGATAACATGGTAAACATCAGGCAGTAAAGGATGCTATCGGCGCACACACGCGTCAGGGAGGACCTTGCAGGCGGTACTCACCTCAGTGCATCCTTTCAGGACAGAGTCGTCTTTGAGGGTGCGGCACACCCACGGCACGGAGCCGCGACCTCAGAAAGAAGCAGCTGGGTAATTGTAATCAATCTGTCACTATATTGGGCTGCGACACCAGGGATCCTTTGTCAGACTGTTTCAGGGCCTCAGCTGATACCAAGCCAGTGGACCCTGATGTTGTTCATCGCTCGGTGCGCCTGGACCAGCCCACTGCCACGCCTGTCCACCGTCTGACACCCGAGGGCTCCCACTCACACAGCTGCAGTGGGAATGAACCTTTTTGCAAAGCACTTTGTTGTTGGTAAAGCCTACATGCAGCCCCTGTGGGCATCTAATGCTGGCTCCTGACACGTTGTTTAGTTAGCTCGGCCCTGTTCAATACGGACTAAATGTTTCCCACAAGAGAGGCGCCACCTTCTGTTCTGATGGAGGAGAGCCTCTAACCTACACTCTAAAAATGTTTTACATACAAAACACATTAATATGTTGCTATATATCATGAGACTACAATAAAGGTATCCTCCACCTTTAAAATGCTGTTTAATTATGAATGCATTAATAATATATAACATTGATTTTATATGAGTAGTTTTTAAACTTCAGGAAACACGCTTATGACCTTTCTACTTATGTAAACATCTGAAAGCAGGCCTTCTAAACATCTATAATAGTATTGTTACTTTTACTTAATTAAAAAAAATCTTCTTGCTCCTGTCAATTTAAATTTAAATGTATTAAATAAAAAACAACCACCAGCTATTTCCAGTTGTATTTTTGGAATCAGATTAGTAGACGCCAGTAGTGTGATGACGAGACAACTCAGCATTCAGTTATATGTGTAGATAAACATTATGAGAGCCAGAAACGTAACAAAACATGTCTGTCCGCTTGGTACAAATGTTAATTATTCAAAGCACAATTGACGAAAGCTGATAATATTCATCATGTAACGCAGTACTGCAAGTACTCCTGGTACAATGAAGAGTTGATGTAAAGAAGGCATTGATTTAATAAAAACTACAAACCCTTTCAGAGAGTAATTTAAAAAAAAACAGAGACAGTCTTGCTTATTTTATTTAAGGCCAAGGATACAGTTTAATAAAAACATTCATATTTAGTCAAAAGAAATGTAAATTTCAAAAGTTAAATTAAAGACAAATAAATGTAGCATTTTCTTCGAGAAGAATCCTTTCTTCTTCAACAGGCCCCTAAAAATAAAACAAAGATGAACTCTTAAGTAGCACAGTTCCTTTAACACAATTACTACATTCAGCGACTTGTTGATAGAAAGTGATCAACTTTAAGCTCAGCACACTGCTGATCACACTCAAGAGTGAAACATCCGACCAGAAGAGGGCACTGTAGCAATGCTTTTCAAATCACTGGGAAACTCTACTTCTTTTCACTGTGCTCAAATGTTTAAAAAAATAAAAGCATGACAACTTCAGAGAGGGGTGATTAGTTCTTTGCTCAAGGGTTTGGTGACCTCAGCAAATTACCAGTCGCGCTTACTTTCGATAGAAGCAGAGGTGCAATCAGCCAAAATAACTGAACACATCTGCGTCAGTGTGCTGGCCTGTGAGCACATTTTACACTTGAAAATACAGTTCAGTTATGAATTGGTCAGTTAACAAACTAACATATACTCTGAATTAATTAGCCCTCTGAAAGGAAACAATATCAAGCAACAGGCCTTCTTCACAGCAGACATTTTGACTCGTAACAGGAACAGCGCAGGTTTACTAATAACATGAACGAGGGCTCTAATCAATGAGTGAGCCAGCATTCAGGGCCCTGAAACCGACGCAGCCAAATGCAATTCAGTCGTAATTAATTATATTTCTTTACACGCGTGCTCTTCCTAATATGGCATGAAAAAATATTCTGGTGAGCAAGGCCGGTGTTTGTTTTGTACCAACTGTCAATTTCTTAAAATTGACAATCATCTATCAGACCACACTGGGGCAGCACGTATACTATTAGATCAATGTAGTCCAATGGTACTATTACTACAATTAATAATATTATTAATGACATTATGAAGATGAAGACAAAAAGGTGAAAGGAGAAGAAAAAGGAAAAGACGAAATCTTACCAACTTTTGGTATGATTTCAGCCATCTGGATTTTAACTGATTAGATATTCATGTATTAAACATATCCAACCTGGCAGGTTTCCAATATTGGTCCAAGCCATGTGCTTTAGGGTTGAGACATCTGTGGAATAAAGAAGACAGTGATTACGTCCGAGTTCTGAACAGCGTATCATCTTCATGGAATAAACAGCATGAATAAGCAATACATTTGCCCTCAAAACATTTTTCAGCAACTTTAAGATAAACTGGCCACGACAAATCTCTTGAGCTACAGGTTCAGCTTCGTCTTTCGACAGATTTCCACATCTGGGCAGCTGTTGTGATAACATGTCAGGCCAATGGAATAGTAAAAAAGTGGTCTTGTATTTATCTAAACCTCTTCACCTTGATGTATCCAATCAAATGATGAGGTACTTGTGAGGACGCTGTGAATGAGTGATGACAGGGCTACACGGAAGACAATCAATTTATTTGTGTTGATTGCCAGATGCAGTCATGGCGTATTCCTGTCGGATGATTTCAGGAATGAAAAGTGTCTGATTGCGAATTGTTGAAAGGGTCTGCACTCCGTCATTACACAGCATGAAGGCAGCCTGCATTGTGTTCAAAAGGTTACATCATTTGTCTACAACTGAACAGGATTTTTCATTTACATAATCAAGAAGCTGAATTATCCAATTAAATCCATCATCTATAAAACCACACAATTAAAAGAATAACGAGATAAAATATTGTATTTCTATTGGCACAATTTATATTTTTGTCTTTATTGGTTGTTGTGTGTGTTCATCACTAATGGCATATGACAGAATACATTGACCAACATGAAAAGGAAGCGTGGGGATTGGATTAAGTGCAGCGGACTTTGAGACAATCACCAACCACGGCCGACCAACCAGCCAGACCTGCCGGACCAAACTCCACCAAAGTGCCCCATGAGAGAAGAGGGAGGAGAGCCCAGATGGAAGCTAAGCTAACCCAGCTAGGACCTGAGGCTGATCCACTACACAGCACACAGTCAATGTTTTTCCTCACGTTGTATTTTTAATGTGAAGATGTCGGCCATATTATCTACCAAGAGAATTGTTTTTGTTGGGCTACAACCAAGTTTCGTCGCGCATCCCTGTGTTGCATTATGACAATAAATGGTCCTTGGAAAAATAATAAAGTTTTAATTTTGTATTATAAGCTGCTTGAAGCTAGTGTTAGTATGTTGAACAGGTCATAATTTATGTTAAGAGGCTTGTTGTCTTTATAATATATTTCATGTTTAATGTATTTTTCTACCAATGCACAAATACTGTTTTATATTCAAGGTAGGGCTGGGCGATATGGCCTAAAAAAAAAATCTCCGATTTTTTTACAAAAAATCCGATTCACGATTTAAATCGATTTTTTTTCCCCAAAATTTTTTGCAGATGACAGAAGCTGTTGAAAACAATTTTTTCTTTTATTTTGTGATGATTTTCCCAAGTAGGTTGATAAAAATAAAGTGCAAACAAAACCTGAACATTGTAGAAAGGTGCCTGTAGTATACAAAAAGTATTTGGTCACTCTTTTGTTTGCCTGAATCATTTAAATATAAAATTAAATTAAACATAACATTAAATGGCATTAAATAGTAGCCTTCCATTGTAAACAACTGTGCAAATGTAACTTTTTACAGTAAGCTTTTCTAACTGAATACACTGATACAAACACAGCATGAAATAAAATGTATATGACCCTTTAACATTCACATTTTCAAAAGTGCAACATCTGATCTAACATCAACATAACATATTTTGCACAGTAAATAAGTGCATGTAAACAAAATCAAGTGCATTCACAACATAACCAACAGTATTAAACAGTAGTGCATGTTTTTTCTAAATATTTTTTGCCAGGAAGACAAGCCTGTCTACTACCTCTGGCTTCAGGCATGCACGGTGGCATGTAACAATGCCCCCCCCCCACACACTGAAAAGCCTCTCAGAGGGGGCACTTGTAGCTGGCACAGAGAGGTATTTCTTTGCTAAAGTACTTAGCCTTGGAAAGTTAAGTTGGTGACGCTTCCACCAGTCAAGTGGATCGGTGTCTGGGTCAACCTGCTGGACCACAGGTCAGTTGTTGCGGAGTAGAATGACATCCCCTCCAGCTCCGCAGAGATCCTTTGGCGTGTACTATTGTACAGCCGAGGCAAGGCAACGTCAGAAAAATGTTTACGGCTTGGTAGCACGTACCTGGGGTCCAAAGCTTTGAGACGGTGAATAAACCCCGGCTTTTCCACGGTGTATATGGGCACCATATCTTTTGCGATATACATCGCGACTGCATCCGTGATGGCTTTCCACCGGGCACTCTTCTTCTCATGCGGAGTACAGTTGGTGAATGTCTCCAAAATGCTGGGTTGTTGTTGTGAGGTGGCGGCGGCGGCGGCCAGCAGTGAAGCTGCTGGCCGCCATTGTTTTAGTTTGTAAACAATGCGCGCGCACTCTACTACGGGAACCCAACGGGGGGGAGGGGTGGGGGCGATTTTCTCGATTTTCAATAAAACACATCGCCTTAAAGCACACATTCGAATTAATCGATTAAATCGATTTATCGCCCAGCCCTAATTCAAGGTAATAAGCATAATATAACTGTGCCTATCTAGAATGAAGAAAAAATGTGAAAAACATCTTTGTTATTCTGAATGGCTAATATACTTCCTTTAGCAATATCTTTTATGTAGAAATCCTAAATAGATTCAGTATTACGGCCTTTAGGCAGACAGTGCCATTCAGACACAAGATAGAAACACTCCAAATGTTAGACTTTATATATTAGTGACGTAAATTGAGTCACTTTTGTTTTGATGATGAGGTTGAAGAACCTTGCCAACTGTAAATTAGTTGTTTTAGTTGATAAAGTAAGTTTTAAAAACTTAGTTCTTGTTCTTTACCCTGTTAGTGCGACCCATCTCACAGCAGCTTTTAGGCATTTTTCTGTTATTTGCTAGCAGACAAAAGTGACAAGGAGGCACCTTCACACAATACAAAGTCAACGGAGAGCGATGGTTCGTTTCCCCTCAGGTGTGGCCGGGACAAAAAGGAATTCCTTAAACAGTCAATTTGTTATGTTTAAACTTAAAAATCTAGTAGGTAGATATGTTATGAAGAAACCTGGAGAACTTTAAAAAAGGTACAATATGCTGGCATACACAGCATTCAAAGTCGGCCCAAACTCAACGAGCAGCAAGAGGAAGAGAGCGTGAGAAGCGTTAATGAGAACAAAGCAGTGACTTTAGAGAAAGAAAACATTGTTTTCTGATTGATAATGGAGGCCACTTTGGAAAACGCCAATAAAGACACCCATCTGCCCTGCGGGAGGGTGTTGCATTGATGGGGTTTTAATGAAGGCAGACAAAAGGCACGCTTCATCTCGTTGGCTTTGTGTGTGGGGGGCCTAAGCACATAAAAACAAGGTCATAACAATACTGCTGCTTTGTATCATACAGATAGAGGGAGCCTTGTGCCTCAGGTGTGACAAAGCAGCTGTGTTTCACAACTTGAAACACCACTTCTGATCGTTGGCTTCAAAACTGTAATATTAGAAGTCTATTGTACAGATGTTGCTGTAGTTGTGTTCTCCCCCTGCAGCATCATAATCATCTACTCATCCTACTCTAATAGTTCATATCAATGCCAAGATATATTAATTTAAACAATTTTATTCTGATTTATAAAACTTTGCAATGTTTGTATGCATGTATATTCTGTACCCCCTCATGTATGTAAAAAGATGAAATATTAGATAATTCCACTCAATATACATAACACCACTGTTTTGTATTTAATCATATCGGTGAAATAAACTAAGAGATGGTCCCTGGTGAGAAGCAAACCAGGGATTTCCATTCCAATTTAATTTCAATCCTTTTTCTGTAATTCTACTGTGGAGTATGTCAGAAACGATATGCTGTTGTTAACCTGAGGCTGTATTTTAAGGTATTAGGATGGAAGCGCAGTAATTGAGTGCATGAATGGAGCGTTGAAGTTAATTCTTGTCAACACTGTGTCACATCCCCTTCGCGATGGAGACAAGTGTGATGTCAACCTCATCAAATGCACATGCATGTGTAAAACCCGAGAGATACAGTCGTGAGTGAGTTTTTTCCCTTTAGACTGACAGGCTGACTGTCCGTCTTCTTAATTGCTGCACAACAACAGCTCCCTGACCAGCGTCAGAGATGTAGCTGGAGTGTCGCCGACAAACACCAAAGATAAGATTAGGCAGAATACTAGGAAAGTTAAATGAGGTACCAAAGTCTGATCAGGTGATACTTGGATGACGAACTGGTAGGCAGGCATCACACAATGCTGCAACATCAGTCGGGTCATATCTCCGTCCTCAGTCACCGGTTCTGAGGGCATCGCGAATCCCTCTTCCATACGCTCCTCTGACATGTTCAGCAACTGTCAGGTAAAAAAAGCATGCAAGAGAGAATAGATCAAAAAAATATAACCTTCTACTTTCAAATAATCACTTGCCTTAGACTTCAAGTGTTCCACTTTGGCATTCAAAAAAGTACATTACTGTTGTACAATTTAGGATCACTGACCTGCTGCATTGCATGATAAAATGGGAGGCGATTGTTACACCGTCAGCCAATATAGAGTAATTATGGATAAAAATTATATTTTGTTCCTGCAGCTTTTATCATGAAAGGCTTAGAGAATGTTGTTCCTGCTCAAGAAGGAAGATACATACCGTCTCAGCACTTCAGCCTAGCTTCAAATGTCTCTTACTGTATGTTTTAAGATAGTTTCATGTTTTTTTTACCTGTAGCACTGTGCCCAAAGACAAATTCACTGAACGGATTAGTTTCAATGATAATGTTGTGACTACAGATGAAAAATAGCCTCTTGGCTAACTCTGGTGCATTCACAGGAATGTTATATTAATGTGCACTGTCCCTACCAAATAAACCAAGAAATAAAATTGTACCACTACAATTTAGTTAAGGCATTGCAATATATCGCTGCATCGATATGATGATATGAGACTACAATTCTCGTCTGAGATTTTGATTACCGTAAAAAGGCATTAGTAAATATTTTGTGAAAGCACCAATCAACTCTACGATATCGTCGCAATATCGATATGGAGGAATTTGCTCCAAATAAATATTGTGATATTTAGATTTTCTACATATCACCCAGCCCTAATTCTAGTTTATATAAACTAAAATGTATCAAACCACCTGTCATAACTGCACAGTGGGAAAAAAACTAAAACTCACATCCTCCACCCGCCACAGGTCATTGCTCAAGCCGTCGGTCTGACCATAACTGATTGCATTCTTTAGGAAATCAGTCCCACTGCCATCATCCTGAGAAAAACAAAATAACACCAATCAACATCTCAAAATAAGTGTCAGTGGAAAACAACAGATGGCACTTGTCATTTGATAGAATCCTGATGAATGCAGTACTTACATCGTCTGCGTCCTGCAAAACTGCAACAAGCAATCGGATGTATTCCGTCGCAGCTTTCAGTGTGTCCACTTTACTGGGCTTCCGGTCCGGTCGCATTAGTGGCACCATGCGTTTCAAGCGGGAGAACATGGTGTTCAAGTTCCTAATCTATACAGAGAAGAGGCTGAAGTTGCACATTACCTAGCCAGATTAGAGCAACAAAAAATGTTATCCTACGTTCTGTTACCAAAACACAAGCCCGTGCTTGGATATATAGTCAAATATAAGAGTCCAAACTTTGGGCAGGACCAGAACTGATAGGGAAGTGTTCCCGACCCACGTTTACACTTATCACATGGGGGAGAGGTGTGATCTACATTGAATTGTACTAAGGCATGTCTGGCATTTATAGAGCTACGATACATAATATAAAGATTAGCCTCCCATACTACAACAGAGGTTTCAGTACCGAGTTCCTGATCCCAATCGATTTTCATTTTGTCACTGGAGACCTCTACATGAACCTGTGTAATATCATACAAGTAAGAGATTGACTACTTAGTGCCGGGTACATGGCGAAGAACGCGGACCAGTATATTATATTTGGGTGTATGCTCATAGAGAGGTATATGGTCCATAATAAAATGTCTAATCTGGAGGTACCTATAGAAATGTGCTGATGTTAAACCATGGGTCCGTGATAATTGTTGCAAAGACACAAGGTTTCCCTCTGAATACAAGTCCATTATCGTGAAATTATTTCTGTCTTTCCAGATAACAAATAACAATAAAATCAATAGGGTTCTGTATGTCAACTGCAGCAACCCAAGCCAGCACAGGTCTTTAAATACTGACTCAGTCAACCTTTGAGAGTTGAGTTTCAAATAGATGTATCTTAGCCCACTGAATGTTACTATCTCTTTAAAATCATCCGTACAAATCTTTACTGTCAGAATACTATTATATAGGCATATATACGCCAAGACACCAAGATAAGACAGTTATATTACATCATAAACCAATACCTCCATTTATTCAATTCCGTGGTTTAACAGTGTTTATGGAAAGGTTTGCGTTCTTCCACTTTGTGCCAAACTACATTTACAAATTTTAAAAGGGTCAGGCTTACTGCCAAATACAGAAATCTTAAAACAAGATTTAGGCCTGGACGTTAATTGACCTAATGTCCACGGGGAATTCTGTATTTAATCATGTTGCAGCCGTGTTAAAAAAAGAAAAAAAAGCATGAAAACACACCAGAACTCACGTTTGCCGACAGTGGTTAGCATATTTCGCCCAAAAGAATTGAGCTAACTTTAGCTGGAAAACCTCAAGGCTGAAATGTATTACTGCTGTGCTACAGCTAGTTCGTATGATAGGTGGTGCGTGAAATATAATGCCGGACAGTTTTTAATACGTTTTAACGATATAGCGTTATAGATAATGTTAGCTAGGGAACAGCTAACATTAAGATGGAGAACAGCTAACGTTAAAATAGGGAACAGCTAACATTCAGAGAGGATACCACCACCATGCCAACATTCACAGCAAAGCTGCTGACCTCAGATCTGCGGATTTCGATTACAGAGGACAGGATACTCAAAAAGCTCAGATCCATCAGAACAGACAAATCCCCGGGGCCTGACCAGATCCACAACAGATTACTCAAGGAAATGGCTGATATCCTTGTTTCACCATTGTGTAGCCTGTTTAACACAAGTCTAGCCAGCGGTGAGGTACCCGTACAGTGGAAAACGGCAACAGTAACCCCCATCTTCAAAAAAGGCGACAAGTCTGACCCAGCAAACTACAGGCCCATCTCACTCACGTCAGTAGGATGCAAACTCATGGAAAGACTGATTGCTGAAGACATCATGGAGCACCTGAAATCGAACAACCTTCTATGCAAGCAACAGCACGGCTTCATGTCCGGCAGATCAACAGTTACTAATCTACTGGAAGCAATCGACATCTGGACTGAAGCCCTTAGTCACGAGCTTCCAGTCGATATTCTCTTCCTAGACTACGCTAAGGCCTTTGACACGGTTCCACATGAGAGACTTCTCCTTCAACGTTCAACCTTTGGCATCCAAGACAACATACTTCAATGGATCCGTAACTTTCTTACCAATCGCAGACAACGAGTAGTGGTAAATGGACAATTCTCAGATTTTGCAAGCGTCAACAGCGGGGTACCTCAAGGCTCAGTACTTGGCCCTTTGCCGTTTGTACTATTTGTGGCTGACATACCGGATTTCCTCAACAACTTTGTCCTGATGTTTGCCGATGACACTAAGATCTTTGAAGTCATATCACAGCTACATGACACGCAGCACTCCAGTCTTCAGTGTGATTTGGACCATCTCCAATCTTGGGCCCAAACAATGTGCATGTTATTCCACCCAGATAAATGCAAAACAATGCACCTCGGGAACACCAACCCACAACTCACATATACAATGAGGGACAACGACGGCACAACCCACCAGCTTCAAATCACACAAGAAGAGAAAGACCTCGGTGTAATTATCGACCGCAACCTCTCATTCTCCAGGCACATCCAAACCCAGGTATCCAAGGCCAACCGAGTGTTAGGAGCAATCAAACACACGTTCCAGTTCTTGGATCAAACATCATTTCTCCACCTGTACAAATCCTTGGTACGTCCTCACCTTGAGTACGCCTCAGTCGTATGGTCGCCCAAACTCAAGCGGGACAAAGATGCCCTGGAACAAGTTCAGAGACGCGCAACTAGACTAGTGCACGGCCTCTCCAACCTCTCATACCCAGAAAGACTTGCTAGTCTCAACTTGCAAAACGCTGGAATTTCGCCGTAAACGAGCAGACATGGTCCAAACTTTTAAAATACTGACAGGAATCGACAGCGTACAGTCTAATAGAAGTTGTCAAGTATGTGGCAATAGTATGTTCAAAAAATCCCTCAGCACCAATACAAGAGGTCATGCTCTGAAGCTACAAGTACAACACCAGCCTGGTCCACGGAAACCTTTTTTCTCTAGAACACCACCAGTATGGAACAGCCTGAGTCAAGCAACAGTTAGTGCCTCCTCAGTCAACGCATTTAAGACCAGCCTAGGGAGAGAATGGCAACACCATCAAAGCCAACACCAACACATATTTTCCTACTAATTCACCGTCCAGTTTCACGTTCTTCACCAACATATCTAACAAACCTTGAGACTCAACGATTTACGTATGAGGATCAAGCCATCACCTTGGTTAGGGTCTCAATACTCTTAAAGGGTACCTAATGACCTTTACCAAAGATAAATTAAGCTAGGGAACAGCTAACATTAAGCTACTTGTTAGCTAACGTTAAGCTACTTGCTAGCTAACGTTAGCTGAACTGACCGAGTTTGAATGCTGAGCTTCTGCGCAGTAGAGTAGCTCCCCTCCTGTCAAACACATTACCAAACAGTTATTCGTGTTTAATACAGTGTCTTTTAAAATGAACACTCACTCTCAGTCGTTCCTTGGCGTTGACCAGCTCTCTCTTTTTCACAGTATGATTAAAGTCCTCGGCGACGAAGTACAAGCCGTCCTTTTCCCGTTTGAACTTCTCAATGCTGCTGTATGCGGGGAGCGCAGATTCGCCTGTTAACCGCTTCAAACAATCGCTCATTAATTCCTCCTCCGGCACCTTCATTTTAAACGAATTACATATATTGGACTTTACAGCCTGTTGATTCGGTTATGGCATTTTTCCCCCTACGTCCTAAATCACGTTCTCATGTAAAGAGCGCAAAGACAGGAGAAGAGCGAGCTGCTGTGAACACACCTGCGCTACGTCTGTAATTAGTCCCCTGCGGCAACTTCAGGATGGATTTAATGGTTATACACGTTTCCGCTATATCGTTTTCCCACTATGGAGGCAAAAGAAGCATTGTATGGAGGCCTCGATGTGCTTTTTTAAAGATCATTTTTTGGAATTAGAAGAACTTTACTAACTTAACAGGAAAAGTTGAATAAATATAATATTTTAAGGTCAACGTAGAAGCCATGGCAGTGCCTTGCATTTCTAGACAAATTATTCTGTGGGATGCATTTGAGAAGTTGATACATTTGCTCAGAAAAAAGATTTGATGGAAGGTGTTTTTTAACTCCCTTTATATAGAAATCATGTTAAACTCTGCATCTGACCCTTTGACAGCTGCATCTTTATGAAGTGGGTTAAGTATTCAACTTTGAATTGACATTTGGAGAACGCTTGTCTTGTGCTTGTTGTACGCATGCTTATTGTTTCACAGCTTCCATATCTTAAGTAGCTAAACCTTTCATTCAGATTTATTTTGGTTATGGCCAGTATGGTCCATCCAACATAATAATCTTTTGTGCTGCTGCATGAATTGAAATGAAATGGAACAGCAGGAGCAGAGGTTTACAGGGCCATACTCAATAACTTACATTTTGTGTGCAATGCTTAAATAAGAGATGCACATTTTTCAAAAATGCTCATTATTTTCCACAATATGTGGATGAATCACTTTGTCTATCCTTCTATTTCAGCTTGTGGGCTCTGTTTGTCAACCTCACTCATGTTCCCTTGCTTAGTTCTTCTAAATTATTTGTTCTGTTCTTTTACTCATAAATATATGTATGCCATACATATTCACATGTCAATACATGCCTGATTTTATGAGGCCCAGTGTGTTTTAGGATGGTCATAAATGAGCAAATAATGAGTCAAAACAATTGGAAATTATAACGACAACTCACATGTAAAGCGATCAAACACACGGGTATTCAGCCTCTGAGACATGTACAGTGACTGATGGTAGTGTGGTGTATATCACCCCCTCCTCCTGTCTGTAACATCTTGTCACAGGTGTCTATACAGTATATATATATACTGTTGGGTATTTAACCTACAGCTAAATGCATCAATTTGTATAAGAAGATGATACATTTTGTATGAAAAGTCATGATCTGCAAAGTGTGTCTGCAACTGAATGTAGTGAGTGTAAAGTAGCCTAACCCAGCATACAATTAGAACATTTTTAATTTAATGCCTTGAAATTGTGAAATACAGTACTGATGCCTGTAAGTTGAAAAAAAAAAAAAAACACTTCATTGACAATTTATTATCGACAACCGAACAATATTAAATGCTTCCCAGAGGTTGCAAGGCTCTTAATGTGGACTGTATTAGTTTGCCCCCCCCTCTACGTCCTTGGACAATATTTTAACCAAGAGATGACGCAGAGGCCTTGTGTCTTCTCTCTGCAGCCAATCAGCGCCATCCTTCCGGGATCACGTCGACAAGCTACTCGTAACTCCAGGAAGCTGGAAGTTTGTTTTTTTTACGGCTGCGTTTTAAACCAACTTCAAAGTTTTAATTCCAGAGTTTAGACAAGAAGCCGAGCCGAATAATCATTTTTTTGACATTTGTATTCATTATTTAAAGAAGCTATCTTTGGAAATCAACTTTGTTCCAAGTCTACAGCAAGGCGGACGAGCAGGACTTCATTTCATTTAAAGTCGCCACACATCACCATAAGATGTTGGCCTCGAGTCTTTTGGATAATTTCCGCACCGAACACCAAGATGACCAAGCGAACAAAGTGAGTACTGGTGTGAAACACTCGCCTGGATTTGTTCTGGGGTGTTTATAGTCTATCGTGACGGGATATTTGAAGGCCTAACGTTACTGTGTGACAGTGACAACGAGTCACTACTGTAGATGCATAATGCACGTAGGTCATTGCATACATTCAGATGGTGTTTAATGCACAACATGTGTAATATGTTTATCTACTGCATTCATATCTTTCCAGCTATATAACGCTGAATTAAATGTAGCTATTTGGAGCACGCTGGCTGTCATGGCTTACTTGGACGCTTAAATACAATGAAGGCATTTTAACATAAACACCTGTGCTTTCTTTGTTATGAAAAATGTTGTTGTAAAAAAACAACTTCTAAACATATTAATTCCATTTATAATACACTGCATATACTGGTTATCATTTCCTATTGTTTTATTTCTTATTTATTACAATTCCTGATTGCAGTATTGTGCAATCAGTGATAGAAAGCATCACATCTAATAGGCTCAGTAACACTACACATGGGCCTTTCTACTGACTCTTAAAAATAGTTGAATGGAACTCATTTTCCCATTTGTCTTGCTCTTTGCTGCCATTGTACTGGAATAGCTGCCTTCGTTGTTAATTTCTGTTTCTGGGAAGGTTTCAGCTGTCACCCCTCTTATTGGGCCTCTGCTCTTTGTGCAAAAATAAAAATAAATAAAGTGTCACTTGAAACAAAACGTAGCATCTGCCCCAGTTCCTTTAGTTAATGCCAGGCCCATATCGCGTGTGTTTTTTGCTTATCCACTTTATCACAAACATTGACACCAACAGTCATATTTGTACTTGGCCTAACGAGCCATAACTATTCCACCAGCGCTTTTCAATTGTAAAAGATCTGAGCCATGTCAAATCAAAGTCTGCTCAACACATCAGTGCTGTCTGCTACGGCACTCAGCTGTGGAGCGGTGATTAAGCTGGAGATGTGCGATGACCATGTTAGGTTGTTTGTGATGCTGAACACTTAAAACTGATGTAGACTGGGTTGAGTGTCTTCGCCTTTTTTCTAAAATCAACAAGCTCTGAGCAGTAGGTTGTTCTCTGAGCACCACTCTGCAAGATTGTTTATTTCCTCTCAACATGAGGTCTCATCATTGTTCGTAGATAATGATAGTGCCATCGGAAAACTTCCCAACAGAGTTCTCTTAATGTCGTGGGTGTGCGGCGTGAACAAGAGGGGGCTGAGTACACAGCCCTGGGGGGCTTAAAGTGTAGCAAGTATGGCTGCCAATCTCAACTGCCCGGGGTCTGTCTGAGTCTAATATCCAGTTGTAGGGTGAGATACTCCAGCCCACAGTGATAAGTTTGCTAATCCCTTTCATGGGGTCGCTTGGGTTAAACTCTGACCTTACATTAACAAACAGCATTATGATGAAGGCGTTGTTATTTTCATGATGTGTGAGGGCTGAGTGCAGAGCAGTGGAGATGGCATCGTCTGTGGATCTGTTGGCTCTGTATGCAAACTGGCTGTGACGTTGTTGGTATGCTGGAGAACCAGTTTGTCAAAGCACTTCATCAGAATGGGGGTGAGTGCCACAAGGCGGTCGTCATTTACTCACGTTTGACTGGACACTGCAAATGTTTTGGGTGCACGGATGATGGTGGCTGTGTTGAAGCAGGTTGGAAATGTTTATTGAAAATGTCAGTGATGACATCAGTTAGCTGGTTGGCTCATGCTAGTACACAACCAGGGATGTTATCTGGCCTCGTAAATACAGATCAGTTAATTTACAATATTCACACGTATGCATCAGCCAGCAATACGAACAGAACTGCTTTTGGGCAAACAAAACATGTTGTTTTGCATCTTTTCCAGGTGCACCATGCCTTTGACACACTTGTTACTGACACACCCGTCTTCACAGACTGTAAACACAACTTGGTATCAAAATAAAGGAATCCATCTAAAGATGTTTGCGCTTTTCTCAATGCAGAACTGCCCGTTTTTTTTAATGTAATATATTTATACATTTGTAATTATTTTAATGACATTCTAAATTCACAATCTTACTTTTTTAACTAACTGCTCTACTGTTGCATGTATGCATGTATGCATGTATGCAAGCAAGCAAGCAAACGCACGCCTTGGCTGGCATGTAACGGTTTCTCCTCTCTACAATGGCTTAGGTGGACAAATATCTGCACCATTTTCAGCTGTCGGATAAGATTTTAATGGATTTGTCAATACGATTTCGACGAGAGATGGACAAAGGCCTGTGCAGAGACACCAACCCCACAGCTGCTGTCAAGATGCTGCCCACCTTTGTGCGCTCCACTCCTGATGGAACCGGTAAATACGGCTTTTTATACGTATGAAATGGGTCCATTGAATGCATGTTAGACCCATTCATATTAGATTGCTGTTAAAGGATCAATAGCCCCTGAACACCTCTCTTCCAAATTATTCAGTAACTTTCCCTCCTTAAAGTTAAACAAATCAGACAAGCTGTTTGTACCTCAGTATCAGGCAAAGGGTCCATGTCATTCATGCTTCCTCTGAAAACCAATTCGATTTTTTTTTTTTGATTTATTTAGGTTTATTTATTTTGCACAATTCAAACAATAAAAGAAAAAATAATCAAACATAACAGAGATAAATGAATATCACAGTGCAGGAAGAGACAGAAAGCCAGCTGGGCTTATTTGAAGCCTCCACCTATATCATTTTACAAAATTACATCTGAATGACACAATTTGATGTATGTTATTCAGACTTACAGTCATTGCTGGAACTTCAATAAAGTTGGACACCCCTCGGTTGTCAATAGTTATTTTTCACAGTAAGAAACTCTGGTTGAAACTTGAATTCCGTGTGTTATGTGTGTTATGTGTGTTATGTGTGTTATGCGTGTTATGTGTGTTATGCGTGTTATGTGTGATATGTGATTATATCTTGTTTTTTGTTCAAAGAGCAAGGTGAATTCCTGGCCCTCAATCTTGGCGGATCCAACTTCCGGGTGCTCCTGGTCAAAGTTATGGCCAATGGCAAGCAAGAGGTGGAGATGGAAAATCAGATTTATGCCATTCCTGAACACCTCATGAGAGGCAGCGGGTCAGAGGTAATAACACACGGCTACTATGCTCTGCAAACAATGTCGTGTACAGTACATGTCTTGGAAAACTTTTATTAAAGTCATGGCACATTGAAAAATCCTATAGCTCCACTCCAAATCCCTTTTTACATTATGAATTTTTGAATTTTTAGAAGTTTATGTATTCAAAATGACGAGAAGAGACGTTGAATTGGAGTTGCAACCCAGCGGGAAGTGTTTTAATGAGCACACGGCAACATTCAACAAAATCCAATGTATTACTTCTCACAAACGCATGTTTAGTGGATCAGAAGACGGATTAGGATTTATATACTCGTATGAAATAGATTGTCAGACAGCCAGACCTAATGAAACAATAGGATGTATTGAAATTATGTCATGGAGACTTGCAAATGTCCCCATTTTGTCCCCAAAAAACAATGTGACTGTGATCAGCTTTTTGTCCCCACAAGATGGGCTATTCGCAAACACACACACACACACCCTCATTTTTCAGCCCTTGGTTAATAAGAAAACTGACCTTTTCTCTCTCCTGTAGTTATTTGACCACGTAGCTTATTGCCTGGCTAATTTCCTGGAGAAGTTGGGCATAAAGGATAAAAAGCTTCCTCTGGGTTTCACCTTCTCTTTTCCCTGCCAGCAGACCAAGTTGGATGAGGTGAGTGATTTAGAAGTTATTTTATCTACTTCAAGTAATTCTCAAACCATAAAGTGTGAAACTTGGTGTCGTAGACAAACATTGGTGAAGTTTGTCAATATAGCATGCAGTGAGTTTTAATGCAGCTTTGTACAAAACAATAGAAATGGGTGTAAACAGTGGCTCTTCGATCCATCAAATACACCAGAGACTCATTGGTTTTGTTAGGCTTTGATCCAACACAACACATTTTGCTGGTTGAAAAAGTAAGGCGCACTGCCTTTTTATCTGTAGAAGTGCGTAAAAATGATACGCCGAGCGAGCGACTGACTGAGCTGGCTGGATAGGAAATGTCTGGACTGTCTCTATGGATGGTAGCAGCAACGTGTTATTTGTTTGGTGACTAATGCACAGGGTCAGCTAAGTTAATTGGTTCACAAGTAGAAAAACATTCCACAAAAAGATGGCCTTCACAAACTCAATGAAAAGGAATATCAAGCAGCAAAATAAGCGTAATGCTGTTAAAGTCGGAGCTATAGAACAGAATAATACTGGAAACATTCAGAACTTTTTATGCAAACATAAGAAAGTTCAGCTGGAGCAAACTCCTTCTGCTTAATCATCCCGCTAGAAACTCTGAAACATGTGAGACATCTTTCATACATTCTGGTTATTATGCTCTGAAGTTTAGTAAAATGGCCTCCTCACATTTTTACGTCGGCGTGTATTAGGGAGGTTAATCAGTTTAATAATTGATCTGCTTACCGACAATAAGAATTTTGACCGATGAACGCTTTCAGTTTAACAGTTGAAATAATAAATTAAAACTCTGAGGAGCGGCTTGACACTAAAATGAGAATAGCTGGTCCACTCTGAAGGCCAGCCTCGCTGAAAAGAAACGGGCTTTTTACTCAGTCTTTATTTTCCTATTTGCAGAGTGTTTTGGTGTCTTGGACCAAAAGCTTCAAGGCAAACGGAGTGGAGGGAAAGGACGTGGTCAGCCTTCTGAGGAAATCCATCAAAAAACGAGGGGTACAAAATCTAGTTTCCATGTTACATGATGTACTATTTACTGTATGGAGATAACGCAAAGAAATGTAACTAACCACCAAAGCTAAAAAACAGTAAAAGCAACCCATTATTAGAGTCGAATGCAGTGCGAGTATTAAAGGTGAAAAGCTGCGAGATCACATGCCAGTTTGCTCGAATTGACGCAAATATGTCTCTGCATGAGTTGAAAATGTTTCAACGTGAGGGAAACGTCTGCAAGTTCAGTTTGAACACGCATTGGCACTCACCAACAGCTTGGTTGTGGTCAATGTGCAAACACATCCAAATCAGGATGCCCAAATCAGTAGCCCTGTCGGAGCCCTCAGAGAATGAGGATTTCTCATAGCTCACAAATATTGATTGTGGCTTTCCAACCGTGTCATGACGAATTGATTTCATTTTTGATAAGTGAACATTTGCCAGCTCTTGCAGCATCCTTAGAGATGATTCTGCAAACACAGCAGTGCAGGAGGTTGCCTTCTCCAACAGTTTCTGTCAGTTGGATGATGATTTACATGCAGATCCTTGGCTGGTGGGAGCGGAGCTGGAGCAAACGGCTGTTTGACTAGACAGAGGCGTCTCAAGATGTGGATTTGGGTCTCGGACTCAGTCCAACACGAACAAGAAGAGCTCGTAAGAAAGTCAGACACGGACCAGAAAATGGAAAAAGTACTTGTCCTTACTTAATAAGTATTTAATTCACACAGGAATATGCAACATAGGCTTTACCATCTGGTTACTTCATATAGACTGTTAATTTATTGAATTACCAGTGAACCTGCTATATTTAGATTTATATTATTCGAGACATGAAATGACCTGCTGTATATCCGGGTAGAACATTTTGGCCATATCGCCCAGCCCTAATAAGAACAAAGGCGATCCGTCCAGTGGTCCTTAACCTTGCTGGCCACTTGCTTAAGGTAAGACAGCAGTGTCTTGAAGTAATACCTCTAGTCCAAGTCGAGATGTGTTGGCCACCTCTGCAGGCACCTTGTGCGAGTGACGTGGGTAACGGCGAGGTGTGACGACACGTCAAGGATTGTGAAGTGCAGCCACAATGACCAAAGTAGTGCTGCAGAATCCACGTCAAACCCCAGGAAGACGGCCATGGATGTTTGCAACTCATTTTTACAAAAAGAAAATCGTCACTCTTGCCCACTCAAATAATTTCCATTTGTGTTACAGACAAGCTAATGGTAAGATGCTAAGGAACCATTTGTTTACATTAAAAACAAAGCCAGACTTCTTGTGTTGTATGGTCCAAATCTGTGACTTGAAATACTTGAATGTATATTAACCTTATTTTATAGTTGGCCACAGTCCAGCAAAGGATATCTGTCAATCTAAAGTTCTGTGCCAACCCAAAAACAACGTTTTAATGTAAACACTTCAATCAAATCTCATTGCAGGACTTTGACGTTGACATTTTGGCTGTGATCAATGACACAGTGGGAACCATGATGACCTGTGGCTACGATGATCGTCACTGTGAAATTGGCCTCATCGTGGGTGAGTCCAGTCGAACTGTGAATGGAATAAGAAGGATTGGATAAAGTCACCACTTGTTTGCACACGTGCCAGTTAGCAGAGCAATTGACAAACATTACTATGTTCAGAGGCAGTGAAATAATCTCCCACCGGTGTAAAGTTGTGTTGAGACGTGACTGTAAAGACCGTAGCGCATGATTTACATAGTATTCCTCCTGTGATCCCTCTGTATGGAAGCAGCTGCATTTTTCTGTTTCTTATTCAGATTTGTCTCCTGTGCTGCAAGCTACTATTCATTGTTTACGTGAGCATAACGGGTGTATAATGTGCAGAAGTAAGGTAGGGAAGGTTAGATCCTCAGTCTATGTCTTGACATGTGGTAACATGTTACTAGTCGATTGTCCTCTTTGCTATAGTGTCATGGTGTTATTTCATTTTATATGTCAGACTTGGTGCTTGTATTAAATCACATATTTTAACATTACTATCCATACTAAAGAAATTCTTGCAGGAAATAGAGCAGCTCCTGGCAGTGCCATAAACATAGTAGTAGCCTTTATTGTGTTTTTGCATGTTTTACGTTTCTCCCAGTTTGGATCAGCCAGTTCTTCCTGCACTGCTGGTCCTGTCACTGCTAACTCCCAGTCTTGTTCTGGGGAACATTTGGACAGACTTGTGTTTCTTTGGATTCAGATGGGAGTTGCCAACTGCTTCTTTTAATCAGCCAGTTGGATCCCATTACCCTGCTGCACAGGTTTCTCGTAGTGGCGCTTCACATTACTGCCTTTAATAATCGTCACGGTCTCTGAACATGTGAGACATACTGGTTTTAAAACCGTAAACTGCCCGTAGGAAGAATGAAGATATAAGAGTCTGTCCATTCTTGGTTAAAGACTCTGGTCTCTCTGGTCTCTCTGACCACTGTTCTCTTTTAGGGGAAAGTCTTGTGAAATAACTTTTCTGACTCACGCAATTCTCCTGCTCCTCGGTCTCTTTCCTCGTCTCCCACTTCGTGTGTAAATCTCAGTCGAGTCGGAAAACTTATCGGAATACACATATTTGATTGGCTGAGCAGCATCACGTGATGTGATTTACAACGCATGCAATTGGTCGGGGTGTTTCTCGGACCGCTAAACGAGGCTAGAAAAGCTGCACCGGTTAAAATAGAATAATTCTCAATTATCTATCGGTTTTAGGTCCAGGGTCCGGATACAACGGCGTCCGGATCCGGACTGCGGTCCGCCTATTAGTGACCCCTGTAATATACTGTACATGTGTACAGAAATAAACTGAAAAATCAATGAATGGTTGAATCAATGCCATAAGAAAACCTATGAATGGCCTGCGGGCAAAGCTGTTCTGAGTCTGTGGGCCAGTCAGCAGCAGGCAGAGCAGTTTGTGGCTGATGAGGCGATTTGGGTCTCTGGTGGCCTTCAATCTTCTTTTATATAGCTCTGTCGGTAGATTGCAACCTTAACAAGCGTGAAGCTTGTTTTGCTGCTTGAGCTTGTGAAGGACATCTTTTTGTGAAAGTTTTTTCTTTACTTGTGAACCAATTAACTTAGGTGACCCTGTATTAGTCACCGCACAGATAACACGTTGGCGGTGCCATCGATAGAGACAGTCGAGACAGTTGTATTTGACGTAGAGGTCCTCCTGGCTGCTCCGTCCTGGTGATGTGCTGAGCAGTTTTTACCACCCTCTGTAGAGCCTTGCGGCTGAGAGTGGTGCAACTGCATTTGGTGATGCAGCCTCTCAATGGTGCACCTGTAGAAGTATCCTGAAATTCATGCTAAACCTCCCATGCCTGCGGAGGAAGAAGAGCCCAGGTTTTACTGATACTGCAGTAAAATGTCGAATGTGAACTACTTAGTAATATTGGTGCTAACATCCCTTCCCTCAAGGAACGGGCACCAATGCCTGCTACATGGAGCATATGAGGAACCTTGACCTGCTGGACGGCGATGAGGGCCGGATGTGTGTTAATACAGAGTGGGGTGCTTTCGGAGACGATGGTTCTCTGGAGGATCTGCGCACCGACATCGACCGGGAAATAGATGCAGGCTCTCTAAACCCTGGCAAGCAGCTGTGAGTGTCTTTGAGCTTATTTTCCCCGGTACAACATTAAACATCCCTCCGTAGTGGATTCACTTCCGCAGCAGACAAGCATGCCTTTTATCTGTCATTTCTATTGTTCATATCGGTATATTCATGATATTTTAGTTGAGCCCTCCCTTTTGTCTGACCTACTCCTATTTAATTTTGCTGTGAATGTAAACTGCATACAATAGATACAATTTGTCTTCAGCATAATGTACATTTCCACAGCATTATCACGTCACACTCACAACTCTGATTGATCCTTGTAGCAGATGAATGCTGTTCTCATTGCAGCTTCATGTTCTTTCTCGCTGTTAAGCTTGTGTTAATGAAGCGCAACACATTCCGCTCTGATGTTTCACTTTAATAAGCATTCCAGCTGCTCAAGGGACATAATCCTTGTTATTGCTAACATGTTATCTAACACTTGATTACACCACCTTGCCAGTGTGATCCTAAACTTAATTTATTCAGTATTGCAAAACAAAAACGGCTATATCCAGTCTCCATGATCAAAAAGCCCTTTATTTATATATCTATATGTGAATTAGTCTGGTGTGTTATTTCGATTTTTTGGGACTTCCGTCATTTGAATGTTTTGTGTTTCTGGCTGTTAATTCCTTTTATCCATAGTTTTGCTGTGGTTAGTACTTTACATTTATGTATTTTTGTGCGTTAATCATTGCTGCTGTTCTTGCATTATAATTAACTACACTAAAGTAAGCAGTAGGTGGAATAATATCTCTATTAATTGTCTTTATCTAAGATTGTTTAAGCTGAAATACTTGGTGGAACCACTCAAAAAGAGGTTCAGCGTGAGATTCAACAGCAGCTTGTATTCGGGTTGTCAACGTAATCTCTCCTGTGGGATATTATCACCTGCTGTCAAAGGCAGATCAAGTAGAAAAAGACAGCAGCATGTGAAATGTATCCAGTCCTTTTTAGACTGACAAATACATCAGGAGGTGTCTTTATTCAAACATCACTGATTTCATCAGAGTTCACCATCTGCTAGCTGCATGTGTAGATACAGTTTTGGTGGCTCTGTTTAAGGTATGAATCCAAACTCTTAAGGACGTGACACTAGCTTCTTGTGTTGGTGTTCAGGTTTGAGAAGATGATCGGTGGCCTGTACATGGGGGAACTGGTGCGTCTCATCCTGTTGAGGATGACTAAAGACAAGCTGCTGTTCCAGGGAAAGACTACAGCCGAGCTCCTCACCACCGGAAGCTTCAACACCAGCTACATCTATTCCATTGAGAATGAAAAGTGTGTGTGTGTGTGTGTGTGTGTGTGAGAGTCGGATGCAGTGAAGTGTCCAGTTAGAACTGAAAAGATGTCTTGAAGGTCTTCCAATGGTTTGTTTAACTTGGACCCGACATCTTATCACCAGGATGAATGAGATAACTTTACAGAGAGAACATGCTCACGAATGTTTCTGTTCCTACTGTCTTGTATGTTATATGCTAGGGCAGAAAAGGACTGAAAACATAAGTTTGCATTACATTTGAAGTCTTACTTGTAGATGCAGGCGGGTCATGCTGTCAGCTCAAAATGCTGGCGGGCAGAAGGAACCACCATCCCTGTGATGAGACGATCCATTTCACCTCCTGAGCCACAGTCGCCACGTGTCCATTCATCCATCCATTTGTTTTAGCTGCCGACTCTGTTCAGAATCACACTAAGCAGTCAAAGTTATAGTGTATATGTGTATTTGTATTCTACTTTACCTGCAGGGATGATGAAGGTCTGGCGAGTGCGGAGAAAGTGCTCCGGGGCCTGGGTCTGGACCCGTCGGGTGAGGACTGCATAGCCACTCAGAGGGTGTGTCAGATCGTATCCACTCGAGCCGCACACTTGTGTGCTGCCACTCTAGGGGCCGTGCTGCGGCAGATCCGGGACAACAAAGCAGCCGAGAAGCTGCGTACCACTATTGGAGTGGACGGCTCCGTTTACAAAAATCATCCCGAGTAAGTGTCTCAACAAACGCACGCCTCTCCCCTCAGTCCTACCACACTGATAGCTGGGCAGGTGAAGAATTGCAAGGGGTCCTCAATCCAGTTGTTCACAAGGGTGACTCGCAACCCCCCCCCCCCCCCCCCCCCCATTCAGAATCTAGTGAGAAATCCAGAATTCCAGGGTATCCAAAAACCTAGCATGCATAACATAACACGGCTTATATAGCATATGCAAATCTATTCAATTAATGTTAGTAAGATAATGTGAACACACATTTCCCTGTCACAATACTGACCCCTCGTACTTACTGCACAGCAGCAGCACAGTAATGTACAGAATGAAGCTAGTTTCATAGAATATGAAGTTCAGCATTATAATTCCTTTTTCTCTTCCTACATTGTAAATAACACACACACGGATACTCGTATTACACACAAACATTCTCGTAATTTCAGTGTTTCTGCCGTTCTTTCTCCGTCCTCCGCTTGCTGTCACATCAGACTGCGTCTCTCTAGCCCAGTGGTTCTCTAACTGTGGGGTGCACCTGTAGTGGTATTACAGGTGGGGCACAGGGGGAAATGCAGAATTTTTGTATTTCAAAAAAAAAACACAGATATAACTTTATTTGCATTGTTCTGACAAAGTGATTGCACATTTTATTTGTTTTTGTCTGATGGAGCAATCTGGTTTACTTAAGTGATTGCAATTTTCTTTATTCTATTTGAAAAAGCACAGATGGAGGAGTCACAAAAATTCAACATAGACGATTTTGTTACAATGTTGTTGGGGCGGTGGGGCATGAACATTTTTCTTCCTCCAAAGTGGGGCGCGACAGAAAAAGTTTGAGAACCACTGCCCTAGCCTGAGTGCAGGAGGCGGCGGTACTTGTGTTGTTTTGCACCTGTGGCAATCAATTATTCAACCTTGAACTAATAACCTTTATTGTTGTCACGTTTCTTCCAATAGAACACTTACGAATGCAAAAGTAGAGCTCTGAGCTAAAACTAAATAATGAATTAAATACAGAATAAGATAAAGGGGAATAAAATAAAAGATGAGGTCATTTTTCAAATAAAATGATCAGTGAATGGAGATGATCCTAAATGTTATAGTAACTTTTTTCCAATGTGCTACGCCCGCATACCGTATGAATAGAGCTTGTTGAGCTCGGTATTCAATTCGCTGATGAATTCATGTCGGCTGAATAAAGTTGACTGACACTATTGTCTTTCATTACTCTTCTTGTGCTCTAAAGGCGGTCTATTGTAGGAATGAAATTCGAGGGAATGGAAATGGAGGTCGTGTGTTGACGGCGTTCGGACTAACCAGAGCTGCAGTGCATGAGCTGTGTCTTTGAAGTCCTTCAATGTCGAGCAATGCTGATGAAATATCGGAGCAACAAGCCTGTGATGCCGAGATCTGGAGTATCAACACCTGAATTAGAAATGATCATACACACATTTACAATTACACTTTAAAATTCTCACTTACAGAGCACTTCACGGTCAGGCTCCGGCTTATGTAGCTGATCTACTTCACCCCTATTCACCCGCCCGCACTCTCAGGTCAAACGCTCTAGGTCTTCTGTCAGTCCCACGCACACGATTTAAGAGCCGTGGTGACCGAGCCTTTGAGGCAGTGGCCCCGAGGCTCTGGAATGCTCTGTCTGCAACTCTGCGCCTCGCAGATACTGTGGATACTTTTAAAAGCCAGCTCAAAACTCACCTGTTTAGGCTGGCGTTTGTGTAAAAGTAAACCCATGTCCTAGACCTGCTCTTAAAATATGTTTTACATTTTTATTTAATTTTTTATTATTTTCTATTTAATTTTTTAATTTTCACTGTGTGGATAATTTATTGACCCTTGGGTCACATTGTGTTTTTTATGCTTTTAAATGTCTGCTCTGTTTAGCACTTTGTGATACTACTGTCTGTGAAAAGCGCTATATAAATAAAATTCATTCATTCATTCATTAGCAAAGATGTCGTTTAGTTCATCAGCTGAATTAATAACCTCATCATTGAACAAAGAAAATAGTACATACAGAAATCAATGGATGGGGAGTCATTGTATAGGCCTTTCAGTGTGAGAGAAATTGCTTTATTTCCATGTTCCCTTGCCTGTCTGCTCACCTGTTGACTACTTGTGGTGTTGCTGTTGTGCTTGCATCAACTGGGCAGCTGATATTTAACTGGAAAAATAATAATTCAACAATTTTTTTTTATTTTTACTTTACTTTTACTTTAATTTTTACTTTATTGAGTTTGTTTGTGGAAGAGAAAAGGGATGACAGAGGCGATTGCAAAACAACACAGATATTACAAAGTGTGTCCACTTGTCCTAGGTTCTCCAGGAGGCTCCACAAGATGGTACGGCGCCTTGTGCCGGACTGCGATGTGCGTTTTTTGCAGTCGCCGTGCGGCAGCGGGAAAGGTGCAGCCATGGTAACGGCAGTAGCCTACCGTCTTGCCACGCAACATGCTGAGCGTCAGCGCATCCTCGACACCTTGCGCTTGAGCCGTGAAAAGCTGGTGGAGGTGAAGAAGCGAATGAGTGAAGAGATGTTGCGAGGCCTGTCGAAGCAAACCCATGAGCAGGCGAGTGTCAAGATGCTGCCCTCCTTTGTTAGAGACACACCAGATGGAACAGGTAGCTTTCAAAAGAAAATCCGTTATTCCGCTTGACTTGTTGTTGAGTTCAGGTTTCGTTTGTCTATTTTGCTGTTATGTGTATGTTCAGGATTCTTGTCTTTGTTGCCCTCATCAGAGCACGGCGACTTCTTAGCGTTGGACATCGGGGGCTCCAGCTTTCGGGTGCTGCTGGTGCGAGTGAAAAGTGGAAAGAGACACAATGTGGACATGCACCAAAAGATCTACAGTATTCCTCAGGAGACGATGCAGGGCACAGGGGACGAAGTATAAACCCCTCTTTTAATATTTGAAACTGGTCCTCTGACAAAAGGATTCTGATGACTGCATGATGCGGCATTCAGTTCATACAGATATGTAACTTCAGTATTCTCTTGCGTGCCAGCTTTTCAACCACATCGTGTACTGCATCGCCGACTTTCTGGAGTACATGGGCATGAAAGGAGCCTCCTTACCTCTGGGGTTTACATTCTCCTTCCCCTGTTATCAAAGCAAACTGGATCAGGTAACGTTTGAGTCAAGATGCATTAGAAGTGTAATACTAGCTATAATTTGTATCGCAACATATTGATTGTACCAGTAGTTTTGCATATTTTCCTGAACTTCAGGTGTGAATCACATGAATTTGGCAGAAACGATATCGGTTTGTTTTTTTGCTTCGTCACTATTAGTTTAGAAAGAAGGGTACTTGTTTTGTTTTGTATTCAACCACAGCGTTGCCATCAGTGAACTATGAGATGTGTGGCGAGAAGCTATTAAACTAAACTATTAAACTACACTCTGAATCACCAGCTCTGAAATTTCTAACCTCCAAAATAAGGTTTAAAGTCCATAAAAGAAACATATTTTGGTGAATTGTGTAAATGATTATGTCAGCTGCCGTGCAAAGGATTTCAGTTGTTTGAAATGTGGTTTGGCCAGTTGCCTGCAAAGTAATCTTGGTCCACAGAGCGACAATGGCCCTCGTGCAAGAACCACTCGAGCAAACAGACTCGTACAAGCCATTTAAGATCTTAAATTCTGTAATTGCAAAAGTCTCACACACAAATCTATGTTCTCATTTGTTCAGGGCATTCTTCTGAGGTGGACAAAGGGTTTCAAAGCCAGTGGGTGTGAGGGACAAGATGTCCTGACATTACTTAAAGATGCTGTCCACCGCTCACAGGTCAGTAAGCGCATTACAAATACTTTGTCTCAACTTTATTGAGAAATGTGGCCTGTTAATGTTGACACAAGAAAAAGTACTCCCAAGAGGCTTAAGGCAATATACTACATGGTCACACTGATCTTGTCTGTTTCCTCTAGAAATGTATTTGAGTTCAGTTTTTCTCAATGTAGGTATCATATTTGTATCCCTTGAGTTCATTGTCTACCGCTGTATTCTTATACCCTCTTACAAACTGCCACAGGCAGCACAGTATAACCTTTAGAGGGGACATTTAATCAGCCGTTCATTTAAAAGAACGGTCTAGTCAGGTTTCAGACTGAATGGTTTCATCTTAAACCAGGTTCTCTTTTGAATCTTTGCATAATACAGCATCTAGTTATGACACTGTTTTGAAATTACATTATTGCTGTAACAGGGAGATGTAACTCTAAATCTATGACTTCTATATGTTTTGTACCCGTAATCCTTCTTTATTATACAAGTCAAGAAGAGGTGCAGAAGTCTTGTTTTGTCTTACATCACTTGAATTGCAATATGCTGAAAGGTTATTGAATAGGGACGACAGACTTTTAATACGTCACGACTTATGACTATATATCTGATATTTCTAATTACAAACGATTACACTGCAGCTGTGTTTCCAGTATTATAGATGTCTATCACTGCTTCCAGGAATTTGACTTGAACTTTGTGGCGGTGGTTAACGACACAGTGGGAACCATGATGACCTGCAGCTATGAGGACCCCGAATGTGAAGTGGGACTCATCGTGGGTAAGTCTGTCCCCCCCCCCCACATCCTCTATTTATGTTTTCACTTTGGAATGAAGCTCATCAAAGACTTGGATAAATACTTTTCCACATTTCTTTGACTCAGGCACAGGGACTAATGCCTGCTTCATGGAGGAAATGCAGAACATCGAAGTGGTGGAGGGCGATGATGGCCGTATGTGTGTCAACATGGAGTGGGGAGCATTTGGTGACAATGGCGAACTTGATGACTTCTGCACCGAGTTTGACCGCATTGTCGATAATTGCTCTAACAATCCTGGGAAACAGAGGTATTGGATTAGTAGTTTATGACATTATAAAATCAACTTTATGTCCATGAAAAACAACCAAAAAGTGCCAACACTCTCATCAAACAGCATCACTTTGTCATGAATACAGTTAAAACTAATAAGCAAGAAGGTGCCAAGGACAGAGAGCACTGAGTAGCTTGAGTCGTAGACGCAGACGGGCCTGTAGTCATTAAGTCCTGTGATCCTTTTTGTTTTTGGGGACGGGGGTGATGGTGGAGGCCTTGAAGCAGATTGGTGTGTGGCATGTCTCTCATGACTTTTAAACAGCCGATTGACGGCTCGCTCCAGAATAGAGAGAGTTGTCACTGGGGGGGGGGGGGGGGGGGGAGGGCCTGGCGGTCTGGAGCTGATGGATGGGTCTTTTATTCCGTAGTAGTAAATAATAAGCTGCAGTTTATGTTTACATAACGCAGGGCTGATACACATAGAGACAGACAACCATTGACACGCTCATTCATACGTACGGGCAATCTGAAGTCATCGGTTAACCTAAGCTGCATGACTTTGGACTTTGGGAGTAAGCCGGAGAACCCGGAGGGAACCCACGCTGACACGGGGAGAACACTCAAACTCCAAACAGAATGTGCCGCCATATCCGGGATCGAACCCGTGCCCCTCTTGCTGTGAGGTTGATTGCAGCTGTCATTGATGTTGTTGAATACAAATGGGCTTTTCCTACTATGAAGTGTAAAAAATAAAAAAGAAAAGGTAAAATAACCAACCTCTCTAACAACTGGGCTGCCAGTGCGTCTGTTTATTCTATTTCATTCATGAAAATAAAGTCAGATCTATTCTCTTTGGAGGTTGTGACACTACAATAGCTTTATAGTATGATGCAAATAGTAAATGATATTATTCATTTGAATGTGTTGCTGTGTGTCTTTTTCTCTAAGGTATGAGAAGATGATCAGTGGCATGTACCTGGGGGAGATAGTGAGGAATGTGCTGATAGATTTCACTGATAAGGGCTTGCTGTTCAGAGGGAAAATGTCTGAGCGACTCAAGACCCGGTGCATCTTCGAGACCAAGTTCCTGGCACAGATTGAAAGGTGAGTGTGACAGACTAGTCTCAGTAACCCTGTTCACACTTGGTCTGAGACACGTGTGGAGATGCGTTCTAATGCTGAAATTGTCTTAATGCCGAATAAATGGATACGGAGTGAATAAAGACAGTTATTCATCAAGTTCAAGTTAAATCTCAAATGTATTTGTGTATCCTTTCAGGGATATATCAAACGTACCTTCTCAGGTGTGAACTATCAGTTCTCAAACACATTGATACACGTACAACTGAAGAGTTGTGGGGGCTCCAACGCTCAAATAATCTTTCGGAGATGTCGCCACAAAAGGAAGTGCTGTGTGCGCATTGCTTACCGGTCTTATTATCTGTGTGTTTTCATCTAAAATACAATAACCTCAAGTTGCTGAAAGACAAATAAGGTTCCATCGAACGAATCTCTGTCAGGAATATGAATATTGCATAAACCCATTGTTTTTAATGATGAAGTGCAGTTTAACAGTGTTTTAGTCAATATAACACAACAGCATTCAACCTACAGTAAAATCACCCATTTGAGTAAATGAATCATTGCTACACAGAAAGTCCATCTCTTAGACGTGTTTAACCCTCGTTCTCTCTGACCCCAAAGTGACCGTCTGGCCATGCGACAGGTCCGCTCAATCCTGCAGCACCTGGGCCTCACCAGCTCCACGTGTGATGACAGCGTGCTGGTGAAGGAGGTGTGCAGCGTGGTCGCACGCCGCGCCGCTCAGCTCTGTGCAGCTGGCTTAGCCGCTGTGGTCGACAAGATACGACAGAACCGCAACCTGAATCAGCTGTCCATCACCGTGGGAGTGGACGGCACCCTCTACAAGACGCACCCTCAGTAAGGAGCAAACGTTTTCCCAACACGAGTACGAAGTCTGCATGAGTGCAGAAGCATGACATTTTCAAGTTTTCTTCAAGTTTGAGTTTTACAGCTACTTCATGTTCATTTATTCTTTACTACCAAGCTACCAAGTTTGCATGAAATATGAGAGGATTTTCATCTAACCCTGGTTCCCTTCACCCCCCCTCTCACTCTTCCTTTAGTTTCTCCAGCATCATGCAAGAGACGTTGCAGGATTTGGCACCGCAGTGTCATGTGACTTTCCACAAGTCTGAGGATGGAAGTGGGAAGGGAGCAGCGCTGATCACAGCCGTGGCCTGTAGGATGAAGAGTGAAGGGCAGCACTGAATCGACTGCGGTGGACGGGTAGAACCAGAGCTACAACTACTGAGGTCTCCAAAATATAGTTACAAACAACTTGGTTAGTTTAGATATTTAGTACTGAAATGTTTAATATGACTTGTTTTGTGTGTGTTTCCATGTACACAAATGTGCATGTTAGCTGACATTGCATGGGACGGTGGAGAATGATTTCAGTTTAGCTTGTGTTAGAGAAGATGCACCTGCTGTGAAATAGGACTGTTACGAGATGTGGAGCTGTTCTTTTTTTACACTCCCTCCTTTTTTTTTTTTTTTCTTTTTTTTTTGCAACTTCTAAGCTGCAGGTTTCCAGCCGGCTGACTTCATTTGTTTATAATGAATATAACGTCTGTCATCTGTGTAGAGACTGTGGTTTGGAAAGGTTTATTTATACAGCAACTTTTCAATATCTGAAGTCACAAAGTGCCTCACAATAAAAGTCAAAAGCAAGACATGAAATAAAGGAAGCTGTAAAGGACATTGTGTATCTTAACTTTGAAATGATCCGATCTACAAAATGAACCCTGTCTGCATGATTTTTGTGTTTAGAATACTTTGTTCTGCAAGGCTTTTCTTATTTGAGCTCTGTAGTAAGAATGATTAAACTTGAGATTTGAATTGAAACTCTTCTATGAAGTTGTAAACTTTTACTTTGTTATCAACTTTCCATTTTGTCCTCGTGCAAGTATAAACCATTTAAAAAGGTCATACAACATAAATGTGTGACTCTCCGTCTCTTCACTCCAGAATGAATGGATTGGATGATTGAGTCAAAGCTTAATCATACCGTATGTTTTTTTTAGTCATACTTTAGACCCTTAACTGCCTGCCTGGAAGGGCGAGTTGATTAAACAGTGATCAGAACGTAAAGGGCACGACTTAGTCGCTCTCTTGGGTCTGGTAGTCGGAGGGAATACAAAAGGTTAAAGAAGAGATTGTCTCTTCTCTACACACTAAGTGTCTGCAGCTTCCGAGGGATATTTCAGTACAATTGTGAGAATCAGTAAACAGGTTATTGGGATAGTTCTCCACTCCAACATGGCTTGTCCTTTTTGTCCACCAAAAATATTGAGAAATCTAAGAAGGAAAGCAGAATTTTCTCCAACAATCAGACTTCTACAGGATAGGGCCAACAGTTTAGACAACAAGAGTCTGTTTGAGGATTGAGTTATGGAATCGCCTGAGGACATATCTGTTGATCTTGTTGAGCTTTGAAGGAAATATCTTTTGTTGGAACCTTTAAGGGCTAATTCTTCCACGAGCTTTCTCTCCAACATGCTCATTTGTTGGTCCATGGTGCAGCAGCAGAGTGGCAAACAGATTCCAAATCCATTTCCAAACATCCCCATGTGGCGATACTGTACATATCAAGTGGATTGATGCCACACAGTTGGCAAGTTTGACGGATGGATATTATTGAACAACATTGTCTGATAGCTTTTTTTTAATCATCCTTTAATTTTTACAAATGGTGAGAAATGGTGACAAAAAGACGATGCAGCAGTATCCTTATCCATATCGATCATCTTCTCTTCCATCACTGAGTGAGAGGCGTGATGATGCAACCCTGCACAGCCTCAAAGACAGCTCATCCCCCCCCCCCCCCCCCCCCCCCCTGCACGGTTTCCTGCCTTAACCATCCACTTACTCACTTCGTAGGGATAGGGTCATTGTTGTGCCCACGAGTTGGACCAAAACACATCTCTCTTTTATCCCTCGTACTCTTAAATCGTTTGATAAACAACTTATGTTGCACCTTTTATTTTCAAACATACAAACGATTCAGTTCTAACTAACAAAATCTACCCTCATCAAGCATTGGCATGTCTTTATCAAGGCTTAACTGCACAATATATGACAGCAATTCTGTTGGCAGGAAAGTTTCTTGTAACCTCTTAAGGATGTGTATTTATAACATATCGGGAAATTCTGAAAATGAATATAATTTGAGCTGATTTTGCCTTTCATTTTCTAAAAAAGTGTACAATAAAATCTCATGAAATGAGACATGGACATAGTATGGATCCTGATGAACAACAATCCAGTGACATTTTGACATAACCTCTTAAGGATTAGTTTTTATAAAATGTCAAATATGGGGAAATTTTAGCTAACTTTGCCTTTAATTATCTCATAGAATGCACAGTAAAATGACATCACATTTGACATGGAGATATATGGGGTCATCATGAACAGAACTCCAATGGAAATTTGAGCTAACCAATGAAGGAAATGTTTTTATGACAAATCAAAGATTATTATTAGGTAATATTATAATTGTCGATCCCTTTTTCAAATAAAGATTATACAGCAGTGTAATTTCAGAGTTTATTATTGTTATATTTCACTTAATATACAACATGACCTTGTTTTTGACTTGTTATGTCAAATTGGACAAATGATTGATGAAATATAGGTCTATTTCCGGGCTTTTTGGGCTATCCAAGCACCCATACCATAGAGAGCATTACATTTCAAGTGCCGGCTGACGTGACCGAGGTTCCGTGGATGACGGACCACTCGCGCGGACAGTCAGTCGCGCGGACAGTCAGAGTGGAGCGCGCTTCTGTGGCAGACTGTGAACGCTGGATGAACCTCTTGCTGTAAATCTTAACTTTGAACTGTATCATAGATGTTATTGTTAAAACTCTCTCTGTAAAGTGGTAGAGTATCTGAAAACCTGTGGACGACGCCGACGTTCATTTTTTTTTGTTTTGTTTAATTGGCTAATTTTTCATCTCTTTATCATCACTTGACAACTACTTAAAGCGCATCTGACTGCACAACGGTAGGTCCTTTACATGTTTTATTTACCTGCATCGCAGGACAACACACGCGCGCTACAAAGATGGGTTACCGTCTTCTCTCATGCACGGTATGTTGACTTAATTGAGCTGATGTCACT
Source organism: Melanostigma gelatinosum (assembly GCF_949748355.1). Classification (NCBI taxonomy): domain Eukaryota; kingdom Metazoa; phylum Chordata; class Actinopteri; order Perciformes; family Zoarcidae; genus Melanostigma; species Melanostigma gelatinosum. The sequence goes on from NC_136639.1 coordinate 7,892,651, forward strand.
GAGGAGGAGGCGATAGACTCAGTTCAATAACTTTCTGAATAGTTGATTTCCAGCAGCCCTTTGTTGAACCTGTTGACTTCCTTTTCTTTCTACAAAATGAAACAGAAAGAGCGAAAACAATATGAAAAAAAAAACCTATAAAGAACCCAAGTGCCGTGTAGGCCACTCTCTCATACAGCACTATTTATTATTTATTTATTTATCCATTATTGAAAATGGTGGCGCTTTTTAGGAGTTTGAGTGAGTGCAAAAATATATAGTTATACACGACTAAGTGTATCTCCTGTTAGAATAAGCGGAACAGAGATATTGTTAAATAAAACGTATTGGTTTTAATTATCAGGCTGTGTCAAAGCTATTTCCCTTCATTTAGCAAAATGTTTCATCAAACTTCAGTTCCTTTATAAAACAAAAACAATAAAATGATGTTGAGGATATAGACAGCACACAGTGTCATGCATGTCATCTACAGTGCAGTCCAATACGAATTGCAGGTGTTGTGTCTTTGCTCCACCATATCGGATTTGAAATAAAACAATGACAAAGTGCTGAATTTAAGCTGCTATTTTGTAGGAGTAGTGTTCTAGTTATATACAGCGGGTCAGCCTTCGTGCACGCCATGATAAGTGACACTGTGGAGGTTGTGAGTGCATTCAGCCTTCCTGCAAAGAGAGATGTGGTGGATAAATGACGATGTCCTCATTGTTTGTGCACAATTTCAACATTTCATTCGAAACAGAATAATCAGCGAAGACAAGACAGTTCAGTTTTTCACTGTAAGCTAAACAGAGTTTAAATCTCTTGCATGATTGCTGGCAGTTTGCTGGTGCGTATACGTTTAGATTATGAAATATTTGTGTGTTTAAAAAAAAAGAAGATATGGCTAAATCCTTTGTCTACAGGTTATCTGACAGGGCTGTGCTTCAGGGTGATGTCATGGAGGTTTGACAGTAGATTGAAGGGTCTCTCCTTCACCGACACGTCAACATGAACTCTTCTTGCACCTGACTGGATGTTGCTCTGCATTGACATATCCCTGACTGTGAAAAAAAAAATCCCCCAGCATTTAAAGAAGAAAATGATTTCCTTTTTGTTACATATTAAAATTTACAATAGAATTTAAAAGAATATAAAATAAATAGCACAACAAACAGAATGTAAAAGTGACAAGTGTATTTAAATGTGAAGAGATGTGCAGGGGAGCAGTAGGGAGGGACGGAGGTCTTGGTCTTGATGGACCTCAGCCAGATGGAAGGGGCACCAACAGTTTGTGTCCAGGGTGAGAGGGGTTGGCTGCAATCTTTCTTGCTTGCTTCAGGGTCAGGATTGATGTTGGTTAGAAGATTTGAAAATGGAAAACAAGATTGATGTATTTTTATGGCAGTTTTTTGACACCAGAGCAACGTTTTGAAAGTGAGGCATAAGGGTTAAAGGACGTATGTATTTATGACAGCTGTGTGTTTATGTCAATGAGGTTACCAGAAGGCGTCTTTGTTTTGTTGCAAACAATATTCTTGAGCATGTGAACACAGTCGCATACAGACACATTATTGCACATAAGTGTTGATGGTGCACAGTGGTGTACTTCACATGTGTGAAATACTGGCAGCAAAATCACATTTCAAGTTGGATTTTGCAGCACACTGCTGTTTGAAAGAGTTGTGAGAAACAGACACAGATGGATGTCTGTCACAAGACTGGAATTGAATTAGGTTCAGCAGCTCTCGGGTTTCCTGTATCTCAACAAGACATCGTCACTACTGTCCGTCTGTCTATTGTTCAGTTTGAGGGAAAAACAAGTCACATTCACAAATACAATTTGGCGTGCATGACATTCGAGGTATTATATGTGATTGCTCTTTCAGGGTGAACTGCCTTTACACTGTACAAGCACAACGTTGAATGCGCATCTCTGCTGTCTGCATTTGGGTCCTTCCCTGGCTGCCACTCTCCTTCACCGCATCAGCTCTTTCTCCTCCACTGTAATATGTGTCACTCAGGCAAGGGGGCTGAGAAATCTTATTGTTATTAAAGAAAAGGACAGCAGGAGAGAGGAGCTGCTGAAAGCCTTCATATCAAATTTGAACTCAGAAAAAGGTGGCTGTGTTTTTAAAGGTGGCCGTCTCTCTTCGACACACAGGCTTACTCTTTCATCACAATACAAACATTAAAAACAAACACGTCGAAACATTCACATATTCAAAACATAAACAAAAACTGGTCCTTGTCTATAAGGAGTCAATTTTCAGGGCTACACTCAAAACGGTTGGGGTGAAGCCTCTGCAAAATGACCTGGCAACACCGATGCCTGATTGCCCGTAACCATAGTAACTCAGCCCTGTGTAAACATGTCGACAGAGGGAGGAAGAGACGTTGCTGACAGAGAAAAGAGTTCACTCTGAGCAGCAAGTCGCTAAAAGGGTCTGAAGAGTCGCTTCGTCCAGCGAGAAAGTTGCCAAGTTGGTAACACTGTGGTTATCCGTTACATTTCATTATTCCGTCTTTGGGGACGGATGCACGTCCACTCTGGGCACATGTAACTCAGAGGGCGGGCCTGGACCCCCAATGCCCGCTCATGTTGCCGGGGCTGACTCCAGCCTAGTAACAAGCCTTCACTCCCAGTGCTGACAAATGGACTTCAATCCGGCCTGCTAGCAACCAGTCTGCTGGCCTCCAGCCTTAGCCCAGGCTCATTAGTCCGCGTCTGCTTGTCCTGATCCGGATACCTTCCCGCCTGTCTGTTCTCTATCCCCTGTATGCTATGGGCTGTCTATGAACACTTTGAGAAGCTGCCAAGACGTCCAGCGGTTACCCTTTGAACGGACTCACACTCTTGACTTTGACTCATGCTATTTTCAGAGGGTACCAAGGAAGGCAGGATTTACGGCTCCCGACATAGAAAAGCGTAGACCAGCAGTTTGGCCTTTACTCTCCTCATCATTTTCTTGACAACTTACTTTATTTGTTTACCTGTTGTGGAAAAAAAATATGCTTTCATGGTTATTAACCTAAAAGGCCTTTATAAAGTCATGGCATGCTTTACGTTAGGAGGCTTTGCTCTGGCTGTCGGGAAGTTAAAATAAGACGAAAAACCTTGTCGAGTCTGGACAAAGGGTTAGGAAACGTTGTTTTGCCTCCTCGCTGGTGGCATGACACATGATTCTTTATAATTTGGGAAATACTGTATGAAGCTGAGCGAAGGTAATGTTGCTGTAAGGTTTTGGTCTGTGTCCATGTATATGTGGTGAACCAAGATCTTCTCCGGACATATTTGTTTTGTAAAAAACTAAAATATTCAAGTAAGGACAACTAAGACTCTGACTTATTTTTGTATTCATCTAAGTAACATAACAAGCTTAAAGAAATTGAAGACCTTTCCTTAACTTTGACTCGTTTAAATGAACTGTACAAATGATAACCTGATGGTTGTTTTTTATGTTAAAACACACATAAGTCGTCGGTGTCAGTAATACCAAGCTCCTCCTGGCTTTGACATTTCTGACTTCCCAAGGGAGAGCTTTAATTAGTCTAGCTTCATGCCTTGAGGCGGACAACCATGTGCGCTCCCACATTGAATATTAATAAGCTCATAAACAGCACATCAACATATTTCACTCTCTGACACTGTGGAGTCATTTTGCACCAGTGCTTTCAGAGAAATATAAGAGACTATCAGGACAATTCCTAAGCAAAATCCGGTCATTCCCTTTTCCTGCAGAGAGAGTCATATATGATTCTATCTCTTCCAGCCTTGACGACTGCGATGTACTTTATTCTGTGATCAGCAGGCGAAACATTCAAAAACTGCAATTGATACAGAACGCTGCTGCCGGGTTTTTAACTCAAAGAGAAGTGACCACATAACGGCAATCCTTGCTGCTTTTCACTGGTTACCTGTGAGTTGTAGAATCGATATTAAGATTTTACTGCTCGTTTTTAAAGCCTTAAACGGCCTGGCTCATTCATCTGCGATCTGCTGATTCCCTTTGAGCCCGACCACTGCCTGAGATCTTCAGGCAGATCCCTATTAATAGTTCCAAAATCCCGAGTGGTCACTAAAGGTGAGCAGGCCCTTGCTGTTCGGGGCCCTAGGCTGTGGACAGACAAATTAAATGTCCTCTTTTAAATCTCTCTTATGAAGACTCACTTTCACCGTTTGGTTTATTGATTATGTATAACAGATTTTAGAATTTACAATCTTGCTCCATCTTGTTTTACCTCTTTGATTCTGAATCTTATTTGCTGAAGATAATAATGGACATCATTGCCAATATTACAGGTTCAGCAGCTGTTCATGATGAGGTTAGGTCATGTCTGATTATCAAGATTAGTGAATTTAATATTCAGGCCATTGACCTATATATTTGCAATTATCAAGAAACAGGAATAATATTAAATTACCTAAAAATTGCTCAAGTAGTACCTGCGGACTACTTGAGTTTTCTCCTGTTATTAAATGTAAAGTGTAAGACAATGGTCAGGATAAGGACCGGCTACTTCCGCTGTGATGTTGGGTTTGGACTGGACTAAGTGTACGGGGCACCGCAGCAATATTTCTCTATTTTGAATTTGCGGAATGTTTTAAGATTGTGATGTCACTAGAGGAGGAGTACAGCCCACAGTTTTACACACGCACACACACACACACACGCACGCACGCACGCACGCGCACACACACACACAGAGAAAGAGACAGACAGACAATAAAATATTTTAAAAAATGAAGTTACATTTTAGTACAAGTGAACTAAATTGTTTTTGTATTTGCAGACATAGTGTAGTGCACTCAAGGTATCAGTGTTGTGCCATGCTTTGTTTCTTTGAATTGTCTTGAGAGTTTCAGTTTCTTTGCACAGAACTTGTCTTAAACTGTGACATACGCTTTGGTGTGGGCACGGATGCTAATGAATACACCTTACGTTTGCTCTCCATAAGGGTTGGCATACTTACGCCGTAGGGGTTGTCAAGGAGCTAGTAAAATGCATACCTTCAACCATCCCCACTCAAGAAAACGTTTTGACATTAAGGGCACTACATCTTGTCAAACTAAATATGTAATATATATGCTAAAATGACCCTGTGGCCTCAAATATATTGGAAAATATGAGCGCCCTTAAAACTAGGATTGCATAACACAGGCGTGCCAATCAAAATCGGCAGCAGGTCCAGCAGCTGTCCACCTCACTTAAACCTAACACAACAAATCCATACTCAGGTATATTGGCATTGAGGCTGTCAAATGTCCTCGTAGAGGAGGCGACATTGACTCTGCTCCTGAGGAGAGAACGAGTTTGGATATATAAATTGAACACACTTAAGGATCAGACCATTTTCAGAAATGGTGTATTGGATCAGTATTGTGATGTGTGTTGATATGGATGCTGCTCTTTTATTGTCACACAGCCAACTTTTATTGGTGCATTCGCTGCAACCAACAGTATCATACAGCAATTCTTGTCCCTTTGACGTGCCGTAGATACTGTCAGTCTTTCAGGTTTTATTTCCCAAACACATCAGGAAATTTGACTTGTAGGCCTGATTAGTGTCCAGTATGTAAAAATGTTCTTTCACAAAAGAAGTGTGAGGTAAGGGTGGTTATATTTCCACACTGGAATAGAAAGAGGAAAAAACGTTTTAAATGTTGATCAATCAGGTGATTGATCAGATTTTAACTATTCGTTCCAATCACAGTTCTAACTGATCTCTTCTCGTCACTATTTGATTTCCTCTGCAGTGTTGGTTCCTCTGAAGGATGGAGATACTGGACAACATGGGCGAGGAAGGGATGGAGTTAGAGGCATCAGCCAACACAGCAGCCATTATGAACGTCAGCCTAGATGGCTCCGCAAATTACACCAACATTACCTTTTCCCCCTATTATCAGCACTCTCTGTATGTGGCTGCAAGCTACATCCTGGTCTACTTCTTGATCTTCCTGCTGTGCATGGTGGGGAACATCCTAGTGTGTCTTATTGTACTGGAAAACCGTCACATGCGCACAGTCACCAATCTCTTCATCCTCAACCTGGCCATCAGTGACCTACTGGTGGGCATCTTCTGCATCCCTACAACTCTGGTGGACAACCTCATCACAGGTAATTAAGTCCACTACGGCCTGTCCCACTATCTCTGCAAACAGAGACTCCGTCCTCTGTCACGAAACGAGTCCAGTCTCCTGCTCTAGCTGTCCTTTTGAGCTCTTCCACTGAAATAGACTCACTCCAACCTTGTGTGGGCTTTGATGGTGTCTGCTCTTATGCTCATTCAAGATGTTTTAGGTGTCCTTTGTTGAAATTGTACATGTTTCACAATCCACAATTTTCATTCAGTCGACATTGTATGCCTTGCTGGTGTTCTTCTTTGTGACGTACTTGTATCAACGAAGAAATGGAAAACAGGATGCCTGGTATATTCATCCAAGGTCTCACATGAGGCTAAAAGGTCATAGAAGATGAATACTTGAAGAGGAAGACTCTTAGTGAGGATGCATATGCCAACAACTGATGACACATAAGCATCGGTGTGAACTTCGAATCAGAGGAATGCACTGACTCATATACTGCGTAAGAAGGGTAAGCTGTTGTTGTGATCAGGTCAGCGCGATCAACCATTGGTCAGACTTGTCCCTGGCTAAAAATGGTCCTGGTCAAAGGCCAAAAAACTGCAATGTATTCATGAGGTGGACGGCCAGATGGTGCTGCAGTCCACGTCCAATAATGGTCCAGTCAGAACCGCTCTTACAAACCAGGAAATATTGATCGTATCATTGCGACTGCAATGATACGATACTGCGATTGCAACACTGTTATACACTATGATTGCACATCGGATTGCTTCAGGTAGGTATAGGTGGTGTCAGAGTGACAGCATCTGTCTTGGGAGGTGGTTGAGGTGGATTAATGGCACAACACACAGGAATTTCACCCTGGATACTAAGGTTTTGTGTCTTGTGTGAAACCAAGCCAACATTTCTATTTTTAATCATAGCTGACTAATTATCTCAGGGTTTTTGTTTCAACAGCTGCTGAATGCATGCTGTGTACATACATTTAAGCAAAATAGCTGACTAGGCTGGTTTATGGTGCGACACCTGGCGATTTATTTGTTTTACTCAACCAGAATGGGACCTCATCATTGATTTAGATTGATATGGAATCCGAAATAATGGCCTCTCTCTAATACAAGCCCGCTTCAAAGAAAATCCTATTAATAAACTATTGCAGAGTCTTGGCACATAGTCACCATCCAGCCAATTCATTTCTGTATGTTATGTAAATCAATTGATTGATTACTTTTGAAACTTTATGTGGACAGATAAGGGGACTTTAAAGCCTAATTAATTTGTCTGTGCATTGCAACACAGTTTGTAAGTGCATTGCTATGCGTGTTTCAAGAATTAGCTAAATTCGGACAGTACAGTTCTGTAACAATGACAACACAGCAGCGTGATTTGCAAAACACTTGCAAATCACACGTGTAGCAGGGATGATGAAACTGAATAATGAATGGCAGCAAGATGTGAAGGGCCACTTTGTGTCTTCTCTGCATTTCCATTTGCAAGAATATCTGTAGATTGGCTCGAATGCCTTCCTGCCACATGAAAGTAATTCTGTAAAGAATTATGCAATCTGTGAACGAGTGATTCTAGATTTCTAAAAATCCTTGTAGATTGACAATGATGTTACTGTGTTACCGCTGAGGACTAGCTAGAGTACTCTGATGATTGTCTTTTTTTTCAACAGGTTGGCCCTTTTCCAACACTGTGTGCAAGATGAGCGGCTTTGTGCAGGGGATGTCTGTTTCCGCATCAGTCTTCACTCTCGTGGCCATAGCTGTTGAAAGGTTAGTGTGTGCTGTGGTTTGATGCCTTTCTCCCCATTCATCTACAATGCGTCATGGCACAAAAAGGAGAAAAATTTGACAAATAGCAAAACAGTAACACAAGACAAACAGATTTGAATATGGTACATATTTGCCTTAAAAATATTAACCATACGGTGGCCCTAAAGAAAAGCCAGCATCATTAAAGTCCTACGGGGACCATGAATGTCTGTACAGATGTTCAGGTCAAAGTATGAAATAGTTGTTGAGATATTTCAGTCCCACATTCCCATCACTGGAGCAGAACACTAAAATGGCTCAAAGTACCAAACATTTGCTCATTACAGCTTCTTACATATCAAGCTTGCTTTACTTTTAACCTTTTGATTATTATTTTTCGACCAGTGGCTATATAGAATTGCTCTGTTAATTTGAGGTGGGGTTTGTCATGATTTTGAAGACTAACATGTAAAAAGTTGCTGGAAGAATAATTAGTTTTGAGTATTTAGTATCCTTACAGCTCTAGTTATATTTTAGATGTTGTTCTTTCGTTTATGTCTATATATATATATATTGCTAATGTGTTGGAACGCTCTTCCTTCCTTATTTCCCACAGGTTCCGCTGTATAGTGTACCCTCTAGAACCCAAGGCAACCGTACTTGTTGCCAAGGCAGCCATCGTGTTGATCTGGGTGCTAGCAGTGGCGATCATGTGTCCTGCTGCTATGGCACTGACTGTGGATAAAGTTGCTTTCCACAACATAGTGTACAATAACGACTTCAACCAGACATTCCCCCTGTACACCTGCTATGAAAACTTTGCCAACCCTCAGATGAGAAAGGTCTACACGGCGGTTCTGTTTGCTCACATCTACCTGGTGCCGCTCACCGTCATCTCGCTGATGTACGGAGGTATCGGAAGCAAACTGTGTTCTTCTGTGGTTGCGAACAGAGCGCCACCGCTGGCCAACGTCACAGTCCATGTTAGGCGTAGAAGGGCTGGTCAGCAAATGATTTCCAAGAAAAAGGTCAAGGTGATAAAGATGCTCATCCTGGTGGCTTTGCTTTTCATGCTGTCCTGGCTGCCACTCTGGACTCTCATGATGATGACCGACTACGCAGGCTTGGACAGGGAGCAGCTGGACCTTCTGACCAGCTACATCTTCCCCTTTGCCCACTGGCTGGCTTTCTCTAACTCCAGCGTCAACCCCATCATTTATGGCTACTACAATGGGAACTTTAAGAGGGGCTTCCAGGCGGTGTGCAAGTCCAGGCCCTTCTGTTGCCTTGTCCAGTGCGACCTGTGGAAAAGGATGGTCAGGGTGGTCAGGAGGGGCAGGAAGGACAGGTCCGTGCCAATACCTTCTGGAGGTACTGACTTCAGAGATGCCACGAGCAATCACAACCATCTCGTCATCGGGCTGAGAAATCGAGTCCATAACGTTAACGAGTTGATAGTAACAGCAGAGGTGAATAGAAGTGTAATGGCGGGGTGTGTGGTGGTGCACTCGGCGAGAAGTCTTTCAGATCAAGGGTTGGAAATGACAGCTGTAAATAACAAAGACAGTAATGGTGAGAAGTCAGAAAGGGTTAGTTCACTGGCAGCCTCAGTGGGTCAGGCGTGGGATTACTGAGTGTTGACAATATCACCCAGAAATGAGTAAACAAAGCCACAGTATGTTATATTGTAGTCCCAAAGAAGAGACAATTATCTGATGTTCAATGTAGTAACCGTTTAGAGAGGCGGTTACACATTGCAACCCTAGTTCTAGGCAGTGCCTCATCCCTGATGCTCATGCTCTGCCAATCAGGGAAAGCACAGATGAGGTGACTGGAGGTAGCACCATGTACCTTGGGGTTATTTTATATTTGGAAAATATTCCCTCACTCATGCCTGGCCCAACATGTCAGGCAGCTGGCTTTTAACCTCTGATAGAAGTTGGACCAAACCAATTAGCTGAATCAACAGATCTGATTAATAAATTAATATTTGTATGCTAAGAGCAACAGGGGCTAATTTCATACTGGGTATACCTCAAACCGCCAACATAGCTAATCAAGGTAAGCAATGCCTGTCGTTATTGCTCTGAAGCGAAAATAATCCCTTTTTAAAGACGGAACTTGTGTGCAATTAAAAGACGTACCACAGTAATGTAAGCCTTCACATGCAATGGCTGGTGAGTATTTATCAGACCGATTAAACTGAGAAGGAACCTAGTTCAATCAGGAGAGACTTGTTTCATAATTTAACAATGATTTATTATACAAGCGTCAAACATGCAAAGTGCAAAGTCTTTGGCGATTGGACTCCATCCTGAACTCCTATCACCGAGGTTAGGCATACTGAGGTCCAACAGGCCTAACCCCCCTGGAGTCCAGACACTGGTGGTGGTGGTGAAAGGAGCAATCTGATGATGAATCAGGAGCCTGACTGACGCTGACTGGAGGCGACTGGGGTGGAGGAGGGTTGCATCTGCTTCGCTGAAATGACAACTGACAGCAGCAGAGAGGAGAACACTATTCAAAGTTTGACAGCAACGATCTGATTGGCTTGAGGAACCGGTGTGCAGAAACTGGTTGGTTACTTAAAAGTGCACGCCCCCAATCAGCTGATAGAGTAATTACAAGGAGAGGAAAGACAGAGATTACTAGTGAGTGTCTTCCTGACTGAACTTGCGCTTGAGCTACATTTGTAGGCACATTTAAGTTCCCTGCATATCACACATCTCATTGTTTTGCTGATTAAAACTACGCACAGAAGTGAAGTAGTTCAGGCAGGGTGCACTCAGTGTGAACATTTTCTTCTTTTATTGTGACAATATTCTTTCATTGGTCCATCGTTTTCCTCTTTATGGAGGAGACATTGTACATAAAAAAAAATCCAGTTTGTGAAATATTGTGTTGATGTTTTAAAAAGCACATCAAAATCTATTCACTAAGGTAATCACATATTCAGTGTTTATGTACATGCATTTAAATTCACATTGTAAACTTTAAATGAAATGCAAAACAAGAATAATGCAGAAGAATAATGTTTATCCAGGAGAACCCAAGATACGGACATTGGTGTGCTGGTGAAGTCGAACGGTTTTTGTCACAAAGCCCTGCTTCACCCATCACATTTCAGCAACCTTCAAATTGAGGACCAAAGGCTACGGACGTGTGATTTCCCGTTGTCTGTAAAAGCGTCTTTCAACAAAAGACCCAGGTACTCGGGTTCATTCCCGTTTGTCATTTCTAAGCACTGTTATGTGCAATTCTCTCAGCATGTTACGTATTATGTTGTTGTGCGCTCCTGCGGTTTAATCGGATCCATCTGGCAAGATTACTGTGTGATTAACTTTATTTTGACCCCAAATTGTACTCTTTATGAAACAAAAACACGAGCGGTTTACATATAATCAGGTAAAGCAATGATCCTTGAACTTGCCAGAAAGTATTAAGTGAACGTAGGATGTTTAAGGCTCTTGTTAGGCTCGAGATGAAAGGTTTAACGAGAACAACATATATACATAAAATAGAACCGGGTCATTGGAAGCGTTCCCTAATGACCTTTCATAGACTGTCATTCATCACTTACAACTTTACTGCAAGCTTCTTACATCCCAGGAAATGTGCACTTGATCTTTCTCTCCAACAAAGAGTCCGTTGTTGTGCTGTACATAGAACATTGATTTCACCTGCCGTATCTCCTTACCACTCTCACAACTGCATTACGACTGTCTAACCTCGACGAGTCGTGTACAAGTAGGTTCTCAACTTCAATGGAACGGTAAAGCAAAAACTGTTTTAGTTGATGCCTCTATAGAAGTCACGTGATGGATATTGTAATATGAGACATTCAAAACTGCCTAACCTCGACAGGTGCACTCAGTAGAGTGCAGATCTCCGCCAGGTGTGTCTCTGTCTCCGCTATCAAACTAGAAGAGTTGAGTCACACTCAATTGTCCCCTTCAGCACCCTTACGGTCCAGATGAGGCCTAACATAACAAAAACTGAGATTTATTCATCTTTGTCACGGGGCATGATGAGGACTCAAGCGCAGACAGTCAGGTGTGGTGAAAAAAGGGTTTTAATAAATAACCAAAAGCAAACAGGGAATCCAAGGACAAGACAAAAGACGAGGGGGGAAATCCGGCAGGACAAGGCAGAACAGGCAGACTGGGAAACCGGGAACAGGACGAGCAAACCGGGCAGGTAGGTAGGAGCACAAACAATGATCTGGCAGTGTGTGTGTGTGTGTGTGTGAGGCAGGGGTTTAAATAGTGAAGGAGGCAGAGTGAGCAGGTGAGAGTAATGAGCTGATGAGGCGAGTGTGACTGGCAGGTGCACTGAATGAACTGATTAGGTGAGTGAGGAGCTACAGAAAGAAACACAGAGACACAGAACACACAGGGCAAAGCCTGGTCGTGACAATCTAGTTTCATGCCTAACTTTAGTGGATCATAACAGAGTATGGAATTAATCCGCAGATGCTCCAGTAAAGTTTAGGATAGAAAGTGCTCAGAAAGAAGATGCTGGTTGTAGCGCCTATTCTTGAGGCAGCCGCATACACTCTCCTATTTGGGAACAATTGAAAAAAGACACTGCCGCTCAGAAAAAGACGCCATGTGGATGTTTTTAACCTAGCCGATTGTCTGAAATGACTTTTGCGACTTAATTAAACAGCATCTACCTGCAAGCACCTACCTGTACAGCACTACATACATGCATTTATCTACAAGAGCCACAACCAAAGAATAAGAGACGAGTTTTAACACCTGTTAAAGCGGTAATATTTTGGATATTTGTGTCCTGGGGCGTCTTCGTTGCTAAGCTGTCACTGGTGTGGTGTAACTTGAATTTGTTCCCAAGTTGTGGCCTTGTCAATGTGTGCAGTATTATTATTTTTTTTAGTTTATATGTATTCCCTGTCTGGCTAGCGTGCTAGTTATTTATGTATACCGCAATGGAAAAACAAATGCTTTCATGTGCTCTTTACAAATGTTTAAATTGGCATTGGACGTTTGAATTGTGCCAGCTCAGTTGGCATGGACAAAGGATGTTTGTGCCACAGTGGGTTGCAATTTACTGTTGAATTGATTTGAATGTATTGCTGACATCAGAAGAGTGTGCAACATGTATTCTTTTAGTGAAATGAGCCTGATGACTGACTCAGAATACTGTATGTTTGTGGCTTGCAATGCAAAACCATGACTTAGTGCATATTGTTGTTCTTTAGGCCAGGGGTCTTCAACGTTTTTCAGGCCAAGGACCCCCAAAGTGATAGAGATGGAGCAAGGACCCCCTACTATATAAACTGTATAAAATGATGTTTAGTGCCATGTATAAACATACCTCTTTATTGTGCATTCAATACTAAGCTATTCAAATAATACACAGGTTCATATATCCATGTTTTTATTTTAAACATGTGCAAGGTACAGTGAGTAGGGCGGCCGTGCCACTGCCATTTATAAACATACCGTGTCAGCTGATACCAATGCCAACATCAACATAGTCTGTCAATTGCATGATAATCATGCACACAAGCTACGGAAACGAAAATGAGTGATGGCCTATTTGTGCCACTGCCATGCATAAACATATTAAGCCTGTTATCTTGCATACAATACTGAACTATTCAAATGATGGACAGATTCATGTTTTGTTTTTAAACATACATGTAGGGGGACAGGTCTCGCGCTGCGAGTGAACCAGCTTGAGAGAGCTCTGACTGAAAGATAACATCTTCTGCCTCCATTTATCCATTTGCTACAATGTGTTGGATTCATTTTAATGTGTATTTAAAGACATTTAAATTTGTGGGAAAAAAATGTATTAAAAATTGTCGAATCAACCAAAAAATCCACAACCCCCCCCCCTCCCTGTTGTTTGAGAAATGCATTTGGAGAATAAAAGTAACTTCTCTGTTCAGCTGCATACGCAAACAAACCAGCAGTGTTTAGGTTCTCCTGTGAAAATAATGAACCGGCTTATTTTATTTTCCAAAACATGAATCTGTCCATTATTTGAATAGCTTAGTATTGAATGCACAATAAAGAGGTATGTTTATACATGGCACTAGGCCGTTTAACACAAAAGTTGTAAGCATGGCAGAACAATTCAGATGTGTCAAGATAAGAAAAACTAAAGGGACTGTCTACATTCCTGTGATGGTCTTCATCTTACGCTATTCCTCGCACTGCGCATGATGTCAAGTACAAAGACATGTGGGTGACAAAGTTGTATTTGCTGTTGTTTGCTGAGAAGTTGAAGTATATGTGGCAAACATAGCGGCTAACCAGTAACAGGAATTATAAATGATGCTATCTTGCCGTGTCTGTGTTTTGGGGGTTTTCATGTTTATGCACACATTATTGGCGATGTGCAGTGATCTGCAGTGTGTGTGTTCATGTTTGACGTGTCCACTATCTGTGTTGTCTTGTATACCTGTTCCTTTTCCTGTGTGATGGTTAACAAATAAATGAACAGAATGAAAGGAAGACCTCATTATTTTCAATCCAAGGAAAGCCCTTTATTGAGAAATGAGCTGACACAATTACATGTCCGTTTAAACTAAACATTTTGTTCTCTGGGTATATGAAACTATCTCCCACTCTATCAATGACTGCACATGAATGAGGTTACGAGGACACATCATTCATATTGATTTTGATGCTCGAAGCTTCATGGAATCAGTGTTTAATCTTGATCTCAGTGTGTCACAGACTGCCGTCAAGGTTGAGATGTATTCTCTGTGCTGACAGAACAAAGATGAACAAGATCACAGCAGGACTATCTCTGTGCGCTGCTTTCCATTTTAAGACTTAGGCAGGCAGCGAAATCCAATCAAATACATTCGGAATGGTCCACAGCTAATTACCAGGACAATGGAAAGCCATGCAGCGATTACTGCCTTTGAACAACTTTGAGAATTATACAATTAAACACCACCTAGATTGCACAAGTCTTTCTAAAGGAAAGAGAGTACAGCAGAATCCATCGTGTAAATGCATCTTGGACACTGTACATGTGGCCGAATACATCGAATATATATATATATATATGTATACATATGTTCGATGTATTCTGAATTATTTTATCTGGAACAAGAGAAGAATCTCAATCGACATGACGTCTGCTTCTTTCATATTCTTTGTGTGGCATGCGGCATGTACAGAAATAAAGGCTCATTATAGAGGTCTGCATTGTGAGTATGGTGTTTGGTAAGGCCAAGTACAGTCACACTAATTAGGCTGCATATTATGCACATTCAATTCAACCGGAGATATCTAAATCCACATCAGGTGACCTGCTGTTAGCAGAAATGGCATACAGCAACACAAAACACGTAATAAGACACTTTTTCTTTCATCAAAGAAAGTGCTCATAGCAGACTGTGTTGTTTGTGTTGAGTGTGTGTGTGTGTGCGTGTGCATGTGTGTGTGGTGGTGGGGCTGGAGTGTGTAGGGTTAGGGTAGGGTTAGGGTAGGTTAGGGTAGAAGTAGGGTTAGGGTAGGTTAGGGTAGATGTGGGGTTAGCAAGGGCGTAGGTTTGCATATGGTCCATCGGGACTAGTCACGACCAAAGTTTGGGAAAGACACAATTGTCCCCACCAATATTTTGTTAATTTTAATTGCCTGTTACAAATAATAATTTTGCACAATATATTTGCAAACTCATTCGTATTATTATCGCGGTCCGGATCCGGACCCAGATGCCGTTGTATCCAGACCCAGGACCTAAAATAGATTTTATTTTGACAGAGTGCTTCTATTTTAACCGGCGGAGCTTTTTCAGCCGTTACGGTACTTGTTCAGCGGTGCAAGAAACACACCGACCAATGCGTTGCAAATCACATCACGTGATGCAGCTCAGCCAATCAAATATGGCTATTCTGACAAGTTTCCTGACTCGAGTGAGATGTACACACACCGGGGGAGAGATGAGGAAAGAGAAGGAAGAGCAGGAGAATAATGCTCGAGTCAGAGAAGTTATTTCACATAACTTTCTCCAAAAAGAGAAAAGTGGTCAAAGAGACCAGAGTCTTGAACCAAGAATGAACAGACTCTTATAGGTTCATTCTTCACACGGACAGTCTATAACCAGTGTGTCTCCAGTACGTTGCATATGTTTAGAGACAGTAGACAGACAATAGGCGGATCGCGCTCCGGATCCGGACCCAGATGCCGTTGTATCCAGACCCAGGACCTAAAATAGATTTTATTTTGACAGAGTGCTTCTATTTTAACCGGCGGAGCTTTTTCAGCCGTTACGGTACTTGTTCAGCGGTGCAAGAAACACACCGACCAATGCGTTGCAAATCACATCACGTGATGCAGCTCAGCCAATCAAATATGGCTATTCTGACAAGTTTCCTGACTCGAGTGAGATGTACACACACCGGGGGAGAGACGAGGAAAGAGAAGGAAGAGCAGGAGAATAATGCTTGAGTCAGAGAAGTTATTTCACATAACGTTCTCCAAAAAGAGAAAAGTGGTCAAAGTGACCAGAGTCTTGAACCAAGAATGAACACTCTTATAGGTTCATTCTTCACACGGACAGTCTATAACCAGTGTGTCTCCAGTACGTCGCATATGTTTAGAGACAGTGACGATTAATAAAAGCGGTAAATGAAGCGACACTACCAGACAAAGCACAACTGAAGTTGAGCAAACGTTGCCACTCACATAAATATACAAAATAAAACTAAGGCCGGGTAGGTTAGGGTAGAAGTGGGGATAGGTTAGAAGTGGGGATGAGTGAGGAGAAGAGAAAGGATGGTGCTTCTCTCTTTTCTACTTCCCCCCCTTCTTTTTGTTCTCCATCAACTATTTTTCTTTCTTTTGTCTTTTCAGTTCCCCCTAATGTCTATTCTCATTTTCTTTCCTTTCCTTCTTCTGTCTTTTCAATTCCTCCTTTTCTCTATTCTTGTTCTCTTTCATCTCTTTCTTCTCCCTCTTCTCCTCCTCCTTCCTCTCCTTCTTCAGCGTATTTTCCGCCTCCTTCCTCTCCTCCTTCAGCGTATTTTCCGCCTCCTTCCTGGCCTTCTTCTCCTCCTTCTTAATCTGCGCCTTCTCCTTGTCAGTTTGTTGGGCGAGCACTTGAAGCCTGAGGTTATCTACCTGGAGGTCAGCGTTTTCTCTCTGGAAGCTCTCCTCCTTTGCAGCAAGTTCGCTTCTCATCCGATCTTCCAGAGCCGTGAGTTTTATTTCCCACTCCGCCTCGCTCCAGATGAGCTCGCTGTCTTTCTGAGTAGCGTAGCTCTCCAGGTCCAGGATGGTCTGCTTCAGCTTCTTCTGCTCCTTTTCAAACTGCTCCTTCTCCTTGTCAGTTTGTTTGGTGAGCTCTCGAAGGCTGATGTTATGTTCCTGGAGGTCAGCGTTTTGCTGTGTCAGGAGCTTGATCTCGTCCTCCTTTTGGTTGTGCCACTCCTCCTCCATCTGTCTGCACTCTCTCTGCAGATCCAGCTCTCTCTGGAAGCTCTCCTCATTTGCAGCAAGTTTGCTTCTCATCCAATCTTCCAGAGCCGTGAGTTTTATTTTCCACTCCGCCTCGCTCTGGATGAGCTCCCTGACTTTCTGAAAAGCGAAGCTCTCCAGGTCCAGGATGGTCTGCTTCAGGTTATTCTGCTCATTTAGGTCCAGGATGGTGTGCTTCAGGTTATTCTGCTTATTTTTAAACTGCTCCTTCTTGTCAGTTTGTTTGGTGAGCTCTCGAAGGCTGATGTTATGTTCCTGGAGGTCAGCGTTTTGCTGTGTCAGGAGCTTGATCTCTTCCTCCTTTTGGTTGCACCACTCATCCATCTGTCTGCTCATTCTCTGCAGATCCTGCTCTCTCTGGATGTTATGTTCCTGGAGGTCAGCGTAGCTGTCCAGGTCCAGGAAGGTCTGTTCCTCACTTTTGAGTTTTGCCTCCGTGGCCATCATCTCGTTGTTCTCTTTCAATGACTTAACAACCTGGTTTAACTCGGCATTCTCGTTCTGCTTTTCAAGCAGTCTTTCACGAAGAGAAAGGATAATTTCGTCCGTCGTCTTCTCTGTGACCACCTTTTCTATTTTTCTACGCTCTAGCTCTGACTTGAAAGCATTGATTATTTGCTTTTTCTCACGGTCCCAAATGTGCTCTTTTGAGGCCATCCGCTTCTTCACGGCACGAATTTCTGATTTCTTAACCCTGATTATTTCCTGTTTCTCATTGTCCCAAGTGAGCTCTTTGCTGGCCACCTGCTTCTTCATGTCAACAATTTCTGCTGCCTGCCTTTCACAGAGAACCCTGATTATTTTCAGTTCCTCAATTAGCTCTTTCCCCTTCAAGGCAACACTTGCTGATGCCTGCTCGTTGTCTGTTTTTTGAAAGTCCATTTTGGCTGTTCTCAAGTCCTGTATTTTTTCACAATGGTAATGCGCTATTGTTGCTTGAGTGCTACTTTGAGGATGCCAAATGATAACTACGTTTCCCAGAGGATTTGAGGTACCTATATCAACTTCATCAAAGGCGGTTAATTCTAACAAAGATTCCGTGACATCACAAAACATGACATCATCGAAGGTTCTAGAATGTCAATGCAGTCAGTGTCATTCTAGAACCTTTGATGATGACCATGATGAATATGTCAATGATGATGTTATTGACATTCTAGAACCTTTGATGATGTCATGTTTGTTCCGAATGGTGGTCACATGACTACACTTGGTCACATGACTTCTCCAGACTAAAAAACCTGCAAAATAGAATTACAAAAAGGGATAGGCTACAGAAAATATATTAAAGGTTTGTCTTCCTCTATAATCTTCCTCTACTCAAACTGACAAAGTTTTACTTTTCAAACTTAATTACAACGCTGCAGGCCATCGCTCTCTCTCTCTCTCTGACATACACACACACATCAAATTTGCTTCAAAATGAACACTTACAAATCAAAGTTTACTAGATTCTGGGGCAATACATTTGGTCAACACACATCTCTCACTCGTAGCTCTGGTGACTGGAAGTCCCTGTCATACTGGAGAGTATTTATTTGTGAACTTCACAATAGTTGTGCAGAACAAAATAAGCATTGATAAGAAAAGGAAAGTCCTCCTTTTTGTGTCCTTCGCCCTCCTCAAAGCCGCAAACCGTGACTTGAAACGTCCGCTCATTGTATATATTTGTGGATTATTTTGTCCAGTCTTTATTTTTTAAAGGAAACACTGAATAAATCATGTCATCCATCATTTACTCTCGTCATTTATTGTTGTTTAAATAAAATTACCATTTCAAAAAATTGTTACAGGCTAATTTAAATCTAACTCTGCTCTAATAAAAGTAATTGTTTTATACATACAGTATATGTATGCAAAATTGTTAATTGTGATGCACCAGCTGGTATTTTGCTGGTGATTGAAATCAGGACAGTTTAAAGCAGGGGTCTCAGACTCGCGGCCCGCGGGCCAATTGCGGCCCACGAGCCGATATTGTGCGGCCCCCTGCCTAACATAAAAGTGTAATGTGAATGCGGCCCCCGCGTTTTTCTCACGCGCACCTTTTTGCCGAGTTGTTGCGCGAGTCGTTGTGGGCGTTTTATATTTACAACGTGAATTAGCGAAACTGTCACTTGGGTGAAACGTGATTCAGGAGTGACACCAAGTGGAAGGAAAATATAAAATATCTCACCCAGTCCCAGTCATGTCTTTCTCAAAACCTGCCGTGAAGAGAAAGTGGGAGACGGGATCTTTTTTTGTTGAGCACCGGGGCACTCAGACGTGTCTTCTATGCACAGAGAAAGTCGCGGTACATAAGGAGTACAACCTCAAACGGCATTACTCAAAGAGACATGCCGAGGAGTCTACAAAATACCGGGAGATGAGAGAGAGGCCCGGGCCGGCGATCTTAAAACATGTTTACTGAGGAGACACGATTTTTTTAAGAAAGCGAGCAAAGCGAGTGACGCGGCAGTCGAAGCGAGCTACGTGGTGAGTGAGATGATCGCCAAGGCGGGAAAGCCATTCAAAGAAGGCGAGTTCATAAAAATGTGCATGTTACAGGCTGCAAGTACAGTCTGAAAAACAGTCAGTTTAGCAACATCAGCCTTTCAGCCAACACAGGGGCAGAGCGCATTCTGACCTGTCAGGTGACAGATATGATCAACTGCTGGAGAAAGCCAAACATTCTGTGCATTCTCAGTTGCTCTTGATGAGAGCACAGACTTCAAGACACACAGAGCCACTTTTCAAATCTCTACTGACCCCTTCTCCTTTGATGTGCAAGATGCCCCTCCTGTGCTTCAAATGGAGCTCATTGACCTGCAGTGCAATTCTGAACTCAAAGCCAAGTTCAGGGAGGTGAGTGGAATAGCAGACAAGCTTGGACAATTTTTGAGAGAATTGCCCCCCACCTTCCCTGAGCTTTCCAGGATGTTAAAGCGGACCATGTGCCTTTTTGGGAGCACATATCTGTGTGAAAAGCTCTTCTCAACCATGAACTTTCATAAGTCAAAGTACAGGTCCAAACTTACTGATGAGCATCTTCAAGCCATACTGAGGGTCTCAACTGCTTCCTCCCTCAAGCCAAATGTGGCTGAGCTGTGTGAGAGGAAGCGCTGCCAGGTCTCTGGTAGCAAGGAGTAGGCAAGAGAAGCCTATGTTCTGAAGAACCCTTCATGTTCTGAAGAACCCGTTCATGCTCTGAAGAACCGTTCATGTTCTGAAGAACCGTTCACGTTCTGAAGAACCGTTCACGCTCTGAAGAACCGTTCACGTTCTGAAGAACCGTTCACGCTCTGAAGAACACGTTCACGCTCTGAAGAACCCGTTCATGTTCTGAAGAACACGTTCACGCTCTGAAGAACCGTTCATGTTCTGAAGAACACGTTCACGCTCTGAAGAACCGTTCATGTTCTGAAGAACTCTTCATGTTCTGAACTGTTGTTAATGAAGATTGGATCAGTTGTACTTCTTTTTGGAATACTTGATGCGGCCCAGCCTCACCCAGACTCTACCTCCAGCGGCCCCCAGGTAAGTTGAGTTTGAGACCCCTGGTTTAAAGTATGGTCCTGGATGTGTTGACAGCATTGACGTTAACTTAAGGAAGGAAATTAAGAAGCTGGTAGTGCAAAATTGAGTTTTCATGTGATTTGATAGTTATGGTATTGTGAAGGACTTCTTTGGGAACAAAGAGATTCATTTTTTATTAATAATATCAGAAGAAATATCTAAGTTGTAAAGGTAATAATAAAGATAGAACAGATTGATAAAACTAAATAAAGTATCACGGAATATTTGTACAAAAGTACAAAATATGAAGACTTGTAAATGCTGTAGCTGTTTGAGTTAGGGCGACATAAAGCGTAATGGTACTTTAAGATCACTTTCAAAAGCCGCACTTAAACATAACTCAGGATAATCAAATACTGCCAACTGAGAGCAGATAAAGGCTGAAGGAGCCTTTTCTCTTAACTTTATAGTTTGCATAGAGGTGTGGCCATAGCGGCTTGCACAGTTGTAATGATATTCCTGATTGTTGTCAGCCGCAGTAATGTTGCAGTTTATCTCCATAATCTCCATATCGTCAAAGTTAGAAAATATGAAAAAAATACTTTGTAAATGTTGTGCTAAATTCTCTACTTGAGTGTTATTAAATAATAACAAAAAATATCTCAAAATGCAACATTTCTGTCTTTGATTCTTTGGCTTTTTGCAATGAAGAGTTCAAAGCTAACAGCAGAATTTTCATGTATTTTAAGACATTCACCCTCACAATGTGCACTTCAATAGCGCACATTGTCTGACTACTGATTTCAGTCTTGTCTAATCGTAAAAAGATATGAGGCCATCTGAGGTCAGCAAAATTGAATAAAAAGAAAGTGTTCCTTAAATAGGTATTTCAAATGTGAAGTCTTCCATCATTTAAAACACCTTTGACTTCATCCTTGAAGTTTTTGTTTTTATTAGTTCGTCCATCAACTTCTGACGAGACGACTATCGCCGAGCACGCAGTCCCACAGCCGACCTCTGCACCACAACTGCACACAAGACAGGGTTGACTGTGTGTGTGTGTGTGTAGGTGAGTGTGTGTGTGCTCTCACCCCAAGTGAAACAGGGATTGACCGCTGGGTTAAATGCAGAGGTAAAATTGCATGCATGTACCTGTATGTATATGAAGATTGTAATAAAGTTTAAGTCTATGAATAAAAATTTAAAAAAATCATTCAAAATATTGGTAAAAGGGCTTGTGACTCAGTTTGCGACAGCGCACGAGGGTTAAGGTTAGGCGGGGTTTCCTTTGATCCATACGTGTCAAGGGAAAAATGTCAGTTAGCAACCTACCATCAAGTAAACAGTAGACACGTAACAGCAACAACGACTTTTCTGCAAATTACTGGATAATTTCAAATCAGACTGCAGGAAAATCTGTACCAAGTATCGCAAAAAACAAGTAGAACCCAGGAGATTGCACTCTTAGAAACAAACAGATCAAGTGCTGGGACAGGACTCAGCTGGACGAAGGATCGTCTCTTGGTGTTATACAAATGACAACGCGCATCAGATCCAGAAATAATCTCAGCCCTTTTACTTCGGCAGACCAATGAACACAGCGATAGAGACAGCTCCCTGGCACAGAGGAATACTGATGAAATACTGAGATATTGTGCAAGCTTGTCCTCTGCTCTTCGTGCCATGACACACGGGTAACAGAAGCCCTGGTACTAGGTACTAGGCAGGCTTGGGCCCCGACAACAGGATTTATAATCACAGCCAGAATAGCAAAGGGGCAGACTAGCCGCCCTGACAGAGGTGACCTCTACATCCTGCTGAGCTGATTGACAATTTTCCAGCAGCAATATGTGATTATAACCACAAGGAGCCATTATAATGCTCACTACAAGAGGTTAAGTGCCGGCAGAAGCCATGCGGCCTCAGACCTTGAGGAATGAATCGAACGAACAGTGTTTCATGCATGACAACAAACTGATAAAAATAGATCCTGATAAAACAATATAACAATATATATATTTATTTGAACCATAAATGGAACCTTTTGGACACAAAAAAGACATACGACAAGAATTTGACAAGGGTTAATGTTTTCATTTGACTATGTTTAAAAGTTTTTATTGAAGTTTTGATGTTTTACCTTCTCTGTAACAATGATTATAGGCCTTGTAGTGTTTTTAATACTAATATCACAGTTAATATCACAGTAACTAGATGATCTGAACTGAAACAGTTTCAGGAATATGGATTGGAAATCAGATATTGTGACTTTTTATTCATACTAATTAGTTCGAATTGGTATAGCTGCTCTATTTTTCACTATTTTACACTTTCAATGAATTTTTGAATACTTCGGCTGTTGTATTACATTATTTGAAGTCATGTATGCTTTATCCAGGAAGATGCACTTAAATATTGTTTTGAGGTCTGAGGCAATCGCTCTAACTAGTAGGTTTATAGTAGGTTTTAGTCATGGAGTCTTCAGGTTTGTCTCTTTGTCATTTTATTCATGAGCATTATGTAATTATCCACCTTCCAGTGTCGTCTCCTTCTTCTTTGCATTTTTCGTTGGATTGCAATGCCAGCTTTTAGGTGCATACCACTAACTACTGTGAAACAACATGTAGAACAGGATCTAGTTCACGTTAGTTTGTCATACAGTTTCCAGTGTCAATGCCAACTCCAAATATAACCATGATTATATAAAAGTCTATTATTGTTTTCAGATTTTTTTTTTGTTAACTGTCAGTTGTGTGGAATGTTAAGTGAAGGTGCTTTTTTTTCTCACACACTTCTAGATATGCAGCATCAATGGATGAGAAGCTACTCTAGTTTGAAGTTGGTTTAAGTTTGGCTTCTGAGCATACTTTAAACTTTAAAGTATGCTCAGAAGGTCCTGGATGTGTTGATAGCATTGACGTTAAGGACATTTAGGAGCTGGTACTGCAAAATGGAGTTTTCACGGTGTTCAACAAGAGACAAAGTTTTTAGTTTTGTCCATTGCTACAATTCTACAGACGCATAACAGCTCGGGGTTCAGAGGGTTAAGAATTTCTGGTATTTAAATAGTTCTCTGATTCAAGGATGAAGCCTTAGCTGGTGCAGTTCTCACTCGTGTCCAACAGGGAGCAATGCAGAGATGTAGAATCTCCTTTTGTGTTAAAAGGATTCCTGCCAGATGCACCATAAAATATGCATGATAGTGCGTTCTCTTTGAAGCCAGTGGGAAAAGGAAGGGCAATCACTGCCATTTTACAGTTTTAGAACACTTGTTTTGCCTCTCCTGCTATTATAACGTTATTATGATACAATTATTGGCAAAGGGATTGATTTACACACATTTAATGCATTATTCACAACTACAATTGGCCGCAAAATACAGTCGACTAAATCACAAATGACACGGTTGAGATCATCTGTAATAGATCTGTGTTTTACACTGTTTGGCCAACAGGTGGTTGTGTGTGCACGTGAAGCCTGAGGAAATGAGCCCTTTTGCAAACTTGACCATTACTCCATCAATCAAAGTCATGACTGGAAAATAAAATGAACCAAACACGTTTTCACTTCAATGTTTTTATTTATCGCGCAACATAAAACAATATTGTGGGTTTTTTACCACATACACTATGTATTCACATAATACACCATACAGCTACAAAGAGAGAGAGACTGAACAAAAACACTTTTTTACATACTGCATCCTTGACATGAAAATAAAGAACCAAGAACAATCCGAACTCAAAAAGGAAAGTAGCTGCCAGTCGTGTAGGTTCATCTTTTTTTTGTTGTACGGGCCAGGGTCCAAGTCTCTATCCCAAATTTGTAGAGTGTTCATTAAATTAGGTGTTCAACAGACTTCTAAATGTGGGCCATACACAGTGAGATGCATTTGTATATCTATGTGTGTGTGTGTGTGTGCGCGCATGTGTGTGAGAAAGACAAAAATATACACGTGTTAAGAATAAGAGAGGGGTTGAGTAAAGGAAGTGCATGACCAGGGAGAGGAAGAGGGGCAGAACACAACTATTCCTGTTTTGTTCAAATATCTTCGCATTAAGTTAACATGAACGTGTACAACATACTCAGAAGATCATCTCAACAGCCTTTGATACTTGCGCTGCACCAAACATGAAACCCAGATAACAGTCTTCATATCATATGATTCTATATCGCATCCTAGTTTTAATAAGTTCAAGTACAATATGGAATGAATGTTAATAGAGAATGTATTCAACTGTTTGAGTGCCCCCCCCGCTGCCGTCAAAGAGAGATGTCATTTTGTAGCATCGTAACAAAAGACTTCATGAAGTCAGCACCGGGCAGCTTCCCATCCTGTGAAACTGCCTGAATCAAAAGTATACTTCTCTTGACATTCGAAGTGCTCAGAAAAATATTTGTGGTAATCATTTATCCCTCGCATTTGTTTTTGTTTTTTTACACAGTGAATGTTAAGTTGTAGCATCATAGCACCAGCTGACCGATCCCCCCCCCCCATCTCAGTACGAGCTTGGGAGGAGGCGCCTCTCATGATGAGCTTCCACCAACCTCTTGAGAAGTTAGAAATCTACAAAGTTATTAAGATATCATATACACTGTATCCTCAGCACCCATTGTTAGGCAAGTGTGTGTGTGTGTGTGTGTGTGTAATGTGGGCCATGCATTATGGTAGAAGAGTAAAATGGGCCGTTACTGTACCAGTCCCAGCCCCAGCACCAGTCAAACTACTGTTGGCCATGTTGTGTGTATCATACGATTAGTTATTACAAACACATGGTATCTTCCAGAGGGGTCATGATTTTTAAGCCAAGTTACTATGATGAGAACTATTATGAGTAGATAATGACAGATACATCTAAACAAGCAGGGAGTCTCTTACCTGATAGTCTAACACAACTGACAAAGACTGCCGGGCTGGGCTATTACTCGCTAAAACGTCGCCCACTGGTTCACCTCAGCCTGGCTCTGAAACTACCAGTATGCTCCTCAACATCACTTCTTTGGATGCGGTCCTGCACATGATCGGTGGTCAATTTGTAAAAGGCAACTATACTGATATTAAGGAAACAGTTCAACATTTTGGGAAACATTGAGACTTAGATGAGGAGCTCTATACCGCTCTCCTTTCTGTACGCAGCCAGTTAGCTTAGCTTAGCATACTCTCGGCAGAGAAAGGAAAGTAAATAAGCACATTTCCCAAAACATCAAACTATTTATTTAAACAACAAACAGCAGATAGTAGGTCTATGGCTACCTCTTTAGATTTGACTTCAGCTGTTGTTTAGTCCCATATAGTTACATTTGTTTTCAAGCGTAAATAGAAATTTGACATTGTTTTTAATTTGTAATGACAAGAGTGTCTCTTGGGTTGTTGACACTTGCTGTAAAATGTCAAATGGTGATTTACTGTCGAGCAGAAAAAGCTTTTCTAAAACCCTGAACTTCATACTTTTTTGCAAGAATAAGGTTTTGGTCAGAGAACTGCATCATGGGGGATCCTCCAGTTATATTGACTGTTGTTGCCAGTGAGTAAGTCATGTGTGGTTTCAGGTTACATAATTGGGCTTTTTAGAAAGTGACAGGTCTCTGTCAGTTACATGTTGACAAGGGGTTACAGTACTTACGAAAGCAGAACAGCAGTGTTACTAAGCACACATTTACACACAACACATCGGGACCAAGTGTTGCTGAGGGCTGTCAGAGCCTTCAAAATACCCCCTTGTCATTCATGGTTTAGTTACTATCCTCACCAGTTAAATAATCTTACCTAAATATTTTAATATTTACATTTTTATCTCTCTCTTGAGAAAAAAAAACAAAAAACAAAACAGAAAAACTAAGCTTCAAGTTGTCAATAATCGGCTTTCTTTTTGTCATTAAAATCAAGATTAAAAGTGCTTTTATAAATCTTTTCTTCTCTATGTACAATTTGTATTAGCTATATAAAAAAAGATGAAAAACAATAACATCAAAGACAATCATTATCATCATCACCATGTAGTAATAAATAAGAGTAAAAAAAAAAAGAACAGGTTAAAATGAGTGTGGAGATCTAGAGCACACAAAGGGACATATGCATGATTTCTGCCCTCAGTAGCAAGTTGTTGATTGTGACCAGTGTCTCTACAGCGTGAGGCAGAGCGCTGGAGACCCTCGGGAGAGGTGACGGGGGTCTTTCACAGACGACCAGGGCCTTGACCCAAACAACCACCCAGCAGCCAGGAGTCTGCCTCGATCCAATTCTGTTCGTCGCTCATTTTCATTTTCGGCAAATGTTGCAAGTTAACCAATGTCACCGATCGGATTCAATGAATTAAATAGTCACACGGTCGACGCCTGAAAACAAAAACGAGTGGTTCGCAGGATTCTATCCAGGCTATCAAATAGTCTCTCAGGCTATCAAATAGTTTGAATCTTTTTCAAAGTGAGAGATGCATTGACTCAACGCGCTTGCATTTGACGCCAACTCCCAGGTCTCCGTCTCCCCAGGTCTCCGTTTAGCTCTCGGGACTTTTTGTTATCCCTGTCAATAGGTTACCAACAATGCACTGCAATGACTGTACTTTCTCTGCCCTGTAAAGAGTACTTTGTTTGAGACAAAACCACTTTGACACAATAAAATGCAAAAAATTAAATAAAAAAGCACCTCAAAAAGAAACCGGTTCTCAAGCCCAATGACGGAGCTGCAACCCCGCAGAGCGGCCACTTTGATTGACTGGCTCTGCGGTGACAAGGTTTCTGCAGAAGGACACATCTCTCTCTCTGCTCGAAGATGACAGCACCATGCAGAGGAAAGAGTGGGTCCTTCACAGTAAATCAAGGGTAATAGGAGAGCACCAGAGTGTGTGTAGTAGTAGCACCAAAAGCACTGCTGTCCCAACAACGTCTCCTTCTGCTCAAACCCAGGACGGGCTTCCCACCAGCATCCATTCACATCTGTGCCACTAGATCAACTTTACCATGGTCAGCAACAGGGTGTGAGATCCCCCTCTACTGGCCATGGGTGGTTAAAGTAGCAAGGCTACAGGTTTCTGAGTGGATCTCACGTGCTAAGGTTTGTTTGTACACACCACTTTGAACCGGGAGTCACTGCTGCCCTCTAGAGTTTACACTGGGAGGTGCTCCCGCATACTTGAACGTTATAAGAAGATAAAGTGTGCCACCTGTTCCGTCTCTACGTGGTAATTGTCGATCTGGGTCAAACGGCATTTGCAATTAGAATCACTTATTCCGGCCTCTGTGGAGCACCAGATATGTGCAGTTACGGGAGCACATGACGAGCAAAGGATGCCGATGTCTTGAAGCAATGAATCTCATCATTCTGCCACTCCACCGTGGTCAAAACAAATTCAATTGCTAATACTAGTTGAGGCAGGTTAGAGAGCACCTAAGTACAGCATCAAGTGCCATGTAGAGTAGCGGGATTAAACAAATCAATCAGAGCTGAAAGTTGAGCACCAGTCTGAACTTGGAGGGGCACAGAAGAGGGGGAGGAGGAGGAGCACGTCATCTGACGACAAAGAAGCAGCAACCTTCTTTTTTCCAAATGTGGTTTAAGGGGCAACTGCAATTATTTTCAACCTGGGCATTATTTTCCTACAATGCTTGGTTTGAATTTAGTTTTTGTCTTTAAGGAGCTCTCCTGTCGTGAGATCAGACAGACATATCTACACATTTTCAAAATAGAGATCGATGAGAAGCCTACTGAAAAGGCTTCTTTTTTTAGATACGCATGTATGATGACTGTAATAGTGAGTTGCTGTCTTACCGGGCAGATAACGGCTCCTCTAAGTACAGCTGGAGGATTGACAAGAACAAAGAAAATCAAAAACAGAAATAAGGGAACACGTTTTCCAAACATGGAAAAGCAATTGCCTGAGTCTGACTGACTCCGACTGATTGATTTAAAAAAAATATATAACCAAAAACAATCACATCATTAATAATAACATTAATGAAAACAGCAATAATAAAAAACAAACAAGTCTTCATTATAATAATACCTGTAATAACAACATTGACAGTAACAATAGCAATCATAATAATATCGATAATAATAGCAATAATTAGAATCATTCAAATTCTATGAACAAGAAAAAGCAATGGAGATCCCCTCCAAGGAAGAGAGGAAGAGCACCACAGGCAGTATGTCTGAAGCCCAGACAACTGCCTGACATGAGGTAAAAAACAATAAAAACCTCCCCTCCGTCAAGTGGACTGCGGAGGTGGCAGGATGGAGAGATGCCAGACTGTGGGACGGCTGAGAGACATTCATCCTGCTCACTGCTCTCTCCAGCCCTCCACTGCACCACTCTGTAGCTCTCAGTTTGTATCTGTCTGACCTCAGACAAAGTGGCTGTAGGGCCCAGTGAGGCGGGTGAAGGCATAGGGAGACACAGTAACCGTAGAGGAGGTGTGGAACGTCGGGGCTAACCGCGTCACTGGGCCCTCCCTCTTGTCTTTAGATTGTCCAGGTCCTGGACTGGCACCTGCCACCGTAGCCCACTTGCGTTTCTTCCCGAGGGCCTTGATGTCTTCCTGGGAGAGGCCGAGGAGAGCCGCTTCCTGCTGCCTCTGCAGCGTTCGCTCCGCCAGCAGCTTCATTTTGGCTTCCCAAATCGCTAGGCCGTGCACGGGCTGGTTGAGGTTCTTGTGCTGGTAGAAGACCAGGGAGATGCGGGTGGGGTGGGCGCGATCAGGCTTTCTGAGCGGAGTGGTTGCATGTAGTTCCCGACGGGCACATTCAATCAGGATGGAGCCATGGGCTGGTGCTACAGCTACACCACCAATGTTGGGATCCAGGAAGTTGTGCTCGCTGTCAGACCACTCCTCTTCGTCGTACTCGTCACAGCCCTTGGTGCTCTCAGCGTCGCTCTCAGCTCGGCTGGGAGTCCAGCAGCCCTGATCTGACTGCTGCAGGGCATCAGGGAAGAGACGACCCTCGGGGGTAGGGCACGGAGAAACGCCTGCCATTGAACCTCCGCAAGACTTCCAGGCCTTCTCTTGGAGCCCAAGGGGAGTGGAACACCGACTTTCCCCAGTCTTGGACCAGATCTTGTCAGGATAGGCTCCTGCAGGATTGCTGTGCTTCAAACCGGGGCTATATGCCGCAGGCCCCATGGCCCAAGCATTCGGCTGAGGACTAGGAGCAGGGCTGGCCCAGTTCCTGGGGGTGCCCGGGCCTGGGGTGCCTGGCTGTGGTGTAACTGAGCGTGAGTGAGAGCTGCCAGGCTGTGGTGTACCTGTCTGAGGGGTGCTTGGGCGCATGTTACCCGGGAACGCTGTCCCTAGGTGAGGTGATGGAGATGGAGAGGGAGAGGGAGGTACATGGAGCGATGGCGATAGAGCAGGGGGAGCAATCAGGGCATTTGAGCCAGGGTAGGATGTCCACTGCTGGGGGAAAGGAGAGGGCTGCCGCTGCTGGGGATGCTGGTGAAGCTGCTGCTTGTCCGGGTTCAACAATGAGGCTTCGGGACTGAGTTTAGCGTTCAGATGGCCTTCCCAGTTGGTGGGAACGATACTTCCATTAAACTTGTGCCCATGCCAGGCTGCAGGCTGGGGGCTGTTGCTAGGTGTGTTGGCACCGGCCTGGCTCTGCATTGTGCCTTCATAGACTGGCACATCCATAGGCTCCTGTTTGATGACCGGAGTGCCTCTGTTGGAGGATTCAGAGCAGACAGAGGAAGGACGGGACTGGTTGTGGTGTGCATGCTGGACATAAGCGCTGAGGTTTGGTTGGTTGGCTTGCTCTGAGTGGCTGTGGCAGGACTGGGCCAGTCTGGCCTGAAGGCTCTGAATATCAGGCTTCACGTCAACCTGAACAGCCTTGCCGCCTGTTTTGGGCAAAGAGCTATTTCGACCCTCGTAGGTCCTCAGCTTAGGGGGGAAAAGTGCATTGGGGGAGTAGTTGTAGTAGCCATAGTGCATTTGGGGCAGATTGTGGTGGTAACCGTTTACTGGGTCTGATGCAGAGGGCTGGCCAGTTGGGGGAAGGCCTCCCCTTGCATAGTAGGCAGGGTGTTGATAGATGTTGAATGGGTCTGCTGCCGGCACAGGGTATCCATCTATTGATCCATTGAAGGGCTCCTTCTTGATGTTGGGCTTCACCTCTTGTTTTATAATTGCTGAATGTTTGAAACAAAAGAAAGATAAATTACAAACTAAACTTAAAACCCATTGATGTTTATAATTGTTGATGTCTTCTGTTGGAGTTCTGTTGCACATTGATTGCAGGTTAGAGTTATGGTACATGCCCTTTCGGCTATCGGACAAGACCTCCAAGTGAAGCAATTTTAAATAATTTGCCTTACAGTCAGGACATCTGTGGAACATATGCAAAGTACATTATGGGTGACACAAAAAACAAACCTTTATTGCCTTGGGGTTGAGGGGAACCTGTGATGCAGACCTCAGCCTTGACCACTGTTTTCTCTGGTGTCTCTCCTGCCTGCTGCATGAGTTTATTTTTCTTCTTCTCCGAGTTGGCTTTCTTGGCCTCCAGTCTGCGCTGTCGGCAGGACTTGGCAGGTTCGGGCAACTTGCGTACCTCGCGGCGAAAAGCCTGAAGCACATGGATGGCTTTTGTCTGCATCTTGAGACGCTGGGCCTCCTCGCTGCCAAACTCATCGGTCGGGGAGATCCTATAAAGAGGCAACACATGGAGCTGCTCATCCTCTGGAACCTCCTTCATATTACGGTTGTTCTCCTTAGTCAAAGTACATACCTAACAGAGAGAGAGAGAGAGAGAGAGAGAGCGAGAGAGAGAGAGAGAAGGAGAGCAAGATGAAATGTAAACTGTTCCAAGCGGGAAAACATCAACATTGTAAATTTAACTTATTCACACAAAAGAACAATATATCCTTTATTCACTCCAAATACCCCACAAAACACACACATGTAAGAATCTGGTGAGGGATCTTACCACTGTGCAACCATTGTGGAGGTTGTGCTGGTCCTTGTGAGCGTGGGCACAGAAGTCCATGCAAGCAGTGACTCCAGAGAACGGCCGGCCCTCCTTCAAGCCCAGCCTGCAGTCTGGAGCTTTCGACTCCGACTGGCACTGAGGAAGAGGAAAGAGATCACTTTAATATCCTTACATTTCACTTCACAGGTGTGATATTCCATATTGTCAAAACAACTTAGTCAGAGTTTAGTCAGTCACTGTGAGTCAATTATTTTCTGTTTCTCAGTCAGCATCGAAGTGGGAAGTGTTATTATGTGAAAGTCTTCATGGTCTCGTGTACAGCAGTCATTGTGTTTGACGAAGATGTCGAGTGTAGTTGGTGGCGGCATGAGGTTGACTGTGATGGGTATTAGCTCGGGCCGTAACAGTTTGCACCGAACCGTCACGGTATAGAGGCCACGGCCTGGTGCACACAGCCTCACGCAGAACACATGGTATGTAGATTGTTGCAAATAGTGTGGAACCAAAGTTGTGAAAAATCATGACTTTTGTGTGCCGTTACACTTCTCGTATTTTCCTTTTGCAACAAACCTGGTTACTGTAGGCCTGTGGCGCCAGCTGCTTGTACAAAGGAGCCAACTCAGTTGCCAGATGTTGGAGGTTATCCCTGACTTTGTCCTCCTGACGAGCACAAGCATAGATCACAGGTCAAAACAAAACACAGAGCCAAAGAGCCATAAAATGGAAGCGCAAGATTATTAAAAATGATTATCGTTGATGTATTCCTGTACAATGCATACAACAAGTGGCTTTGATGTGATGAGTACCTCTTCAGGGTGATCTCCTTGTAGCCTGAACTTGCGCGGTATTTTGCTTCGGGCGTACTTACAGCCATTAAAGTACATACTCCAGGAGCAGCCAAAGGAGAAGGAAGCGCCACAAGACTCACTGTCCTTGCCTTGACACGCACAGGTACGACTGCAGGGGGAGACAGCGAGCATGTTCTCAGCTTCAGGTATACATGGTGTGTGACCCCAGCATGCTTTACATCATGAGTACACTGTATTTCTACTGGGCTGAGTGGGACACAACAATGTGGCAGAGAGAAATGTCAATGAGGGAATTTGTGCTTTCAATCTGCTCTATGCACATTCACCAACTTGTATGTAAGAAAACCAGTGTGAAAGAGTTCCCGTCAGCTACTCACTCATCATTGAGGCCACAGCGTCGGCTGGTGACGTTGCCGTGTTTGGTGAGGGTGCCACTGAGCTCGTGGTACAGCTTGTCAGCCAGAGCCCTCGGGACACCTTCCCAGGCCATGATGAGGATGATGAGGACGGCGTTGTCACAGTGGTGGCCCGCACGCGGACGCACCAGACACAGCAGCTTCTCTGTCTCGCTGCCACGGCGGATCACCTGACAGGAAACAGAGCTCATCGTTATTTGGGTTTTTCTTTATCCAGGGGAGTTCAGCTAGGTCGACACCCTGGCTCTTTATCAGCAACACCTTCATTTATGCTCACTAAGTACCACTCCCTTCATTTGAATCGCTACTGTACCTTGATTTTTAATACCTGTACTGAAATCTGACCTGCTGTGGTGAATGGATACCATTCCTAAATCTGCTGCTGCTTTATGTTGAATACATTTAGCCAGAGAGAATCACACCATAAAAATATACCAGTGGACCAAGAATATACATATCCAATATTTTGCTTCTCATAACCTCAATATCTGATTCCCCAAAACAGTTACTTTCTTCCAGAAACTCCACACTCTCCAACACACACCCACACTCCCCCTCTCTCAGTAGGATAGCTGTTTTGAATCCATAAAGTCATTAGCAGGATGTGTCAGGGGTGACACAGGAGGGCAGGCTAGACAGTTGTTACAGAGAGTGAGACCTCCTACTTGTTTACTCCCATTAGGTGACAAACGTGGCTGGATGTCTCCCCAGGACCTCTCATTATACACACACACATGCTGCATACATCTGTCATTGTTGTCAGGTGGGACAACAGTACAAAACAATACTTTTCCTCCCTGTCACTTAAAAACAATCAGGCTTTGACTGAGTTGTTAACATACTGTCACAAATGTTACTTTTGAGAGTCGTGGGTCGTTATTCTACTTCGTAAACTCAATAAAAGAAAAAAGAGGAGACCTTGACAGTACCAAGTCTCACCTACGTTATTAAAAGGCTCTTTCAGAACTTCAAACCGATGGCAGATGTCATGTGACGTGATGCTACTTACCCACTTAGCAATAGGACATCCTCGTGAGCTCTTTCCCTCTCTCCCTGTGTACACCACCTTCTCAATCCGGACGGCCTCCCCCTTCTCTCCATACCTGCACAGGAGGAGAAACGCTTTAGTTCTGAGCCCTGAGGCTTGACTTTAAGGCTCTGACACGCCACGGTGACACTCAGCTGGCCTAAATCGGAACACACTGTGTTGTCTTTCCTGTGTGTCGGGGCCCTAAGGGGCCACCGAGCCGACCTCAAAGAATTTGCAAACTGACTGATCAGACGCTTTGCATCACTTCTAGTGGTCTCATAAAAGTTGCAGTCAAGCACACAACAAACCATTCACCTGACAGCCAGTATGGATGTGTGCTCATTAAAACACATGCTAAATTAGCTTACGATGTCATGCTGTGAATCTGTTGAAACAGTCTGCTCAACATTAAAAACATTAACAGTTTGGAATTATTGTTTGTTTTGCCGCCTGTTATTTTTTGCCTGTGTTTTCACTGAGTGTGTGATATTTGGAAGTCTGTGGGAGAAGTGGTGGATGTCAATTCTGACAAAGACGGGCCAACCTCGGCAGCACTGGCTGCTGAGGAGTGTTCACAGGGCTCTGCTTAGACTCTCACATGAGCGGCAGAGTAAACCAGAAGCCACTAGCCTCGGCACAGCGCCAGCCAGAGGGTCTTCTCTCGGAGATATTTCTGTGCCCGTGTTTGCTGTGTTGGGCAATAGCGGTGCTACGAGTAGCGGCGTAACTGGTTCAATTCGATTTCTCAGTAGCGTGGTGGTAGCGTTGCTGTTTTCTGAATAAGAGAGCTTCTCAGTAGCTGAGCTTTTATTGATTCAGTAGTACAGCAGCGTCCACACATTTCTGAAGCTTGAGCACCCATGGATGTTAGAATTAAGTGTGCATTGATAGTCAAATATACAATATAAATAATCCTTTATATTGCATTATTAATTACATTATTAACATATTATATACTTTGTATTAGGCATATATATTTATATTACTGATATATTACATTAATACCATTGACTTGGAATGAAGTAGGTTCAATAAAAAAAGATTGCTTTGATGTTAAACTACTTTATCAATGCTGCTGTAGCTTATATGGCTTTTTCTTCAGTGTGGTGAAGCTTCATTTAGTGTAGAGTAACTGGTAGCTCAGCTCACTACAATTTTCTAGTATCTTGCCCAACACTGTGTGTTTGTGTCCACACGTGCGTGCATGAGCTCATTTTGTGTATCCGAAAAAATCTACTTGTGTGTATGTGTCTGTGAACCCTTGCTTGAGCAAATAATGGAGTGTTATGAGATTACTAAACAGCAGTCCGAATGGTGCGTGTGTGTGTTTTCGGGTCTGTTGGTGGAGTGAGGGTGTGTAGAGGAGGAGGCGATGTCAAAGGTTACGTTGGGATGGGGATAGGTCATCAGAACTGGTCAGAGATTTGCTCATGGCTTAAATCAGATCTGCTGCTTGCTCGATATCTGCCATTGTGCAAACTTCAGCCCTGAGTAGATTTGGTGTGACAGTGAACACAAGGGGCTCTGACTGAATAGGAATCCCCCGATGGTGGCTCAGAGAGTGGGAGGGGAATAGGCTCTGTCACCACGGGGGTGGCCCGCTGGGGTCAGGGGTGGGCCAAAGGTCATTTAGGGACATTTGGGGCCTTAACTTCTTATGTCATCTCTCAAACAAAAAAAGTGGCAACCCCCCCCCCCCCCCACACACACACACACACACTCATCCTGTGCTCTTCTGGGACTAATGACTCATTGCTCTTACTGAAATCCAGCCTTTCAGTGCAGAATGTGTGGCTGACTACAATATTCAGTACTGTTAACATGAAGCACAACACAATGAGGCATCCGGTTATAACAAGAGGTTGCACCAAGTACAAGGTGTTTTTTGCACTCTTGGGTTACAAATAACATAACAAGATATTGTCAGAATGTGTTAATCAGGCTATAAAAAAATATAACAACTCTTTATTCAGCCTTAAAAACAGCTGATCACCGCCTTTGATCAGAGCTATGTTTTAGTAAGATAGACCATTGATGATGATTTAAAGATTGTTGCTGCGATTTGGTTCTTAAAATGACCAGCGTGGGCGCTTTTTGGTGTTCCTTGAATAAATACTCATCCTATAAACTCAGTCTGTCTTTTTAACACCAAGTCTGCTGACGCATAGCAGACAAGGTAACAACAGCCTTTGGGAGTGGTTTGGTGAGGCTGCACATTTATTTTTACCTTCAACTCTTATTGTGAGATTATTTGTTTGGTTTAATGTTTTAAACAGAGCGATTTCAGCTTTGTATGCATGTACATTTGTATCTATAAACACCAAATGTCAGCCCTGAAGACTGTTACATAATATAAAAAACTACACTTGATATTAGAGCACAAAAAATGCAGAATCTTTCCTCCCTTCCGCCTGTCTTCATCTTTCTCTGTCGCTCCCCCTCATTCACCCCATTCCCAGCTTTCATCTGTTGCTACCCTTGTGCTTCTGCCTCTGTTATGCTGATGATGCTGATATTTCCTGTTTCTCCAACTGGATTCTGGGTCACAGATTCCCTCAGGACAAAATGAGAGGAGGAGGGCGGGAGGAGAGAGGAGGAGGAGGAGGAGGAGAGAGGAGGAGGAGGAGGAGGAGGAGGGAGCGACAGGGAAAGCAAGAGCATGTAGGAGGAAGAGAAAAAGAGAAGAGGAAAAGACTCACCTCGTCTCCATCAGGTCTCGTATGGAGGCGACAGTAGGTCCAGATCCCAGGTGATTGTAGTAGGGTCCTTCATCTTTCTCCAGGATTTGTTCTAGCAAAATAGACAGTTGAGGGTGAGGAAAGAGCACATAGCTGGACCTGAAAAAGCACTCTGGCAAATTCCACACTTAAATTTACACAATTATTCATAATATGGTGAGGATACAAATGGTGATGATAATGTGTATTACATATGTGGGCAACTGTGGCTAAGTGGATAGCGGGCCGTCCTTCAATCAGAGGATCTGCGGTTCGATCTCCGGCTCCGCTAGTCACATGTCGATGTGTCCTTGAGCAAGACACTTAACCCCAAAATTGCTTGCCTACGGTGTAGAAATGTGATAGAATCTGAATTGTAAGTCGCTTTGGACAAAAGCATCTGCTAAATGACTGAAATGTAATATTAATACCACTCTGTGATGAACACTTGAGTACATATACAGCTATTATTTAGCCTGCTCTAATATTATGAGATTGTAAAAGAAGGAATATTACTATTGTATTAGGTTTCATTTTTTAACTTCCTTATCTTACAGAGAGGAAGTGAAGCAACATTTGACTCACTTTACCAGCATCATATTTGCAGGAGCTATGATCATGTACTGTTTTGGTGGATATTTCTCCTAAAATCTCTTCTCAATTTGTGGAGCAACACCAAAGAGATTTTTTAGACCTATGATTCTGCATTAAATATCTTATTCGACTATACATGTATGTCATTTTTGCGTCAATATTATCAGCAATGTCACCAAAATCTTCTGCAGTGATATAACTTGGGCTTTATAAATGTTCTTGCACATCACTTTGATCAAATAAATAATTTCTCTGCCTCAAATCCCAAAGTACTAGTGCCTGGATAGAGTCCTGCTTGAAGTAAATGTTTCACTCACGTTGAGAATATGAACAGTAAAAGCCCCGTGACTTCAGTAAAGAATGAAGAGTCTTTGCTAGAAATCACATCTCAGTTGTTGTAGTTTTGTCAAATAAATCAAAGGCGGTTGTGTGTTCTGAAGTATTTTTGGACAAACTCAAAGGCATCCTTCTTTGTGGTTGAAGCTAAATCATCTGAGGAGCGTGAGATTGTACAACGAGTTCCCACAAACACACATGAACACACAGACAGAGGACTGTGACTGCAGGGTGTGGTGCCTGTGTGCAGACACTGTAAAGCAGAAGCTCTTTGAGGGAGTGATGAATGACTCTGTTTGTGTGAGTGTTATGAGGGAGTAGGGTGTGTCTGTGTGAGTGCTGTGTGAGCATCTCTGCTTATGTTGGGTATGAGCGCGTGAACGTGTATTTGACCATTGTCCTACACACATCTTTGGATATAAACCACGTCCTAAGACTTCAGTGCTAATCTTTAGCACGGTGTTGCACACACTCTGGATAACAACATTAGCTAAAGGCTCTAGCTGTAAATGCTTTACACTCTCAGCTGATTATCTTAAGCGTAGACATACAGTCAGGGTTGTGTGTGTCTCTGGTTCAGAGGCAATATGAGGTCACATTCCCCTGTCGGTGGAGGGAGGCACCAGGGCGTGGCTCAGGGCAGGAAGTGGACGAGTCACAACAAATTATTGCATGGAAATTGGTTGTGTGTACTGTGCAGACCGTGGCTGCTTACTGTATCTGTTTGTGTAGGAGGCGGTCTCATTCCAGCGCAGTGTTATGCTACAGGAAGTCGACAGGGCAGTGCGTAACCAGGCTGTACAATGGAGACTTATTGTCTGCTGGTCTCTACTCTGAGTAACAACACACAGCTAAGCAAGGGGTTCACAGCAGCTGCTCTCCGCCTGCTGTGAACCCCTTCAATGACAGCAATGGTCTACTTACCAACTCTAAACCCTTCATAGCACTACAGTTAAAACTCAGTAACTGTAAGGACATGCTGGTCATTTTTTAACACAGTAGCTTCTCTGAGAACAAACTCTATAATAATTCAGATATTGCACAAA
Source organism: Melanostigma gelatinosum (assembly GCF_949748355.1). NCBI lineage: Eukaryota > Metazoa > Chordata > Actinopteri > Perciformes > Zoarcidae > Melanostigma > Melanostigma gelatinosum. The sequence goes on from NC_136639.1 coordinate 7,931,300, forward strand.
GTTAATGAATGAATGGACACCCACAGTAGCTACAGCAGTAGTATTCTGATCTACTTAGTCATTAACATAACTTCATCTACCTGTTATTTTCTTAAAATAGGAAAAAAAAAACGATGTATAAATTCTTCATAGATTCATACTGTAGGACCACCTACTCTGTTAACCTGAGCAGGGAAATACTTAAACTGTGGGACTAAACCCCTTTCTGTCTAATGAAGGCTCTGTTCTGCTTGCCTGCCAAACCCAAACTCACACAAAAGGCTCCTTCTGCCACCAGTACTATTGTTCCTGCCTGCTGCCTTTAGTGCCTCACACTGTTGCAGTCTGGATGGTCGCAGCCACACACCCTGGCAACACAAACATTCTTGGACACACTCCACAAGAATCCAACAAGCATCCAGACAGATAAGCTACAGGAGAGGGGGGACCGAAAAACCTAATGGTGGACATGTTTCGAGCTAAATCAGTCGAGCAAAACGTGAACATTTCTAGATTTAGAAAATTCCCTGCAGAATATGCATACTGCACTCAAAAATGCATGGGCACTGTCTGGAGTGGTGTGATTTTTGTAAGATTAATGATACTATTATTTATGGTTGACTGAAAAGTGCCAGTACAGTATGTTGATAGTTAGCAACCTCATCCCCTTAGATATAGACAACCAAAGACAGACACCAACACACTGACTTACCCACACAGGTGCAGGTGGGGAACTCTGCCTGCAGATCCTTGGAAGGAGTACTCAGCAAGGTCTTGGTGGGGGTGTCCAGGTAGCACAGAGGAGACTCTAGGAAGCCTCTGAGAGATGGAGAAGCAGGCAGGCTGTCTTTAGTGGGTGTGTCCTCCTCAGAATAGCATGTGGTGGAAAGTACTGTTATATCACCCGAGGCTTCAATCTTCATGCGTTTGGGTAGCGGAGAACACGGCATGTTGAACGTATCCTCTATCACACTGGGCTGCTGCTGCTTGTGCAGAATGGCCTGATATTGTAGAGATGCATCCCTCATAGAGCTTTCTGTGGATGCCTGGTTCAAGGTTGCTTCACTTTGGGGCCCTGATTCCTCTTTGCTGACTTTCATCTCCTGATCATCTGGATGAGGTGTGGAACTGGCTTGAGTGGAGAGAATTATGGGAGTCGACCGGGAGGTGGAAGATGATGTGGGACTGAGGTCCTGAGGACTGGTCTGGGACTGATTCCTCGGTTGAGGGGCTGTAGCAGTCTCCTCCTTGGGCTGCATGCATGCATCTGTAGCTGAGTCCCCAAATTCAGCCTCAAACTGGCGGATCAGTTCTTCGTACTTTGGGTCTATGTTGATGACGCTCTGTAATTGTGAGGTGCTGGATGGAAATGTGGAGGTCACAGGTGTGGTGGTGCTGGTGTTTCTGGAGGCCAGGCTGCCCACTCCCTCTGATTTAGCATGGACTACAGGGGCCACAGGGGCCACAGGTGGGAGCAGAGGGCCCATGAGGGCTGGAGTGTTTTCTGACAAAGCAGAAACAGTGGAAGATGGGGTCATTGAGGAGTTGGAAATGGATACCTGAGATTGGGCTGGGGCAGGGAGGCCTGCAGCAGCAGCCTGAGTGGAGTTACTGTGGAGGGGCAGAGAACCTGGTTGCAGGCTGGTCAGGGTCGGGGCTCTGTCCACCATGAGGACTGATGGTTTTTGTACGGATATCTGAGTCTGAGGCAGGAAGGTTGGGATGGAGGCTTTCTGCTTGGTCTTCTTGATGATTATCTGTTTAGGTTTGGGAAGGGGAGAGACTGCAAGCATCCCACTCATAGCTTTTATGACAGGAGATCCTTGACTGCTTTTCCTCTTCTTGGGTTCCTTGGGTTCCTGTTTGATGGCCGGATATGGCAAACCTTCTGTGTTCATCTGTGGCCACCATTTTTTCAAGTTTTGACAAGCCAGAGGTGCCCGAGGGCCTGGTCCTCCAAAGCCAGGGGAGTGGTTAGAGAAGAGGTTCCTTTTGTAGTGAAGGTGCTGTTGCAGAGCTGCCTGAGTGGAGTGGCTGATAGCTGCTTGGCCAGGAGACAGAGGATGATGACCCTGCTGCTGACCATTAGCCATGCCGTGAGGTCCCATGGAGGCAGTGTGATGGCAGTGCTCTCCAGAGTCTGGTTCTTGCTTTATCCTGGCCAATGCTGGGTTGTCCTGGGCCTGGATACCTCCATTCTGTTTCAAAACGATCTGCTGTGTGACTGGAAGCTTGAAATGAGCATTGCTAAACTTTCCACTGGTGTCACCAAGCAGCTGTTTGAGCTCTGACATGGGGTCTGAGCTGCTGTGAGGTGCAGCAGCGTAGTGAGACTGGGGCTCAGACTTTACACACATCCATGGGTTCCTCTGTTCAGAGCCTGTGTCCGAGCCCTGCTGCCACTGCTGGAGATTAGGGCTGAAGCCTGGATGTTTACCCTGACCTGGCAAAGGCGAGGTAGTGGGTGGGAGAGGGGTAGCATGGGGCGGCTGGCCCTGGGATTGGGGCCTGTGGTGCTCACAGGAAACTGAGGCCTGCTGAATGGTGTTTAGTCCTGGAGGGACGGATTGAGAGCGTGAGGAAGATGAGTGGGTGCTGGGAGAGGACGGGATCAAGCTAGTGCCGTTGGGGGGTTGAGATGGGAGGTTCTGGGTATGTTGGTGGTGATGGAGGTTACTGTTGTAGGAAAGTTGACCTGGAGAGCCGGCAGATTGCGGACCAGTACCAGATAACTGGGTCAGGGCTTCTATGGCAATGGCTGCCTTAAGACTGATGTTCTTTTCCTTGGCTATGGAGATCACCTGGGGAGAGCAGGGAATTGGGGGTTTTGAGCAGGGCCCATGGCCTAGATTAGGGCCTTGACTTCCCTGTTGCTGCTGGGGGTATGAAGCAGACAGACGGTGGCCACCATTCATCTGGGTGTAGGGCTGACGGGGATGCTGCAAATGGGTTTGCTGTAGGTGAGGCTGTAAGTGTCGAGGAGCATCAGCCATCTTGCAAGCACCTTGATCCTCATTGGTTGCCACCTTGATCTTCTTCTCCAGCCACTCAAGGTAGTCTGGACAGTCGGGCCCATCGCAGTTGCAGTTAGGGGGCTTGTGTCCATGTTTGGCTTGGCTCAGTGCTGACTGTAGAGTGTTCAAGTCTTCTGGAGTTTGGCAGCTTCCCTCAGGAGCTCCTGCAGAGAGTTTGGCCTGTGCCCCCTCAACACCCATCTCCTTGGTGAACTTCTCATACAGCTGGGATGTGTTCGGCTGCATGAGGCAGGACGAGGAGGAAGAAGGAGGCAAGGAGCCAGCAATAGCAGAAAAAGCCACCAGATTGTGGGCATCCTCCATGTCTGCATGGTGGACAGGTTCACCAGGGGTTGTACCGCTGCTGCTGTTCCAACATGGTTGCTGTTGTTGGGTGTCACTGACCTTGCCATGTACTGACAACCAGCTCTGCCTTGGAGGCACGCTTCCTGCTCTCTGCTGCTCTGTTTCACTAGATGTCAAATCATCATTAGGGTAGCGATTCACCCCATTGGCTAGTTCCAGGCTCAGCGCTCCTTCCTGGAGGCGGTCATGTGACCCAATTTCCATCTGGCCTCCACTTCTGGGGCCATCTACTGAAGTGACTTCGCAAACAGTCTGAAAGACAAACATGGAGCGAGGTTAGTTAGATTATGAGAATCTAATAAATCTTGCACCAATATGTAAAACAACATTATACACTGTGCAATAGGCATGATTTTGAAAATAATCACCAGATATGTGTTAAATAATCGCAAATAAATGAAGTCAATTGTTTTTTTTAAATCTGAATTCCAAGAACAACTTGACAGAATGATAAATAACAATCATCAAAACAGACTCCATTCCCTTCTGCCAGCTCTTATCCAGGGTTTCCCTCCTACCTCACACATACATTACTGCAGGGTCAGGCCAGTAGGGCTGAGGGAAACGACATTAACTGTTGCTTCTAGACTGTTTTCATAACAGGCAAGTGTTTTGTCAAGCAAGTCACAGGTCATGCAACATAGTTTCACTGTGGTTTGTAAATGGAGACTTTGCCCCAGATCTGTTGGGCTACGCAAACCAGGCAGTTGGAGTTAAACAATACACAAAATGCACGTGAGATCAAAGGAAGTCCACTTCCAAGAAGTGTTTATATTCACAATTTACTAAAATCTACAAACCTACTTCTTTAGTAGGAAAGAAGAATCAACAGAAAAAACAATTGTACATTTTACTCAGTTGATATTTTATATCAAGAAACGCAATTAATAAGTGAAACAAATAGAGATATTTTAGAAAATAAATACTGAATCTGTTTATAACATGCTTATGATATAGTGTGAATATCTTTCATCGGCAAAACCAGATATTGCAAAAATGATTGCAGCTGAAAACGTGCAGTACTCTCATTCGCTGGTGAGATTATCACAAACCCAAGACATTTTCAACCAAAACAATACCTTAAATGGCAAACATAAAACGACCTGAATATCTGAAGACCTGTGTGTCATGCTAAGATAATTCATAATAGACAACATCTAAGACACAAAGCAAACTGAACATATACCGTACTGAACCAGTTTGTGAAAGTCCTTTTTTTTTTAACATTAATTAGCGTTTGAACATTGCAGTTGTTTATTGCAACAGTATGCATTGAAGTGTGGTTTTGTGGCTCTGCTCGAGTGACTCCGTCAAACCAAATGTAAGCACACCCCCACCGCTGCCTTGAGATTCACAACATTTGATGAACATGAGCAAGTATTTAAAGAAACCCTCACACTTGACTTACAGCTGAATGCTAATAAAGGAGTAAAACTGCTGAAAGACTTGCTGTCTGCAGACAGAATTGCCCCGTTAGTTTTTTATATGTCTTTGATGGTGAAGGGGAGTTATTTTTGAGGAGCTTGGCCTACTGTATTGTACTGTACTGCATTGTTGGCCTGAAAAACCCTTTTGTTTTTCAAATGATGCTTGCAAACAAATCTTTGTCTTTGCTATGAGTCAATCATACAGCCAAATATAAGCAACAACTGACTCCTTCTGATATTACCACCCGCTCTATAGCTGGATCCAACTTAACTACAGTCATTGAATGCCAGCATACAGCGTAACGGGAATACAAATCACGCAAATAACGGAGGGATCGTTTCTGTCATGCTTTTTGTCATGTCGGTAGATTTAAAGACCTTCTCAGACAGTTGGTAATACTTATCAGTAGCTGATACAGGCAGCCACATATCTCACTTCCTCTTTGAGTCAGAATTGGGTCAGTTACCACAAGTTACACTGAAAACTGCAAACACATCACGGGGGGGGGGGGGTGAGTTTCACCACAATGAGGTAAAAAAAAAAGGTGTAGACAATGAAGAAGCAATTGCTCCATTTGTCTACTAATCTGAATTGTCTTGACATGTTGAAGCCAACTATGGTGGTCTTATTGACTTGAGTCACAAGATGTTACTTGTTAACAGTATTCAGCCCAGGTAGATTATAATCAAATGAGTCTAGAGAGGAACAGCAAACAAAGATTATCCAAGGGCAGCCTCAGAAATCATTGACAGGGTTCATGTTGTGACTAAACTGTGCATTCCAACATATCCAATACATCTGAATACATCTTTGGGGTTAGCCCCATAGATAGAAGGCAACGCACTGCATTAATAACCTTTCTAGCGTCAAAGTCTTCAATCTGTGTGTGTGTACTATGAACAGACAGCATACCCAAAACATGCACCTGAAATGTACAGTAGCCTTAACCGTAAAGGACACTTACAGGCAACAGAATTGTAGTTGCAAGGAGACATTTTCCCCTCACAGGAGACAAAACAAAAACTGAGACGAAGACCGAGCGATGGAGAGATGAATAATTCCTTACACATGCACACAAAGTGACCACAGGCTAGCTAAAGGTCTCACCACCCGACATAGATGTGAGCTACTTCCTGATTCAGACGTTTAAAAAAAGAAAGAGCAGGGCTTCTGTTTGTAGATCTGTCAGTGTTTGACAGTAGAAGTGAGCCTGACGTCCAGCTTCCCCGTCATTTGAATATTACTGAAATGAGCCTTCGAAGTGGCTAATTACTGGACAGGCAGTATGCTCGGGTCTTTTGAATCGACCTTCTGCGTCGGGTGTCTGTTGGGGGTCCCAGGGGGCGGCGGGTGGTATTGGTAAGAGATGGTGTGGGGTTGGGGGGGGGGGGGGGGGTGGCAGTGAACAGCCGGCATGCAATACGTGAGAGGCCCCACGTCTGCACTATCAGTGGCATCAGAGGAAAGAGGAAGGGTGGGGGGGGGCTAGTAATGCACGGCGGTTATGAGACCTGCAGGCTGTTGAAACAGAGTGACTGCAACACTGCACAACCTAACATCCCACAATCACGTACAGCAGTCAAACTGACGCTCTCTTTTCCTCTTTTTCTCACAGTTACATACAGAACAGTGTCAGTGACACAAGTCACGTGGGTTTAAAGCACCTCGAGCTGCACACTGAGAACAAACCTTCCACTTTGCCGGTGAAGAAAACAAATAACGCGCTGCACGCCAAAAATAAGAGATAAGCTCACATGATCTGAGCTTTGGTTACCCTTGATGTACTTGTTTTGTGAGGCTACATGCCGGTCCAGGATGGAAATGCTGCGCTCACACCTGCAGCGCTTTACACCTGTGTGTGTGTGTGTGTGTGTGTGTGTGTGCCTCGGACTGTACGGACCACGTGTTTTGACAAATATTAACACTGTGACAAAGCCTAGACAGATAAACTTCTCTTGCTAGAAGTTTATCTGTCTTCTCTCTGACCGTGTTTGTCTATTTCACACACATATTCATACGTGCTTGACACACACCAGAAAGTGCATCCAACAACATCGACTAGATCAGGTATTGCAGAACCTGGTAGACCAGACACTTGAGTCCAGGAGCCCTTTAAACAAGATCAGCTTTTACATTTCTGCGAAACACTGCAAAAAAAAAGAAAAACCAAAGGGAGGAAACAAAGCCTGTATAGATACTAGTGGCGGAGAGGGGGTTAAGTTCAGCTTGTGAGTAGACAGCTGAACCTAAATCCCAGATACACAACCACCCCCCCCCCCCATCCTCCTCCTCCTCCCTCTTCCCTCACCCCTTCCTTTGCTGCCGTGCCGAGCAGGAACATGAAGCAGAAACCCTGACAATATGAAGCCGGCTGTGAGCCTGAGGCGTATGTACTTACGTGTACTTACGTGGTCTTAGACGTCCAGACAGAGCTGCCGCTCGGAGAGCAGAAAGCAGACGAGGAGACGGAGAGGAGCATGAGACTTGCTTGCCCCGGCACAGCAGCCCAAAAGCAATCCGGACTTGCTGGGTTGTATTCCCTTTTATTCCTTCCAGTCTGTGCGGCGCGCAGACAGAGCGAGCGGCGAAATACACATGCATGCATTCACACACAGCCAGCCACACACAGACAACACACTTCCCCCCAGCACGGCACACACGTTTCTCATTTCTCTCTCGCCTCTTCTTATGGCCGACGCTTTCTGTTCTCTCCTTTTTCCTTTCTCATTATCTCCGTCTGCTCCTCCCTTCCCTTTTTCAATATCCTCTTTCTTTCTCTCGGCTACACATGCAGTCGGCTTCTCTTCGCAGCCCCCACCTTCCCCTCTCTCTCGCTCTCTCCCTCCCTTCATTCCCCCTCCCTCCCTCCCTCGCAGCCTCTCCCTCCATCTCCTCTCCTCTCTCTCTCTTCAGTGTGTGCAGAGCGAGAGGCCATTATCTGAGCCACAGTGGGCACGTACGATGGAATGGAGGAGTGTGCAGTGAGCAGAAAGAGAGAGAGCTGTGGGGGATAGTCGCTGGTAGCGGCAGCCTAGGAAACAGCAGCCTAGGAAACAGCACAGTGCAGCAGAGCTCTCACCAATGAGAAAACCTCTCTGTCTCTATCCACGCCCTTCAGCACTGATTGCTCTACTGCATTTGGTGATGCTATATATATATATATATATATACATATATATGGCTATGTTGTGTGATTTTGTTTATCCACAAAAGCCTAGTGCTGGCAATTTCGGGCGATGACAGAGCTTCTCTGCTTTCAAGTGCAGCGGCGAATCGTCGGCTACCGAGCGAATACACGATCTGAACATACAACGGGGAAAAAGGAGCGAAGAAAAGCAACGTCATGTTTATGCTCGTTTATGCCTTCTGCAAAACGGTATCTGGTTTTCCTGACAGAGACTTCCTCCGTGTTTGAGCATCTAGACTCAACCGAGCCCTGGGCCAAAGGAGAAGCCACCGATAATGGTTCTTCGATCTCCGTTTTTCTTCCCCATCCACAATCACATCGGTCGCCCGTTCCTCGCTTGAAACAATCTTACACCTGTGGTAATAGATTCTCTAGCAAGGCTACGCGCACAAGAAAGAGAAAAAGGTTGGTCGGTTAAGAGGGAGCCGGCTTGCTGGCGGTCTCGCTGGCCCTTCCCCTCCAAGGTCCAAAGGATACAGAGGTGGAAGGTTGTTTTCGACTGAAGGAAGCTGATGATCGCTTGATATACAATCGTTCCTCAACGCTCTGTGATGTCCGCTCCCTCGCCTACACGAGGGGAAGAAAATAAATGCAAGAACGATGGCGATATGAACAAAGGTAGAAGAGCGAGGCGGCTACGCTGGGAAACGCGGAGGGAACAGCGGATGATACTTCAACGTCAAAGAGTAGCAGAATGAGGAGAGGGGAACGGAAGAAGACACCGAGGAGAGACAACAAGGGGAGGACGTCTGAGGAGGAAACAGAGTCGCTCAGTTATTATGTGACCGATTCTGTAAAGGGAGCGAAGATGACGATGAAGAAGAAGGAGAGGGCATAAGCAGCGAGAGGATCGGCAGGTTGCTGCCAAACGAAGACAGCTACCACGAGTAATCAACCCACAGCGGTTCGCTGAGGACTTCTGTCCTCTCCTGTCTGCCAGATAACGTCCTCTTGTTATTCTCTCCTCACCGTTGTTCCGCCTTGGCATCATTATCATCATCAACGTCGCCATGATCGCTGGATGTTTCCTCTCGCCCACTTGCTGGCTGACCGGCCTTGTGGCGTCTCCTCTCTTCTCTCGAACATTGCTGGAGTTTTGGAGCAGATCTGCCCAGGAGGAGCAGGAGGAGGGGGGGGGGGGGGGGGGGGGGGGGACATGGCCGTCTTCCCCATGCAGATCGCTGTCAGCTCCTGCGTAGTGTTTTTCCCTTATATTACCGGCTACACTGCGCTATGGTCGGATCAACTTCGGGAGCCTTCCCCCTGTTTCTCGTGATCGCTCATTTTCTCCCGTTTTCTCAAAGTGCCTCCCTCTCTCAATTTGCCTCACAGTTTTGTTTCCTGAGCCCTTTTTTTCTTCTCTTAGCATAGCTTAGCAGTGCATTACCATTCCAGCGCTTTCTGACGCACAACCCGCTCTCTGGCCCTGTAGATTGTACACGGTCTGTCTCTCTGTTACCACACATATTCGGATATACACACACACACACACACACACACACACACACACACACACACACACACACACACACACACACAGAGATGAGCGTCAATCCCAAAGAGAAACCCAGCGCAGCCTAAGCTGTCTAAGGGAAGGAGAGGAGAAGTAGAGCATTAGGTCACGTGACCAAGGAGGGCCAATGAGCGAGAGGGAGAGCGATGAGCAAGAGAGGTAGGAAACACATGTGGCGATGACGTAGCAGCATCGTCATCGTCATCAGTGTTTCAGCCACCAGGACGCTTGCCTCCACCACTGAGTGGGCATGTGATCACATGCCCACTCTCTACTATCACCAACAACACACACCAACGGACACTCGAACACACGCTCTTTCATTCAGCCGGCTCACTCGTGCTCGCTCACTCCCCCGGCTGCAATGACACAGCGTTTCAAGACTCGTGACTTAACCCATGAGTCACATGCGCACGGTTCCTCATTTTAAAGAACCGCTGAACAAAAACAGAGCATTTCTGTCCTTGAACGCTGCACTCGTATCGAAAAAAAAATGCACACCTGCTACGATAAATCATTTTTCAAAGCGAACAGTCGCTAAGGTTCAAAGAGACCTCGGCAGACCGGCAGTCATCACAACTAAATCGAATATAAACTGTTCTGTAAATGAGTGACACCGCATGGCTGTGACACTGTCACGAACATCAGGAAAACCAAACAGAAAAAACAAGACGAACACGTGCTCACTGATGACTCAAAGCCAGCAGCATAAAGCGAGTGTCATTTCAGGTGAACCGTTGCCCAACATGTTTGGCAGTTGGACAGAAGAATAGAAGTTTGCTGGATAATCTAGATAAGCAACAACGATGTCCTGAACACAATGTGTTACTTCTCATTTAGATAACAGAACAACGTGCCAGATTACATTCTAACTGGAAGGAACACATTCTGTCGCCGTGTCCTTTAATAAACTTCTGTTCTAGTTGACTGCGTTCACGTCACATAACACGAAGAGCTCAAGAGAAAACGACAATAACGGTTGAAGTATCTTAACTTTTCTGATTGAAAATGAAATGGAAAACATGAACAAGTATGTTGCGCACTTACGGTAAACCTGCTGTAACCGGGCATTGAGAGCGAGAGCAGGAAAGCACGACAGAGACTCCGATCCTCACGATCGATCGCTTCATCTGACAATCAAGTCAAATTATTGTCCAAATGAGCTGTTTCACGCCCTCGTCTCTCTCTTTCTCTCTCTCCATCTCTCTCACTTCTTTGTCTCTCGCTCACTGTTTCTCAGCAGCACAGAGGAAAGGTCTTGGTTGTAGGAGGGATGACTGACAACAAAAGTCCATCCTCAGCAGTGTGTGTTGGGTTGGCTTGCAGATGACTAAGTCTGAGTCATCTTTTTCTCCTGACATAAAACCCTCACACACCGAAAACAAGCTTTTTAAAACATTACCAGCACATCGGTAGTGGGAGGTCTGTTTGTGTGAAACGCACAGAAGACAATAGAGAACAACTTGTTCCGTTTCTGGCGGAATCATTTATTCACGAAAACTGATGGGATTTCACTATTTATGCAACTTCATCACCTCTCAGCCTATCAGTTGGAGAATTTGGGTTATTTAAGTAAAAAAAATAAAATAAAAAAAACAGAAGCTTTTTCTAACAGCCATTAATTAAACAACTCACATGAGCATAACGGTCATGATGACACGGGGGTCCTTTCCCCTCCTCCCATCAGCTGACTCCACCTACTGCTCTCATCTACCTCCATGCACCCCCACCCCCAACCCGTATTGCCCTGCAGTCCAATGGCATCAAGGTCATCTGATTTGACACACTTTATGACTCTCCCTCTCCTCCCCCCTCTCCGTCTCTTTATCCTTCATGTAACGCACAGGCAACGCACAGAGGCCAAGACACGGGACAAATGCACACACCGGCAGCAAACGCAGAGGCAGTGATGTTCTCTGTGCACAGAAGCATGCTAGTAGGCATACAGGAGTGTTTGATTGTGAGGGTCTGAGGGTCGCTGGGTTCATTGGTGGGCAGGACACAAGGCTGCAGAGCTGCACTGAGCGAGTCATATTTAACGGAGCAGGAGCAACACAAAGTGTGTCAGCCTGGTCAAACATTAACGCTAATATCTTACTGGAAACTCGTGTTATCATGATTTGTTTATTATTATTATTATTAAGGCCAAGTTTTGTATTTTGTTTTATAAACAAACCAGGCACAAAATGTGTTTTATTTTGAAAATCATTGACTTCATGAAAAGGATATAGATAGTAAAATATTTGACATATTTGTATCGGATAAAATAAAAGGGGATTGCACATCCTCTCTAAGAACGTGTATAAATAAATATATCTATGAATGTACTGTATCTTTCCATCTGTCACTCTATCATGAGTAACAGACTGTTCACATACTGTTCATAATTTAGGCATCACCTTGTTATTTCAATCTTGCAGCTCTCTGTTTGGCTGTTTCTCTCTCTTTGTCTTTGCTTTCATTGACATCTGCCCCCCCTCCATCTCCTCCATCCCCTCCATCTCCTCCATCCCCTCCATCCCCTCCATCTCCTCCATCCCCTCCATCTCCTCCATCTCCTCCATCCCCTCCATCTCCTCCATCCCCTCCCTCCAACATCCAACCCTGACACGCTCCCAGGCAGGATGGTGTTAAGTTCAGGGTGTGTTTGGGTATAGACTATAGTGCTGAGTGTTGGGTATCCAATCTGAGTCATACCTCCTGACTTTCGGCACGTGCAAGTCGGCACGAATAGCCCAGCTGGGGAAGGCCTACCCCCCCCCCCTCTTCAGCACTCCTCACAAAGAGAAAGGGAGGAGTGGTTTTGGAGGGAGGAGAGAGAAAAAAGAAAGGTGGTGATGGGTGGGGGGGCTGTTGGAGTGGGTGGAGCCTCTAAAAAAAATAACGAGGAGGAGGAAAAGGAAGAGGAGGGGGCGCTGTTTTCAAGAGGCCGCTCTTTGTGCCTGAGGTTAGGGTGCATGAAAAGCAGGAGAAAAATGTAATCAATATATAAAGTAGGGTTTTGGGGTCGGAGACAAAGAGAGTGGAGAACAGACAGACAGGGAATGGAAGGAAAACAAGTGGGTAAAAAAAACAATAAAAGCACATTGTGCTGTAGATATAGTTCTGTAACATGTGCCAAGTCATGAAAAAGAGCTGAGCGCTCAAATCTCAATTGTACAGTGATGTAATCATGAACAGAAAACAGTTACTAATACTGGAACATTTCTGTGTTAAGTCTTATGTGTTTCAGCCTCAGTGATTACGTGATGACTTTTTGGAGACAATATTATGGGGTTTGAATCAGAAACTGCTCAGATTTGAGAGAGAAAGCAAGAGCAACCGTCCTCGGCTCTGCACAGTGGCTGGTTGCCAGCCTTGTCTCTCTCAGGACTTGGGCTAAGATTAGCTTCCCATATGTTCAAGTCAGGCGTAGCCGGGCTTAAAGGGCCAGTACATAACTGTGTACTATGAAGCCATGTCGTGTTTTACATACACTAAATCATCCTGATTTACCTTAAGGTCAAAATGTATCTTTATTATTCATCCGAGTGAAAGGCGGTCTCCTAAAGGATGACGGCTGGATGACGTTCTGTCCCTTTAATGTGAGGTTTTTGAGATCTTAGCGCATGCCATGCATTTCTGGGCTACTACCAGTCATGTGCCTTGTCTTGTCTATACCTTTTTTTTGGATACCTCCACTGAATTCACATGAACATACTTTGGTTGTTTCGTAAAACAATATTTTCATGTGCGCGTTCCAAAAGTGTGTCATGAAAACTCTGTAACAGCTGTGGCGCTGTGTTACATAAAACCTGGCAGCGTCAGGCGGCAGCGGGGATTCAGGATTGTATGAAGTGGGTGCCCAGCGGGAACGGCAGAGGAGCCACCAGAGAGGTGAGAGTTAAAGAGCTCGAGCAACAGCTGAGGGCTCCTCCCCCTTCTCTTCCCATTCATTTTTTATTAACTGCGGCACCAAGCGGCCGGCATCCTCCCAACGACATCAAACACAGATACCGCCAGCGATGCCAACAAGCCACCAACCACAACTCGTCATCCCATGCAGGGGATCGATCCAGTCCAGGACCCGGTGCAAGGCTGAGTCCGGCCATGTTCACAGGCACATGCAGCGGCGTGAAGCAGGACAGAGGCAAACGTCTGCTCATTGTCATTAATTAGAGATGAAAGCTGACAAGAGTGCAGAGCCTGGCAAGTCCCTATATATTATTGAACATACATTAAAACGTCACCTGAAATCCCACGAGGTTTTTACGGGATGTAAATGTGTTCAAGTCCTTGGGGTGTTTGTAATAAAATGGTTCTTTTATAACCATGACAGGAGGTGACAACTCATTTAACATGATCCACTGTAGATATGAGAGCTGCCTGGTAGCAGCCGACTCATCCTGGGTTTGCATGCAGGGTTGCAGTTGAGGTTAAATTGGTAGCTGCAGTCAGTCACCTTTTAGACTGAAGACAACTGTTCCCATTGCACGTAGCTCATATGATCAGTGCTGTCAGGCTGCTGGAAAATCTATGTAAAGATATAGAAGTATCACGTTAAGGACACAGAATACATGAATGCTTTTCTGGACATATAACGAATCTTTGTTTATGTTTTTGATCACAAAATACCTTTAATCATAATCAAAACCCAGATAACTGATATAAATGTTGACTATATGTCACGGTTTACATCCATTCGATCACGAGTTGCGCGTCAAGGCACACGGGAAACAAAGCTGCAGTTCTTTACTGACTGAGTGGAAACTTCACAGTAAATACATCGAAAGCCAACGCTGAGTGGAACAGGTGATGTCAGACCCTCCACTTCCTGTACTAGATACCAAGCCACTTACTACACCTACACACACACACACACACACACACACACACACACACACACACACACACACACACACACACGCGCACATGTGGTAGCCTGCTAGTTGGTCATGTGACCAACCTTGGACGCCCAGACTTGAGTTAAAATGAAAGCAATGATGTCAGACGTTCGGTGTTGCCACGGAAACTAGGTCAGCGTTAACCCTTCAGCGAGCGGGGATTCCACGCGAGGCTGAACATATGATGAACAAACATTCCGTCTGCTGTCACACACGGCTCTGCTTTTGACTCTTTCCCACCATTGCACTGTGTGACCTTCATCTCGTGTAGAGGAGAGGAAATCCTGTGTAAAAGAGAAATCACGCGAGTGCAGTCTGTCTGTCTGTCTCGTTACCTGTTGTGGTAAACTCTTAATTCAGCTTCCTGAACAGCAAAATGATTGAAATTGCAGCGCGACTGGCTTTTCACCACGTCTACCGTCACACAGTGTTTAAATGTTCCAACATCTTTGAGCTAACGTTGAGATTTTCTGAAAATACTGTAGGACTGCTTGTGAAAATTGTCAGAAATAGTGCCCGTCTCACAAGACAGACGATCCATCAAGGACCATGACCTTCTACAAAGAGGAGCTCGGGAAGGCCACAAAGGCAGAGAACTTGTTAAACACAGTCTCCGGCTTTTCTCACCAATGGACAGTTGAGTGATTTTCTTTCCCTTTAAACTTCCCAGATGGTCGTATGTATCTTGTAGATAAAGAGATTGTCTACACATGGATGGGGATCAGAGCCGGCTTAGAGGTAAGTCAGAGTGTGTCGGTGAGCTAAACCCATTTATGACATTTGAAACTGATTATATATATATATATATATATATATATATATATATATATCCTTGAGTCATATCTTAACACTTCCCACCCGTCGAGGTTTACAACAACTGAAAATGTTTCGCTGTGCTTGTGCCGGCAAGTCGAATCAGAACCTTCTTTCATCTACTTGAGGAGGACATCGCACCATTGTTAGAACTCCAACCGCTTGTTTGGTGCTCAATAAATATTTCCTCTATGAAGCCTCGCCGCTCAAACTTCCTTTTCACATAAACACACAAGCGTGCCCCGACTCGGCAAGCTGTAGAACAGCAGCTCTCAGCGGCCACACGCCACAGGTTACTACGCCCGGCAATCAAACGCGTACGCACGCGTGACCCACTAACTTTTACTCCCTTTACCTCATTTGACTCCAGAACCTACGAGAAGAAGGACGGCCCCCCTTGGCTCCTGAGCCAGCACGAAGACTTCCTCCTCCCTCCTCCTCCTCCTCCTCTCCCTGGTCGCTTGTATCTACACATGCCTGGCTCTGGCACCAATCAGCGGGCAGCGTGGGGCGCTTTAAACCGAGGATGCCGCCACTTCCTCACTGAGGCGCTCAGCTCGCTACGGCTTGAAAGTAAAGCCGAAGTTTACTGTCGCCAGCTTCCGAGCAGGGCGACTCGGATGGGAAGGCAGATGCCTAAAGACGTCTACTACACCTTCATTCCACCCCGCGACGATAACCGGGTGAATATAATGAGCGCGTGTGTTCGCCGGAGAGACGGCAGCAAATACACAAATGACAACCTAGCGACACAGCGGTGACAATCACGTCCGTTTCTGTGTAATAGGTCTTTATGCTGAAACGTATTCACACAAATACATACAGAACATATTTAACAGAGCGAGGTATTATGAGAACGCTCGCGCAGGCAGACGGACAGAAAGAGTCGTGGACCTGGTCGTTGATCGACCGCCACATTTACACCTCATAAGAGCCTCGCTGCACGGACGATCGTACAGCTGAGGATCAAAGCATCATGGACAGAGATCACACATAGATGACAGAGATGATGTGACACATACGCACAACAAAACAGAGAGCCAGTGGGCTTTCTTACCTCAGCTGCCAGTTCAGGGTTTCCCAAGCAGCCTCGTCGGTTGTCTTCAAAATATTCCACCTGTATAGCCATTCAACAGAACAAGAGAGGGGGGAGACAGAGAGAGAGAGAGAGAGAGAGAGAGAGAGAGGTGGGAGGGGGTGAGAATAACAATCAATAGAATAATGCGACAAGGGCCTTTTCAAAAAGACTCGTCATTAAGGACAGTGGGACCACCTTGTGTATGCCTTTTCACACACGATTCCCTCATCGTTCCTGTCATCCTCAACAACCATCAAACAGCAGCCGTGCACAAAAAATGTCTTTTCTTTAATTTGTGTTCAACCAGTGAGCCGGCACTGCTGGGACAGAGAATGAGAGACAGCATAGAGACAGATTCAAATTTCAATTAAAGAATTATGTAATGTCTGTATACCGACCTGGCGCAGCCGTCCTAATATATGCATTCGACTAAGTCTGCATAAGCCAGTTTTTTAAAGGGTAAATTGGCAAAACATGCACAAGTGTCAGTGAATAGGTTAGCTGAGAGTGAGATGCAATAGATGGAGATCATCAAAGCAGGGCTGACTATTGTACAACAACAGCATCTTTTTATTTGGCACAGCACGTCCCCCTTGTCTACATGGCCCTGGATGTCTCAATGTTAAATTATGTGTTTTGTCTCGAGCTGTTCCCCAGTCCCGCCAACCTAATCTCTCCCCCCTCCACTCCCCCCAACCCACCCACCTATCAATCCTAAAACAGTCTGGAGTGATGAATATTTACCCTCTAAGCCTCTGAGCTGCCTCGGTTTGTACTCCTCCGTCCGCTGGCCGAATCCCCATCAGAAGACTCAGGCTTCCTCTTGTCCTCACCTCTATCCCTTTCTTCTCGCACTCTCTTTCTCTCTTTCTCTACCTCTCCACTCTTCTTTCTCGGTCTCTCTCTCCCTCGTCTGTGTTCTAGCAGCCCATTCAGGAAGCCATCTTGTGTTTTTAATCTGGTTTTACATGAGCCCTCGTACACACGCTCTCTCTCTCTCTCTCTCTCTCTCTCTCTCTCTGTCGCTTGCTCTCTCGCTCTACCCCCCTCCCTCTCTCCTGCTAGTATGCCAATAGGTCTACCGCACACACGCTCATACACACAAACACACGCACGGGATATTTTTCTTCTCTGTGATCGCTATCACTCCTTCCTCCCACTCGTTCAGTTCTTTTGCTTTCGTCCTTCTGCATACATGATGTAAATGCACCGTCAACCACATACTCCCCCCCTCTCTTTCTTTAAACAAATACACTCATGTACAAATGCACACACACACACACACACAGAGCTCGCAGGAGAGACGTCACGCTAGAGATAGCACACAAAGGCAGTCCGTCCACCAATCAGACGCCGGTGCTGGGCTCTGCTGCTAGGGTGAAATAGAAGGAGAGTGAGGGCGGTGAGAGAGAGAGAGGGGGGGGGGGGAGAGAGAGAGAGAGAGAGAGAGAGAGAGAGAGAGAGAGAGAGAGAGAGAGAGAGAGAGAGAGAGAGAGGAGAAATTGAAGCTAGTAAAAATAGGAGGTTAAAATAAAAAGAGAAAGGGTCTGTGTGTGTGTGTGTGTGTGTGTGTGTGTGTGTGTGTGTGTGTGTGTGTGTGTGTGTGTGTGTGTGCAGCCCCATAAAAGAGAGGCTGACATAAAGGGACGGAGTGAAGGTGGACGGGAGGTGTATGTGTGTTGGGGGGGGATGGGTCCTCTCTATGCCTGTCAATTATCTCCTCGAACTCGCCTTCCCTAAACAATGCCTCTGGTATGTGGTATCACAGAGCACCATCTGTGTCAGGGCTGCCTGCAATAACTGGACTGGACTGGACTGCACACATGTGCGCACGCACACACACACGCACACACACAAACACAAACACACACAGCCCCTTTCAAACAGCCTCCCAACCACTGACAGGCAAAATGCACAATTACACAGCAAAGCCCAACATGCTGACTCAAAGCAAGTGAAGACACCAAAACTGAGCACAGCTCTGCAAATAGGAATACACACTACAGCTACACGAGTGCCACAAGCAAAGTTGTCATGTCGTCAGAAAAGATCACAAATCATCAGCTGTAACCATGTTCATGTATACAAATCAGTGATCTCCGAGGCATCCACGTGCAAATACCATCCAAGCTGCACAGTCTGCGCGAGGATGACACACGGAGCATATTGTGGTTGATAATGTTTTACATTCGGAGCGATCGAGATCATCTGCAGCTTGTACCTTTTCAAACCAGACATCGGCGCTTCACGTTTTCTTTTTGCCAGCGTGCTGAACATAACCACGAAAGCCAAAGGGAAATGGTTTTGTCCAAACCAGCAACCGGGTGCCGCTGTCTGGATGCATTTCCCATTTCTAACGAAGCCCTCAAATGATCAGCTTCGGTGAAAGGGGTACGTTTTAAAAAACAAATTAAGACGAAGATGTAAAAAAACTGCAAAGACTTGCCCGAGTGTACACGGCAGCTGAATTAGTAACCGCCGCAAGACGGGACAAAGTCAGCGAAAGTTCATGTGGGCTGACCAAGACACGGATGGAGGCGGAATGGACAGACAGCGAGAGGCACAGAAACAGAGAATCGAAAAGAGAGAGGGAGCTGAAGAGCGGCGCGGTGAGGCGAGGCGGCCACACGGTGACACAGCATTTGTGGTGTCTGTCTGACGCTCTCGTATGGCTTGGGAAATCCCCTCTGCTGACGTCAGATGGGGGAACGTGTGTGTATGAAAGTGTGTGAGTGTGTGTGTGTTTATGGTAAGCTGGTATAAGCACGAGCGGCTGCTTGGCTTCTGTGTGCTTCGTTACAGGTGGCCAGGGTAGTCGAAGCGGTAGTCGTACCGACATTGTAGTAATCGTTTCAGCAAAGGCAGCAGCAACACTAAGAGTAGTTGTGGATTATTCACTTGTTGTGGATTATGACAATAGTTGTAGAAATCTAACACAGCTGGAAACCACCTGTCAAGGTAGGACGGTTAGAAATAGCTGTCTTTGCGGGAGAAACCAATGCAAAATGGAGAGGATGAAGAGTAATCTAGCACATCGCACCTTCAGCCAAACCTCATTCAGATACTCACAGCCTTCAATGGACACTTTGCAATCACTGACGGAGCGCATTCCCTCACAGACGCAAATCCCATCGACTCCTTGACGGCGTCATAATCCCGACGTACACGTGCCTTCAACCTCATTTCATTCACAAATACTACTCGTACTCAAGATTTTCAACAGATTTCCCCCAGTCCTGCAAACTAACGAACGCCGAAACACTCGCTGCATACAGACACAAGGGAGGGAGGCTCATCATCGCCGGTCTGATGGCGTGTTGTGAAAATGTGCAGTTGGTTTCAGGAGGATGGACAGAGGAAGAGGATGCTGGAGTAGCTGGCCTGCAATTGGACTATTTAGTCGAATTAATTGTATTGAGTAAGCGAGTCTGCCCTTTATACTGCACTGTAACCACACCCCTCTATTTCATTCACATGAGCAGTTCTCATCAGACTCATCTTGTTTGTATGGAATCTTTTTCTTTTTTTTTAACAGCCAGAGGTGGAGTTGCTGCCCACATTCACAGCAGTGAGCAGTTGTCATGGGAGAAAATAGAGGATATAGTTGCCAGGCAATAAGGGACTCAGCTGCCTCATCCATACAGGTCACAGGGCAGAGATGGAGGGAGTGTGGGGGAGGGGAGGGTTATGGATGCATGGGCAGACGGAGGGACGCTTAGTTAAGAGCTTATGGAGATAAGCTACTGAACGCTTCCTGATGCTGCAACACTATATTCACCGTTGTCAATAGTGGACCAGTAACAATCTTTGTCGGCCATATTTGGTATTGTGGAATGAAGCTGTAGATAGTTATCATTCTGTAACAATATCTAATTAAATACCAGTACAGTGTCAGAGGCAGGGTGAGGCCACAAGGAGGTTTGGCCTCAATCTCCATTGTGATCATTATGTATCCAAATAACTATGTCCAATTATTTTTTTTAAATCCCCGTAATTGCAATGACCTTTGCTTCACTGCCTACCTTCATTGAATTTTGAGATATATGGTCAACAGGAAATATGACTGCATGACTAAACGGATCGAGTGAAACATACCGACAAAATAATTTGGTAAAATGCCTTTTTGCCCATGTTACATTTAGGTTATTTATCTGACAGCGCAACGTGAAATGACTGCAACGAAAAATAACCCGTTCCTATGTTGCTCCAATATTATAAACGACAATATTGACATGCTGATCTGTAGCATGATAACGATCTTAGTTTAGCATGTCAGCACTCATTAGCGCTAAACATACAGTACAGCTGAGGAGGGTGGGAATGTCTATTGTTTTGCAGGTATTTGGTCACAAACCAAAGAACATAAATAGAAAGATTTGATCTGATGATGATCACTAAATACACAAATCATCCTGAGTCATTTTCTGAACTACATTTCATGGCAAACCATCCAATAGTTTTGAAGACATTTCACTCAAAACCAGACATGTGAACATTACTAGCGCTGGAGGAACAGTCAGAGGAACTCTAAAGTCGGTAGGGTTCGTCCTCAGGGAAGAATAAAGATCGGGGGGCAAAGGTTTGGTTGAATAGGGGTCGAGGTCCCTCAGAGGTCGGGGGTTTAGAAATGTGGAGGCTGTAAACGTCTATTACCACTCAACAACACGAGAGACTTGCTGTCCCACAAACCACAAATTTAAGACTAAAATTGTGTTACTATAAACTATTCTCACTTTGCAGGAGAACCCTCGTGTGGTTGCTGTCACTTCAGAAACAAAAGACCGGACAGGCCGCAACAATGCTGTCAGAAACCCTGATTTCCTGTTTGTGGATAAACAAACCGTGTGCCTGTTCCTCTTGACTCTAGCTCGACTCTTCAACACCAACACGTCATGTCTCCGCATCTCTGATCCTCTTCCTCTGGGCATACTAAGTGGTGGGGAAGGTGTCCAGCATGTGTCAGAACAACAGTCCAAATCACTTCACAGCAACTTCTGAGTTTGCTAATTGAACACAACGGCGGGTCAGGCAGTTACTGGCCTGTTATCACTGGTCCAGGTGATGGACATGATGCAGCTTAATGACTACATCTGATCCTTGTGTTTACTCCATCAATACCACTTTAATACGAGAAGATCTTAATCCGAATTGATTCTGGTCATTCAAATTTGAACCAGCATTTTATTGTGGCGTTGTCGTGGTCTATATAATATGGTGTTTCTGAAGCATTCACATTTTGAAATTCTTTGCAAGACGGTGAATAATTAAAAAGATATTTTAGCATGGAAATTGCTGTGCTTTGGAAACCGTTTCAAATGTTATTGAATTCATTTCACAAATATTGGTAATAGTGTTTGCCCTCAAATAAACTCTCACAACCCTATAAATATCATAGAGCAGCTCCTAACCCTTTGAAGTTCTTGGCATTACAAAGAAAGATCGAATACCGTTGAGTCGTAACTTTGTGCGTTAAAGTCGGTAAGTACAGGAATGTTGGTAACAGAAACAGTGGCCATGTGTTGTGCTGGCTGACAGCCCTCTGAGGAGCAGTAAGCCTCCATTTCTCGGTCATGCTTTAGAAGCAGAGACTGGTTCTTCCTGCTTCTCGTCCTCCCAACACTGCATCTTCCCGTCCTCCTCCTTGACTTTACAGCCCATCCCCCGCCTTTAAGACGCTGATGCACGTACAAACACACAAAGCCACACGCACACACGTGCACTTCCATTAACACACAAGTGCACAACCTAAAAAAAAAAAAGCACTCTTTCTCTATCTTCACACTCCCACACACACATACACACACTGGCCTAAGGTTAACCCCCCACTCTCATTGGAAGCCTCACAGGTCAAAGGACAAAGCCCAGGCAACTGCAGGAATTCCCCGCTGCTGCTGTTTGGGAGCCCTCGCACTCTCAGCTATGCAAAGCACACAAACACTCAGTCTGTCCAAACAGACGAAAACTCTGCCACCGCTTTATCTTGAGGGCAATATTGAAGTTGACTTTATAACGACGATTAAAAGGTTACCCATCTGCATCCTCAGCACACATGCACCTCCAGCAAATACTCTCTTTATTTATTAACTACATTAACCATATCTATGGTTTTCTGACTGTTAAAGGCAAAGTTCAGATACTTTCAATACATTGAAGTGTGTGGGGACAGCCTCACTCGGGGCTTTAGTGCACAGCTGCAGCTCTGTGCGGGACATCGTCATAGCCTGGAGAATATACGGATAGATTACTGGCAGCACTCAAGCAAGACCAAGATGAACCTCGATAAAGGTGAGGGAAGTGACTGACTATTGTCATCATTTGACGATTTTTTTCGTTTGATCTGTAAAATGTCAGAAAAATAATAAGAAATATTTTACAATCACAATTTCCCGGAGTCCAAACGGATGTGGTGTTTTGTTGGAGCAACAGTCCTAAAGCCAAAGATACTCACTTCACTATGTATTCAAAACAGAGACAAGTAGAAAATCATCACGCTGGAGAAACTGGAACTTAAGAAAAATTACAAATGGATGGTCCAAGTAGTTGGCAAATTGTTTTCGCAATTGACTAATCAATCAATTGAGCTCCAAAAGAAACCATTGAGAAAGGGAAACCATTCAATTCCCAACACAAGTGTTTCTCTTTGTCAGATCAGTGACAAATGACGCTGCTGTGGCCATCTTTTTTTTTTTCTTCATATTTTGCAATTCTCTGTCAAAGTACCTTTTAACAGGTAGCCATGCTTCATAATTGGATCTAATAATATACTATTTGTTTTAGCAGTTATAATATCACCAATCATTGTTATACAATGTGTGTAAAACACACATTGTATAACGAGCCCTCGATGAAGATATTTTAGTTGGCAGAACGTTGTGGTTGTTAAACAGAAGTTGATGTTCACATACAGACGCTGAGGAGAGTAAAATATTACCGTAAACTGCATACATTTGAGTTTGGGAATCTAATTCCTAGTTCAAGTTATTTGCCTTTGGGTAAATGCTATATATATATTTATATACACACACATTGCACATGCAACTGACAAGCCCTCTAAACCCAGCCTGAGGACTAACAGGTCCACACTTGACAGATTAGGAATGCAATTAGTGGCAGCAGCAGCTACAAAGCTTTATGCTATCTTTCTGAATGGACATCTCCAACAAGGTGTTTGTGACATCTGTAATGGTCTGTAGTGAAAGAAGTGCAGCGATTGGGTGAATGCATACACTCCCTGCTCTCCTCCAGCTTTCTGCTCACGGGCCTTGAGAATGGCACTTCAACCACAACCAGCTGACCGTGCAAACACCTCCAGTGTGAGTCTCTGAGACAGCATGGGCATAAAACATAAACAATAAATGTAATATGGTTGTACGATAAACACATCAGAACCACGCTCACCTCACACTCCTCACGTCGCCTCTTCAGCTGATCACATTTGCGCAGCTTGCAGATCTGCTTGCCCGTCTTGCGGTTCCAGCAGTTTGCGCAGCGACCGCAGTTCTTTTTGCGGCGGCAGGGAGTGCAGTCGCCGCATTTCTTCCTCCTCCTTTTCTGCAGGTCGACGGCGGCGTCCGGAGAGCTGTCAAAGGGGGACAGAGAGAAGAGCCCCGCTTGCTGGTGTTCAGTCTCAATGTATTTGCTGAGAGGAGACGTCTTCTCTGAGGATTTCCTGCGCTGGTGTGGAGACTGAGCCTCCTCCGCGTCCATGGAGAACGCAGAAGTGTCCTCGGGTGGCGGACCAGGCCCTTTCCTTGGCCTGGGCATGGTAACTGTCCTCACCTATGTCTATTCTGTCTCTTAATTAGCAAGATTGAAAAACACAAATAAACACACCGGAAGTTTAAAAAAAACATGGAGCTAAAAATCAACACCTTCCAAATGACTATTTGGCTGCACTTGGTGGAAGTTTGTCTGGTCTTAAAAACAATGTTTGGCAGGTAGATAACTTGTCTCGGATCAGTCTGTGCTGTTGACTACACCCAATCCATTTGACTCTGTGGGCTGTTACCAAACAAAGTTAGCGTTTATCTTGTGTTGTAGTCCGAGCCCTCCAGGGACAGCTTGATTGTCATCGTGTGTTCTTGGTCACCCGGGTGGCCCTGGAGAATCCTGCTTGTAACTTGCAGTATGGAGACTGTCTTTCCCAGCTACCCTTTGGGATGTTAGACGGTCCACGAAGGTCTGGGTAGCATAGCTGGAGCCTGGGGAGTCATGGCGGCGTCTGCACAGGCTGAGCGCAGTCTGTAAAAAAGACAAAGGGATGAAACAATGCCCAAAATAAAGTATTCATACATATTTCTTTTCAACACAATTTGGTTCATTTGTTGGGTTGGTTAAATATGCGTATATTTGTCCACTTCAGGCCTCAGGGTAAGCGTGTTCTATGGCCATTTTTATAAAACTACGTGATTAAGAAAGGCCGGTAAGATTGGAGGCACTTATAGGGAAAACCCCTCATGTGTCCATTACAAAGGTAATAA
This sequence comes from Melanostigma gelatinosum, assembly GCF_949748355.1. Classification (NCBI taxonomy): domain Eukaryota; kingdom Metazoa; phylum Chordata; class Actinopteri; order Perciformes; family Zoarcidae; genus Melanostigma; species Melanostigma gelatinosum. The sequence continues at coordinate 7,956,041 of NC_136639.1, forward strand.
CATCAACTAAGAATTAAAGATGAAGCAAATTTTAAAACTCACACAATGGACTATTTCAGGCAATAGTTTACTGATTCATCATTCATCAGATTGACTAAATATTATCTGGATGTACTTTAAATGGCGTAACTGGCTGTGATAATACTATGCTTTTGCCTTAGAGTTCAGTCTGATGCTGCTGATCGCTGTCTGGTTTCCAAACACAGCCGTCAGTGCTGTGCATGCAGTTGGCTCATAGCCATGCAGGCCTACGTGAGCAGTTTGAGAAGATAGTGTTTTAATGGCAGAGCCCACATGGACGGGAGGCTCATGCCTCCCTGAATGAAAGACGGGGGGGGTGATAAGTCGATGCCAGGGACAGTCCTCTTTGTCTCGTGGTCACACGCTCCAGTCAACTGTCAATAAAGTGAATTGTGCTCAGAAAACCCAATGTTTCTTTGCTACTGCCTGCTTTTACAGCCTGCACTGAAGATTTCTCTTTTTTTTGGTCAACAGCAATGCACAGGAGGGCAGAATCCACTATAAAATATGAAGGCTACATTAATTTATTTTAATATTACTCTATAGGCTGCATTAACATGCATTTAAAATGAATATGGGTTTATGGGTTTAAAATGTAAACCTTGCAGCTCTGGCGGGAAAATCACGAGTTGGTTTATGTTGCAGTTGAATTAACTGTTGCCGTTTGTGGTTGTTTTGCTTTCTGATGAAATGAGCAAAACTGCAACTTTGTAAAAGAATAAATAAAGGAGACTTATTCAAAACAAATAATCTCCCCAAAACGCTGGGATTAAACGAAATGTGTTACACCAGCTAACGTTAACATTTTAACTTTTCACATTAGCTTGTTTGCAGCTTTGCTAGTAAGCTAACGTTAAGGTGTGACCTGTTTCAACAATCAGCAGGATAGCACTTTTGCCTCACGACTTAATGTTGTTTGTTTGTAACGTTAAATGTAAGTATCACTTATTTGACCAAATTTACCATGGGGGGGTCCATGGTGTAAAGCTAGCTTATTTAAATATGAAACTTTAGCAGTTCCTAGACCTGTTCACTATGACACTGCTTCAATTAAAAGGTAACCTCGCAGGTAAAGTAGCGTTAGCTAATGAAATGTTGTCCCTTCACCGCGTGGCTAATTGCACAACTAAACTTCAGCTAACATTATCTACAGGCAATTGAAATTGCCTATAGCAACAGCACGCGCTCTGCCCGCTCCGCACGAGGTGTAATCGCGTGGCAGTAGTGTAAACAAGCTCCCCTCTGCCTCTGTTGTGACTTTTACTGTATGTCCACGTGGTTACCCACGGGGAACTTCTAAAACGTCGCGAGGTGGGCCCGGCCAGGCCACAACAATCAACAGCAATTAGATTTACATTAAGATAATCCTCATTGAAGCAGAATACACAAAACACATCAGGGCTGTGAGGACACGGGGATAATTACTTTAGGTGACAAAAACAGCACTTCAACCAGGTGTTGAATACACACTTCAATTTACATCCGCGTGACAATCCTCGCGCTATTGCAGAGGCGTCTCTCAGTGGTTGTCCTATACGTCAAACGGCCACCAAGAAAAGTCTTCATATTCATATTTTGGTAAAATAATTAATGTCAACCATAAATAACACCTTTACACAGCTGTTTGATATTAAAGGCCAATGGCTAAATAATGCAGCTCAGAAGCTGTTGTTACTTAAAATTGTGCAAACAAATAAAGAAAAGTGGGTAAATATTCGACTCAATAGCCATGTCTGCAAAAAAAACACATTCATAATATTCACAAGAGAAACAACGTACCACCCGCGATGAGTGCGGTCTTCAAATGCTTCGATATTCCTCTCAGCGTCGGCCTTCAACCCGCTTTGCAAAAAGAAAGTCAATTATAAAAATGTAACAAAAGTACCTGCACGGCACAACAACACAAACTGAGAGCTAAATGCGCACATTTCCACTCGTGCACCAAAGTGGAGACGACGGGGTAAAAAGTTCTACCATAGTGACATAACTGGTCAATGGAGCCAGAGGTGAGAGAGGGAGGGAGGGAGGGAGGGGGGGGGGGGGGGGGGGGGGAGAGAGGGAGGGAGAGGTCGTATCTTTTGGGGGGGGGGGGGGTTCAAGTCATCAGTAAATTATGGAGTGGAGTCCTGCCAGCTGGATCAGAGGCTGGGGTTTTGGGGGGTAATTATTTAAAACGGCTCTTAAGATGTTAAAATTCCATTTTGTATTTCGTTTAAGAACGGGTAAATAAGATTCCTGTGATGTCACGCGTGGGGTCTGACCCAGATGTTGTGACATCATGAAGGGAATGAGGTCCCGTCTCCCTCCTGCACAGATGTGTGTTTCCACGCTCCGCTCAGGAGGACCCCGGCTGACAGAGCTCCGGTATCTCTGCTGCCTTTTATCTCAATACTAATAAGGGTCAGTGTTGTGACTCCTCTCAGCTGTGGAAGTGAAAAAGATGGAGGTTTAGATGAAGACATAAGTGCCTGTGTACATTACACAATGAAGAACAAGGGATAGAAGCCAGACACCCCAAAACACTAATTGTTATTAATATAGTCAAACGTTTTCATTAAAAATATATATATTTCAGCCATCACTAATCTAACAAAAGGTTCCCCGCATTATAGCTGAAATATATTCATATAATGAGTTCAGTTAAGGACCTGTTGTAAGTCACTGTGTATAAAGTTTAGTCAGAATGAAATAGAAACAATTGTAGTTTCACGTGTCTGGTAATTATGGCTGCACAACAGTTTCCTGATGGCGTATTAAATCATAACTCTCAGATGGGGGTCCTCACACCACAAGGTATCCGAGGCTCACAGCCCGCTTTGCATCTATTTGTAGTTCTTTGACCAGGAAACGTTTGTGCGTTTCATCTCACGATGACTCCTCAGACATTTACAGGAAGTAATAACAACATGACATTAACCTCAAAACATGACAGTCTATGCCTAAAAACTATAAAAATATATATATACATTAAATTGCTATTATCAATGTTCATTAAAAATGTTGCTTCACAATAGCATCACAAACATTTAATAATAATTGTTATCACTCAGTTTTCACACATCAAATCTTTATTGTTTTCACCAGTGTAAACACTCCATTGGAGGCTGTTGAACAAACACACAAACAAAATGCTGTAAACACAAAATGCAAACAGTCAACATTTCGTCTGAGGTACCTGGCCACTACACCATAATACATATCTTAATATATTCCGTTTGTTTTGATTAGATATTAAGATGCACAGTGTGACGCACTGAGAAAATAATTTTGGATCATTTGGACCACATTGACGGGATTACAAATATTAATTCTTTGCCACGTTTCTGTATGTTGAGAACAAAACCTGATACTGTTTGGTCATAAAATGGTAAAATGACAAGCTGCTGTAGAGTTAAAGCTTTGAAGAAGAATTGAATATCAGTATGCAGAAACAAGAAACACTGTGAGACATTACTTTAGCAAACGGCTCCTTTGTTTTGATTCATAAATAATAATAAAAACAGGTGAACATGTACCCGAAATTCTCTCAGAAACCTTCGTAGTAATCAATAGATAAAACAGCTCCAGTGGCTCTACATCCATCTCACTTTGCTTTAAAAAGGAAATGTTTGTACCAGCAGATTGAGGACGGTTCCACATGTCAGTGTGTGGACTCCAGTGCCGCACACAGAATGATCAAAGTACTGAGACGAGGAGGAGAGGAGCTCAAGAACAGAGAAAACAGAAGACAGGACAGCAATGAAATACAGTGACATCAGTGTCTGTTGGTAGGTTGCGATGAGGACCCTTTAATAAGGATCAGAGCAAAATAGCGCAGGACCAAGATCTGTTCAATTTAGGAACACGTTTTGTGATATAATATATAATATAGCTTCTTTTAATCGATTGTTGAGGCCCTTTGACATGGACAAACACAGAGTTTCTGCCATTCCATACAGCTCACACAATCTTAACTTATTAAAGGAGAAGCTCTATTTTAAAATAGTATTGGTCCAACATCCAATATCTCTGGTTTGGAGTGTGAAAACAGTCACGAGCACACATCTTTCCAGACAAACATGCCACAGACGATACCGTGTGGAGAGGCGCAGAAGCACAGCATCAGTTGATAATGAAAGCGTTTGAGATGTTTGAACCTGATGAAGGCCGTATTAACACAAACGTCTCATGTAACTGGGTTTTGATTTGGGCTCAAGATTAGAATCATGAGTGGAAATGTAAATGAGTTGTGTTGGGCCGGAGGTTCACACTCTCTCGACGCTCTCACTGGTCCGTTCTTAACCGCTACACGGAGCCTCCTTTTTTGTTAAATCCTGAAATGCATATACACAGGGAATGTACCAACTCCCCCTTTCCCCCGTCGCATCGCCCCCCCTCAGTCTCATGGTGGTTTGGTCCAGTGGTCACAGAGCAGTAGTCTTTATGTCCGCACCTGAAACTTGCCGGCCTTCGTCATGTATTTGATGCCTTTAAAAGGTTTATACTTCTCACCGTACATGTCCAGTCGATTCACCTTCAGCCCTGTTGGGGGGAAATAAAATACCCATTTACATTTCACAACATAAACTTTCTGACGTGCACCTTACTTGTGTTAATAGACAAGAGCAAACACCGGCACCAAAACAAATGAATGTTTGAGGATGGTGGGAGGCTCATTTATGGACCTTTTTAGGCTACAACTACTACAGAACTCAGATCAGTATGACAGCTCCAGGCATCTGATTGTCCTGTCAAGATATACCTGGTGAAATATTAAAAAGATGATAGTTTTACACTATCAACTGTTCTGAAGGCATTTCCAGAATCCTTAACCATTGTGCATCCTAATGTTGCACGGCGTATCGATACTAAAAAGGTACCGCGGTACCCGTACGTTAAAAACGATACGATTTTGCATATTTTTAGTATCGATACTTCATTAAAATAGCGTGCGATCAGAGCGCAATCACTGTTCTGCTCCCTGTCATGCTGCCTGCAGGCATTGACTGCAAGTGGGCGGGGCTACCCAGCGCTCACTCACAGCGAGTGATCGCAGGGGAGACATGGCGAGTGCAGGAGCTTTTGCAGACCGTCCGCAGCTTGTTAGAAAAAAAGACGCCAGAAGTGAAATCTGGAAGTACTTTGGCGACATTGCAGACAGTGAAGGAAAGCCCACTGACCAACAGAGACCCGTCTGCAAAACATGTTTCAAAGCCACAGACCAAGTGAGGCAACACGTCTAACACGGTAAAGCACCTTTCAGACAGACACCCCGAACCTTTCAAAGAGTTCAAAGAACGACAGGTAAGCAAATGTGATTATAAACATGAACACCCCCGAGCTCACCCATATACAGCTAACACGAGGAGCCTTAGCCTATTTTGACAACAAGCCGATATGATCATGAGGTCACAATGCACACAAACGTGTACTAAATGAAACACAATTGATGCAAAATGGCTCCATGCTGGTGGAGCCTGAGGGTGGATCTTGAGCTCATTCTTTTTATTTTTAGTTTAGGAAAAATAATTATTCCATGAATTAAGATAAAATATGAAGTGAAAATATCAAACTCACTATGCAAGTAAATGAAGCATTGTTTATCCACCCACTCCCACAGACAGTCAGACAGATGCCAGCAGAGTCAGCAGCAACACAGAGACAGAGTTCCCTTCAGCTGTGTTTGAAAGCCAGCGGAAATATGAGAGAGGCTCAAAAGATGCGAAGAGGTTAAACATTAATATTAATGCCATTTGTTAAGTGTTCAAAAAGCTGGGCAGGAACAAGCTGGTAAAAAAGGGAACCGTGCAGATGTTGTATTTATTACGATTATAGATAAATATATCAGTTTCGTATCGTATCCTGGTATCGTAAGTATCGGGTATCGTGATACTTATGGCAGGTATCGTATCGAAGTCATAATTTTGGTATCATGACAACCCTAGCACTGCATCCCTTCAAAAAACTTGAAAAGTCCTGATCATAACTGTCAAATATACATTATTTTCAAATTGTTAACCCTTTAAATTAGTTAACGTTTGTTTACGTAATGCCGCTGAAAAAAAATGAATTATTTGCTGCATACTAAATACAACATTCATTTTAATGCAATTAAATTTTTTTCTCAGATTAAAGAAAAAAAAAATCTCACATGACACCTTAGAGGACATAAATGCTCCATTCCTAAAAATGTATAAAATACTATATATTAATCATATTTTTCCACTTTCACCGACTTAACTACCAAATATTCGACACCTTTCATAATATTAAACCTTTAAATGTTTACATATTAACTGTTGTCTTTGAAGACGTCAAACACAAAAGTGTAATTATGTTCTGTATACGAAATGAGACGTTTTATACACGTCAATTATGATCAACAACATTGATTTTGATGCATTGCATCAAACACTGCAGCGCTCCACAGCACAGCAGCAACAGCCCTAGTGGTGAGCAGGGAAACAACAGGTGTGAGGAAACAGCTCAATCTGGTGAAGAACAGTGAAAACTACAAGTTTGAAGTCGGGCTGTAGATTGAAAGTCTGATACAACAGAACGCTTCATTTTATGCTGTGATGCCCGTGGGATAACAACTTGTTTTAATGGCTTTCAATGGGAATATTTTGAGTGTTTGTATTTTGGCTATAGTTTATTGTAGACTTATTATAGGAGCTGAGGTTGAACTTACAACATTTTATTTTAAGAGACAAAAATGTCCCCTGTGATGCACAAGGGTTAAAGACTCCGAACCTTCTGGATCAAGAAATATTTTGTCTGTTGAAAATGATGCATATTGTTGAATTAGCCTTTTTAATACCAGCTGCCTCTAGGGGGTGCGCGAGAGGAAAAGTGTAATGGCATCTGATGGTGTAATAATATTAAATATAAAAAAGAAATGTAATTTTAATTTAAAAAGTGGGATTTTTCACAAAATAAAAACATGAATTATAAAAATCCCCTTTGTAAGATTTAAAATTAAAAATGTACAATTTAATAAATGCACTTGAGCTCCTTCCGGCAGTCTTGCCGCCTGCCGCCAGTCGTACACACTAGCCAGCCTAGCTTGTGCGGCTAACGTCAGCTAACAGCGAACTTCATGCATTCAGCAACATTCATTTAAACGTGCTAAACTGGCTGAAATCGGGGAAACTGTCAGGTGGGACATCTGAAGCCATCAGTCGTAAAAGAGGAGAGGGACAGAGAGAGAGAGAGAGACCGAACCCGGTTGGGATGTAGAAGGGGGTGCGCGGCCTAAAAAGTTTGGGAACCGCTGCTGTACAGAGTAATGGCATGCTGGGTAATAAGTCTAACTAAACCCCATCAGTCCAATCATATACTAATACATGTTAATACATTCAGTTAACAACAATGAATACAATGAGTACTTAGATCTGCCTACAGAGTACTCTCTGATGTCATGTGAGGAGGCGTATTGATGCATTCGGTGCCACCTAGTGGGCAGCGTGTCACTGTGCAGTTGTCAGCTGAGCCGGACGTGTGATGAAAGCTTCTCTTGTGTGTTGTTGGGGTTGAGGTCAAATATTTCTCAATGCAAAAACATGACTAACTCACTGAAACTGGCCGCTGTGTGCGACAGTCTAGCAGGATTGTAAACGTGATATTTCACAGAGAAAGGTGATGATGGTGAGACTAAACGTGTGAGTGTGTACCTGAGATGGCCATCTGTTGGATCTTCAGCTGGATGTTGATGGTGGGGTTCTCGTCAGGTTTGGAGGCCCCGGCCTGCAGGCTCATGGTGCCTTTGAGACTGGGAAGCTTCTGTGGGTTGATCTTGCCGACGTCCCATGTCAACATCTAGCCAAAAAAACAACACATTTAGATGCCAATGTGGGATCACTACAGCGCATTAAATCAAATGGTGGCATCGTTGAAGCTGGAGAGGATCGCTGTAAATGAACATGATTTACGGAGACGTAGACATTCCTGTCCATGCACACTTCCCTTCTTCCTTCTTTCAGGCATAACAAACACAGTCAGACACAGTGTTGAGGTACCTTTGTGACTGGATCAAAGGTGTGTGTTCCCTGGGAGGAGTTGAGGTTGGCGTTCAGGACGCCCCGGGGCAGCTGGCTGCTGACTAGGACCGCCTCCACGGACTTGCCCATGGTCTGTTTGGGCCCCAGGGTCAGGTCAAAGCGTCCCTGGGAGCTTCCCTCTCGGAAGCTGATGTTGTGCTTGACGTACACCGGGATCGCCACCAGGCTGAAGTAGAGGCAGGCCAACAAACAACATCATAGTGGAATACATTTTATACATACCGTATTTTGGCAACAATTGAAAAAAAACACCACATGGATAATATACAGAGGGGTGATTCAACTTTATGTGTCTTTGCCATTAAGAAACTTAAAATGATCCTGGAGTAAAAAGTACTGACTTCTGAGAGCTGACGTGGTAGGAGAGCAACCGGAAGTTTCCATCCGGGGGAATGAAGGAGAGGATCCGCTCAGCTTCCCAGCGCTTGAACCGAACACACGGGTGGAAGCTGACGTCATCCAGCAGCCGAGGATTCTGGGAGAGAGGAGCAGAGGGATGGTTTGGGGAGAAGTAAAAAAAAAAAGAAAAGAAAAAAGTGCATGCTTGAAATTACACGAGAGGCTTGGAACTCACCATAAATGAGAGAGTGAGGTCGGGCATGCCTGTCAGTTTTACACAGGCGTCAATAACTCCCTGAATTTCTGCTGTAATAGTGGAGCCTGAGGAGGAGGAGGAGGAGGGTTGATATAAGATATTTACAGAGAGCAAACAACATAGGAATTAACAACAAAATCAATTTGATGCAGACACTATTAATTGTGGAGTAACGCTGCTGATATTCTATGCTGTTGTCCAATATGGAAATAAACTGAATTTTTGTATTGCAAACATGCAAATTAATATAAATGAAGCAATGGCAGAGTGTGTTGTTTGACTGGCAGGATGTTCAGAGCAGATACCCGATTTATCGATGATGGCGTCGATCTCCTCCACCACGTCAAAATAGGCCTCGTTGTTGGTGTACTTGACTCCGGTGCGTCGCCACGGCACCACTGACAGCTGGCCTGTGGGGAGCTGTTCACCGACATTGGTGCTGCCTGAAAAACAGACATCAATGTAAAATAATACCAAAATAAGTGCTTTTACACAAGTTTTCAGAATATGCCTGTTTAAATATGCAAATGAATAATTATCTTTTCAAATAGGTTTTGAAAAAGGTTACTACAGAGGGAATCAGTATCACTCCATGAATCAGAAAATAAGCCATACTCAGCATGTTTTTAGGGGTAAAATGTTTAATAAATGTTTAATAACTGATGCTATGAATGATCCATGAACAACCCTCTCTGTAAGAACCTTCAGGTTGTAGATAAGAATGAAACGGGAACGTTTGGGTTTATGCATTTACTACTGAAGAAGAGATTTGTCTCGGAGTGAGAAAAAACTTATTTTGAGAAACGAGCCTTTAAAAGATATGTTTCATGAAATTCCATTCATTCTGAAACACACTACAGGTGAATAGGGTAAAAAAAAGACGAATAGATATCACCATGATACTTCCTCGGTTGATTACGGGCATTAAGTGACTGACATCACTGTTATTGTTTGACGTAATGCTTGGGCTGTTTAGAGGACTACTAAATGTTTAAAGTGTTTTTACAGGCCCTGTGGTCAACATGAACATGGATTGTACCTGTGATGGTGTTGACCATCGTGCGGAGGATGGTGGGAGGCTTTATGAGCTCTTTTAGGATGTTGGACTCTGTGGCCAGCGGAAATCCGTTGTCCAGCATCTCCTCCAGTAGCTCGTAGACCACCACCACGTTGTCCTTAATAGCAGCCTCTGTACACACTCCAAAATAGTCCTGAGATCAAAAACAACAGGATATGGGTATTTAAAATCAGATATGAATTATTTAGCTAAATTAACCGCTAAAAGTGGAACTGGGAGTCCAAACCTGAAACGTGTCAACGACTCTGTGCAGAAACTCGATGACGAAGAGCGGCGGCACTTCACTCTGGATGACGGCAACAAAGTAGATGCGATGCCTGAGCACGCTGATAAGATAGTGGTGCGGCGTGGGGATCACCGGTGGGACGTTCTCCGGCTCGGAGGCGCGTTCCTGCGCCTCAAAGAAGTAGTCGCACACGGAGCGGCTGACCACGCTCTTCCAGTGCTTCTCCAGGAAAATGTCTCCGGAGGAGTTGACTAGGAACAGGCTGTGGATCATGTTGGCTGGAGGCTGAGAGGCTAACGAAGAATAAAAAGAAGAGACAACCAAAGCAGTTCAAATGAGAGAATGTTGAGATAAAGTTAAATAAATGGGAAGAAAGTACTTAAAGAATTAAGGGTTAGGGTTAAGCTTCTAGCAAAGAAGGGGCTAGTAATGTCTGACATGCAGATATTTTCACTATCATTGTAGGCAAAGCACACGTATTTTCATACCTGCAAACTCATAAGAGGTGAAGAAGGTGACAAGCACCCGAACCCGAAACCCTGTCGGGGGGTGCGGGGGGGATGCTCCCCGGGAGAACTTTATTTTAAATATGAGCTTTAAAATGTTGCATTCTGGTGTACTCTGAGAATAAAATTAAGTGATAAGACATTTACTTTAAGCAAAAAACTAATTTATTATCCAGTGATTAATCAGTAGTTCAGCTCTGGTTGAACAGCTGGCTAGTTAGCTTCTCTTTTTTTTCAATCTATATTATTTAGACAAAATCCATTGAGGCCGAGGTCTCATTTTCAAAAGCTTTAATTCAATAAAGTGAATCATTGTTTGCCGCCGTAGTTATGAATGTAAACAAACATTGAAAAACAAAGCTGTGTGTGTGCCAAAAAGATGACACGCACACACACACAATAATTGCCAATGGCTGTGCCACCAGTCACACAATCACTGCTTTGAATGGAGGCTCCATACACATAATGAAGGCCATTTGTGTTGATTTTGTGCATGTAATTAAATCAACAGTAAAAAACAACTTCAAAAGACCCCATGAAATGGCACTAGTACTTTGAAATCATTTCATAATCTGAGTCTCCAAACAATAATGTTTGACAATCTTTGAACAGGACCTAAACTTTAAAACGTACAATATAACCCAACTCAGTCTGCATTCTATTAAGTGTTGGGTCCAAAATGAAATGAATATCAACAATAAGTCCACGCCCACTGTTGAAAAGACAGCCCTTCCTCCCCTCACGTGACACGTTGGTGGTCATACTATGCGCTTCAGCTAGCTTACTTTAGTACCACATATTGAAATGCGCCCGTGTGCATAATGTAGGTAACTGTTATACTATGTAACGTTAAATAATGTAAAGTGTAATGGGTCAATTTAAAAGTGATGTAAAATAAACGTTAAAAAGGTGTTTTGCATATTGCTCTCTCCATACGGTGGCAACTACGTTTCAAGATTTAACTTTAACTAACACAGGACTATTTAGTTGACGTCAAGTCTTCTTTACGTCAATTTAAGGTTTGCTGGGAAATATGACACTGGAGTATTCATTAAATATTCGTCAACGCTATCAAGTTCGGACCCGGATGAAACTCAGCGCCACGAGAACCTGAATATATTTCAGATACATACATTTGCTACAACCATAAGACATTTAAACAAGTAACTATCTAGCTAACGTACCTCTATTGAATAGCAATGTAAGGCCTCCGTCTCCACACAAGATGCTAGATCAGTACCTCCTCCTGCCTCTCAGTCTCATGACAGACGAAAAGCCCCGTCACCCGGTAAAGGGGAGGAAATACTTTAAAATAACGATGCTTATTTAACTGAAAACATACCTCTTACCACTCGGGGCAATCAATACAATAAAAATGACTTACCGAAGACAGTTATTAACGTTTTCGTCTCGCCTTTCGCCCTTTTTTTTCCCAATGAAAGATTAAGCAGCCGTCGTCGCTTCCCGTTAGGTGGAAAAAGCTCTCAAAGCGAGTAAGATACAGTACAGCGAGCCAATCAGAATCAAGAGAGACTATAAAATCCCGCCCACTTAGCGGAGTGATAGGTAAATAATACGGAAGCTGGTGGCTCGTGACTTGGCTGTGATTGGACCGTGGATGGAGAGCTACAGTAAACACCAGTAAAGCTGCTCGCTGATTGGCCGTTAGATGTAGCTGGTCTGACATTTTGTTTCCAGTATCAGATTTCATCTTGAGGCGTTAAGTCTCCATTCAAACACTACAGATATGGTTTATATACAACTTCACGGACCATAACACGTTCCCAGTAAGCTGTGGCATAAAATTAATGAGACATCTTGTATTTGTTGTGTACATAGCAAATCTAATTGTACATTTCCCCCCTAAACAAGGTTAAAATGAAATAGCAAAGGCAAACAGGAATATTGCACAGAATACTTTGGGATGCTGCAGTCCCCCACCTTCTTTCCAAGTGCAGCTCACACCCTTAAGACAAAGTTTAAATACACATGCAAACAATGAAGTGGTGAGAAATCCTACCCTCAGTGTCAATCAGTCAAACCATTACAGTAAATGTTAGTGAAACTAATGATCAGACATGTAAACCAAAATACTAAGTTATCAGAGATCTGCCTGATCCATCTGATACGATCATAAAGAACCTCTTGATGAAGCGAGTACTTTGAGTCGCTGACGTGATCGAATCATTAAATACAGTTTGGGGATCTCAATTATTCTGCAAAAGTAATTATTGTCCAAAATAGAAATATGTTACAAGAAGTCATTGAACGACTTGTTTGCTTCTCACAATGTGTTTTTTGAAAATACATTTTAAACACGCCATGCACACTCTGTGGGGACATCTAGTGGACACAAGTGGTCAAAGCTACGGTAATTCATAAATGTCCAAAAGTCCACTATAAATGCCAACAATGGAGTAAAATGTATCAATTAATTACTGGTGGTATAGAGCTTTGTAAAACCGTATAAAATGGAACTTAAAAGGCCTGCACAGCTGTATGATTTTCAACAAGATGTGACTACAGCATTCTCTACAAACTAAAAACGGTGTAAATCTTTGAAATAGCATTTAAAGAGTGAAAACACTACTTTATGCTAAATTTGGAACTGGAACTGTATTTATGTTTTAGACCTTCCTCTTCTCACTGGTTTGACATCTGTAGGAAAAAACATGACATCACACACTTCTGTGCACCAATAAGAGTTCAGCGCTGAGTGTGTGTGTGTGAGAGCTAATGACCGTTGTGTTTGCTTATGTTGCCAGCACAGTCAGTCAAATGTGATCAAACCACACCCACGCAGCTCTGATGAAACACATTAGAAAAGTAACTCAGCAGAGTATGACTGTTAAGAATACTCGGGGGCATTTAAATAGATGGAATAAATCTTGTCGCTGACACCACAAACCTGTCTGACGTATGCAAGGTTGTCACAATTGTCGTCTACCTAATGTGTAAAACAAATATTAAAAAAGTACAACAACATAATTAAAGCATCTTTATTCCTTTGGAGTAAATCTGGAAGTAGTGCGCTGAGGTGACGGATGAAACTTTAGAAAGCTCAGGGAAAACATGAATGGCTCAACATAATTTATTTTCATTTTATGTTAAAATGTACAGAGTTCTTTGAAAGTACTTGCTAAGAAAGAAAAACAAAAAAAAACTGAATAAATGGAAATACATACAGGGACAGAGTCGAGAGTTGAGGCCGCTGAGCGCAACGCAACCATCACCGTGTGCCCAGCTGTCCCTCCTCTCTGTATTCCGCGCTCTTCTCTTAGCATACAACGCAACATGTACAATTACAAAGGATACAAAAAGGGAAGCGATATAAACAGACAGAAATATACTGAGCTCCTTTTTACATGCCTCTTAAATGTAAGGAAGTCATCCTATACACACACACAAGTAAAAAAAGAAAAGAATGCCAAGTGACCTTTAGATATTTGTAGTCCTTTTTGTTTAAAATAGCATTAATATAACTACACAAAGATAGAAAAACTCGAGAGATGAGATGGAATGGAGAGGTTAAAGGCATCTTAAAGTCACTAAAAGTGAGTGGTAATTTTTTGTAAATTTTGAATTTCTTAGTAATTATTACCCGAAGAGGCGAGCTAAAAAATATGTATTTTTTTTTTCCTGAAACAGAAGTGGAAAAAAATGACAGTACCAATATCAATGTCAGAGTTTCCTTTTTATATTATAGAAAAAACATTTTCTCTACAATAAGTTTTCTAAAGTCAAAAAGAGTCAGCTCGTGTCATAAAAGAAAGCTGCCCAGTCTGATAAAATTCAGAAAACAAACAAAAACAACATAAGTACAGAACAGAACAGAACAAGTACACACAAATAAAGTATGCAATGTCGGGTCTGTAAGAAAATGAAAACTCCTCTTTTGACTTTGAATACTGGTACATGGAGCAACCGCTTCGCAGAACCTCGAACTCGTTCTCCCCTTCGACCCTGCTTTCATGTGAGTGTGCCTCTACGCGAGGGCCAAACCATGCACTAGATCAGGCGCTCGGGCACACCTTTTACAAAGGATGGCCGTCGACTGCCGCATCTCTAGCCAATGGAAGTGCAGAATTTTGCAGAAAAGTAAAAAGGAAGAAACAGTTTTAAACAGAAATACACCATTCAGAAGCAGACTCCTGGACCGTCTTTCAGTCACCAACACTTAAGAGACGTCAGCTGTAGCTAACCGGCTTGATGGAAATGGCACTGTTTGTTCTGCATTCCCTAAACTGCTTTAAAAAAATAAAAAATAAAGGCTGACATAGTACACCGTCTGTCAGTGGAGTGTGGACAAGAACAGCTTAATGTTGTACTTTCCTGAGCTAGCCACCGTTTGGCGATAGCTAGCCAGCGTCAGTGTGTGTTTGTAGGTGCGTGTGTGTGTGTGCTTGATATTGGGAAGTACCAGAATATTTACATTTTTAACGTTTTCAGGGTGGCGGCAAACTGGAAAATAATGCTACTTTGTTTTTCGTTGACGGACACGTACATAAGACAGCGACGCGCTCGTCTCTTCTGTGTCTTTGCAGTTTGTTTTTTTTGGTACAAGGTCCCTCCGGGAAGACAGAGACTCTGGAGACAGCCCCGGCGCCCCAACGCTGTTCTGGAACTAGGTGGAAAGCCACAGAGATGTTCGGGTGTTTCTGAGAGAGCAAAGACGCCGCATCACCGTTTCAGAATGCCACACATAAGACCAAAGCATACAAGAGGTCGGACTGCACACGAGTATTTCAAAAACAATCAACAAAAACAACAACAAAAATAAGATTCAACTTTATGTTTACCAAAAACAATAGTCCGCCTGCAATGTTTCATTGTCCTTTTTCAAGGTAAGGCTCCCTATATCACTTAAAAGATTGTGTGCATGGTTGAATATAGTCAGTGAACCACTGTTCTTCACTCGCGGTCTGACGAAGCGAGGTACTCCTGTATTGTCCTTCTCTGTGTGTCGTTCTCGTCATTCTTTGTCCTCTCCTCTCCTAATGCGCATCGTGGGGACGAGGAGCCCCGCTGTGTAAAAATCACATTCCAGAGGACTGTGCAGGCCTGGCCTGAAGCAGCACGGCAGAGGTCCATGTACACCCCCCCCCCCCCCCGCCCCCCTCCAACCCGGAACCCCACTTGTTCCCATACACAACCAGCTGGGAGGGGAAACGAGCCCAAATCTTTTTTTTAAAAGGGACAAAATGACAACACAGAAAAGCAGGAAGCCCAAAGACCCTCTCTGTCTCCAACCACCGACTCTCCCTGGTGCCTGCCGCAGCACTGGAGAGGGTGAACAGGAGTAATGGACATTTAGAGTACAGCGAGTATCAGCTCTGGCCTCATGTCTCCTTTCTCAGTTCCTCGGCTGCTCATCTGCTCATGTACGGTGACTGTTTAGGGACACCAGCATAGCTGTGATGGGCGGGGCCAGTGTACATCATGTTGCCGTGGTGGTTGGGCTGCATAGGCTGCTGCGGGTAACCCTGCCCTCCCATCATGCCCATCTGCATCTGCATGGGGTACTGAGCTGGCTGGTTCATGTAAGGGGGATTGCCGTGATAACCGCTGTTCATCATGGGTTGGGGCATTCTGTAACCGGCCGACATGGCGTTGAGGGGCGTCATGTTCATGGAGTTGTACTGCGCTGGCGTGGGCATGAGGTTCGGCATCATGCCGCGCTGCACGGCCAAGGTGCGCGACGTGCCCTGCATGGCCACGGCCCCCGAGCTGCGGCCGTAGAGCTGCTGCTGGTGCGGGGCCGGGGCCAGCTGCTGGGTGGCTTTGGACCGGATGGAAATATGGCCTTTGACTGTCGCCATCTGGCCCTGTAGCCGCTGCGTGTGCGGCGGGGGTCCCAGACCGATGTTGGCGGTGGGCATGTTGCATTGTAGCTGCAGGGAGCCCAGGTTCATGGAGCCGGAGCTAAGGTTGGGGGGCGGGGTCATAGTGGGCTGGCCCTGAGGAGTGTGGGGGGAAGGGGCCAGCCCCGGGTTGGAGAGAGAAACACTGGTGGCGTAGGAGGTGACGGAGGCGGAATGAGAGTAAGGCATGGCGTGGGGGTCCATGATGGTGTTGGTGAGCTGTTGGAGTTTGGCCAGGCTGAAGGTTGCCGAGGGCTGAGGGTAGCCCCCCGTGCCAAAGTCCTGACCCATGCGCTCGTACAGGGTGCGGCCCCCTCCTCCACTCTCGGGGATCTCCATTATCATGGGTGTGGAGGCGAAGCCGTTGCCCATGCTACACTGCGACAGGGCCTGCTGCTGCTGCTGCTGTTGCTGTTGTTGCTGTGGTGGTGGTGCTGACGGCGGAGGCTTTTTTTGGGACTGCTGCTGCTGCTGCTGTTGCTGGTTGGTGCTGGGGGGCCTCTCGATCACACCACAGCTCTGAGGAGACTTAATGCCACAGCCGGGGGTGTTAGAGCGTGGTGGGGGTGGGGGTGGCTGGGCTACAGCACTGCCTACATTACTGGCACCTGGTCCGCTGTTGGGCCCTGGCCCCGTTTGCTGGATGAGGCCACAGTTGCCCATCCCTAGTTGGGACCCTCCTGTTCCTGTGGAGGACGTGAGGCTGGGGGCTGGCACGAAAGAGCAGCTGTTAGACTGTGAGGACGGGGTGGCCGAGCTTGAAGAAGAGGAGGCTGACGATGAGGAAGCCGTGGTAGCTCCCGCAACTACACCAGCTGACATTCCCCCTCCATTCCCATTACCCCCTCCGCCCATGGTGGAGTCGTAGCTGCTGGGGTTGTCGTAGTTCTCCGTTGTGCTCTCGATGCTGCCGAGGTCACTGAAGCCGCTGTCCACCACCTGCTGCGAGTGGTCCGACACAGACGGTACGTCCATCATCGGCGACGTCTCCATGTTCTGCTGGGAGGGGGCAGACAGAGAACTGGGATGTTCCGGCGTGATCTGGGTGTACCCACCTCCAGCTCCTCCACCACTTCCCCCTGCTCCAGTGGGTCCGGGCGTGCCCCCCCTCTGCCCTGCCGGTGTCGTGTCCATGATGCCCGAGGGCAACCCCGGACTGTTGACCGAGCGCACAGATTGACTGGGAAGGGACGGCACAGGGGGATTGGGAAGGGGGCTGCTGTGTTGGGAGGCCCCACACTCCTCCACCAAGGCCAGAGCCTCATCCTCGGCCTCCCCCGTGTGGCTGTAACTCTGCAGGGTCCGGCAGGCAGCTAGGGTCTCCTCACAGTCCTGGTAGGCTCCGTGGTGGGGCTGGGGTTCGGCCTCTTCGTCCTGGGCTTCCCCCTGAGTCAGGGACTGGACGGCCTGCATGGTCTCCAGGTCCAGCTCATTGGAGTGGTGATGGGGGTGGTGCGGGTGATGGTGGCCCAGCTCCTCTTTGAAGTCGGAGTGCTGGTGGGAGTGTGGATGTGGGTGCTGGGGTTCCATCAACAGCGTGACGTCCTTGTCGTCCGGGTGCAGAGACTGGAGCTCCATGGGCTCAGAGGGAACAGACATGGCCGTGACGGTTTCCACCGCCGCTGCTGCTGCAGCAGACTCCTCCTGCTCTCTGCGCCGCCTCTCCTCCTGCTGCGGGTCGGCCGAGGAGGGCCGACACTTGGCCTCCTGCGCCTCCTCCTCCTCCTCCTCCTCGTCCTCTTCTTCTTCCTCCTCCTGCTTGCTGACGTAGTCTCGGGCCACGCGGTTATCCATGTCTAAAAAAGCCTCTCCACCTTGGGGTTCTTCTTTGACCGGAGGAGAGCTTTCTAGGGAGGCCGGCTCCTCCTCCTCCTCATCTTCCTCGTCATCTTCAGAGTCCGGACTTTTTCTCTTCTTGCCGCTGTTGTTGTTGCTGCCGTTGCTCTTGTCCTCCAAGTGTCCATCACCTTCATCGTCTGCATCATGGTCTTCACTGCGCCTGCTTCCTGAACCGGGTGTAACTGCTGCTCGCCTGTTGACACTCCCGCCGCCGCTGCCCATGCTGCCACATTCCTCTTCCTCCCTCTCCTCATCGTCATCGTCCTCTTCCCTGTCACCCATATCTGTGTCCCGAGGCCGGGACAGTGGGGCCCGGGGCCCTGGGGTGGAAGACGAGCACGAAGGGGGCAGTAGGGCCCGGGAAGGTGGACGGCTGGGTTTGTCTTCCTCCCAGGCCCTTTCAGCCTCCTCCTCCTCCTCCTCCTCCTCCTCTTCTTCCTCTGGCTCAGAGGTGGGAGGAGGTTTGGGGGCCGGCTGTGGTGGCGGGAGGAGGGCGCGGTTCTTGGGCGGTCTCCCTCTTGGCCTCTTGGGCACCTTCTGCTCAACAGGTTTAGGGTGATAGTCATCGTCTTCATCAGAGTCTTTCTGTTTGGTGACTCTGTCTGTGTTGGTTCTGCAGACTCGCTTGCTGTTGCGCTCATCAGTCTGGAGCAGCTGAGGATCTTTGTCCAGCTGCTGCTCCAACTGCCTTTGTCTTTCCTGCTCTTGTCTCTCGGCCTCCTCCTGGGCCCGCTGCAGGTACCAGCTCCGGGGCTTGCGGCCAGGCTTCATCTTGATTTTGGGGGGTGGCGGATCCCCGCTTTGGGCCTGGCTATCTGCGGCTGTGCCACCACCAGGCGGTTTTCCAGGTCCTCGTTTCTTCCAGTGCAGTGGTTTGCGGCTCTTTCCCTTGGGCCAGCCTTTCTTCTTCTTGACTGGGACCTCAGGGTCGGCCGCTAGGGTCTCTGATGGAGTTGCTGGCAGAGCAGCCGCAGGCTTCAGCACAGGTGTTAGCTCTGAGAGGGGGCAAGAAGATAAGTGTTAGATAAAGCTGCACACAGTATGTAAACAAATCATCACTGAATTCTGCCAAGTTCAAAACTCTGCCTGCTCACCGTCTTCCTCTGAATCGGTGAGGTTGGAGTGCCGGCTCCTTTTAGGTGCTGGGTCAGACAACCTCATGACAGAGCGGGGTGGTGGGTAGCGGTGCAGCGGGTGGCCCAGTGGCGTCTCCTCCTCCAGCCTGGGCATAGGCCTCTCCGAGTCAGAGTCTACGAAAGGCTCATCCAACACCTCCGTGGTTTCAGAGATGGTCTCTGTCACCACGCTGCTGTGAGGGTGGCTGCGCTGACGAAAGCGGCGCTTCCTCAGCGGCTTCTGGGTATAAACAGGACAGGTTATTAGGTGTTCCTGACCCACACTGACTGAGATCAAGAAGACTACAGGAAAAGACATGAATCCAGTTCGCAATACAACTAAACTGCTAATTTATTTAAATTAGCATTCACGGTTAACAAGACACTGTTCGTTTCTTACCTTGCATTTGAGCCCCAAGGCAGGCTTGGTGAGGATGGGTGGGGAGCATGTCCTCCTCTCATCATCATCTTCATCATCGTCGTCGTCATCCTCCTCCTCCTCTTCACTGCTTTCACTGAAGCAGCTCTTCCTGACAGGAAGAGACTCATTCAACCTGGAGACCATAGGAAGCTGTGGCAGCCCCACCCCAGGCCCTTCCATGGATCTGGGCTTAGGGCCTCTCTTTTTCCTTGGGGGCCGCCCTCTTCTCGTGAGAGTTATGGAGGGGTGTCTGGTCATGTCCAGTGAGTGAAAGGCTTGGGATTCCGCTTGTCTGTCCAGGGAGAAAAGGGAGGGGGGCCCGGTAGCAGAGCCTGTGGTCTTTCCTCCCTCCGTTCTCCCCTCGTCTTCATCGTCCTCGTCCTCCACCGGGCGGATCTTAGGTGGCCGTCCCACCCGCGCTCTGTCTTTCACCTTGCCCCAAGGCCAGTTTTTGGGTGGGCGCCCCCGTGGTCTGCGTTCTCCATTTGTTGGGGGAGGGGGGCGTGGTGGCTCTGGGACAGGGGGCGGACAGCGAATGGGAGGGGAAGCTGGGGAGCTTTGGCTAATGGGAAACCCCAGGAAGCACTTCCTTTCCTCTTCTTCCTCTTCGTCCTCCTCAGCCCTCTTCTTCCCTTGGCGCATGTGCCAGGAGATTGGTGGGACCTTGTGACTTGGTTTGATCTAATAAAAGATAAAGTAAAATAATGAATCAATAATGTACAACAACTTTGACATCAATCTGTTCAACGTATTCAACGTATTTACCTCCTTGCGGTTGTGCTCCTCTGGTTCATCATCCTCCTCGTCATCGTCATCATCACCATCAGAGACCACAGTGTTGGTTACGACGACGGGGGTCCAGCGGAGACACTCTGGGTCGACATCCAGTTGCCGTGGCCGGGCCTTGAGACGAGTCATGTGGTTGGACACCAGCTTCTCCCTCCGCACCAGGACCAGCCTGACAACAAAAACAAAAAAACAAGAGCGTTAGAACTCTGCATGCATGTTTCTTTACATGCATTAGGAGAATCTGGCTGTGTATGTCAGTATATGTCTGTGCGCATTCACACCGATGTGTTTGTTAGCTTACGACGCCCATGAAGTGTGTACATGTGTGTGTGGTTACGTGTGTGCACATGTATATTTACAAGGTGTGCAAATGTTTCCTTACACTATCAGGCTGATCAATGTTAGTGTTTTAAACCAAAGCTTAATAATGTTGCCATTTGGTGACATTTTGCCAACCTTCTTCTGGTGCTGCCACTGACTTCTGTCTTTATCATTGTGACCTCATACTGACAACACATTAATCACTGGAGTGAACTTTGCTGACGACACTTAACCAACTGGCTGATCTGGCATTTCATTCCACTGTAATGAAGAACTTTCATTCGAACAGAAAGCGTTACCAGGGTTTCTAATTGAATGAAGTTTGAACCTGAGTCACTGAATTAGGCTGCAGCAGGGCACCTAACCTATGTTGCTAGTCAGTGGAAGTTCACATTGATATGGTGACTGTGTGAGCAGTGAGCTTACTAAAGTCTACTTTAAAGGCTTGCTTTGTTTACATGCGAGGTGTAACCTGGCTACAAGCCCTACACTGTTTATTTTGGGTTAGTTACAAGAGCCATTAATACTTTGTGACTGAAAGCGGTCTGGCAATCAGATCCTCCTTTTTCTCACTGCACCATAGTAAGCTATATAATATGCTAATGGAGAATAAATAATAAAATAAAACATAAAAATAACAAGGCCAGCTAAGTGAGAATGATGTTTGCCGACACCCTCTTCTAACACTGTGCAATCTGCAGGAACTTTCAACTCTGCACGAGTACGGCGTGAACCACTGGAGGGCATCACTGACCCATTCAACACGGTACTAAACAACGTGGAGCATTTCAGAATGTATCCCCGTCCCGTCTCTGACCTGTCTCCTCGCTGATCCAGCATGCTGAGACTGTGCAGGGTGGTGGTGATGTCCTGCGGGCAGATCCCGGTCAGCTTGCTTAGTTGTCGTATGGTGATCTGCCGATCGCGGACGTCGTGGAGACACTCCAGCACCACGCTGCGCCAGTAGGCCATGTAGGATAGTCGGCCGAGGTCGGACAGAGGCTTCTCTGGAGATCCTGGCTGGCCCTCGCGTTTGGACAATAAGTAGCCTGTAGGAAGGGAGGGAACAAAGGACATCGTGAGCCAAAAAAAGGCATCTTCTATTTTGTCTATCAACAGAAACACTTCCCAGTTATTGGTGTTGTCACTTTGTGTGCGTTTTGCGTAGCGCCCTTACTGAAGTCGATGAGGAAGCGTCCGTAGCCCCTGCGCTGGTACTGTGGAAGAATCATGATGCATGACACGTTGTATTTCTGTTGACAGTGCTTCTCCTGGAGAAGAGGGAAAGAAGCAGACACATTAGACCAGAAGGAGAAAATAACATGTCTACATATAATGGAAACTACATCACAGAGCAGGCCTGTGTGGGTGTGCAGCAGGGTGTTGATGGTGCTGCGTCCGCTCACTAACTGCTGTGTTTTGGCAGCGAGGAGGCATGTTAATGGGAGCACCTGCAAAACGCTAAAAAAGGGGCAATGGAGCTCACAGCACCCACTGTTTATCTGGGACACATTTCAGCACATTTGAGCTGGGAATGCACCTGTGTGGGGTGATGCCATTGCATTTCAATTTCATGTGAATAGATTTTTCTCCCCATTTTGGTTTTGCAGGGGTGGTTATAATTTATAGAGGTTTGTATTCCTTGAAAAATGACTTCGCTGAGAGGTTGTGGGTAGAGGGACTGAAAGGACGTGGTTGGGGAGCAATCCCATACCTTGGAGAAGTAGCCAACAAGGTGGCAACCTTTGCTGTCGTTCTGGGTCAGGACGTAGAAAAGGAAGGGCTCCACATCATAGTAGAGGGTCTTGTGGTCCAGGAAGAGCTTGGCCAGCAGACACAGGTTCTGACAGTAGATTGTGCTCACATTCCCATCAACCTTTAGATTAGAAAAGAAATCCATCAGCACAACGCAATGACAGTTTCCTAAATGACTACCATTCATTCCCCCGACACACTGCTGTCCAGAAGTGCATCTTTAAGCTGCTGTTAGAGAGCTGTGGAACAAAGGGGAGGTGAACGGAGGAGAAGTTATAGTGTCGGGCAATGATCTCAGCAGTGTCCCTGGAGCCCCTGACTGATGGAGAGGGTGGAGGCGAGAAACAAGGAGCTGTAAAGAGAAGGAGGGAGGCTCAGCTTTGGCAGCTCGCCAGTTATATCTGCTCTCCTCCGAGCGGGGATGAACTGCAGAGCAGGGAAACGGGAGCTGCAGCGGCCATGGCCTGCAGACAACAATCCACTGAATTCATCTTCTGCTGCGCTACGAGACCCAGGAAAGGAGCTTAACAGTGCATGGGTGATTAGGAATTCTTTCTGATAACAGTCAATTCCCTGATGACACAGACATAAGAATATTCCTCCATGGTAGGTAGGGATGTCAATTTATCACCATTAGGAATTTGGATGGCTCAAGATGCTGTATATTCATGAAGTTGGTGGGCAAAGTATTGGCGCGCATATGGTTAACCTCTGATTTTATACTCCCACAGCCGAAATAAAAATGAGTGGGTCTCGGTAAAAGTCTATAGAAAGCGTTGAATACATTTTTGATGAAGGATCCGTTGGTCTGTTCTGTGACTCTACAGGACTATTTTGTAGAGCATGAGGTGGCTACCAGGGTTAGAGGTAGTATACTTTGAGGGCACTGTGGTATGGTCTCTCTGTTACAGCGTCATCCACAATCACTCGCACTCTTCCGGTCTTTAACTGTCACCATCACTCAGTCTGAACAGTTCCTCACCTCATAAACAGAGACGTCCTCCTTCCTGTAGATCTCGTTGGCAGGCGGGTGGAACCAGTTGCACTTCTTCATGTGCTGGTAGAGGATGCTGCGACTCTTCATGTAGCGCAGGCAGAACTCACACAAGTAGAGCTTGGGTAGTCTGGAAAGGGGAAATAGGAAGGAGAGTACAGAGGAAGAAGGAAACGTGAGGAATGGTAAAACTGTCAGAATCGTCGGATTTTCATCTTTCCGACAGTCCTTAAACACAACGTGTGTTTGTGTGTATAAACAGTTCCGTCAGAAAACGCAACTTAGCTTAAGATTGTGATATTTCATCAAAAACATATTCTACATGTCTCATTTAAAATTCAAATAGAACGTTTTACTCTAAAGAAATCCTGCAGAAAGCATACAATTCTGCGCTCCTCAGCGCAACTGGGAAGCCATGATTGATTCGGCTGAGACCAACAGTCATGTGACAATTTTTTTTATATCTTTAGGTTTTTGGACTGTTGGTTCAGACAACAGAAGCAATATGAATGTGTCGACTTGGGCTTTGGGAAATTGTGATGGTACGTTTTGATTTCTTTGTTTGCCAGATTAATCAATGATGAAAACAGCAAAAAACCTGCAATGCCTGAGACACGTGGAACCAATGGGATTTGAACAACAGATTTCTTCAGAAGAGCAGGGGAATATTTTATTCAACAGCTACATGCATGAAGAAAATGAATACACCCGTGGCAAATCAGAATCAAATTGCCTCCCTGGCTCTGGCTGGTTACCTGCCAAAGTAGGTGGCACTGTAAACAACCTTATAATTGAGCTCCATTACGCCGCTGGTAATTGCTTTGCCTACACACAGGACTGTGAGCTAAGTGCATTATGCTGGTGTGCTTCATGAGGGTAATTAGCTTACCTGCTGTACTCCTGGGGGTAGGGAGACGAATACCACGTCTGGATTTCGAACTTGCCGAACTCGATGACTGACGGACAGCGCATCTGAGGATCCGGTGGACCCGTCACGCCGACTTTCTGTGTTGGAGAGCGACGAAGGAGGAAGAAGAAAGGGAGGGACACGCATGGTCAAGTTTACTGCTGGAGTGATCAAAGGTTAAGTAGACGGATTACACACCTATTGGATTAGGATCGCGAGAGGTAGGCAGGATACTGTCATCGGTAACATGCTTTTAACATAATCGGTTCAGTCAGTGACCAAAAGCCACTTCTTATTACTTTGGGCTACCTGCTAGCATGACAATGGAGCTTTAAGTGGAGCCGCCGACACAGTTTGGACATTTCTGCCTGTCGTTTACGATAATGGATTTCCTCCACGGCTCCTCAACCTAGATAATCACATCTGCCCTTTTCACACACGCATTAGGCCTTACCACTGCATCAAACACTTACACACTGCTGTGAATACTCCAGCGGGATAGTGTTTTAATATCACTTCCCCCGACACTGGCCGAACACACCGGCTCTCTGGTCATTCTGCTGCTGCGCCGCATGAAAGGGGAGCGTTATTGGAGCTAATTCACATTTCCTCTAACTACACTGGCACCGGGCTAACCAGGCCATTAGAGGTGCCCCCTGCTCAACATTCACTCCACTAAACATCAGATGTTCTTTTGACACCAACACCGTCTTTATGTGCCTGACTGAGACATGGCGGAGGCCTCACGCACTCAGCCACGCTGGGCCTCCATGGTGTGGCTCCACTGAGCAGCCATGTGCGTTCAAACACGGGCATATCATAAGCAACTTTGTACATCATACTTCATTAACCTTGTCGTGAAGTTGTTGTCTCTCGGTTACCTCTTTTTATTGGCATCTATTGGCCATTTGAAAACCAAACCTTTGATCCCCACTGAATCAGACGCTCATCATGCTGCTCTCCTCCATGCGCCCAGCATCTGTGGTAATTGATGATGTTAATATACCGGCTGAATCTGGGAAGAGTTCCATGGCAAATTAATTTATTAAACAATTAATAACCAATACAGCTAATTGACTTTTCCACCCACAAACGTGCCTAAATCCTAGAGACCTCGCCTGAGCCAGCGACTTCATGTTTTAACGCTCTGGGTGTTGTTGACGCTGCTCTTTCTGACGACATTCTCATCACCCCCCCCATGGGTTATCATAACACCACGCCCCATAACTCCAGCCTGAGTCATAGCCTCACAGGTCTCTCCCAGCTTCCCCTGCCGATGCCGTCTCACTCTACAACGTGGCCGCTCTACCCTTTGTCCCAATATCGGATCATTCAACTGTTAAAGACGCTTCGTGTTTGGTCTCTTGTGTCCGTGTACCTGCAGTGCCAGCTCCTGGATGTGTCTGAACAGCTCGATGTCTTTTTCCGTCAGGTTCTCGTGGCCGGGCAGTTTCTCATCTTCATCGCGCCAGTCGCTGCCTTCCTGATTGTCTGGGGAGAGAAACGCAGAGTCGACATTAATGAAAATGTATTGAGAAGCCTGCAGGGATGGAGTGCCAGATGTGTGCTGATTGATTTTTACAAAAAGGTGCTACAGTCACAGCGGGCAGACATTGAGGCATCTATACACAGTAAACAGTCTTTCGTCAGCACACTTTAACTAAACCGTGCAACTGGAGTTGCTCAAAAACACATCATAGATATCGATATATTACAGCCACATCACCACAGATGCATGTATGTTTACGACGATAAACCGACTGCTCTTCTTATACATATGTAGGGTAAACTGGTTTTGAATCATCACAAAACTCATACAGGTTGTATAAACCCGCTTCTCCGTCGTACAACTGCGGTACATCTTCAAAGTGGGTCAAAACAGTGAAAATTGAAGTGAATGCTGCCAACGCGCCTGCTCCGTCACATCTATTCTCTTCTGCTGCGCTGCACTCCAAAGGCTCAGTGGGAAGAGAACTGCAGGAGGCCACTTCATATTACAAAGCAGTTCCTTTTAAAAATATCAACGCTACTTCATTTTACCATCGGTCTACAATTTCCAAATAAGTAACATGACGGCTGTGTCATTATGAAGCTGGAAGAAAAGTGAAGCGCCGTCTACGCAGCACAACATGAACCCGTAGAACTGAGTCCGTCAGTTAGCAAAGCATCTAGCTGATAAATTGGGTATGACTGGAAAGCTCCAATGAGCTTAAATTAACCTTCACTAAGTCCCGCCCCTCAATCGTATGTCAAATTGATCTTCAGGTTCCCAGCATTCAGATGATGTATACCACTTCAATGTGGCATATCCTTTTGACCTGCTATCTCCCCCTGTAGATCCCCTGTTCCCCCTAAAAAAAAGACAAATGCGAGTCTATGCATGTCAAGTACATGAACTTCATGAACGTATTTTGGCTGGTTTACAATAAGATATTCTAAGCTGTCTATCTTGTACTTTTAAAAATCGAATATCTTGCATCAACCAGAGCTGAAACGAAAGTCGTACTGCAGTGGTAGTGGAGCTCATCCGTACCTCTATCATCTCCTTCTCCTTTGCGATTGGCTTTCTTTCGGATGCGGCACTGCTGTGAATAGTCCACCACTTCCTGCCGGGCCTTGCGGCCCTCGGGCGACGGCGTGAAGAACTTAGTGAGGGCGTCGATGAGGCCCTTGGTCTTGTTGTTGAAGCGCAGGCTGCCCTGCGACATGTCATCGTCGTCCCGCATGGAGAAAAGCAGCCGGTCGTCCCCGGGGTAACCCTCGCAGGAGGAGCTGGAGGACGAGTGGGCCGAGGCCGAGCGCTTCCGCCGACCACGCCTGCCCAGCTTCTTAAAGGGCCGGCCCGGCCTGAGGAGAAAGTGAGCGGTCTGTTTGAGACTCTGGATATATATATATATATATATTTACAGCCTATATTTATATGTAGATGATGATAAATTACACAGACAAGGGAAAGGAAAAAAGTAGCTGTGAGCTCATTTTAGCGAGTCGGCATCGTGGCCGTTAGCTCGTCTGCACTCTGGTGAGGCAGATACACGACACTTTGCTCTCCGCTCGGCTAACAATAGCTGAAGGCATTTCTTTTCTCACCTGTTCTTGGGCCGCCCCAGCGGTGCGCTGTAGCGCCGTTTGATTTGTGCTGCCTTTTCAAGTAAAAGCTTCTTTCCCTTTTTCCTGGGTTGGCAGATTTGACAAATCCACATGCCTGGAGAGAAAAGAGTAAAAGCACAGGTTCACACACCCCACGGTGGAGTAGACAAGACGGGCTACCAGCCGGGCTGCGGGACGTATCGAATACATTTGCGCTTAAATGGTGGAGCGTTGGGTGATTCACGAGGACTCGAGGCATCATGTAGTGCGACTATAACGATCGTGTAGAGTAGTGACGAATGAGCTTCACGTAGTCTGTCAGTTGAATTCATGGCAGCAGCGCTGTGCTTACCTTTGGGCATACGCGTGAGGGGGGGGTCACAGCACTCCATGTGGAAGCCCCGGTCACAGGAGTCACAGAACAACATGTTGTCCTGTACAGTTAACACACACACACACAGTATTGATGAGTATTAAACCCTTTAGATGTGTTTCACACAAAGTGAGTCTCATTGACTCATTGCACATGACAGCTAGAACAATATGTCGGGGCATATTTCTTAATAAATATGCGTCACTCATGTCTAATAAGACGGATATGAAGCACTTTGTTTGATGATACATTTCTTAGAGGCTCCAGTGCTCATTCTGATGGCTCATTTTGATCATATTTCCACATATTCATGGCACAAAAAGAGCATTATTTTTTATTTCATTACTATGAATGTGCCTTTTACAGTTGGACTGCACTTTGAAAATATTCACCGTGACTGGTTTAAGCCACTGCTTTGTTTCCCTTTTATTCTCCATGTTCTAGATGTATTCCATCACTGTGCGTGTCGGTAGAATGTCGTGCATTTTGTCTCACTGTCAAACCTCTCTCTAAACATTTGAATAACAATCACTCCTCGCTTGATAAGTAAGAGAAAAGAGTGAAATCGTGCCGATGCCGACTTAAAATAGCTCAATCCCGGGACCACAGATGCGTCTATCAGCGTCTCTATCTGGCACCTAAGCAGAGAAGAAGAGTGCTCACAGACACTGATAGGCGGCCAATCCGCCATATTCGTTCTCATCCACTCACCGCATTCTTCCCTTGATCCTGACAGCTGCTGCAAGTCTTGCATTCGATGCACTGCCACCACAGAGCCTTGACTCGCGTTGTGAGCTCTGGGGAGAACTTGAGACAGGATGGGTGGCCTGCAGGTAGACAGACGCACACACACAAACAAGTCAACGTCACACACTGACTGACAGCCATGACCCACTTGCATCATTGTTGGAGAAGAAGAAGGAGGAAAAAAAGAGCTCCTCTTGGAATTGAAAAGGCCTCCCTGAATTAAACCTGGCTGCAAAGAGAGTGTTCAAACATAAATGACAATCTGCCAGAGCTCCGTTTGAAGAGCTGCAAACAAGATGCTCTCGTCTGGGACAGAAACCCACGGAGGGAAGAGGAGGAACACAAGCCCTCCTCTGCTTTCACTCAGCGGCAGGAAAACCAGATTCATGTCCCAATTTCTCTGAAAACAGAGAACGGTGCCAGTGTCTGTCGAGGCATGGCACCCGAAAAAGAGATAAAAGAGTTTGTGTCTGTAAATTGTTGTGGCCAGCTTCCTAAAATGAAACGCACAGTAATCGTTTTACTGGACGTGTGCTTGGCATTGTGCTTATATTTGGGTTTTTTAAACAAAAATTGTCTTTTTACAAAAAAAGATAATACAGAATTTGAGATTACATGTATTATAACCAATCATATCACATTTATACTCTTCTTCTGTGGTTGTTCGGCCCACATAACCAGGAGAGCACTCACCACTATTGCCACAGTCGGCGCAGGAGATGAGCTCCTCCGGCCTCTTATCGCGATTCTGCTCCTTGGTCCCCAAGCAGAAGCTGCAGATGGGGATGGGCTCTGCCACCGGCTGGGGGAGGGACAGAAGAGGAGAGGAGATGGGGGGGAGAGATGAGAGACTGTCAGTCAACTTAACAGCCCAGTTGTACAAATGACAGCAAACAAAGTGGCCTCGTGCGTCCTGCCACAGTGAGTGTCTGTTGCTGTGTGTATTAACGGCGGACTGAAAACTACAACGACACCACGGAGCACGTGGGTCTGTGAACAAAGTGTTGAGGATAATGAGGAGCACGAGAGCTGCACTGTGAGGGGATGGCTTGTATAATTCATGTCATCTCCGCTGGCTCCTGTGTCGTTTGATCTAAAGCTGTGTCTGCTTGTACTGGCTGAGGAGTTTACGTTCCAGAGCAACGTGTCCCATTTTGACACTTATTCTGAAAGACGCCATCAGACATTAATTTCTGGAGCGGCATTCATCTTTTAGCGTGTCCCCAAAAAACACGCAAACCGTGTCAGCGGGTGTGTACTAAGACACAAAAACACATTACCTGATTACGCACAGAAGAGCAGGTGCACCTCACAGGTACTAACACAAGAGGGAGGGGCCACAGGGTGAAAGTCTATGGAGCCTGGAGGCCCTGAGGGGAAGTGGTGGCTCACTGCTACCTCAGAGTTCACCACAAGGCAACACATTTGGTTGACTGTTGAGTAGCCTACAGATATGACTGAGTCAGATTTTAAATAACTGCCACAATGTAACCAGAGCAATCTTTGTACTCTGGCTGTGGTCACATAAATGTCCTGTAAACAAATACATTTTGGTGAGCTTGTACTGTTTTTAATAGTGATGAACTGTGATTTAAGGTGCCTTTAAAACTCTTTTTGGCCTTTTCCTATTCTATTGTTTAACAACACTTAAAAACAGTGGGTGTAATTAGGATTTTCTGACTGAAATGTCTTCAAATTGATGCAAACACAAATTTAAAACGCAAAACAATCTACATTCGCCACCGGTACAACCACTTGTATTTAAAGGTTACATGCTGGCTTGAATCACAAGCATTAGGTCAAAGGAGAAATATGCATCGTATGTGTTTGAATGGGTAAAAACATTGGAGAGATGTCTCTCCTCCTTTCCAAAATCAAAGCTCTCGTGTGTTGCCAGGTTGAGGACCCTGAACCTACACGAGCACATATTAAACTTTGCAACAACAAAGACAAAACGACTAGAGATGAACCTAACAACACAAACCCTGTGCTAACTTACAAACAGCGCTGGGCAGATAAGATAAATAGATGATAGCTAGCAATGGTCGTGAGTAAAGCCCGGCCAAATGAGCTTGTGTGTCACTGCACACCAACCACAGAGACTCGTTCAAGCCATTAAACTAGTGTTAAATTGGTTGAACACGATTATTTTCTTTACGTAGGCTAATTTACAGAATCCAGTTTGTTTGCCTGCTTCCATGGCTGCTGTTTGAATGCTAATTAGTTTCACATCTGGCAATCCTGGGTATCGCAATGGGCCAAACCCCAAAGTAAAAACAGACGTCCTTCACTGGAACGGAAATTTGAAAGGAGAACGTACTGGCTGCAGCATTGTTGTCGGAAAATCCCCGACTTCAACTTAACATGTTTCCTTATGTTTATTCTTTTTATGATTTAATGCAGTATATATATTACATATTTCTCCATTAAATACACCTGTTTCTGGAGGGTTCATTCGATGCAAAGGATATTTAGTTGCAAAAACGATCTCATGAAGACAAAGCAACAAAAAACAAATCTGAGGTAACACAATAAAAGTACTGATCAAGAGAAGAGTGCAAGAAAATGTCTCAAGTACAGTGTGTTTATGAGAGAAAAATGCAACTGTGGCACCTCGAGCGAGCCGTCTGCCTGTGTGAGAAGAGCACAAGTGATGGACACTCCGAAGGAGCTGCAGGGCGCCATGGCTGACATGGGAGACACCAAGCATACGACATCTGTTGTCCAACTGCTTCCACATCCTCAGCTTTATGTTTCGAGCAGCGGAGAGCGGAATCCACTGTTGAAAACAACTCGCGTGACATCTGGGCTGGTGTTTGCCTGCTGGTGTTTGCCTGCTGGCGTGTGTGTGACTCTGAGACACAGTGGACGAGGGTTCTATGATCCGATGACACCAAAGCGGAGCCGCTCGCCGAGCGATCTAAACTCTTACGTCTCAGCACAAAACACTGGATGGTGGCGTCGTGCTGCTGAAGGTAGCGGGTAACGTGGCTGCAGCCAAAGTGAGACACATGCCAAAGAACTACAATAACAACGTGCTGGAGCAGAGTCACAACTCAAGTTAGAACTCACTTGAGGTGGCGATTTCTTTCAACTTTGACTCTCTTTTCTTGGGTTAATCAGTGTAAAAAACACTTGAGACACGTCCTGTTATCTGTGATAATATGTGACATCTTCAGATACTGAAATCCCCAAACAATAATAAAAGTATATTTTGAGGACAAAACACCCTCATATTTGCATGAAGTCCAGTCATAGCAGCCTGCTATGAATTTACAAAGTAGCCGCCGAAATTCATTGAAAAATTAAGTCTATTCTCAAGCGCATCCCTGGTGACCATGATGAAGAGAAAATACTAATCTGTATGTTTTATATTATTCTGAAATTGCAGGAGGCACACACCTGAGGGCGTAACATGCTCACAGGACAGTCCAATAATTCATTTAAAATGGGGAAAACAACAACGTGACAGCATCGGTGCACACGGCTGCAGAGAGCTGGGGAGGCAGGGAGGAGACGGGGACAAGAGAGCTTGATTTATTGGGTTCATTTCCTTCTGACTCAGGCTACTTCCAACACCCCCGCTACCCCTCTGCACACCCACCCCACAGGGACAGAGCGAGCACGAGAAACAAAAGGTACGAGAGAGAGAGCGAATCAGAGAAGAAAGAGGTAGAGAGAGAGGAGGGCTGTAAAGAATGAGCAGTGGAGTGAGAGAGAGAGGCAGATAAGCACAGAGTCTTACGTGAGGATAAACGTACAAAGCACCAGCTCTCTATTTCTGAACCCATTTCACATTCTCACAGGTAAAAAGGTTATAACGGCGTTATAACGTTTAAGATACAAAACCTGGATGCGTGACTAAAAAGAGCTATATTGGGCTGCAAAACACTGAAGAGAAATGGAAGTCAGCGGCGAGGAGGAAGAAAGGAGGAGTGTTAAGACAGAGCGGGAGTCGACAATAAGAATCCAGAGCGCAGGGGGGAGTGAAGGAAATGGGAAGTGTTAAGAAAGAGAGAGAAACATGCAGCAGCAGTCCTCTGAGCGGTCTGCGTGCGACCAACACCTCAATCATTGATGCTGACGCTTAACCCTTTCCCCGCCGGAGGAGGTCAACTGCTCCCACTCGCCCTGTGAGCGCTCGAGTAAACACGAGCAGAGAGCTACACACATATAGTGACGCGAGCTACAGTGAGGCTTTAGTTACTGGCTGCCACCGTAAATTAATCCCCGACAGATACTAAAAATTGTAAAGCTAATCCTCCCTCCATGACAGGGATATTGGAAAGGTGAAACACAAGTCTTAAATTTCTCCTGAGAGCTGTTTTCTCCTCACCGTTTCAACTCCTTTTCTACCTCGGCCAGCATTAGCTGCCAGGACTGCTCTTACACCACAACACCGCTCGAGAAATCTCCCACATCTCCCGACTGTTAAGTGACACGGACCACTTTCGACTTAAGATGTGTGTGTGTGGATGCATGGGTGCCTATTTTAAGCCTGCGTGCTGCTGCGTTGGCATGCACTTCATATTTTTTTTGCCGAACATAAGAAGTGCTCAGGAACACACCGTTGTTCGGAGCCAAACAGACACGCCTTGTGGCAACTGTCAGCCGTGTCTACTGGGTGGACTTGAAATGCCATACAAACATGTCTTACAAGTTACATGTTGCTCTAGAAATACACACACACACACACACACACACACACACACACACACACACACACACACAGAGACAGGTGATGGTACCCGAGTCTGACCCGACTGACACACCAGCTCGTGCTTTATGGATCACTTGAGCACAACAAACACACTCCATACCCAGTGTGCTCCAGGGTTAGCCTACTTTTAGGTTTAGTTTTCAAACGGTCAAAGTTAATACTTGAGGAAGCATGCAGCGTTGTCTGAGACCTTGTGCGGAGAGATAGTTGGTTATAAAATATAAAATAAAAACAAGTGATGGCCCGGTTTCCCCACTTACATAAATTGGCTTCTGTTGTCCAAAAACAGAGGACAGGAGAGTGAAACAGGAAGGAGAGAACAATGGAGCAAGGACGAAAGGAGAGGGAGAAATGGAGGAGGGATAAAAGGCAATGGGAGAAAATGGAACAGCGTTACTGTTGTCCTTGTCTCAAGTCAAGGATCTCATTAACATGGGAGCCCAATCTCAGCAACCCCCACCCCCAACCACCACCACCACACTTCCCTTATGGCCGCCCCCACCTCCAACACAAACTCATTGATCACTGTTACAGAGCACAACGTGCAAAGCAGACACACAACACACACACATATTTGCACTTGCAGTCATTGCATGCACGAAGCACAAGTGGTCGTGAAACACACCCCAGCACGCCATCGTCACATTTTCATTCAAACGTGTATATGCGTGGATGTTCAAGTGATGTCAGCTGACGGTTAGGGGAGCAACATGACATTTCATATCTGAACTCCCTGGAGCCCCACCTGCCCGGAAATCACTTGTCAGTAACTGGTCCACTGTCTACAAACAGCCCGAGGAAGAAGACCGTGTGTCGTGCCAAACCCGCCCTTCCTTTAGCCAAAGCATCACCCTCCATTAACGTCGAGGTTAGCCAGCGAGCACAAAGCTAAATCACTGCATCAAACGGAGCGCGAGCTGGCGGCGGTCCAGCCGTCACTTTCACAGCTGCTCAACACATTGGCTCCATCTGTAGGGTGGTGAGGTTAGCCATACGCGAGGCCTCACACAGACACAGCTAGACTTCGCACGCCAAATGCCATTCACGTCACAGTCACCGGTGAGCTGGAGGTAACTGGTGCTCGCAGCGTCTGTTCCCTGTAGCCACCGGGGTCAAATTTGAACACCGTCACTGAAAACATTTTCCAGCTCGAGGCCAAGTCTACACACGGTTTAGGAATGTGTTCACACAGACCTGTAAGGTTGCAGTTAATGATTAGTTTAGTCATCGAGTATTGTCCTCGATTATTCTATGGATTCATTGGATAAAACAGAACAACTAATTGGTTTCCTTTTTTAGGAAAATCATCATTTGTATTACTGAAATTGCATAAATGAATGTCTGTCAAAACTAAACCCATTGAGTGTAATGTGCCGTATTTTGATGAAAAACACAGGAAATAAATGATTGTATTTTGATGTTAATATTAGCTTTGATAAAAAATATATATATTGTCATTAGTAATTTTAATTATGTATTATAAGCTGCTTAGTGCTAGTAAGTTAAAAAGCTCATAATTCCCACTCTAATATTTATTTCATACACCTCCAAACAAAAACTATATTTTACAAGATTAAATTTAAACATAAATGGTTGGAGTTAAACAAAGTTTCTTAAGGAATCGTTTCAGCCTCACAGACCTCAATCTGGAGAGTTTATTTATCATAATGGTTTCAAAAGACAAACCGGTCGTCCAGGTGAAGTGTTGACAGTGAGCTCACTGGACTAACTCAGGGACTCCATTTCTGGAGTTCTCAAATGTCATGTTTCACTACTTTGAGCTCCACAAATGAAAATCCATTCTTGCACGATTGTATTTGAGGTGGCAGCAGAGCACAACAGCATGTTCGTTATGATATGTGTGAACGGACCCTTTAGATAAATGCTCCATTTCTCTGCCGGTGTGTAACTGTCTAACAAGAAGTGGGTCTGTGGTCGCTGTGCAGCATGAGCTGGTGCCATCAGAGAGAGGAACAAGCTCTTTCAACTTTAGGAACTAATAATGGCTCGACTGAGGCCAGAGCTCTGGTAGAACAGGAACAGATGCCGGACAAGAAAATTCAGGCAAAAAAAATAGAATCTCTCCAGCCCCCACCTTGAAAAATGGATCAGTCCATAATCTGAAATTCAAGTTGACTATAAGAGTCACGGGAGACAATTTCATTGCATCCTACTTCGTCACTTTCCCAGCATTCCTGTGGTGTGATGCGAACCCGGAGAATGTTTCCGTCCATCCAGTGAACACACAAAACCATCTCCTGTGACTGCACAACATGATGGAGCAGCAACGAGGGGGGAGGGAAGAGGGAAAAAGACGAAGAAGCAGGTTGCACCAAAGGCATATAATCGATGTCTGAGGGCATTCTGTATTCACGATCCTCCGAGTGACGATACATGATGTCTTCACCTTGAGCAGACACAAGCAGGGGGATGTGTGTGATGTTAGAGAGACGGGGGTGGGGGGGGGTAAACAATACTAGGTAAACGGAATGAATTACAGGGGATAAATATAGGCGTTATGGAGCATAATAAGTGATGCTTAATGCAGAAACTCCACAAACCGCTACCAGCTGCAGGCTAGCCTGTCACGGGGTCAGTGGGACGTTTTGGAGGGAAATCACCACGACATTGTGTATGAACAGAAAACGTTACTGTGTGTGTGTTGTTCACGGGACGGTTTTTTTCACACGTCCTCGCCGTGACACTGCACGTCGAGAACTCTGGTTCACCCCGCTCCAGCTGTTGAGGAGGGGGCAACCGCAGGGCAGGGAGATTGTTATTATGACAAGGATGAACATCATACACACAACTACATACACACACACAAAAGCTCAGCGTCAAGCCCATCCCATCTAATGGCCGTAGCCTCATACTGCTAACGGGCGCTCAGGGAGGCAATGAGGTTTGCCATCTATATATCCATGACCCCTGGTTGACTTCACTACCCCATCCACCTCCCCCTTCGTGACCTGGCAATGGCACCCTATCAGGGTGAGAGTGGGGGAGACAGAAATAGGGTCTGGGATCCCGTTTGAATGGAGCACTCCGACACAAACATCGACGTGTTGGGTACACAAATCTCCCCACAAATGGGGTCAAAGCCAGTGCTGAGCCATTTGTTTTGATTCCCCCCCCCTGCCTTTACTCTCTCTCTCTCCCGCCTTTCCTTGGGAAATCATAATTGTTAGCAATCATGCAGGGCAATATGGCAATGATGCGCAACTTGGAAGAGTAGGAGAATGATCACGCAACGGCGACTCAGTCTACCGTGCACACGGTTTCTATCTCTTTGATGCATATGCCTCTCGCGCCGGCTAACATACACATCAAGAACACACCGACACACACTCGCAACAACACACATGGTTGAGCAGCAATAAGGTTATATCCTCTGGAGAGAGATAGAGGAAAGCAACATCACAAGCAGAAGCCGGGAGGAAGAGTAAACAGGCTTGCGTGAATGCCAGACACAATTGTCAATTTCCTCACTGCTGCAGCAGCTTCCCCATCTAGTCTGCAGACGAGGCTCACAAACAACAACCCCCCTCCATTCAGGACTACGCGTTTAATTCATGATCGCTGACCGGCGAATAATTTCCCCGATGCAACAGGGTGGGCTTGATTGCTCATGCAAAAATTCACTTTGCCTTTCTGGTGCAATCTGAAACAAATCCACTTATGCACAAACATTGTTTTCACACCGAGGCCGGCGTTACTTTGCGTTTTCATTTCGGTTCTGTGAGGTGGAGTGGCGGGCCGATCAGTAGCTGAGTCAGAGAGGAAGAGGAGGTTGATGTCGGTTCGTCTTAGGACAGGGCCATCTGCAGCCAAGCAGGTCACTGTGTTAGGCAGACCCCCATGTGACTCCAGACTGCTCTCTCGGCTAATCCTTCTTTGTATGTGTGCGTGTGTATATATATATATATATGAGTGTCCATACCAGCAGCTTCTGTGGCAGCCCAGGCTTGAACACACCCCCACACAGAGGGCCAGATAAAGCCAGGAGCCAGCCAAAACAGTGTTTAGGGCAGATAGAGTGTTAACAACCTGAGTGACATTTGATCCAATGATGGGCCACTAGCCCGGCACATAGTGGTGTGTATACTGTTGTGTGTGTTGTCTTGTGTGTACACTCCGTTTGTGTGCATGTCGGTGTGTGCCATTCTGTGTTTGCATGCAGTTGTATGGTTGTATATGCGAGTGTGTGTGTGTACACATAGCCCTGGCCCTTAGAAGCAGAGGTTAGCCGCCGCCTGCTCTCTGTGATCAGGTTACAAAAGTGGGTGTGTTCCCTCTCTCGTCTGTCGCCTGCATGTCTGCCTCTCCAACTTATTCTGTCTCTCTCGCTTTCTTGTCTCTCCATGTCTCTGCCTCTCTCTCCCTTTCTGGAGGCCTGTAGCTTGCGTCATCCAGGCTTCTTCCTTTGGCACCACTACAGACCATCTCTCGCTCTCCCTCGTCTGTATTCCTCCCCTTCCCTCTTTTCCTTTTTCTTCCACCCATCCTCCTGCCAAGGAGCAGCCCTGCAGCTGGTCCACACTCCCTGCAGGAGGGTGGGAGCCATGTGACTCTCTCCCCCTGACCTCCTCCTCTGCTAAAAAAAAATTGGCCCACCAGACGCCCAACCAGCATCTCTCTAGTATTGCTCGCCTGGGCCACATCACATACACCTGTCACTCATATATTGCCCCAGCAAATGTAACGCTGACCAAAGTAGTCTTTCTCACATGTATTCAAACCCAATACGCCCACGTCCTCTCCAAAAACACACTGATAACGTCATCCACACAGTGATGCAGACTCCAGTTTGTAGAAACATCCTCACTCTGGCATCCCTCTGATCTTACAAATGTTGCACAACCCTTCTCAGTCGCTTAAAAAAAAAATAAAAAATAAATGTTGCAATGTGCTATCTGGTGGAAACTACTACGCCATATGCTGGATGAAAACTCACGACTAACGTTCACGGAGTAAAAGGCCGTACTGTGCTGTAGTAAATTACAGCCCTGTAGGCCCATGACCAATTTGAACAAGCAGAGAAAATGCGGCGCCAACATCTCAGATATTGCCAACTGATAGCTCTGGACTAATCTGGGTGTGGAGCGGCTGTTATGCAAGTCCAATAAATGTTGTGTGGATTGCAAAAAGAGAGGGAGTTTGTCTTGTACTTTCACAAATCACACTCTTTCTGTTGATGCAAAATGTTTGAACTGAGGAGCAGTTTTTATTTTGACAGGATATCCGTTATCTTATTAGACATGTGATGGCAACAGACCAAAGTGATCTTCTCTTTTTACATGTGTGATGCCAAACCTTTACTGTCAACTGTGATCAGCAACATCCAAATAACGGTGGTCAATAATGCCCATAGTGAAAGTGACCAGTTATTTACTATCTACAGCAGCATATCAATGTGTGTAGGTTTAAGGTGAATGCACACCTGTTGGTGTTGGTGACAGATGTACACGTGCAGAGACATTACCTTGTCTTTCTCGTGGGGCAACAACCGGACTGGTGGCAGTGATCCCAGAGACACCGTCCCGGTCCCATCGTCTAGGCAGCTGCTGCGGCTGATGAGCTGGAACAGTGGCCCCTGCTTCGCCACGCGTCCATGGGCCACGGCCCTCTTCAGGGCCACCCTCAGCTGCTGGTGGAAGAGGCCAGACCCCATAGAGCCGCTGCTTGACAAGTAGGCCGCCACGTCAGCCTGGCACTTGAGAAAGCGCTCAATGTTCTTTAAGCTGGAGCCACCGGGCTCATGGAGCCCCTCCAGTGCCCGCTTGAGCAACTTGTTCCAGTCCAGTCCCGGTTTCTTCCCAGAATGGGAGTGAGAACTACCTCCACCACTGCTGCTGCCGCCGCCGCCGCCGCCACCGCCACCACCACCTCCTCCTCCTCCTCCTCCTCCCCCCCCTCCTCCTCCGCCTCCTCCCCCTCCTCCGCCCCCTCCTCCACCGCCTCCTCCACCGCCTCCTCCGCCGCCTCCTCCGCCTCCTCCAGAGCTGCCACTACCTTTGGGCTTGGGCAGAGCCAAGCGCCCCGGGTTGTCAGGGTCCTTGTAGGAGTTGAGACCTTTGTTTGTGACCTTTAGGATGGTACCATCCTTGACGCTGAGCTCCAACTGCTCCAGAACCGTTTTGCGATCCAGGCTATGGGACATGGAGACCGCATTGCAAATGCGATCCTCTGATGGTCGCTGCTTCTGCTTCTTCACCTTCTTGATGGCCTCCACGATCCATTGAGTGTACATTGGGTTGGCCAGTTTCACCATGGCTACGGTCTGGGTGGGTGCAGGGGCCTGGAGGCCTTACCACACACAAAAAAGGACTGTACGCCAAGGAAACACCTGGCCTGCGCCGTAGCGCCGCCGCCTCCTCTTTCTCGTTGCCCTCTGCCTGCGTACTAACCCTTGTCCTGGGGTCGCACAGAGAGTCCCTCAGAAGCTGAGTGTGAGCAGCACGGTAATGAGCAGCTGAACATAGCACAAACCCCCTGAGCCAACTCTCCACCTGGTAAAATACAGCCCACCTACCCACCGCCCACTCCCAGTCAGGTGAACGTCCCTGACAAGAAGCAGGGGGAGTGGAGGAAGTTGCAGGTCAATTAGCAACTTAAACTCCCACAGCACACAATGTAGAGTAGATCTTGGCGATAAGAAGAGCTTGAAAAAAGAAAAAAAGAAAAAAGGTGTCCCACTTTCCAAAACACTTATTCACAAAAAATAAACCCTGTCCAGTGAGGTTCCCGTTACTGGCAAACTAGCCAATTCTCAATACGAGTCGGTGAAGATGATCATAGTCTCCATGACATGAAATTAGTGTTTCAATGATAAAGGGGAGGGCAATACAGTAATGATGTTTTCTGTAGATTCCACAAGCTTCCACGTTTCCTCGTTCCTTCTCGCTGTGCTTTACTCTTCCAGCATGCCGGGGCTTCTGAGCTCTGGGACGAAAAAGGTATCTCAACCCAGGGAGCAGTCACAGCCGATCACCTTCACGCCTATTGCACTTCAGTAGCTGACAAACCCTGCAAGGAAAACACACACACACACACACACACACACACACACACACACACAGAGAGAGAGAGAGAGACAGAGGTTAATACAACTTTTGCAGAAAACACTTTTCAATAAAGTGAGAAAAAATATGGTAACACAGCTATGTCATGAAACAAAGATGTGTTTAAATGAGATACAGACAACCTTATAGAGGGCTTTTATAAGCACTGACACACCATACTTTTCCCTCACACAGATATATAAACAAAGCCATGCGTGCCCACAGAAAGCACCATGAGGATTGGCCCATGCACTACTAACAAACTGGATATTGGGGAAGAGGAAGGATCACATCCCTGGTGATTGTTACCCCCTGACAGATTGCTAATCACAGCCAGAATAATACAAAAATCGACAACTAACAGGCAACGTTAAGACCATAACTTCTAACAACCAGTAGAAAACGGCACAAATGTGTCATAATGATGGAAATGACGAGCTATAAAAGTGTAAACAACATCATCCTAAAAATCTGCACCAGCAAGTTGACCATTGGCTAACTTAGTTGGGTTGCTATGGTAAACATGATGCAGTCAAAACACAGACTGTTAGCAAACATTAGCTGAGGAGCTAGCTGTAAACCAAAGCTGAATCCATTGCCGCATTGACAAACTGTTTCCTACGGTGCGGTTTACTCTCACCGACATGATATTACATGGCCAAAAATCTGACAACAAGCCTTCCCGCTTACTGCTGTTGTTTAGCACGCTACATTAAAAGCTAGCCAACGAGCTAACGTTGCGATAATGTTCCCAACGTTAGTCGCTAACCCCGACATGTAAACAGCACGAAACGAGGAGTTAGCCAGAGCTGCAGCTAAAACATAAAGACACCGGTTTCCTTTCGACAGACGTTCCAGACAAACACTAACCATCACACCGCAGCACACACGGCGAATAATCTCATTTTGAATGTCATTCGGTTATTAACGTGAGATCGCGGCCTTGTAAAAAAGGCACAATGCAACTTGCAGACGGCCATCTCGGCTAGCGGGCAAGTGCAAAAAAAAAATAAGACATCATAGCGGTGGATTGTGCAGCGCTACATGTTCTCCGGCCTCCTTCCCAGCGAGGAGCCTCTGCCCGCGGAGACGCGTCCCGACGAGCGGTCCCCACCTCGCTGACTTCCTCCCTCCACCAGCCGCCCTCCCACGTAACACTACAGCCTGCGGTGCGGAGAAAACAAGGCCGCTGGAGAAGCTAGGCCTCGGCTCCCCCCTCCGTACCCCCCACACCCACCTCCGCGATCATCATCCCTCACGTACCCCTCTCTCCCGCTACCTCTCGCGGTTCCCCAGAAAGCCCGAGCTGGTCCGGTTCTGGTTTCCGAAGGAAGCTCGCGGAAAGGCAGACCCGTGTTTAAAAAAAAAATCCCATGTTCCCCCAATCCGGCTTTCGCTGCTACTCACCGGAATTTCTTGTCGAGCCGCCGAGGAGAAGGTGCCAAAACCGTGCGAAACGGAGACAACAACAAGCCAAAAAATGCAGCCACAGACCAGGGGTTCTAGAGCCGACGCCATCTTTGAGTGAAACAGGAGCACGGCTGGTGGGGGAGGGGGGAACACTGAACCGTCAGGCAGGGCCAAGGGACCGTCTGCATGGTGCGAGGCGAAGATCCAGGGGAAGAAAAATCCACTGCAAGGCGCGGGGGGCGGCGGCGCTGTGCTGTTGCTATGAGAGGGGTGTGGATATTGCTTGAGCACATGAAATGGAAGAAAGGGACAGATGGTGGTGGTGTTGGAGGGGGAAAAAAGAAAAAGAGAGGATAGGTGTTCTCGCATTCTCTGCTGTACTACAACTAGGCCTACATAGAGGGAGATTCAAGGGAGCGTCTGCATTTTGCCCAGCAGTTGTAAATAAAAAGAAGAAAAAAAAATCAAAGCCAATGAGCGTGCCTTAACGTTAGAGGGTATTTAAAGATCAAAGTGAGACACCCCTCCACACTGCAGTCTATTGTAGCTGCTGTGTGTGTGTGTGTGTGTGTGTGTGTGTGTGTGTGTGTGTGTGTGTGTGTGTGTGTGTGTGTGTGTGTGTGTGTGTGTGTGTGTGTGTGTGTGTGTGTGTGTGTGTGTATGTGTGTGTGTGTGTGTGTGTGTTTTAAGCTACAGATGGGAACAGAGTCACATAGATCCAATCCTTCACAGATGATCAGATGTTACAGTGCAGCTATCCGGAGTATTACAGCACATGATAAAGCATGTTATTTTGCACAGTAGTCTGCTAATGCATTGCTCGTCAGACTGTCAAACAGAGTATTACATTTCCATCAAAGAAATTATGATTATGTAAACTGTCTGCTGTCAATCCACCTTGTTACATTTCATCCTATGACAGCTGAGCGTCACACATTTTCCTTCTAATTGATGTTCTGAGAAAGGTTTTTTTTTTTTAACAGCTCTCGGTGCAACATAAATCACAGCATCTGGTGACAGATGGAAGCAACATAATGTAAATGTATCACTGTGAATCTGCAGTGTGCTCAATTTAAAAGTAATTTGCACTTAAAATATGCTTAATACAAGTTGTAGATAATTTCAGGCCTAATATATGTTGTGGAAAATTAAAAACTACATTGTGAATCGTGAGACTATTAATCGTGGCGGCTCAGAAGACGCAGAGTTCTGCACAAGGATTGATAAACTATCACATGTTGCCCCGTATAGTTTATGAATATGCCTTGGGGAAATTTGAACAACTTTAGCACAGCCTTCTCATTCAGAAGAAAAACAATCAGAGGGACACCGGTTTTGCTGCTTCAACTTCATGATCACAGTGATACAGAGGCACTTGTGTTGGAAATCTGGCAGCAATCTTCCTTTTCTATTACAGGCTAACACTGAAAGCTCCCTGGGTGAAAATTAAATTATCTGCAGCTTTGTGTCAAATGATGCAGTACAGCAGTCCTCAGAGGCAGATTATAGTGTCTTATAGGGAGCAATTAGAACTGAGGTTTTCCCATGTTAGAGGTGTCTTGTGAGAGGGTGAACCGCTGTCAGCGCAGTGGTGATCAAATAAAACCGGTAAGGTCACACTTTACCCGCTGTTTGTCTTGCACTTCTTGGGGGACAGATAAATCACATTTCAACGACGAGGCACTAATTATAATCAGCGGCAGTGTTATTACACAGATAAATAGTGTGAAGCGTTAACACGTGAACGGCTATTAGTACGCATCCTGAGGACTCACATATTACATTAGTGTGTACAGTAGGCCAGCGAACAGATGGACCATACTCAGGAGAAGCTTGCACCGTATCTATCGCTCCCCGCCATGAATAAATAATGTTGTGTGCCATGATCTACAGCAGAGGCCATGTTCAACAATACACAACAACAGAAACAAACTAACCGGGTGGGGTGCGAGGGTGGAGGAGTATATCGGGAGTCATTTCATTGTAATTGTGATCAGATAATATGGATTTTCTGTCGGAAAAATGGAGGCAGAGGCACAACTTGAAGACCTGTACAGTACTTATTCCAAATGAGTGCTGTCAACCGATACAGTAGTTAGAGGAATGAGGACGGAGATATAAAGGAGGGTGCATTTGCGTAATTTAATTTACACATATTGTTGTTGGAGTCGACTCATCTTTTATAAGATGTTATAAATTGTTATGGGACAACTTTTACAGCAAACTTACTTGTGCACGATGTAAAAGTGCTGTATCCTTTTCAAATGAGTAAACATGAAGCTGAAACGAGGAGCCCATTCACTGATTGACAGAAAAAGAATGGGCAACAATTCTGTTTGTAGATTCATCGTTTAAAGGAACAGCTCAACAATTTGGTGACCACCTGGCTCTGGTAGAGCTCACCAGAGTGCTGATGACGTAAATTAGCATGGCACTGGTTCCCTCGACAAAAAGCCATTCTTGCTGAAGTAATCCTGTTTAGA
The DNA here is from genome assembly GCF_949748355.1 of Melanostigma gelatinosum. Lineage (NCBI taxonomy): Eukaryota > Metazoa > Chordata > Actinopteri > Perciformes > Zoarcidae > Melanostigma > Melanostigma gelatinosum. Next base: position 8,000,392 of record NC_136639.1, read on the forward strand.
AAAGAATGAACGACAGACGAGTTGAGAATGAAAAACAACAGTCATTTGCATTCCTAAAACAGGCATTTATGCTTAAAATGTAACATTTTTGGTTCATGGTGGTTTTGATTCGTGCACCTTTTCACTTACCACTGCTACCCCACATAAAGGAGAATCTTATTGTATATAATTCCTGTTTTAAGGCATTGGTTTCTCAAATATGAACAGGCTCTGATCATCTGGTTGAAAAACAAATTAACATTTCGCCTTGGGTATTACAATAAGCCCACAACCACAAATGGATGTTTTGATATTCCGACCCTTGGCTTGCATTCTATCTTTGGTGGAGAAAAGGAGACAAGTAATCCTCAGCTTACTTTCTTCCCCTTAATCCCTCCTTTTTTAATTTCTATTCTCTGAGCATCCACCTGCTAGGGGCCCCGAGCCCCCAGCACCAGTGTCCACCTGCCCCCCTGCAACCCTCCCCTCTACAGCACACACACACACAGGCACACACTCACACACACAGACAAACACATTCCACCTGATGCACAGCAGCACCTCCTGCTCTCCAGGCCTGCTGCCGGGCCTGCTGGCTCCTGCTCTGCTCCACTTCTTCCTGCCTCGAATTTAAAAGCTGGACTTTTGCCAATCCAAATAAATGTACAACATCCCTTTCGGTAAAAAAAAAACCCAAAACGTTCACGCTACGATTACCATGTTTGTCTAGTTGTTGTTGCTGTTGTTACCATATTTTTGATTGTAAGCTGGTTTCCACTCAGCCTTTCCATCGGTGTTGCTGTTGTTTATATTTTTAATCCTTTTGCAGTCACATGTATCCCCTATTGTGAAGTGTACCACTGTAATCTGATGGATCGCTTGTTTCGGTTCAGTAAATGAGGATGTTTATGGTGAGTCCACCTGAGGGGACATTTTCCGAGTAAAGAAGGCCTCTTGACACATACTATGTTCAATAATAACCCATACTCAATCCCTGGAAGCTTTCTGTATTGTGAAAAAAGGCATGTCTATATCGTGTGAATTGTTGAGAACGGACAAAATAAGACATCATAATAGAAGGGACTCAGCTTAAAGGACAATTGGAAACGCATTTTCTGATGCCTTTTACTTCCTCAACAAAAAAAGGAAGTATGAATGTTGAGTGGCGCTGGGAGTAAGTAGCAGTCAATGTGTGCCACCGACCGTGCAGACGACATTTCTGAGTTCCTGTTTTTTTGGGTGATGACTGGAGTTCTGCTCTCCGATAGCCGGGGCAGTGTCCAGGGCGGCTTTTTTTTCGTCTTTTTGTCCGTGTGAAACGAGCAAGCTTCCTGCTGTGGCTGGCTGGCTGGCTGCCAAGTCCCCAAACACCCCTCTACCCAAACTCCAACTCCAAACCCCCTCCCGTCCTGAAAAGCGCTGAAACGTACAACGGAAATTTCCAGGGCCTGTCCGCCCATCCAGTGACCCCCACCACCATCCAAACCCCTCCTCCCAACCTCCCTCCCTGTGGCCCCCTGCTCCCTCCTCCCCTGCCTTGAAACCAAAGGGGACAGAGAGCAGCTGGAAGGTGAAGTGCAGCTTGCCGGCGCTGAGCTGAAAAGTCCAGCCAGACACCTCTCGTGTGCCCTCCAACTCCTGGTGTCTGAAATCTCCCTGAAAACACCACCTCCTTCACTTGAACCCAGAAGTGCTTAAGAGTGCCGCAGAGTACTCTTGTACGCCAGACATAAGCGGCGGAGAGACGGGGAGGCAAATGTGGAGAACTACTCTGTTTGACAAATCAATTGTCCTCCCGTGGTTAACAGTTGTTTTAAGTGTATGTACATCTCAAGCAGGGGCCTCTGACAGGGCCATTAAGATGCACAAATAGCTCTGACTTTAACGCTATTAGGTACAGAAGAACGAGTCAGGGTAATCGATATTGCTCAAGCGAGAAAACCCCTGACACATCTATTTCTTACTTTCCAAGGCAAGCGTCATAAGGTGGCTGTATTGAATCAGGTAGTCTCTTTCAGATCTAGGTTTTTAAGAGAGATCTGACAGCAAAACCACAAATTGTGATTTTTACAATTCCGTTTGCGTACACAAACGAAGATAAACATGTTGATTAGTGAGCTTTACAAGTGCTGTAGGGTGTTACCTCGGTTCTCTTTTCATTTTGAACTGTAGGATTTTGTGGTCACTTCCTTTCTCCACTTCCTGCCTCCAATACACCCCCACGTGTTTTGTTGGTCCTGGTCCCATCTCTGGTAACACGAGCCAGTGCTTTGCTTCATCACTCACCAATGCTGTGTATGGCAGCCTGGCAGCCTGGCAGCCTGACTCTTCTGGTTTTACGACCAAGCGGCCGTTATTGGCAAAACAAACAACAACAAACCAGACAAGTCAAGACAGTGAAGAAAAAAGCAGGGAGTCAATCTAAGTACTGTTCTTGATCCAATGAAAGTGGAAACACTAAAGATGGCCTCCTCCTTGCCTTTCTACTTTCCATTGGTACTGGAGGTTTGTTGCGTTCACCCTGCTGAAACAGCATCAAAGCACTTTGTCTTAAGAGTGAACAAGTTAATCTATGGCGACACAGCTGCACCACAGCAACCATATCCCATGATGCCTTGTTTGCCTGTTTAGTATTATCCACACCTCCCACATTACAGGCTCCTTCCCAAGTCCGAGCCACAGAGTTTTGGAGTATGGGAGCGCTGCAGCGTTTGCAGAGCAGGATGCACCACAGACAACAATTCCGCCTCCAGGACTCTCTCATACACACATTCCTGTGGTGGTGGTGGTGGTGGTGGGGGGGGGGCTTAACCTCTGGAGCTCAGCAGGCTTTGTCTACCCCCCCCCCCCCTTCCCCCCTCCCTCCACCTCCATCTCTCACAGGCTACCCCCACCTTTTTACCGAGCGCTCACTGACACAACAAGCTTTTTCTCACACCAGAAACAGAACGTGAAGGCCTCCCTAATCTCTCCCATCAAGAGTCAGGAGAGACATTTATGTCAAAAGGGATATGTTGGCTGATGGGCGAGTGAACGCAAATGATGTGATGCCTTAATTTCACCAATGTGAGCCATGCAATATATATTAAAAGCCTTTCGGTTCGCAGTCATTTATATTAACGATACCACTTTCAGATTACTGCAGGGTAATGGGGACAAAAAGTGAACATTTCCATGAATGATGAGCACTCCGCGGTCGTTGTAAATTGCATTACAGAGGCAGTAATGATCTGTGTTGTTGTTACGTAAACTGTGTTGAATCACTTATTCATTCAATACGGACCCTAATTGAATAATTAGATCCTTGGCTGTGTAAAGACATGCATGTCGCCCCCCCCCCCCCCCCCCCCCGCGCTACCAAGAGGCAACAGATGGAGCATGTTATGTAATCATATTGATGTAAATTAAAATCTCAGATTATCCCGAGAGACGTGTAACAGAGTGACATGCTTATACATATCACACTGAAGGTGATAAATACCTTCAGTCCTTGGGGATAGCAGTATCTTGGCCATGGTGACACTGACAGAGGGCTTGCTGTGTTTTTCATATGGAGAGAGACAACAGAAAAGGCTGCTGGGGAGTGATGATAATATCGCGTCTCATCCATCCAGGTTTTCCCCTTCCAGACTAGAACAGGCAGCTACAGGGATGAAGTGGAGGGTAAACTCATGAACAATTGTTTTACAGCTTTTTTTTATATGTGGGTTACATATCAATGAATGTATTGGCTGATGTAAATGAACATTCTAAGAGTGATATATACTGGATTTGTATTCATTGATGTTTTTTTTGCCTTGTGTAGTTTGCCTTACAAAAGACACATTTTGCTATGTTGAAATTGGAGAACCCACTAACACACCGAGCCAATATACACAGTAGCATTTTAACAATATTACATGTATATTTTAATTTTCTTTGAATATTTAGCCATACTAGTGCCGTGGCTCTGTATGGCATTGTCGGTCGCTGGGTCCACCACTTTGGTCCAGGCTGAAATATTTTGCACAGTCTTTCATGGTTCCCAGAGGATGAGTCCTGACTGATGTCCTGACTCTTCCCCGAGCGCCACCATGATGTTGACATTCATGTTTTTAACTGAAATGTCTCAACAGCTACTGGATGTATTGCCATGACATTTGGGACACCCATTTACGTCCCCCTCGGGTGGCTTGTTATGACGTTGGTGATCTTTTGACTTTTTATTTAATGCCATCGCAAGGTCAAAATTTGTATTTGTCGTATACTTTGGTTTGAATAGCATAATATAATGTGACATTATCATCAACCTCAGCTTTGCTTTGTGTTCAGTGCTTAGTAGCACATGATAGCACGCTAAAAGGCGAAACTAAAATGAACATGAGCATGAACATGGACATTATACCCGGTAAACATCAGCATGTCAACATTGTCGGTTTTGTCACATTTCTTTCTCAAATCTTTTAAAACCCGTATCCTAATTATTATTCTAATTGCACACTATAGCCTTTTAAGCGAAGCCTCATTATATGCCACCATCTGTTTCTCTGCACATATTGCATTCATCTCTTTTCACCACATGTCTCCGTTCTCCGTGCACAAAAAAACAAGTACAAATGCAAAAGCTTGGATGTAACTTTCAGCTCTGACCATCATGACCGGAGCAAGTAACAGCCAGTCCACACAGAGGCTGCCACAGAGCTCCAGCGCCAGTGAACTTCCCTCTTCAAGGTCATCAGTCCAAGTAACTTAACTGAACCCCGCCTTGGCAGTCACTCCAGCCTGGCCCCCGAGGCTGTGAGTCCTTCCCTGACCCACAGAATCACAACATCCCCTTTTACTGCAGCGGAGGCCTGGAAGTCATCACCGATACGGGCAACACACAGGGAGCTCTGAGGTCATCAATAATGACTCCATTTACTTAACACCGAACCAAACACCTGCTCATTCATCATGGCTGGCACATGTCAGCCTAAACCCATTGCTCAAAGAGGAGCCAGCCAGCCAGCGCAGATCTTGATCAGGTCACCTCCGGCTCTGAGAGGGCTTCAGTGAGTCGATTGATACACAGAAAACACACAAAGTTAAGTGCTAATACTTCCACAGTCATGCTGGTAAATCCTGGACGCTGCCTAAGTGTGTGCGTGGATGTCATACCTGGATTGTACTCGGTAGAATGAAGCTGTTGTAAGCATATTCTTTTATAGCTCTTAGCATATTGTAATTCAAGCGATATGAGCGAAAAATTTGCTGTTTTCAGGCTTTAGAAAATCGAGCCCATGACGACAGATTTTGGGCAATCACAGGTCATTTCAGAGAGAGGGCGTTCCTATTTTTCTACAATCGCAGATGTGCATCCCTTCAGATGAACTATTGCAACATTTTTGCACAGGTTGCACTTTACGGGCGATTATTTTAACACTTCTATGATTCTGTCCCATAAAAAAAAAAGATAAAATCGGCCGATGTCACAAGTGTGTTTCATCTTCTGTCTTCAGCTTCTGCACTCGTTTCTGTTTTTCACAACAACATCGTGAGAGAGAGAGCGATACTGAACTGTCACACTCTGATAATCGACACTATATCTACGGATGGGTGACAAATAAAAGGAAAAACCTGAATCAATAAGTGAGGAAACCAAATGAATGCACATCATTACAACAGGAGCAGAGGTTCTTTGAATGATTTGTTTCTCCCAGGAGAGTAGAGCGGAGAATATATTACAAGGAACATTGATGATTCTCTGGAGGCTCGTGATGGCCAAACACTCTCTTTAAAAAAAAATGCTTTCTTTCTTTTGTGAGCCAAATGTATTTATAAGTGAAATGTCACATATTATGTCTTATTCACATATTATTATAAACTCACAGAAAGTCTTTTACTACATAACCGTGACTGGTATCTGTGGAACCAGACGTCAGGCAACTTTGTGTACTGTACACAAAGCTTTTGTACAGTAGAACATTGCAATATTCTAAAAAGAAGAGTGCTTGGTACAATGTGTCACTGTTACATCTTTAATTGTTGACATATTCGCAGCTGATGAGGCGAGGTGTTTTTAAATGAACAGGGGAATACATACAGTTAACATAACTGGGTGAAATGATTGAATTACAAAAAAGATATTGTCTAACTTATCTCCTGATCTAGCCATGAAGACAGTCATTTGTGGTTTTACTCTCCCTTAATATACTAGAGGTTATTAATATTAATTCATAGTACCCACAGCATTGAAACTGATTGACCGAGCTACCAGTGTAAAGTCATCAGGATTCATCCTCTGGGGACCCTGAATGTCTTCGCAAAATTTCATAGCAATCCATCCAAGCTGTGTTTTTTTTTTTTTACAGCAAACTAGCATGGCTTAAAATATTCAGCACAATCATTGTTAGTATGTGTTTTATTTGTCCTATCTTGTATTCTTGTAAATTGATGTTTGTCCTTGTGAAAATATCTGGTTCATGAGTGCAACAACATCTTTATTTCTTTAGTTGATAACTCTTCTCAAGCTCAATCTCCAAGGTCCCTTTGCAGAGCGAGGAGCAGCTGCCTGCAGTGCCCTTCAGCTCGATGCTCACACAGTTGAACACAGAGTTGAAGATGGAGCCTCCCTTCAGGGATTTCTTTCAAGAAACAGCACTAGTTCTTGTTTTGCAGTTGCGATGGCAGCCTGGCCCCCGTTCTCTGGAGACGCCATGTTGATGATGTTGGCTCAGTTGATTCCTCCGCCCGGGACTAGCATGTCTCAGATGGAAAAGGATTTTGATTTCATTGAGCATTTATCATTTAGACCTGCAGTGTATTGGTCCTGCGTCTGCTGAATACAGGGAGGGGAGTGGGCCTGGTACTTTTCCCAGCATGCAACATTCAGAAGGGAGGGAAAAAACACCCTGGACAGGTCAACAGTACACCGCACGGTTACGCAACACACACACACACACGCAGACAAAGAGGGACAGCTCACATCCACGCCCTGAGGGAATGCGTGTTTTGGGGTAATGTAATAGAAACTCACATGAACAGCAGGACATTCTGGATGTGTGGCAGAAGTATCAAGTTCCCATTATGTTTTGTTATTGTGACCTCAGTTTATTGTTTTCAATGAGAAATAAAGGAATGAACTGTAAACATGAGGCATTAAATCATAGATGGCGTCTGCAACTACCAGAGTGTTAAATGGCTCAAAAGCATCATTTTCAGCCGGGGGTTTCCCAGCAACATAGAAAACGTACATATTATCATGAGAACTTGAGTTTTCTCATCATCTTCTTTTCGATCCGACCAAACCTTTGTGATAAATCCCATGTTTCCTACAACACTGATACTAAACATGAATCACATCTTTTACCCAGTACGAGTAAATACGTCGGGAGAGTTGACGTTCAAGCAGAGACTCCTTTTCCTCATCTGAAGACTGTGTTCCACATTGTATCAGTGAAGACTGACTCGAGTTTGGACGTGCCCAGACAGTTTGGAGATTTATACAGGTATGTCAGTGGGCAGCTCTCTGTGTAACACACCACGCTGAATACCAGCCGTTCTATTCGACACAACCTCACTACATGTATATGTTCAAATACAACATGTGATTGCTAACACATGGATCTGTATTCCTGTTTTTAATGAATGCGTCTGCTTCCAAACTGTTACGGAATATATCATTGTCCAACTGATCAGGTTACACTGATATGCGCATAATTCTCCATAAGCGCATGAGACCGTGGTCAAGATAATTGGTGAGCCTCTTTCATCTGCGGTGTTGTTAGCCAGAATACCAACAGTGTTGTTAGCACCTGTGTCACAGAAGTCCTATTTAGCATAAATCCTGTTGCTTCCTGACACAAACAGGATGTTATTAGTCATTTTATTAGGCATTTTCTTCTCTTTTTTTTTTACAAAAGCAACTTTACATTCTGACATAAACTAACCTGATGGTGCTTACACACCAGGAGCGCTCTCCTTATAGGACAATACAGAAAGCTCTCAAGAAAAGAGATAATATGCCTTCTACATCACCCACAATGCTCCATCTCCATCCACACAGCATGGTGTGCTGCTGCAGCACGATTGATAACTCTCCAGGGAAATGATTCATGACCTTGTTCTACTGAAAAGAAAACACCTATACCGGCAATCTTCATCATTTAAGTAGATGAAAAACTAAAGCATGGAATTTAGAGACTTACATTATTATGCTAGAAAACAAAAAAACATCACTCGCCCACTACAAAGTGATTGACGGCTAAAATGGTTCCAGAACAGCATTGCACAAGTTTGTCAGATTTATGCCCCAAATAACTTTTAAATCAAACACTAGAAATGCAGGATGCAGCTGCTTGAAGCAGGTCTGAGCCAGCCACAGCTGGAGCACGCAGACACACTGAAAGACTGAGAAGCAAACCGAGAGTAGCTGGAGGGTCTCTTGTTGTTGTCCTGCCTTTGTTAGCTGCCCTCCTCCTGCTGTCTTTCGCTCCGTAGGAGAGCCGTGCAGGGCTTAGCGAGCGAGCCTCGGAGCATCAATGATGGAGGGCTCACAGCATCGAGCACAGAAAAGACAACTTAATACCATTCAGCTGCTAATTAACTAATTGAAAGACGAAAGTCTCTCAATCTCCGTTACAAATAACTGATTATGCTGCTTTGTGTCTGCACAGAAAGTGCTCATCGGTTTTAAAATGAGGCGTAAAATCAAGTGTGGCCTACAGCGAGTGTGAAATCTTGTGGCTCGGGTTCCATATTTGTCAATGAGATCAATGCCCTCTCTTACTACCGGCAGCAACAAGAGCCCATAAAGACCGGATTTATTGTCAGCTGTGTTTGTGTGGAGGAGGTGGATGGGCCAATCCCATAAGGTCAATCACATGAAGTTGTAAAATGAGATGTGGCCGACATTCATGAAGGGCCCTGAGTGGAGGAAGACAGGGGGAAAAGATGTAGAGGAAAGAAATGGACTCCATTTCTTTTTTGTAAGTCCTCCTCTCCAGCTGTCAGCCCCGCTCCCTGTCCCATGGGGGGTTGCCACGGTGACAGGAGGCCACATGTCTTGGGGGGCGTCGTTTTGGTCAAAGGACCCCATTGTTCTTGTGTTAAGCCGTCTTCACTATGCCCGTCTGCCAGGGGACAGGGGGCTCACACCCCTCACGCACTCGCACACACTCCCAGTTACAAGTTTTAGAATCAGACGGTGGGACGCGGCAGACCTAACATGGGCACGATGCTGTGAACACACACACACACACGCACGCATGCACGCACGATTCTTATTGGAACAAACGCCTCTTTGACACGAATGAATGTGCATCTGCTAAATGATTTCCTCTCCTGATGATAGCATCAGTTCCTGAGACTTCTTTCATCTCGTCAGTTGTGAACTTGACAGATGAATGACAGGCGTCTGCAATTCCCCGAGTCCACCAGCAGATGGCACAGCAGCCCCACGGCATGCACCCAGACCTATAGCGGTGACTGTAAGCCCGTGCATCAGTGTCCTAATGGGAAAGCAGAGGAGACTTTGGCACAATGAGAGCCAGAAACCTCTGGTGTCCTTCAGCCAAGTGGCTCTGACTTGTTGTAAAAAAGAAAAAAAAAAAGGAGCGAGTCAATTACCCCGTGATGGATAGATTACAGCCATGCATCATTCCGGGAGCCAATTTTCCAATGTGAACTGAATTTGAAACTCAATTTGTAAGCACTCCCTCCGCTCCTCTCTGACAGATGGAGCCAGTAAAGAGGAGCCCACTTGAATCTGTGACCGGTGGAAGCTGAGGTTAGAGGTCAATTTACTTCCAGACATTTGGCCGTGTTCAAAATGTAGATCGGGATGGCAATTTGTGTAGCGACGCGTTCAGTTATGGCGGAAGGTCCCGGTTTATGTGAGAGGAAAGCTGCTGTACTTGAACTCAACTGAGATATCGGCCGTTTTATTATCTGGATGAATTCCTTTCAAATGAGATTAAGTCATTAAGTCTTTACTTGCAACCAAGGCATTTAATCAGCATAAGAGTAAAGCAAGGTACATTCCAGGAAAGTCACTGAGAACACACAAACTTATTTCTGATTTGATGCAATGTTTAAAAACGTATTCACATATTAAAAGCGCCCATTAAAAGAACAGATAACGCAATGGGACGGGGCCCTCTTCTGGACATTTACCTGTATGTCAACAGTTCAGATCACTGGAGGGGAAATATATTTAAAAAAAAGAAAGAAGCGAAAACACAAATAAACAGAATTGTTTGAGCCTGTTCATTCGATTTCTGTGTGTTCCCCGCCATTACTATTCCGTTATTATTATTATTATCATCCCTTCCTCCAGCCATCTTCATCTATCCATGAAGAGCACATATTGACTTGGAGATGCTCGAGCCAATGACTTTGGGGAGTCTGAACATGCACGGCGATTACCAGCTGAGTGCTTGGCTATCGATCAGGAGGTGGTCAGCAGAGATGGTTGGGCTCACAGCGTATCGACTGGCTTGGTAAGCGGAGGGAGGGGAAACCGGCTACAAATTGCTGGTCAGCTCAAACAATTCACAGGGAACAAAGGCATCAACATTTTTAGCTAATATAAAACGACCAGCCTGCTCTTTCGAAACTCATGCCATCTAATCTAAAACAAACAGGATAGGAAGGTATGATGACTGTATTCATCTTAGGTCATGTAGTCCATTTAAAGTCTCACGAGGCGTCGTCTTGTGTCTCCTCGGGGAGCGAAGGTTGGACGGGTGGAGCAGCACTGAGCCGCCGGGCCCGGGGCTTCTTGCGGGACTCAGGGGAGATCCGAGGCAGCCAGGCGAGACCGGCACTGTTGCTGCTGTGCTCCGTAGTGATCTGGTTCCTCAGGCTGCGGCGGACTGAGCGCTGGTTTCTAGCGGCAACAGGTTTGAACATGTCTTCGAACTTAAAGTCAGCCTGCCAGGGGGCGAGGTGTAAATCGGCTACTTCCACCACTTCCTGGCTATCGGAGCTTGACCTGATGTTTTCCTGCTGAATCACTGCGTGGTCTCCCTCTTCCTTCTCCTCCTCTGCCTTGTTCTCCTGCAGCACTGAGACATTTGCACGTTTTCTCTGTGCTGACCGACTCAAAGCGTCGTTGGATTCTCCACCTGTAGGTGGGCAGTCTGAGGTGGGTGCCTCCGGACTTCCACGGCATTCCACGGAGTCTGTGCAGAGTGTATCTGCAGGAATCTGGGCATTATGTTCAGTGTCGACTTCTCCCTGCTCAGGTACAGTGCGGTTCAGCGGGGTTTCGCTTGATGCCTCAAGGTTTGTAGTGGTTTGGTCCTCGGTCTTTCCTCCAGCCTGATCCGGAGTCTCCTCACTGAGCAGGGCATCATTAGCAGCACTGACCTTACTCTTCTTCTTCGGTCCTCTCGGCCCCGGCAGCCTCCTGCCCTTCGCTGTGCGGTTTCTTTTACTGGAGCTTGGAGATGTGACAGAATCTTCGGAGGGATTTTCCAAAGCGTTCGTCACAGTGAGGTCAGCTGTTGCTCGAGTGTCGGTGGCCATCTCAGGGTTCGAGTGGGTCCCGTGATTTGGGGCTGTAGGGCGAAATGATGAAAATAAAAAACTCAATCAGAAGTTGTTTCTGAGAGCATAAAAGCAAAACCCATAATTGCCTATCAATAATGTAAAGATGAAGCTATTATCTGTATTTTTCTGTACCTGTGCCGCTCGTACAGGACGTCTGCTCTGCTGCCGACTGGTCGATGGGGGCCAGCCTCTCAGCGATGGGACTCAGGACGGGGTTCTTGGAGGCGTAGGTCCGGCAGCCGTACAGGGAGCGGTCCACGCTCCGGTTCCATCGCCGCGCTGCTGGCTCGCTCCTCTGTGGAAAGACAATCCTGCAGCGTTAAAGAGGTTTGTATTGACATGTCAGCGTAAACTGAAATGTGATAGCACTTCATTATGTCATCCTCAGTAAGTACATCAATCCAGATGTTTTTGTGGAAGGTTTCCGTGTGCTGATTGAGTCGGCGTCAGCGTTTGTACTTTGCATTGCCGATTGTTGTTAAATGTTACGCAGCTCCCGTCATGTCAAATTCCTTGTATGTTCAACATACAATGGCAATAAACGGTTTCTGATTCTGATACGCCTTTTGAGATGTAGCATTTCATCTTCAGAGGGTAATAATATCGAATATAAACGACACACCTTGTGCTCTACCGTGGATCTCTGTGTATTTACACTCTGCTTTAATTAAATCTCTACTCACGTCCTTCTGCGGAGTCAAATTGCAGAACTGAAAGTTATTTGGCGAACCTGACGAATAGAATCAAATTCAAACCCAAACACAGTCCTGATTTGGAGCCTGTATAAAATTAGAAATAATAAAAATAAAACTACAAAGCTGTCAGAAGACGAGCTCTGTAAATGTTGCAATGTGAGCTACACTAAGGGCAGCTTCAGCATTCCACACTGCCTTCAAACAAGCTGTCTGAGGCATAAGGGAATTTTTTGGTATTATTTGCTAACGTCTTAAAATGTGAGATTTCATAATAGAATTGTCATTATTGATAATCCTGTGGTGTGTGCCATGAGGTCATTTGGAGGAGGAACCCTGGGGCATACACACAGTTGTTTTCCTCCCAACTCAGGCAAAGTAAGCCGTCGTTAGATCGCTATCAGCGCCGAGACTTTCTTTCTGCCTCCCAGAATCCCTCAGTGGAGCCGTGTAAAGAGAAATCAAACGAGCAGACTCCGCCAACTCACCTTCATCTTCCCAGAGGCCGTCTTGGCAGCGGAGCGCGTCGACCTCTTCACAGGTTGGCTCTCCTCCGGCTGCTGGGGGAGCACAGAGCTGGCATGAGGATACATTATATGATCGTCTCTCTGCCACACTCGCTTGCAAACATTAAGTTGATGTCCTCGCATGAGATTTAGTTCAGATCCAGTGGAATCAAACAGTAGATTAAATGGGAGCATGTTATGACCCTGAAATTATTAAAAAAAGACGTCTCGTCTGGTAAATGGAGTTTTGCACAAGTGAAATCAAGCTGAAAACAGCTGGCGGTAACAGCAGACCTTTCTCCTTCGACTGCTGGAGCGAGCTGGAGCCTCGCTGCTCGGTGCATGCTCGGTTCCTGGCTGCTGCTGCTGCTGCTGCTGAGATTTAGAAGTTTTAGTGTTTGAAATGAATTATTCACAGTACGGGAATCTATACAGGATGGTAATAATCTGGTGATGAACAGACTGTTACTGAATAAATGGGAAGCAAACTTGTAAAACTATATCTTGTGAACCTAAAATGACCCATCCAAGAAAGTACCGGTCGATAAAAAAAAACACAGAAGCTACAATGATGGCAGACCTTTTTCCTTCGGTTTCTACATGGGGCTGGGGCTGGAGCTTCAGGTTGCTTCTCCTTCTCTGGCGAGGCTGTAGGCTCATCCAGGGTCCCAACTGGGGGGGATGGGCTGGGATTGGTCTCAGACTCTGAGGACAATTGACAGTATTATAGCTGAAATGACTTCTATTGAGAGTTTGTCAGCCGTAGGTAATAGCTGGGTCAGCATGGTTAATGATAACAGAGACTAAACATTGGTTAAACAGGACTTTGATAAAGCTGAAGCCAAATGACAAAGGTCCCGTTCTGTCTACGATACCGTGGATTAACATGTCCCATATTTCCCTTTTTACACACTCAAAGACCGGCAACTGGCCTGCTTTCTTCAGCTAACTTAAACTTAAATTTCATTTCTGCTCTAGAGACGGGAGAAGGTGCAGAACAGGAGAGACAAAGACATAAAGTTAAGTGGCAATGAAAGGAAAAACGGTAGTTCACCTGTCAGAATCTGAGAGAGGGACTCCTCGTCGAAAGCAGCGTCTAAATTCAACGGCTGGGCTTCCCACAGACAATCTGAAAATTCAACAAATGGAAAGAGCCGTTATCATCACAGAGTCTGACTGCATTCTACCAGAGACAACAGGCTGGAACTGTCAGGGTAATTAAACTAGAATAATCAACCTGTATTCCTCGTCCCCGCAGAGTCAATCTCCTCCATTGAAGGGAAAACAATCTAGGACAACAAAATACAAACAAACAATGTTGACTGTAACAAACACATAGTGAGGCATATCCTGGTTCCTGTAAGTAATATACTATTATTAAACATCATCCACAATTTGATCCAGTTATCATCTAAGAGCATACTAAGACAAACCCAAAACTGGTGTGTCACACTTTTACACACGTCAGTACTAATAAACAAATAAATGGAGGTGCTTGTGAAAGTCTTTGATGTTTGTAGCGGAGAGCGACTTGGATCGGCCCTTTCCACAGCAGCCACTGTGACACGTCATTGCAGGGTCAACAGGTGTAATCAATAACAGTAATTATGGGCCTGGTATTGTGCATGCTGCTCACTGGAAGGCTGTGACACACTAAATAGAAAAGGACCATAAATAATGTTAATTACACCCGTTATAACCGTGCTGTGACACCCGGGTTATTTTCCATTTTATGACCTGTAGAGAGCAGTATGAACACCAGGGCATCACAGAAACATTACCGATCTGTCTTCATCCTCTCCCACAGAAGGCATTCTGCGGTTGCGAGGCATTGCGAGTATCGGCGAGGCACCAAACACAGTGGGGCTGCTGAGATCGGGCTGTGCCGGCGCTGTTTGGGATTCACTTCTCTGCGGCGTCTTCAGCACCGAGCGCGGCTGTAAGCTCCCACCTGGTGTGGGCGCCCGGGCCGGCGTGCCCCCCTTCTGTAGAGGTGTGTTGGGAGGCAGGTTCTTATCAAAGAGCTCAGGAGAGAGCGGCCCTCCAAAGCAGACCCTCTTTTTCTTCACCGTGGAGGTCCCGGTGGAGTCGTCCTCTCCAGCAAAGACGGTCAACCCTTCAACGCACAAATCATTTGCATTTTTGTGGCCCTCATTACACAACGTACGAAGAGGCAGAAAGTAAAGTTTCTTTGCTTTAAACTCTTGCTGTGTTACATCAAAAGAAACTGATCACCAAATGATTTATGGTTCAGGGTGCTTGAAGTTTAAAAGAGATTGATTAAGGTTTTCAGACACTGATATGCCAGTTAGACAAGCAAATAGTAGAAGACACCAGTCACTAATATATGAGAAGATATGACATCCCGGAATTTTTCAAATCAAATTCAGATAATATACTGCATTTATAATTCAACTATATCTGAGATATAAAGGACGACCTAATTGTTGCAGCCTTCTTACACAACTGAAAATAAGTGTTTTCACTGGGTCAACGTAATGTCTGTGGTATCAATATTGGAACAATTGAATTTGCTCATCAAGTACAGGTCTTGTGAGTTGTGGGTGCTGATCCCCACATTACACATTGATCCCATGTTTGGTCTATTTGATGAGAACTATTAACACTCCCCTTGTAGGTAAAACACGCCGTTCTCCAATACACACAACTCACGACTCAAATGCCGTTAAATAACACACAATTTCCTTTCCGAAAATAAAAAGGTTAACACTCTCCTGGTATTCAGCCTGGACACGCTGCACCCAGCGAACGCTGTACACAGAGCCTCAAAGGCAGGCTTGAACCGAGATAAAAGGTGCGCGCCCGCTGAGAGTACCGTGTGTTTACCTGTGGGCTTCATCTCCAACAGAGAGGGGAGAGAGGGGATGTGGAAGTGGGGGGCGGGGCGGGCCGGTGAAGCCGCTGCAGAATCGTCGGGCGGTGGTCGGCCGAGGCTTTGGAGTTCAAAGACAGCGTCCTGTTGAGAGGGATTATATGAGACTGTAGTTCAAGGAGCTTCACAGAGCAGGTTGTTCAGTACGAGTGAACGTTATTGTGTATAGAATCGGTTTCATCTAATAACCTCACAGTAGGTAAAACTGATCCCCCGTCAAAATCGCATTGACAATGTCCAAATGTTATTGTGTAAAGTTAACCAAGTGGTTTGAACCACAGCTGTCAGCACTGATCAAAGTGGTTCACCTGTTACAAACCTTCAATGTGGGGAGGAAGGACCAGGAAATGCATATTTATTGTCGCATATTTAGCTCCATAGTTTTCGTGTAGTTTAGAATGAGACTGGTATCTTAAACCTTGATGTTGCACTTGACAGAAAGCAAGTGGAAGCTCTGAGTAAAAAACCCAAAAAGATGCAATTATAAATAAATAAACCTCCATGCACAGCACTTAAATCAAACTTGATTCGCTTGAAAATTGCTTTTATTTTGGATGCTTGTATTTAAAAAGCCCCGTGTAGCACGGAGTTCTAACATTCATCGAGGAGTTAAAAATAATCAGAGGATTCAATGGAAGGCAAGTACAGAGAGGGAAACCCTTTTAGCTAAATTATTAAAAGCAGTCAAGTAAGTACATGGTCAGAGTGAGTGTACCTCCTGCTTCTTCAAGCTCAGGTGGAGGATAGGAGTGCTGACCTCTTTAATCTCCACCTCACTGCCTTCAACGGGGCCCATGCGCCTCCTCTTGCCGGGTATGGGCTTCATCATTGGTGAGTGGTTCTCCTTCCCTCCATAAGGGCGGTTCCTATCTGACAGAGGGGGGAAAAAAAGCACCCATCGAAAAGACAAGTTATATAAACATACAAAAACAAATGGGACTTTGGGACACCTCAGCTAAATGAAGATAAAATATCCCATATCAAATAAACATAAAAGCACTGCTTGGAAAAACAACTTTGAAAAAATAAATAAAAACTTGATCAAAGGGACGGAGATAAACTCTGACTACAGCAACAAACAGCTCAGAAACTGGCCCATTTAAGAAGCTGACCAAGCTCAAAAGAAAACACTGCTGCAAGATGTTGTCAGAGTAAAACTTATACTGTGCTATGCATTAATCCACCGCTTTTCAACAGTGCCTCCAGACATCATAAAGGAGTCTTACTGGCATGGACCCTTGTTGAGAAATGAAACTATTAATCCTGTGGCAATGAGGCAGCCTCACCAGACAGATAATCTCTTGTCTTGATGCATCCTCCAGTGTTGCTGTCCTGCCTTGGCATCGGATCACAGACCTCACTCTCTTCCACATCCATCAGGCTCTGGTAGGAGGCCATCTTCTGCCTCAGCGTGGAGGCGGCCTGGAGAAGGAAGGGGTTACTTCTGACAAGCTGAGAGTTGAGACAGCAGAAACAAACAGATCTGCTCAGTGATGCAGTTTGACAGGTCAGAGGCTTTGGAGATTACAGAATTACCGAGAGGCAGGAAATCTATCACAAACTACTTCTCTCTCTCTCTCTCTCTCTCTCTCTCTCTCTCTCTCTCTCCACACACACACACACACACACACACACACACACACACACACACACACACACACACACACACACACACACACACACACACACACACACACACTTAGACGTTAACTGAGCTGTGCATCATCTAACAGCAAGAATATTCAGTGATTACTATTCACACAAGAGTAAAAGAATACTGCCTCACACAGGAATAGGATGTGACAAAGGTGTGCAAGATTTGCTCAAATGTATCCCATGAAGGATCTCACCTCTGGGGTGTGGAAGGTTGGTGGAGTCTTCATCCTCTGTTGTGCCATGAAGCGGATGAGGGAGTTTGTCTCTGGGGAGCCGCGGGCACCAATGTTGGACCTCCGCCTCACCTTTAATTGTACTAGATGAGATTTATCTAGAACAAGCGGGAGAAGAATGCCACTTCAGTAACACTTGATTGGTGCCATATACGGACAACTACAAATGTCTTTTGCCTCAGATTGTATGCATTAGTTGTGCTGAAGAGTACATCTGTTACTACTTTGGTCACTGTAGTATGATTTAACATGAGTGTTTCTTTTTGGATGGTTTAAATGCTAATATTACAGGCCATGTCAAACCCTAGAGTATATACATAATTCCTCATGTTTTCCAACGGTGGTGGCTGAATGAATACAAAGTAAACATTTCTGTCTATGGAAGGCAATGCACATGCAGTTTAGCGTCAAACAAAGACCTGTCCTCTCACCTTTGCTGTTTGGTAATAGCGCTGGAGTAAAACTCTGCACAGAGATGCCAAACTGACTAGGTGTGAGCTCGGAGAAGGTCAGGGGGACTGATGTGTTGTCTAAAACTGGAGGAGAGTCCTCTTCTGAGGGGGACAACGTTTGATCTCCATCGGTGTTCATCTCCGCGGTAGCCATCTGTGTTGACAAATTGAATGACGTTACGTCTAATAATTCAGCGGAACCACAACATGTGTTACTAGAAGTCACTAGGGAAAACTTAAAACGAATGACAACAGGGGACTATTAACTATCCTATATTCCCTTTATATGTGTTCCAATCAGTCTAATGCTTGTAGGCAATGTCAACTGACAATATACATTTAACATTTCTTTCAACTTCACGTCAAAGTCCATATGGTTGCTAAAAGTGACGTCCCACTGACTTAGCATGATGCTAATATAGTTAGCTGAATCCCCGGTAGCACAACAAAACTAAGTTAGCGTTAGTTAGCTAGCTTCATAATAAATGCCCTTATAGAATGAACTGAATGGTACGGTTTAACAACAGTAGCTAACTTTGCTGTAGACTCCTGCCAGGGACGTAACTCTGTTATATCGCCGACTATCACAGAATATTAATGATAAAGCCAATTGTTTCAAGCTAACGTAAGTTGTTCATGCCCTTCTCCTCACACGCGACGTTGGCTGAAGATAATGGAATGTGAAACACTTACCTCGTACATTTACCTCGTGTTTCTGATTAAATATATACAAATATATAAACACATGTAGGGACTATTGTGTCATAAAAAGCCATGACATCTTAATACATGTTCCTATAAAACACAAACGTTACAAAAGGGGGCAGGAGAGAGATTCAAATTACCCTCCACGCCAGAGCCAGCGGCGACGTATGTATCCCTCCGCAAAAAAAAGTAATGAACGTTTCTAAACAAACCCTTATACGAATTGAAAACACGCTATATATTATTTAGTCTTGTTTAAAAATGTATGTTGTGAATACCAACGACTCCCATTGTTAAAAAAAATGTCGATAATAACGGAGGAAGTGTATCGTTCGGAGGAACTAACTTCCGTATTTGTCAGGGGTTGAAAGAGAGCGGAACTCGTTTAATATGAACTGGCCAATAGAAATTCCAGATAAGATACCACGTGACCAAAGTCAAAGCAGGATGAATGGATGGATGGAGATATATATATATATATATATATATATATATATATATATATATATATATATATATATATATATATAGATATATATATAGATATATAGATAGATAGATAGATAGATAGATAGATAGATAGATAGATAGATAGATAGATAGATAGATAGATAGATAGATAGATTAAGATTTAAGAGAATCAAATCAAATGATGATCATGTATTCAGACATAAATTACCATATTTCACGTGGTTCACAATAGTTTGACATAATTTACAGCAAACTCAAAAATCAATAAGCCCAAACAGGTGGGTGAACTGTGGTCTAGTCTTGAAAAGCTCTGTAAAGCCTGCCCACACACACCAGTCACAAACAAACAGAGTTCCTTTTTTTGTGAGGTTTTGAAATCGGTGGCACAGCTGAGTACACTGAGATCAGATGCAACTGAGAGCCTCTTTCCACAGCTGGGACTGTCAACCACATGAAGCATGTGGCTTCTTCTGTTGGCACCAGGGAAGGCTGTGCAAGTCGATGGAAGCTTGACTGCTGTTGTTGTTGTGCAGCACAGGCTGGGCAAATGAAAGAAGTCTAGACATTCACAGGTGAAATAAGCCTCTGTGTGTATGAGTTCCTGTCCAAAATCAGATGTGTAAAATTTGAAAAACTGAAAGTCTTATTTTTAGAAAATAGAATTACCAACACAATGATGCACGGAGTCTTAAAGTATTGGCCTGGCCTACATTTCAAAATCATCCCCAACTAATCCTTAAATGTTGGGTTGTGATTTAGGATGTTTCTACAAAGGCTTATGAAACTTTCGAAGGTCATTTTTTTTTATGCGTCAATGCCATCATTTTATTACAGGAAGTATATTTCAAATGATCCTACTGGATAACTGTCTTCATTTTAACTGAAATAAGCTCAAGTACCCATTACCACCACTCGCCTTGTTCGAAATGTGTTGATTTGAGCAGATTTCAACAGTCATTCTAAAAGTGGATAGTGTTACAATATCCTTTCATGTAAGACATAGGAATTATGTGGAATTCGATGTTACAGCTTGTCATGTTCAGTCTAACACCAGTTTATAATTTGTGTGTTTATGTTCCTCTTTAAAACAGATATGTGGATGTACATATTTTTGGTCTCAACCAAAACTGTATAAGTACCCCTTTAAGGTACAAGTATCATTGGTTTAAAATATTTAAACACTGTCCAGTATTTACCTACATGTTGTGTATGTTGAAGGAGTACTTGAGTGATTCAGTTTGAGTCTTCCATAAAATTTGGAGACTCATCAGTCAAATTTAAAAAAATGAATGGTCAAAATTAAAGCAGCAGAGGATGAGATATCCTGAGTGAAGCTAAACACTGGATCCTACATTCCCCATAATGCATCACAATAGCTTATTTTTGTTGGACCATCTGTGTGCCCCCAGTATATAATGGAAGCCTCCTATTATAGCAGAGCCGAGATGGAAGCTACGCTAACCCAGCTAGGACCTAAGGCTACTATGAGTATGAAGTATGAGGTATGATGCAAATAAAAAAACGCACTACAGGAATAGAATACTGTTTTTGTTTTGTTTGTCATGTGTTTGTTGTGTTACAAATGGGCTACAACTACATTTCATCATGCATAATGACAATAAATGATCCTTAAATCCAAGCTCAGCCCGAGATAACTCTGATGACATCACTATGACATCATCAGGGTAATTTTCTCAGACTCGACAAAGCTTCTCCAGAGCCACAGAAAAACTTTTACTCGTGCTTTCACAGGACAAGTAGCACTTTCTATGACTAGTAAACTTTCTCTTTCACAAAGAAAATCACACACCTTGAGCATATCTCTATTTTTATTTGTGTATATATACACATATAAAAAATAAGGACATATGTACAATGATAATAAATATCAACACATTTGTACAAGTGAAATAAGTTACTTAACATATTTAAAAACAAACATAAAAGATCAATAACAGACAAGCAAAAATGGGGCAAAAATAAAATCAGGTTGATAATAGAATAATACAAATGATAATGCGAGAAACAGCAGAACTTAAAGCCATGTGTGGGAGGAAATATTATGAGCAAACAAATGTGTAAGAACTGAAGAAATGCACATAAAGTACATTACACATGCATTTTTTTTTGTATTTTGAGACCTGTATTCCTTTATCTTTTTGTTCTTTGCAACTTGTTATGTTAAATAAAAGGCCTGATTGTAAAAGGGAAATATTTTATAAGACATAACCAAGTACCAGTGTAAAGAGCTGACATGTTTTAGCTAAATGCTTAAGGGGCTGTAACAATATAAAGTGGGCACATTCTATCACTGATCTGCTTTGAATCAACAGATACATATTTGGTGTTTCGGAGCTGACAAATTAAATAATGGTTAAAGTTTTGGTACATTACTCAGCCTTTCATAAAGTGAGGGTATAAAGAATTGGGTCCAGCAGATCACCACTGACATAAAGAAAGGAAGAAAACAGGAAGTCCATCAGCCTGAAGACATTTTGCTTGAGGGAAAATTTAGCTGCAGACACAATATGCAGAGAGGTTGCAGACATCAGCTCAGTGTAGCAAAGTGGACGGACTGCTGAGACTTAAATATCGATGTGGAATCAAATCAAATCAATTTAATTATTTCAACAAGAACAAAAGCAACTGCAGTCTACTTTGGTTTTTCCAAAAGGTGAAGAGGCACAGAAAAAGTAAACACGTAAACATGAATTCCTGTACAACCCTTGAACCATAAAATCAGACATATATATATATATTTGTTTTTCAAAGAGAGCATTATTGTTCCACAATATTAGTGTCTGTAAAAGTCAAAAAATGGCCGATCAAAATGATGCACTTGTACAAGGATGATCATATCAAAGATGTGCAGTCCACTTGCAGAGGATCATGCAACGTTAAGATGGAGTGCTGATGGCTGAGTGCCTCTTCAACCGTGGGATCATTTTTGATATTCTACATCTCTCTCAGCGCTCTGTACACAGTGGGGGCAAACACAAGGTATTTTTGTCCTCCCCTTCCTTCTTGCTGTGCTCCTCTGGTCCCGACAGACACGTCCCAAAAACAAAAAGCCACCTCTGATGGACAAAGCACAGAAAGAGGACAAAATAATGTTAATTTAGGAACAGCAAACATATGCGCGTGGTGTTCGCTGAATTTGAAAGTTTCATTGAAATTGGATCAGAAAGAAGGTTTTTTTTCACATCACATTCTGGGCAGTTGGTGCATTGGATAATTTATTCTGATAGTTCATACTAACACCTGATTATACCCGCCTGAGTGAAGCAATATTTGAGGGTATTTGAGAATTTGCAGCAATTAATAAAACATTTGGTTATCTTCCAGTTCTGAGTAGAAGACTGGAATGAAATGGTCCCATTTACTGTCTGAGTCGTGCAAGCAGAACATTGTTATTAAACAGATATTTCAGGCTGACAAAGGTCTCCCTAAGGTCAACTTATTTTGATCCTTGTCAGATTGAAACGTTTTCTCCTTTATGAAATCTTGTCGTCGCAGGCTTCAGGCAGTGCAGGTCCTTTTCTTATCATTTGCCAAAGGAAGTTTCTGATGCACCTGTCCCCTCAAGACTTTAATAAAAGTTTGCACAAGGACAACTTTTGATGAGAAGGAGACTGGTCAAATGACGCAGAACATGATGTAACACGTGTGGGCGTCTACATGCTAGCAGCTCTGGGGGGCTGTACTTGCTGTACAATGCTGGCCACGTTAACAATGCTGAGAGGTGGTCTCACATTGTCACATGTCTATTCTTAGCTGGTAATATCTCCTCTGGTTGATTCAGTAGCACACAATAGACTCTGCAGGTAACAGGATGGGCCTTTAGTGCATGTGAAGGACTTAGCGAATGTATTTTATTTCAATGAAATACAGTGGGCACAAAAGAAAGTTAAAGTTTAACTCTGTATAGCTTGTGACTTTGTGGTGACTCGCAATTTTACCCGTAGCAAACAGGGTGACAGGTTAACCTGCACTTGACCCACGTGTGCAGTTTGATGGACATCAAACGCAGCCTCGCAATGACTTCTTCACTGGCATTGGATAAAAAACAGATATTAGAAAATCTGTCTTGCAGTGGTTTGACTTTTGAGAACTAGAGCCAATGAAAATGCGGGACATCATCTCAATATGTGGAAGGCGGGACAAGCGACAAAAATGCGGGAAACCTGGTCACCCGACGTAGCTGGAGTTGGTGTTTGATTTTTTTTAGTCTACAGGCAATATGCTGTAATAATACCACTTTGTACGATTAGAACAAGATCAGTCTTCTACCCGCGGATAATGCCTGTCTCTGCAAGATAAACTGGATCGTCTCATCATTAAAGGAAGATACATTTTGGGAGATGCACACATTTGCGCGATGGCAGAGAGTCAGATGAGAAGATTAATACCACTCACAAGCCTGTCAGCTAAATCTGGAACTGGAGCCAGTTAGCTTAGCTTAGCACAAAGACTGACAACTAGGGAAAGAAGTTAGCCTGGCTCCGTCTAGTGGGGAAAAAAACCCTGCCAGCATCTCTAAAGCTCACTAATTAAGATTAATAACGAATTTGTTTAGTGTTAAACAACAAATAGCAGTTTAGGGGTTACATGCCAGACAATTGCTTGGCCAGGAGCGGTGACTTTGGTGAGGTTAGCAACTTTGTTTCTACACTTCAGTTCAGTAAAGATTGAACAACAAGATGTGTTGTTTAATGAGCCTTTGTAAAGCTTTGCCTTCAGTTCTCTATGCTAGTTTAGCTAACCGTCTCATGGTTGTAGCTATATTTTTAATGGACAGATCGGAGAGTGGTATCAATCTTCTAATCTAATTCTCAACAAGGAAACAAAATGTTGCCTATTCCTTTTCAGTGATAAGTTGAGCAAAGGGACAGAAATATAAATTAACTAAAGAATTCTCAACACTACACTACAAGCAGAAAGATAAATTGGAAATCGTTGTGTGCATGAATTGAATGAAGTAGAACAATACCTTTCACTGGTTCACGGCTGTTTCCCGCCTGGAGCCAGCGGTTTATCGGCATGGCAGCAATCAGTCTGTCTGTCCAGTCGTCCATCAACACAGTGCCGTGTGCGTGTTCTTTTTGTGTTGGTGTGTTTTACAGTGCTCTTCCTCTGTATAAGTCCACAGTAGCCCCGGGTCAGTCTCTGGGCATCGGTAGGAGGGAGGGGGGGGGGGGTTCATGGGTTGTAAGGGTGCGTCACAAACACACTGTCGTCCAGGATGGTTGGCATTCAGAGGACTGTGAGTGTGTCGGAGTGTGTAGGAGGGGTCGTTTCCTTCTGGGCAGTGCAAGTTACCACCCTCACCACACACACACACACACACACACTATAAAGCACTTATTGAGACATCCACAGCGGTCGCAACAGTGACGGTTCAACTACAGTCTCCTTGCCTAATGTCTTCATGTCAGCTTCAATTTGGAATTAAGTGTGCAGTTATTGTTCCGCCGGTATGAGCTGAATGCAAATAGCCGTTTCTTTCTACAGTGATGAGCAAAATGTCCAAAAGGGCTCGGCCAAAACGCATATCGGTGACACACTTTGACTCTGATGAATGTCGTTTGGACTTGAAGGTGCGTTTGAAGGTCTCCGTGCAGGCCTGAGCGAGGAACGTAAGCCCTCACATCGTCACTCACAGAGTGGAGCCATTCGTCACGTGTTAATCGTCTGAACACTGCTGTGGTCGGTAAGACGTAGAAAAAGAAGAACAACAAATGTCTTAATTCAAACCAACCATCACAACAAATGAGTGGAAGGGATCAGGACTTTCTCCGGGGCTAAATACAACATGGAGCGGGGGGATTTCAATTGAGCAGAGAAAGTCTTGAGAGATTGTCCTTCATTCAAAACCCCCCCCCCCTTGCATCTTTCACGCCAATTCACTTCATTTTCCATTTCATTTCCTCTCTCTTTGTCTCTTGCTCTCTCTCCTCTCTGTCCCTCGCAGCGCTCCTGCTACGGGGACATGATTGTCGTCTTGCTTCGAGATTAATTCGTCTTTTTTTATACCGCTCTCGCACTCTTGGCTCACAAATACAAAAAGGAAAGACGCACGCTTCCAGTTTTTAAGTGCAGTAAGCTGAAAAAGTCTCAAAGGAACAGGACAGAGCGTCAGTTCAATATTTCCAGTCAGTTGCTTCTTGCCTTTCGTCAACTGGTTTCAGCACAGGGGCTGAAAGCCTCTTGGTCCACTCAACAAAAAAACAAGAAAATTTGCCCTTCAGAAAACATGTAACACCATTTGTTTGATTTCAATGCTTGACGTGTTCTCCTCTGCGTTCAGCCTTTTTAAATACAAAATGTACACAAGTGGCATTTGCACACTGGAAGCAGAAAAAGCCACAACCGTGACTGCATGTTGCCCAGAACATAATAATTATAGGAGTGCATGTTGGCGAACACAGTGTATGAGTGTTTATATTTAACATGCTGTGTGCTATAAATGTCAACAGTGAGCCAAACAGGCATTGGCAGAGCGGGAGAGAGAGAGAGAGAGAGAGAGAGAGAGAGAGAGAGAGAGAGAGAGCACGGGGAATTGACAGCGTGTCACTGAAAGAGAGAGAGAGCAGGCATCCTCAAAAGGAGGGAGGTAGGTTGGTTGTTTTGTTTTTCCAACTCAGGGAATGGTGACGGAGGAGGACAGGCCTAGACGGACGACTCTTCGGGGTTCGCGTCAGGCAGCACGCTTCTCTGCTGCAGAGTGCGCCTCAGCTCTTCCTTGAAGGGGCTGGAGTAGTCGTTCCCGCCCATGCCCAGGCCTCCCAGCCCGCCGCCCCCAGCGCCAACCCCGCTAGCCCTCTCCTCCCCTGCTGTGCTCAGGTTGAGGCGGATGTAGCCATTGCTACCTGAGCCTCGAATGTTGGTGAGGCTGAGACGGCTGGGGGAGTGGATGGGCTGGCCGGGAATGGCGCTGGGTGACGCCGTGCTGCTGACGCTGCTGGGGCCCAGGGCGTGACCGGGAACGATCTTCAGCGAGCCGTCTGAGTAGTAGTAGTTGGCGCCTGTCTCCCAGAAGCGGTCCTCGTCGCAGGGCATCTTGCTGGGCACAAAGGTGGGCGGCTCCTTGGGGAGAGTGATGGGGTAGACCAGGGTGCTCTCCAGAGGCTTCATGTCAGCCCCCTTTCCCAGGGCCAGCTTCAGCCTCCTGCGCAAGTAAAGAGCCGCTACAAGGAGCAGCAGGCACGTCGCTCCGAGGGTGATGACCAGCACCCAGAAGAGCCCCATGCTGCT
Source organism: Melanostigma gelatinosum (assembly GCF_949748355.1). Taxonomy (NCBI): domain Eukaryota; kingdom Metazoa; phylum Chordata; class Actinopteri; order Perciformes; family Zoarcidae; genus Melanostigma; species Melanostigma gelatinosum. The sequence continues at coordinate 8,026,744 of NC_136639.1, forward strand.
GTCTGGAGCACGGGCCTCCATGAAGACCGGAGCGCTGGCTACTACGGCCACCTGGTAGCGCTCTGTCTGAAACTTCACCCCCTGCTCCTCAGAGTAGCAGATATAGCGTCCCGCTTGCATCTGGCCCGCTTCGGGGACGACGAGAGCTTTGAGGGTCCGGTCGAAGCGCGGCCCTCCAGCCTCGGGGTCACTCAGCTGGAGCTCACGTTCGTTGAGGACCCAGAAGGGCTGAGCCAGGTTGGAGACCAGCTGGCAAGGCAGCATCATGTCAGACCCCACCACCACTGTAACGTTCCTCAGACGGGAGTGCTCTGCAGAGGAAGAGGAGGAGAGTTTGAGAAGGGGGTGTAGGACAGAGGAAAAAGGAGAGGTGGCTAGGTGTCAGCCATAATAATTCCAATTCATATTCCACACCAGCCAGCTGTCTTCTGCACAATTCAATTTATTCAGCTCAATCTAACTCCAAGTCCATTCTCTTTACTTGCTACTGACTTCTGCACTGACAGTCAATTCCCACAAGGGGCCACTACTGAGGTGTGGCCCCTTACTCACCAGGGCTGGGGATGGAGACGGGCTTATCAAACTTGGCTTTCCCCCGGCTGAACCTTTCCAGCATTAGATCCTGTGACAGGGAGGAGGTGGACCTGGAGGGCAAAAATAAGAGCGGAAGATTAATAACATACAAACATATAAAAGAAACATTTACATAATAATTGAGCTACTACATAGCTGCAGATTTCCTTAAATAGACAAATACCGGATACAACTCGGTGAATGTGGTTCAGCTTTGATTACAGCTTGTTAATGTAGTTTCCCCAGAAGGGACATCACAGCATGTAAAGTAGGAGAATTTTACGCAACAGCTTCAGGGGGAAAGTCTGCAAAAGCTGCAGTAAAAGATGCATCACTCTTCTGTTAAGAGCTGCTTATATCTAGCAAATAGACTTTTATTAGTATGGTTTCACGACAGAGTTAAGTGGCACATCATATCTAAATACTGGTCCAATATTTGCAACCTGCAGGTTCCTTGAAAACATCAAATAACAAGCCTTTGATATTAAGTATGTTTAGTTTATAGTATGGGTGTATGGGTGCACATAGGTACTCGTCTGACCCGCGGTGGAGGTCGATGCGGACGCAGGCCCGGCCCTCGCTGTCCCAAGCGCAGTAGGGATCCCGGGCGAGCAGACAGTCTGGCTGAGACTGATAGCGGCTGCAGTTGGCCAAGGGCAGCTGGAGAACCTCCGAACGAGAGCCGATGTACAAGTACTTCTACAGACAAACACAGAGAGAGGAAGAAGAAGACGGAGACAAAGAACAGATCCAAGCCATCACCCAAAGACAGAAACCAGAGAGAGAAGAAAAACAAGGAGAAAGATAAACAGAGAGAGAGAGAAGGAGAGTGAGTGACTCAGTTAGGAGTTATAGTAGATAATGGGATAATCACTCTCAATTACAATAACATTCACCCCTCTGACCCTCTTCCAAACCAATCTGGATTGCACTCTTTTTGCGAAAGCTGTGGTAAAAAAAATCTCGGTCGCAGCTAAGCCAGCGTTAATAAGATAAGCTTTAGATCAGGGAATGCCCCGCCAAAACTGCATCGATCGGCGAACAAGCCATTGTAGAACCACGGGGACACGGCCGGTGGCAACACGCTCGCTCGGTTGACAGGACGGGGACGTTGAGAAAACAACAGGGGCAGAGGTTCAAATCCCCACTGAGGTGAAGGATTGTAATTACTGTTATTGCGAGGAGGGCTTTGGATTCATGAGGCGACGCTTGATCTGAAAAAGGGCAGTGTTAATAAAAACACCTGCTGAGTGACAGCGGGCCAGTGGCCCCCGGGCTGACTGCCTGTCAGTGGATCCAAGATTGTAAGTGTCTGGCAAAAACAGGTATTAACAGGACGGCAGAAGATAAAATCATACTGTTATCATTGAATAACAATGAACAAGTGATGCAACAGCAGAGCAAGCTAATGGAACCCCGGAACTAGGCTTTCGAGGGGTGTGATCAGGGGAAGAACCAAGCCGTGCCAACACAACTTGAGTAACCTTCCTCCTGAGAGACCATTAAGAGTTCTTATCTCTCTAAAAGACAGAAAACAATGCATCTAGGAGTCCATGACGTTACGTGCACATGGCTATGCTTTACTATACTGAGCACCAGCAGCTGAAAGCTCAAGCTATCAAAAAAAAAGGAAGCGCTGCTTTCTTCTATTTCTAATAAAATCGCTCTTGCCTCAATTTGTTGAATTGAATCTGGTCCGTTCACATGTTCTTCAGAAAAATGTATCCAGACGGAGATGAATCAACTGAAATGCCAACACAAAGCCTGAATGCATTTTGAGACGTTCCTTTTTGACTTGAAAGGCTAAGTCTCAATCTGCTTAACTAAATGGAAGCGATGTATCTTAAAGGGGATCCTGCAGGGACTCAGACCCCTTTTGCCCACAATTTGCTGACATCAGAATTAAAGGGCTGGATCGGACAATTTCTTTATCTTTCTGAAACAGACAAAGCGCCAATCAAGCCGACTTTACGCTGTGATTGGCTGTGACTGCCATCTTTTTAATATATATTTGTTGGGGCATTTTTAACTTCATCAGATAGCGATAGTAGAGAGGGATGACAGAAAATGAGGATGATGCCATTGAGTGCGGCAGTGCTGTAAATATCTTCCAACCTGGGGAGGTAGTCCCAGTTGACCAAACAGAGGTTGAGATATCCTGACGTTTTACTTCTAGATTGGGTCAGACCCCTGCCTGTGAGGTAACGCAGCCTTTCCATTAAACCGAGCATTATTAAAGCTAACCCAGGTGACATCATCAGGGGATATTTTCTCAGACTTGACAAAGTTCATCCAGAGCCACAAGGTAATCACACAACTGTTTTTGGTTCCCTACGACGAGTGTAAAAGTCTGCGTGTGTAAAACGGATGCAATTCCCTTTGAATAACAAATAGTAAACACGCTTTCCCGTTGTCCTTACCTTGGAGTGGGAGATGGTCAGGCTGTCCACTGGCTGGGCCGTCTCGAACAGCTGGATCTCCTCTATCACGTAGGCCTCGGAGCCCAGGATCACCACCCTTTGCAGCCAGCCCTCCGCTGCAGCACACAGGAGAGAAACAGGAGGGAGGAGTCAGCTCACTTCACCACTGTTGAGTCAATCTTTCACGTTCACCTTTCACTTTAGCGCAGGAGATTTTCTTTATCTGATCAGGGCAAAGTTTTCACGTCTGCGCTTCGGCACTCAGCGCCAGACTTCCCAAAAGATATTCACCTTTGACACCTTTGACCGTAGAAGAGCTCATTTGAATGTCATTGATGTGATATTAAGAAATATGTAGATACACACAGCTGCGACTGCACACCAGTTAATTTGAATAATGAAAATGTGATTTAATTAATTTGCCTGTACAGCTGTGACTGGATACCAATGAATATAAATATTAAGGATCTGCAAACAAACACCTGCTGTGACTGCACAGTATTTTACTTAAAAATGAATGATATGCACAAACTATGCACCTGTGATTGCATAGAAGTTCATTCAAATATGAATGGTGACATATTACAATACACAAACACACTCCTTTGATGCCATAACAATTGATTTGAATATTGATGTAAAAAGTCTATGAAAGACAAGGACTCTCCACTGAAAAAGTTTGTTACTTACAAGAAAACTAATGCAAAGTTGTCTGCAACTTTCATCAACTTCAATTTGTGAAACTTTAACGCCAGCTGCACTAGAATGTCATGCAACTCTGCAACTGAGAAAGACGGAAAACGAAACGGAAAACGACTTCTCCTGCCAGAGCCGAGTCCAGCTCAGCAAGAAAAACGATCCAAAGGAGTCAGCATGCTGGCCCTTTAAGACCTCGGGTAAAGATAATATCATCAGAGACATTTGCAGACTTTTTTATGAGGTGTTTGGGGAGCTGATGCTGAGCGAGGAGGAGGAGATCCTATGCGCCTCCTTTCATGTACGGCATTGTGAACAAGTTGAGATCCCCTGTGATGAAAAGCGTTTCAGGCACAGCTGGTGGGGTGACCTTGATGTGTGTGTGTGTGTATCCATGGATGGAACAGTATTACGTGCTGACATGTACTTTTTTGTGTGGCCCTCTCGATTAAGAGACTGTCACAGATAATATGAAAAGGTAAGTCGGTAGCCGACGGGAGGTTTGAGGGCAATACACACACACACACACACACACACACACTCACACACACACACAGCAAGCCACATATCATCACTCGCCTCTCGCGGTGTCAGGGACCCGTGTCGGCTAATCCCTCAATCCTGTGGCCTGTTTTTTTCTCTGAAGAAACAGTCTCGACAAGTGCTCCCTCTTTCTCTTTTTTTCACATCAGCTGTCGCTGTGCTGCAGCTAATAGCTAATCAACCCCACAGCCCAATTGGCACTATGAGCGCACGTCTGCCAAGGGCCCTGTTGAGTTTGTGCTGTGAAGCACGACAAGCGGGGATGACTACCGGTACACTTGGCTGAGGAAGCGTAAGTGTGTGCGTCTCTGTGCGTTTGTGTGTATCAGCTTGTGAGCGTGTTACCCACGTGTGTGTGTGTGCGTGTTGATTTGTGCGTGTCTGGGTTGGCCTCCCTGCTTGCCAGCAGAGAAGCCCCGAGTCCGCTGTTGTCGCACTGTCAGTTTCCACAGTCGCTCTGTCAGTTTCCACAGTCGCTCTGTCGCTGCAGTGATCTGAATGGTAAGTAGTTGAGTCTCGCTCCATTCATGAGGTGGGCTGCATTCAAATTCACATTCCCTGGAATCCACTGTCAGATCTGTGTTATTAAGGATTAAGGCTCCGTGAGGGATTCCAGGTCCGTGCCAAAACCGGACACCTGCATATGGGCCCGATGGCTACGACTGGAGATATTAATTAAGTCGCGCGTACGTAGATGTTTTCTTTGATGCATGAAGATGGATCTCAGCATGCAAATCAAGTCCTTAATTGAAACCCAGCTGAAGTCTGGCCAGATGGCATGTTGTTTTGCGCCACCATACCTAGTGCCAGTACCTGTCCCTGTCTGCCTCCATGGCCTGTAAGCTTTCATCTCTTCAACAAATACTGTGTGCAACTCACACACACACACACACACACACACACACACCCAGTTAGGGGAATATAAGCAAAGGCTGTGTACCTACAATACATTTTCTCTGCCACATCGAGAGTACATGATGTAGGTGGGCAAAGTCACAGGAACACCATATACTGTATAATGCAATCCAATACAACAACCCTGCAAACAAATTCTAGTTTTCAGCTTAACTTTTATGTATGAATACATATATATCATTTATCAGAAAGGTTATTTTGTCCCAAAAACTTGAACTGAATTTAAGTATGCTCACTTTAAGTACTAACATTATAACCAGGTAGAAATATCTTCAAGCGTAAAACGCATATAATGTCATTTCTGCCACTGTGGGGTCTCTCAATCAGAACTAAAATGAAAGACGGACTTTGCTGACATCGTGAAGTATTGTGGGATCATGGGAGTTGTAGTTTTCATTGTAAAACAACCACCACTGTCGATGAAAATCTATCTGAAGTGACTTGGACAGAGGTTGTGCTTACGGACGGAGTGATGTATTTAAGTGTTATTCATGTCACATTTACCAGATATATCATTTCATTCTGAAGAAATTGCCGCAAATAGCACCAGCTAAACGTTACGTTAACTTGCTCGTCACTCTCTGACGTATCTGCGGGCGTTTCTGTAGTTTGTACCTGTGCCGATGAACAGCATGTTGTACGCCCGCTGGTCCAGGGCGCTAACCCGATCCACCGCTAGCCTCGTGAAGTTGACACCCTTGGTAAGCAGCAGGGGGCGAGCCAGAGCTTTGTCCTCCATCAGCGGGTGCTTCTTGGCAAAGTTGAGCGTGGCGTCAGGCAGCTGCAGAGAGCTGTTGTAGCCGCTCTCCCTGTCTGAGTTCGTTATACACTGCGGCACAGACAGAGGATAGAGAGACGGGGGAGGGAAATGGAGGGAGGAAAGGAATGGAGGAAAGGACGAAGGGAAGAGTGAGAGGGCCAAGAAGGAGAAAGAGGTGAGGAAACGTCTTAGCTGCAGCTGGCACGGGTTGGCATGGCTTGCTGGCTTTGGGATGACTCCCTCCCTCTTTCCCTTTCTCTCCTCTTCTCCATCTTTATTTCACTCTCCCTTTCAAATCCGCCTTGCATCACATCCCTTCCCCTGCTTCCTTTCCTTTAGTCCTGGATCATTACCTTCTTAGCTTTTCGTGTCGTGCCAGCTTTTACTCTTTTCCACTTTCATCGCTACAGTACCCCACGCCGCCCATTTATACTTCCCTCCCTCCCTCTTTCATTATCCCTCCTCTGCCCACTTATGTCTCCTTCTGTGGTGCAGTGGTTGACAAAAAACCCTAGGTTTTAGAATGATGCTCTTGCTTCCTAAAGTTGCCTGGAAACATCATATATCACATATATCAGTTTCTTACCGATCCAGGACGTGGCACAGGGACAGCACCGGTGTAGCGCCCCCACCTTTGAGATGCCTCCCTGTACTCTTTGTAGGATCCTTCAAACACCTTCTTCACATCACTGATCTGGTACTGGCAAACCGCCGACACGTCCACGTCACCCCTGAAACATGGCGACAAGGCGGGAATTAGCGATGTGTGGCGGTAAAAACTGAGAGACGGATTACCTGTCATACGCTTGTGGAAAATGTGTCTTTTCAACAGCTTTTGGATGCAGCACAAGTAGAGTCAGACAGACATGCACGAATGTGAGCTGTACCGCACAGAACGGAAGATGGTAAAACAGCATTGTGTATATATATATAATACCCAGCACCCTACACTGTCACTTATTGAGTGAGCTGAAATGATAACATGTGTTGACACATTTTCTGTGGCGAAGCAAATTGATGTACAAATTGATGTACAGGCCACCGAAATTGTGCTGCGACTCAGGTAATGCATTCATTTTAATGGTAAGGCAAGGGGTGTAGGTTATTTTTTTTTTTTTTTCCCCCCCAAAGTGGGACTGAAATTGGGTATTGACGCATGGCCCAGGCACATTAAGCCATACTTGCACTCCTCATGTCACAAACATATTTCATTTCCATTTCCTCATCAGCCGGGACGACACTTATTTTATTTAGCTCTGAAACAGAGTTGCTGACATATCGATAAAAAAGGTACAGAGTTATGAATCAGCCACTAAAGGAAAGTGCTATTCCGGTCTGAAACAGTGCTGTTAATGTGCAGCAGTTCCACGGCATTTAACCGATGAACATCCCAACCAAAGGACAGCACTGATGTCTTAGTAAGTTAAAAAGCTGGCTTATTCAGCCAGATTATGGTTTGAACTCTTGAGTCATCATTTACATAATGTCCAATTATCTTAATGCCAGGGGACTTTAAGGAATCCCCGGCGAGTCACAGAGGAAAAGGATTCGGCGTTTTTTCAGCTGCAGTAGGAACTCTGAATGAAGAAACAAAGCTTGAAGTTCAAAGCTGGCTCGCTTTGCGATATGATATCTTATTGAGGAACACAAAAGACTGACATCAAAGGGTATTACCCGGAGACGGAGAAAGTCTCCAACTATCCTCCTGAAGAGAACCTCCTGCCCTCGCTCCTATTCTTTGTTGATAAGTAACTCATTCACACATTACAGTTATGTAGCGCTCCAGCAAATGCCAGTCTTTACTCCACTAATGACACTCCAGTTCATTATCAAAACTAAGTTACTGTTGTCAACACCAATCACCACATTGTTGTTCAATTAACACTTTTAATGAAGTCTTCTCTTCAGAAGAAACAAGTCCGAAAAAGTTGATTTGACCCTGAACTAATTATTATCAAGCTATAAACCAAGAGCCGAGAGCCGCGGACATCAACAGAGTCCGCTCAGTCTCACAAAGATGTAATTTACTCCTAAAATAGCCAATGGTAGGATGCATTTCTGCTCCCAAGACAAAACACAGGGGGGGTCATGATACTCACATCGGAAGGTATAAGAAGTCATGTAAATAATTGGATTCAACCAATGACTCAATCTCTCGTCTTTTCAGATTTAGGATGGAATATTTGTAGAGCAGGACCTGATTATTAAATCAGTCCGGCAAATGTGTCCACTATCATCTGAAACAACATTACGTCTATGTGACATTAAATCACTAAAACATGTTCAAGCACACTTGAGTTGTATCCACTCGAAATAACTCACAGCACTGTCAGTTGAAGGCCTATTATAATAAAAGCCCAATTACACAGTAAATACCTAATCACATAAAGCACATCATTAGAACTAGCATATCAGACTGACTGGCTGACCTGTGAGTTGAATAAAAAGCAGAGTAACTGATATGTTGGCAAAGTGATGTAGTGTCTCGCCCTGACAGCAGATGGCACACGTAGTAATTAACTCCAAAGGATGACACTTAAATTGAGCTACAGTCTCAATTAAAGGTCTCTGACAGCGCTCGCTCTGACTCACCACTGCGCGTGGAAGATGCCGTAGAAGGTGGTCGCCCTCCAGTCCTGGCCCGGCAGTGTGAAGACGGCCCTCAGGTTGTTGAAGGAGACGTGGCGCTCGGGGAGGGAGCACTCCAGACGGACTTTCTGGAAGGTGGTCCACTTCTTCTGCAGGGTTCTGGTACCACCCAGATCCCCCTGAGAGAGGACATGTTAGGTCTCATCAATGGCTGATATGGGTCGAATATATGTCAATTGTTTTGGATTATTTGGATTTGTTAAAACACCCCTGCAATGTGCCTTCACATGCACATTTCATTCCGTTCATTGTGCCTGCCCTGTATTAATGAGCACAAGCTGCAGCCTAGTATTGGAATTCAATTATGAAATCTAAAACATGGATTTCATATTATTGTTTCTGTTTTCCCTGCTGTGCCGAAAACGTACCGAACCGTGACCCCAAAACGGAGGTAGAAACCGAACCAAGACTTCAGTGCACCCTTCCACCCCTACACTGTGCCTTTTCTGTAGCAACATAATAACAAACCTGTTCCATGCCAATGAGCTGACAGAACTGTTGGCATGTTGGAAAAACCTCTTAAGGAGCATTTAGACCCTGTCATGTTCACGGGTACCATAGAAATGGGGGATGACAATAATAATAATATTCAATTATACAATAACCATTGCGCATTAATGAGCTGTCCCTTTATACAGCACACTGTGGGCTCAAAAGAGGCCCGTCTGACACATATTCCTATCATCCTCAGTGATTGCAGAAGCTGTAAAAAGGAATAAAAAAAGAAAGAAGCAAAGGCTCATAACACAGCAGTGAGATGCCGGCATTGTGCAGCGGCAGCAACAGCAATATCAGCAGGAGGAGCTCAACTGTTCATTGCTCTAGTACACATCGTGTGTGAACATCTGTTTGTAATTCCATTCAAAGAGCTTTATTGTTCATCACAGCGCAGACATGAAAGGGCATTTACCATAAAACAGTGCATATATTGTACACTTAATTAGACACATCTCCTCAGACTGTTAACAATCTATTTTGCTCAGTTTAAAGGTTACTGAGATATGTCCGCATGTGTCACTGTAACATGACTGAAAAGTCCCTAAAGCCACACGAAAATAAAAGAAAAGGCAGTCGCACTCTTCACAGCTAGAAGCACCTCTGATGTCCGGCCATAATCACTGTGGTATATCAGACCCAATCAGTTATCCTAATGAGACCATTAATGAGGCCAATGAAAGCATTTATTACCAAATAGCTCCATGTCAATGTAATTGTCGTCACATAACACATTGTTGGTAAATGGTTGTTTGGCTGAAATTCAGGGTGGGACAAATTAAAGCGCCGGACAGCTATTTTCTCTGTGCAGCCTTTTCTTCGTGCTTTATTCTGGTAACAATGTAAAAGCTTGTAGAAAATGTTTCTCATTACATGCATCAGGTCGTGTCTGACACGGAACTTGTAGGGAAAGTATCACGTTTCCATCATGTACAACGCACCGCTTTGTACAAGGTAGATGGAGGTGATGATTGGACGGATGCATACAGGCAGCTCAGAGAAAGTCTGTCTCGAAAGTTGTGTCCTCTTAGTTGAGGCAGTTTGTATCACTTGCACTTAAAATCCAAACAAAAGCAGAGCAAGTGCCGTTGGATCTGAACTGAAACGCCATTATGTGCACTTAGCTTTGTACGTAACGTCAGGCTATTCTAAGTGGGATTTATCAGATTTAATGTATTTACTTAACGTATACTCGAGCTGTTGAACAACTCCACCAGTTACCTCCTTATATGGGCATCTCCTGTTGAAGTCTGTAAGCCCAAAAGCAAGTGCTGTCTCAAATGATTAAGTGCTCAGAAACAGCTGCCAAAACAGCTGGCGAAAACAGAAAAACAGCTGATTGCAAGCCAAGCATGCAGGACACTGTTTTGCCGAGAAAACTAGTTTTGGGCTTCATATGTCCCCGTGCATTCCTAAACAGTCAGATTGATTACTGCTCCTTTGACGACGTTAGAATCCTAATTGAATCCGTTCTGATCAGTTTTGACGGTCAGCTGGTGCATTACCTTGCAGACTCGGGCCACTCTGGCCACAGTGAGCTCAGTGTCACAGTCCAGCTCCAACGCTCGCTCACTGAAGAAGAAGTAGATCTTGTCGTCGTCCCCATCTTTACTGCCGCTGCTCTCCCTCACCAGGGCTGAACCCACAAAGTCCGGCTCTGCACACACACACACACACACACACACACACACACATGGAGGTAGGTATCAAAAAGTGTATTTCCACATTGTCTCAGCCTCTAGGTGCATTTGAACTGAATCACAGCACACACACACACACACACACACACAGCTTGACACCTCGTTCTTATTCCCAGCCGCCTCTTCTCACCTCTCTGTCTATTTTCTATCAGCACTCTCTCCTTCGCCTCATCTCCCCTCCAGTCATTTCTCGCTCTCTGTCTCTCCATTAGCGGCCCCATTTTGTGTTTCTCATTTCCTCCCATCCGTTCCCGTCCTTCTCAGACTCTCTCTGCATCCAGCCCTCATTAGATTTCGATTGATATGTTTTTTAAAAAGGATTACACAGACATTCAACTAAATTCGATGCTAACCTTTTTTTTTTTTAATTACAAGGCTACAACGTTCCCTCCAGATGGACTGCTCTTTTCTGCATAAAAGCCTCTGAAGCAGTATTTTACGCCATCATGGGACACTACAACTCGCCACTGAAGCCCAGGCCAATTAAATGCTCTTAGAAGCCGCTTAAATCAAGGTGAGGCTAGCTTCATTGGTCGACTTTTTCATAAAAGCTCAGTATCAGCATGAATAACAAACGGACACATCGATCCGAACCTCAGCCTCATCTGTATGTTGCTCCTTCCTCCCCTCACCTATCCCTCTATCTTTTCATCGCCAGTCCTAATGTCTGTTCTTTCATCAGCCATTTTCCCTGCTGTGACTTCATCCTCTTCTCTCCCCTTCGCTTCTCTCCAAGTAGCTCACTCCTTTCTCCACCTCCCCCCCCCCAACAAGATAACGATCCCTCGCTGTAGCCAAGTCCTGCGCTTCATTTCCTGCAACTCATTTATTTTTTTCTCCTCTTGTTCTTTTGCATGTTTCTAGCTCACACTTTTTGTTAAATGAAACTCTGTTAAAAAGAAGCCAGCGTTATCTCTCATGCGATTCATTTTATTCAAATACATATTTAATGTGTCGCAGTGTCTGGGAAAACTTGATGCAGCATATTTAACTTTAATTCAATGGTAATTATGGAATAGATATTTTTCCATAAATTTGAATTTTCTTCTGAACATAACGGTAGAATACAAGTGTACAATTGTGCATGGAATTCTAGTAGTGGAGTAGTTTCTACGCTGGTTTGGAACGTAGTGTCTTCTTTTATCGCCTTTCCAAAACCAAAACACACACACACACACACACACACACACACACACACACACACACACACACACACACACACACACACACACACACACACACACACACACACACACACACACACACACACACACACACTACCACTCGATGGTAAGAACTGTGTAGCATACTTGTAGTAGGTAGCATATCATTCGCTCCATTACCTGAGACAGCGTTACTTTTGCCAAATTCATCCTCCTCCTTCTCAAAGACCAAATAAAACACATTGCTTGGATTTAACCTGTGTTGCTTGTTCATGTTTTTCCACAGACACGTTCAAACAGGGTTACATTAGGATTAACCAACATTTGAATTCATTCTCTACATTAATTAATGCACTATAACACTATGGTTGATTAGCTAAAATGCAATAGGAACGCAGCGCTACCCTGTTGTTCTATGTCTTTTACAGGCACCAGTAACTGGTGAGGATACTGATCTGGGACATGCAGCTTTCAGCGTCGGCCTTTTAGCATTACGTCATGTATGTCGCCAATAAGAGCAGATTAAAGATCCCTTTCCATTCGTTGGAACACGAGATGCCAGCTGGCAAGATTAAAAAGTCTTCTGGAGGCAGTTTTCAAACAGCTCATTAGTGCTGATAAAATGTGCACACAGCGGTCGTCACTTTAGCCGACAAAGTGGTTGGTTGTCAGCTAGAAATGAAAGGCCGGCTGTTGTTTACTTCTGTGTGAAATTGAAGACCCATTGTTTCAAAAACGACTCCGAATCTTGAGTAGTGAATGCGCTCTAAGCAAACAACCACTTTAATTATTTCTCTATCCGTTCCCTCCCCTTTACTTCCCTCCCTGTCTCTCTTTCAGTTGGCGGGTTAACCGCTTCTTCCTCTTCCTCTTTCTAAAATGTCCTCTTTTTCACTTACCATTGAGCCAGGCAGGCAAGTATTCACTCTTCATGCTGTAGTGCTGTTGGCCCAGGTTCCTCAAAATGACTGGCTCTGTACCCAGGAAGTTGTTGAGCGTTGCTGAGTACAGCTCCTTATCTGTATAACAAAATGCAAGCTTCAGTTTCACTCTCGTTGTGCGGGGCCTGAGAGAGGGACATTGGTTTAGCGGGGTGCACAGAGAAGCAGAGAGAATGGGTGCCTTTCAGTTCAGAGAAGCTGTTCACACTGAAGTGAACGCAGCATGCAAAGTTAAATTGGACTCCTGGACTCTCAGTGCAATCATGGAGCTCCGAAGCAGATGGGAAATGCCGCAGAAGTGGGTTGTGGAGATTTGATGGCCATTTTATGCTCGAGCTGTAACAACAATGGTGGTGTTGTTCACTGTACAGACTGCTGAGCCGGAACAAGCGGAGCTGACTGTTGGTTTGGTGTTGATGGATATGAACCCGTTTCCAACTAAGAAGTGCTAATGCATCTTTTGTTTAACGCGATCCTTAAATGATCGTTACGCTCGTTCAGAAACACTCAAACTTGTATTTTCTTGGCGATGGTTTTACAGTTGGTAAACAGTTCTGTCAAAGGCAAGTGTGCGCAACAGAAGTAACCGCTAAAGACCACAAAGACAACATGAACAAATTGACTTTACACATCCGTGTGCTATTAGTGAGTGGGTAAGACGTTAACAAGTGGCCGATATTTGCATGTATTTGGTGGAGAAACCTATTGTGTAGCAGCCAGCAGTGACGAGCATACAAGTCACTTGATGCCAACAACTACGTCATCCGTGGTCGTGTACAGAACGTCGACCACCATGACATAAATGAAGAGTTTTGACTTGATCGAGATTTAAAGCGCTCGTCAACGCGTTTCACAGCTCACGGACGCCGCCGGTGTTTCAGTTGAACAAGTGACAGTGATAACCGTGGTTGCTCGAGGTGACGGGCGCAGAACATGTCGGTGTTGTAAGAAATTTGAGCATAGAACTGTGTGTTTAGTAGCTATAATAAGTGTTCAATGATTCATATTTAAGAATTCATAATTAGTCATAATCATAAGTGTTTTGGAAATGCATAATTAAGATAAGCATAAAGTGTTTTAGGATTAGTAGCGAGATGGAGAATTTGAGACATGAAGCTTTTGCCAAAAGTTGCAAAGTCTTATCTATTATATGGAATGTTTATCATAGAGGGATTAAACCACAACTGACGGTCATTGAATGTGTTCGTAAACGCAGGGACAGAAAGGCAGACAGGCGAATACGCTGCTGGAAGTTAGCCAATAGGAATCGGGATAAACGGAAGAGGAGGTGTTTCGAACGGATGTGGGTGGTTTCATTTCAAGTCTTTTTCTCTCTCGCGTGATGGCTCTCAGAGGACGGACGGGTTTTATACCTGAGGAGCTGAGTTGAGTTTTTTGCAAACGGGGTTGTATTGATTTAATATTTCATGGAAATAGTGTACTTCACTGTAAACACTGTACTTGCATCAGTGGGATTAAATTCCTTTTAATTGTAAAGCAGTCTTGGTAGATTTCTTATTGCAGCGTGTCCACTGTGAACAGCAGCCGGACACGTGCTCTGGCCTCCTCGCTGTGGAACAGACTCAAACTTCCACAGTGTCCTGGTAAAAGCCTTCAACCCATTTTAAATACTCAACTGTGTTGATTTTCTACACGCACCATTTATGATCGTTCGGCTGAAAGTCACCAGTTCACATGGTCACTCATTAAACTGAAACTCCTGTTGCCCTGAAACTGTTGTTATCCCGTCGGAACATCGATCCTGACAACCAGACATCCTGATGCTGTGGACAGTTCAACATCAATGCTTAAAGCTTGCTTACTCGTCTGGACTGCTGGGGTAAAATGACACTTCCGTTGCCACCAGGCGCACGCATATTTTTGCATGAATACGGAGTACATTACAACATGCGTTCATTTACATGAATTCACACTGACACTCACCCACTATGAGGCCAGTATGCCCCTTGGCAGGGTCATATGGGCATTTACCCTTCCCATCTTCCAGGGCTGCAGTGTTCAGGGTAAAATAGTCGGCATTCTGCAAGCACACACAGGAACACAGGTGTTTGTGGTCAGTGTGTATTATGATCCGCATGACACAGCTGCGAGCTCTGTCTGTCCTTTCCGAGGACCAGAGCGCTCCATCCCTGGTCATGTTGTCCTATTGCATCAGTGTCACACACACACACACACACACACACACGCATAGTTACCACATAGGTGCATTTGGGCTGGAAGGCGTAGGTGCCGCAGGTGTAGAGGTGCGTGTGGTTGAAGCTCTGCAGGAAACGGATGTAGTTGAAGCACTCGGTCTGTGAAGGAGAAGAGGAGGAATTGTTAGAATGCTGTTGTTTGTTGGGCAGGTGAAGCTTTTGTCCTCTGTTGAGGTGAAGTCTATTCCACCGTGAAGTCTCTCGGTATGCTCGCACACACCTCTGAGATTTAGCTTTTAGTCGAATGCTTCAGTGTGGCTTCTTTTAAATCCTCATTCCCTTGAAATACCTCAGTAACCTTGAGACGAGATCATGTTTGCTGATTATATCCTCATATTAAAAACGTGTGAAATCAGTTGGCCAGTCAGTGATTGAAAGGATCTTTTGGCTTTGTCATCTTCTGTTATTTTTGTACAAAATAGTTAAAAAAAAACCTCAAAGACACTGAAGAGAGCAGATTTTTCTTTCATGTATTAGGTGTATGAAGTCAGCCAATCAACACTGTAGTACAAGTGTCCCATTGAGGACATCCCTTAATATATGATGTAACCACAATTTCTAAGTATCCTTTAAACTGAAGAAAAAACAACAACCACATATCAAAAGATAGGTGTGTAATTAGCAGTATAATGTATTCAGTGTTTTATGGGGAGTGCCCTTCAATGTCTGCGCTGTGATGAACAATAAATCTCTTTGAAAGGAATTGGAAACAGATGCTCACACATGATGCTAGAGGAATGAATAATTCAGTGCATCCACTTGATGTTGCGTTCGCAGCAGCAAAACAATATCTGTATCTCACAGCTGTAATAGGAGAAATATGATTTTTTTTTTAAATTCATTTTTACAGTTCCTGCAATCAGTGAGGACAATTAGGATGAGTATAACAACGGTCAGCGTAAACACCTTAATGGTTGTTCTTCATATATGTGTCTATATATATATAGTCAACTATCTTGATCATGCTGTATTTTATGAACGACAAATGATCAACTTTCAAAAGGTGAATTTAGAATAAACATTACATTTTGATAACAATTTGAAAACTATTTGTAAAGCTCCTGTTTTAAAAATACTCATTTCTCAACATGTTTTTCTTTCATTTTTTCTTTCTTTCTCTGAGTCAATTTTAGTCAACTGCAGCACTCCAGTGAACTATTTCCTCTGTTTAAAACCACATCAAAGGTCATTGTTGAGCGGTGAGAGACGTTTTAGCTCGCTGTGTGTTTCTATAACATATTAAAGGAGACTGCAAATGTACATTATGCTGAGACTAAAGTGCAAAGCAGTTCACTATCTGTGTTAACAAATGCACTACAACTGATGGTAAGGACTGCAGGCTCATATGCCTGGACAATGTATGACGTAATGCTGAATCACAAAGAGTTACTTCGCTGTTACACAGCATCATATTTGGAAGAAGTGGAACATCATTTTGAGATTTAAGTTTTTTAAAAATCGGATGGATGATTTCATCTCCGACCGTGGTCGACCATGATAAGAATTTATATATTAAAGGAATAGTTTCCTGCTGAGAGTTGAACGAGAAGATGTCTGTTGAATATGAAACCTCAGCATCAGTCGTTCTCACATTTTAGATTCTCTTTGGAGCCCCGTTAAAAGTTGCTGATCCTAACCCCATCTGGAAGTTGCACATTCACTGCGTGCTAATGTAATGGCTGGAAGGTTTCCAGTTAGAAGTCCCAGACTTGACCAAATGTAATTGAGCAAAGTGAAGCGCTGTCATAAACGAATGTCTTAAAAAGAAACGAGCAAGGCAGGTAACCCCAACGACTCGGACACTCTGTCAGCTTCAATCCACGTTACCTGGTTGTTCTTCCCTTTGGCAACGCACTCTCTCTTCTTGTCCTGCGGAGCCGGCCAGTCGATCTGGGGAAAAGAACGAGACAGATGCGATGTGGGCAACATGTCGTCTCCAGGAACGGTGCAGTCTGCCTTTCGGCCCATGAGCAATACATCCTGCAGGTACCAATGTGTCTATACATCATGTTCATTCATGGACCATAAAAAGTAAATATACGTGTAAATGACGTCACCTCACTTCTTTCTAAAAGGGTGCACTCAACAACCACAGACTCAAATTAATTGTGGCACTAAAAAAACATACATTTTTGAAGTTACACGAGTTCACCTTGAACTTAAGATACAGTTCGGTCCACAGACTGAGCCGCCCAGTCGGTGCAGTAAGAGAGGACGACTGCAGAGACCCGGGTTCAGCCCCCGGCAGCGGTGCCTCTTTAGTTCGTGGCAGAAAGGAAACTGTGAGGTCCTTAGTGCAGCAAAATTCCCTAATGATGATGCCATTGTTTAAAGGATCAAAGACTGACAGGCAAGACAGTGTATCACAATGCACCTGGAGGAAGTATCACTCCTGTGACAAGCTTTTGTCCTCCAAAAAGCAAAATTCTGCTGAAAGTGGGGAGGCAAATAGAAAAGAAGCGTGCACATTCTTTCACATGCTTCCATCTACCGCTGACGTTTGCTATGTCGTGTTATTCACAGTAGCTGCTTTTTTTAATGGCTGTGTGACACATGGCTGAACTTTGCTCCGTGGACAGAGGTCCACACTGTGTTTACTAAGAGGTTTCCACAACATTAGAAATAATTACACTGGTCATTACAGGCAGAGAGCCGCTGCGTATTCAATATGAAACTGATTTACTTGAGTGGCTATAAACCAACAGCAATCACACAACGAGCCGTGTACTGTACTAGTAGACAGATTGAGCTTCATAAACTCGACTTAAAATACTGACTTTTATATATTATGATAATAGAATTAATCATTAGGATCAGTGGCTTTGAGATAGAACCTGTAGGATCTGTGGTTTGAACTCATGCACAGTTTTTAAAGACAGACGAGATAATATGAAGCACAGCAACCAGCGGTTCATTGTTTCTTCTAATTTGTTCCCAAGGGACACTCATTAGTCACTAGTCACCGTCTCCTTTATGATCTGATGAAGAAACTCAACTCTCCATTTGCTCCACACAGTTCAGGTATTTTACAAAAAGCACCGGGCAGTAGCAGAAGCAGTCGAAGCGTTCTGTGTTAATGCCAGACGACCTACAGAGAGAAGTCTGCCAAAGCAAATGTCCTCCATTTTACATTAACACGTGGCACGAATAATAAGCTCTCTTCACATTAGTGTCTTAGAGGCAGTCTTTGTGTGACAAATAACTGTACAAAGTAGGTATGGTTAATGTATGGTTAATAAGCGTCTTATTCTGTCAGCGAAAGAGTCTCAAGTGATGAAAATGAAGCGTAAACCTTTAATTTGGGAAGGACCTCGGCGCTATTACACGGCCATCTGGTTTCAGCATCTTGAAAGCCCGGTGCTAATCTCGGATGTTTTATCTCATACAGTGGCAGCGCAAGTAATGGAATCCACGCTTTGGCCATTCGCTGATGAATGAAAAAAAGCACACTCGTTCCCGGGCAGCTCAAACTGAGACGGTCCTGAAAACAAATGTGTAGAGAAAGGACGGCTGGATATGTGAGCCTGATGTCTCGCCCACTTGAACATTTGCTACATTTTCTACTTTTCAAAATGCTGGCGGTGAAACGGCGCATTGATGAAGCGAAATTTCGTCGAAATTGTATCAGCGGTGTCTGAGGCACCATTGGGGAGAATGACTGAACACAATTAATAAATGAAATGAGGAAAGACAGAAATAACATAACTTATATAACTGACATGGGAAAGAACATAACTAAATAATGTAGGAGGAAGCACTTCAGACACCAATGCCTGCTGCCTGTCTCAAAACAAAAAAAAAGTCAAAATTCTGAGAAAATATATCCCTTGAAAATATTGAGGGAAGAAAAACAGGCGTGGAAGTAATGACGGAAGACGGCGGCGGAGGAATAAAAGAGGAGCAGTTAAAGGAAGGAAGGGGGAGGAGGGCTGAGAGAGTGATGGGCAGATGGTGGCGGAGGGGATGGACTATTCCCTCGTCTTCGCACCGCCATTTCTCTGCGTTGGCTCCTTCCCACTACAATGCACACTAGGGGGCTGACAACAGGCGGTCTTATCATTACTGTAAGACTCGTAACCCTCACTCAAACAGCCGCAGCCCGTGTTGCATGTGACAGTGTGTGTATGTGCATCTAATAACTGCTCATTACGGCTCTAAATCAGATCACAATCCCCAGACCGCTGCAGGCTGCCTGCTACACCTTCATCGGACTGCTGCAATTGTACTGATTGCAATATGGACCAATTATTGACGGAGCATAGCGAAACCAGATTGAGTCTCTGAGGCTTTAGCATCTCTGCGTGTGTACGTGTGTGTGTGTCGGTGTGTGTGTACGTGTGTGTGTGTGTGTGTATATCAGGTCAAGTCAAGGGTATTTATAGAGTGCGTTGAACAAACAGGTTTGCCTCAGAGTGCTTCAAAGAAAAACAAGATACGCAAATTAAAACAAGGACAATAAAAACATGATTGAATAAGTGCATCGTAAACTCCGAGAAACAGGGCCAACGCCTGTGTGTGCTCGTGAGAGTGCAAGTTTACTCCCACACATTCACAGTGGATATGTTTGTGCTGACAAAAGTGAAATATCGGAGCCAATATTAGGATCTTAGTATTTGGCAGCGTACTCACACTATTGCTGTTGGAGGCTTTTAGCAACAGATAACATAAATAACTCCCAAATAAAGTAATAACTTGTCAAAAAACATTTGAATTTCGTCCAAAATATATAAAACTTGATGGTGTAAAAATCCCTTTCCTGATTAACGATGAATCTTTATATTATAAGACCTTGTTTTTGTACGTTTATGGGATTTTCATGGTTTGATTTAGTTGAACGATTTTATGTTTGGTGCCCAAAACAGAAAGGATTCAGTTTAAGGGTATTCGTTAATTAAGTCTAAACACTACATCTGATGACAATGGATGCTTAACATCGCTAGCTACCTCATCTGCATCTTCAAGCGTCTCTTTTCTTCATCAAGGACCACAACAGAACTAGTCCGGAACATTCCATTTTCATCTAACAAACAGTGTTATTAATTCATATGATTCAATCTATGATAACGTGCGACGTGTATTTTGTCAGTTTCAGGGCTCCATATACTTTTTTTTCCTGCGAGAAATGCTATATCTTCAGTCAGCAGCAATAAATACATTTTATTATATTTTTGACCCTTTAAGGAGGACACACAATTCGAGAAGGCATTAAACTGCTTGTCAGCTCGTACATTATTAGCTTGTACAAGGCCTGAACATTTAATAAAATAAGTACAGCACATGCCAGACCAATAAAGAACCCAGCAACGAGTATGACTCAGTGTACTTTATGATTACTGCAGAGCTCTTTGATTGTTCGCCAGAATTTTTTTTGGTGTGTGTTCTGAAATGTCCTTGAATCCAAAAATGAGCCAAGAAAGGATCAAATGAGGTCGTTCTGTAAGTTAATAGACAGCAAAGAAGTGTGGCAGAGATTATGCTCTGTGTTCTTTGCCCGTTTGCTGCATATTCAAGCTGCAGCTTTGATGTAATAATTATATCACAGTTGATATCATAATTGAATTTGGCGTATTTAAATGAAGTATTTGAAATGTGTGTTTATCTCTGCAGTGCTCAGTCACCAGGCTGTGCGGAGGAGACGATGCTTTATCTTCCTGAACTGTCCATCACGAAGCGTTGTGATGTTAAATCGTATGTGTTATCATTTAATTTCTCACATTCCTACAAAAGCCTTTCAGACTGTGTGGGCGTTCGCAGTGGCAGTTAGTCAGAGGCAGTATTGTGTGAATACAATTGCTTGTCTTGAAGTCCTTCCTATCCTTCCCATATTGACGGTTTGTCAAATTGCAATCCTCTTAAATGGAAAACGCAGCTTTTAAAGTGTTGTGTGTGCGTTACCTGAGGCCGTAGCTGTTTGCTGATGTCGTTGGGGTCCAGGGCGAACAACGTCTCCCGTGCGCCGACGTACAAAACCCTCTCGTGGTCAGACAGAGTCAGCATGCTGTAGTTGAACACTCCCTGAATGCTGAACCTGGCCATGCTGTCCAAAACATCTGGATAAAGACACAGAGGGGCATCGGTACATTGCTGATAATACGTAGCTGCAGAACTGCTCAGATTTCCTTTCAATTGATCTGTTGACAGATGACAGAATAAAACCAGAGAAGAACATTTCACACTTCCCTTGTTGGAAATGTTTGATGTCTCATCTTATTCACACCACCGAGCCTCGCCTACTCCACCACCTATCGCTCAATGTCGTCCATTCTGCTCGTCCGGTACACGGTGCACTTCCCCCACAGCTTTGCTTTTCATTACGAGCTGTGTGTCGCATACGAACCGTTCAGCTTCACAACGTGTGAAAGTTCCTGCTCAATTTAACCCCGTGGCCAAATCTGCTCACGAACTTCCACCATCTCAGCTTCCACCTGTCGGCATTTCTGCAATCCATTACCTCGTTTCTACCTCTCACAAACGCATATCACAGCTCTTCCCTTCCCTTCCCTGGACCACCTCGCTGAACGACAGAGTAAGCAGCTAGCTGCTGGATGTAGCATTTAGCATTTAGCAGCCAAAGATCCAGATGTTTCCTTCAGGAGTTGGAAGAAAAAAAAAACAGCATAGCAACATCTATACAGTTTCGTGACTGCATCTTGCAGAAATATAAACACCGAACTGAAGTACTTAAAACTGCCTCTGTGGTAGTTCCTACAATCGGTGTCTGCAGGACCACATTCAGGCCCGCTGACTCACACTCAAGACTCACAAGGTGAACAAAATACCAGCTTCACTGTCTGGCTGGCAATCAACAAAACATCAACTAAACTGATAATGTAAAAAAAAAGAAAAGAAGCATTTTCCGTACTAAAAGCTCCCACGGTTATAACTCATAATTAAGTTTGCCGAAACTACCCGAGGTATCTAGCGTTAGGATCTGTTGTAAGTGATTCCTGCAGGATGGAACACTGCACTGAAAGCTTCAAAAGCTCTGTATTTACTTTAAGAACCTCCAGCAGAAGCCAGTCTTCAAGGCAAGTCTGATAAGTTCCAGATCTGCATGTCAGAGGAGAGATAAGGTGGTCTTCTATTTCGAGAAGCTGTGCAAATAAACAAGAAGCAATATTGCACTTGCCCTTCCAGCCCTTGTTTTGATGAAGAGTGCAGCGACGTGTGCTGTCAAAGTTATGCATCTAACAGCAGAGCGAAGGCAGCGTCTAGCTTTTAAAGTAGCACGATATTGATGAAACCATAATCTCACACTGATAGAAATGGCTGCAAGTCTGCACAATCTGCAACATCTAAACCTTTTGTTATCCATAAAAGAAACTAACCGTCAACCGCTTCAATCAGCCATTGCTTTAATGGGAGCGTTAAAAGGCAGTTTGTTATCGAGCCAGTCGACAAGAGGTTTGTATTCATACACTTGTTCAACACATTAAGAATGGCAATTTTCAAATTGAGAAAAAAAATTGGCTAATCTTGTTTTTATAAAACCACCTAAATTGTGTTTTGCCTCAATTGGACACAGCTTTTAGACTAATGCTTGTTAAAGAACTCCTGCACTCAGCACTGCAGCACTAAGAAGAGAGCAGCTTAATCAAGGCTAGACACACGGAGCGCCGATACACAACCAATACAGGGATTTAGAGTCAGACTTTAGTGCAAAAGGGAAAATGAGAGCCGACGTGGACGGAATGCAGAGCAAAAGAACATTGATAATGGGAGTAAATCTGCATGTGTGATTACATTGTTCATTATCTGTGTTGCACATCTTGATGCAAATCACATTTTAATAAAAGCCTAAATGAGGCCTTTTACTCTGATTCGGCGATCACTCAAGAGTATTAACGGAATATCAGCCTCCTTGTAAACCCAGTTATTGATCCTAGCTGACTCAATGTGACTTATCGCAGGACTGTCTGATTCGTTTGGGGAGTGCCCACATTTTTGGATTGTTTCTGATTTTCGCACTTGCCGACGGACACAAACAATCTCAAAAACATTATGAGAAAAATCACAAAATGGTCTCTCCGCGGTCCCATCTGCAGGGTTTGTTGAAAAACCAGAGCTGACTTTTTTTCATCGAAACTTAAAAAAAAAAGATAAACCCACTGTTTTACACACACACACACACACACACACACACACACACACACACACACACACACACACACACACACACACACACACACACACATATACATAAATGCAGACACACATACGCACACACACACGGCGTTCAAATCCCCTGACTAGCATACAGACAAACTAGTGGTGCAGAGCAGACGCAAGACAGGAGCAAAGAGATGTTGTTTAGTTTTCATTATCCACACTCTTGTTGCTTGTAGTGTCACCTTGTCTTCTCTCTCGCACTTTATCTGGGCTGATGGAACGTGTGCACAACGCGAGGCGATGACAGCCTGCGCTGCACGTAATGCGATCTCATAAATTGAATAAGAACATTCCCCTTTTTTGTTTGTTTTCGACAGCTTGAATATATTCACTTCTTTCGCTGTTTCCCCCGACTGAAAATAGCAGCTGAAATCCAGGGAGGGAACGGCGGGAACTGGTGTGATTTATGGTGTGACGAACTGCTCATGTGATGCTGTGGCCTAGTTGGGACTAAATAGACTTTTAGACATGCAGCAATATGTACTGGATGAAGGAGCTTTGTGTGTGTGTGTGATAGAGACAGAGAGAAGAAAAGAAAAGAAAGGGAGATTAGAAGTGAGGCCTGTTGCTGAACCCCTCAACCAAAGTCATTCAACCTAAAGCCAGTTTTTGGAAGATTTAGTTTTATTGGGTTCAAAAATACAGTGTGCACTCTCTCTCTCTCTCTGTACCTGCTGCACACAAGTGATGCTTTCAACATTTCAACATTGCTGTCAACGGAACGCAAACGCTACCAATTGTAGACAAATGGTAGCGCTAGAATCAAGACAAACTATAATCTTGGGCACATACTGTACTTTGCAGCCAGAGATCTCTCCTGTGACTGTTTGAAATGTATTGTTTCCCAATCTCATTTTCTTTCTAGTCTTACATTTTAAAGTAATCACTACTTTTTCTGGCCGCCAGTAAAATTGGGGCAAAAATGTGCTTTTATTTCTCATTTGCAAGATTAGATTTCCTCTCAAGGGCTCTCAACATGTCGAAGGCTCATAGCTAACGTTGCTAACAATGCAAACTACGACAAAAGTCGAAAATCATGATCAGCATTATCAGCTGTAACCGCCATATGAGAACAGTTCAGAGCAGCTAACCAGTGGAGCATGCTCACATGCACTAACATGCACTAAAGACTATGCACGGCCAGACCGGCTATGTCAACAAAGCAAAGAGAAGCTCGGATAACAACACACACACAGGGAGAGCGACTTACTTCTCTGCTCAGGTGGACATTACTCCACCATGTCTTCACATATATAACAGCTGATTGCTGCTATGTTAATGCTATGAATGTTAAATTCAGCTCCTTTAACATTTAGCCAGTTGAGTCTCACTGAACTTTTCTTTTTGCATCCACAGAGTGCTCAAGTGGCCCCCTTGGAACTGGACCAGCAGGCCCCACGTAATTTGAGTTTGAGACCCCTCTTTTGAAAAACCTCATATTACACCCTGGGTAAATGTCTACTTTAAATGGGACCAATTTCATGTGGAAAGATACAAAACATTTAAAGTGTAAGCTGTTAACGCCAGAATTGTTCTGAAAAACACTAAGAGCCTCTTAAAAAGCATTTTGACCATCCTGGCTCAATTAAACCCTTCCACTTAAAACCATGCTGCTTGTGTGTGTGTGTGTGTGTGTGTGTGTGTGTGTGTGTGTGTGTGTGGATGTGTGTTAACAACACCCAGCAAACATCTGATCAAGATATGGTTTAAAAAATGGCATGTTGTGAGAGGCACGGGAGGATGGAGGGAGAGAGATAGAGGAAAGGAGGGATAAGGACTGAAGTCAGCTTATTATGTGAAGAGCAGCGGCGTATAAACATTGGAGGGTGTGTACGGATGAGGGAGCTTGATGAGCGAGAGTGAAGAGAGAGAGAGAGGCGGCATCCTCAGGGGAGAACTGAGCACATCTGCTGTGTTCCACACAGCCAGGCAAGAAAACTCCAGAGCTGACACACGTTTACACACACACACACCTACACGCACACACACACACACCTACACGCACACACACACACACCTACACGCACCTGCACACACACACAAATCAGTGCACGTCTGAACACACACATAAAGTTGATGGGTAAGCTGAAAGACACATTGCATTTGCACACACACACACACACACACACACACACACACACACACACCTACACACACACACACACACACACACACACACACACACACACACACTCGCATGCAGAGTCCTGGATAGTTCTCCAGGGTACCTGCTCAGTGACTTGAGCATCTCTCCACCAACAGAGGGAAAGTTTTGCTCCGAGTGGCTTGTTTGAAGTGATCAGCAGCTCTGTCATTAAGAGGCGATACGGGCAGAAGCACTTACCATCTGCCACCACTCTGTGGCAGCCCTGAGGCTACCTGCTGTGTGTGTGTGTGTGTGTGTGTGTGTGTGTGTGTTGTAACCTGAGTGGCTGTGGGTGTCTCTGTAACAGACACAAGGCTGTCCACACCTGTGGTTTGTCACTATTTATGTGCAAGTGAACAAGTGTACATGTTGTTTTTGAAGGGACAGTGCGTGAGTTTGAATTTACATTTATGTAAACATCTGTAGGTTGAACACAAATCTCATTCGATGTTTTCACAGCAGTGGAGAATTGAATGCCAAAATAAAAAAGAGGCAACCCTCTGTTCTAATAATGACTGGAAAAAAAAATCAATGTACTCCAATGCACAAAGGATGCATATTATACAACCCGCCTTGCATTGAATATACAGCAGTGCAGCACACAACACTGTCCTTCACCTGATTCTGGATCAGGTCTATATATACTGGATGGAAGATATTTGAAAACAGTAAAGATTTTAGGACTGTCTTGAGAGTCTTTCCATCATTTCAAGGATTTTGTGTGTGTGTGTGTGTGTGTGTGTGTGTGTGTGTGTGTGTGTGTGTGTGTGTGTGTGTGTGTAAGAGTGGTTTAGGTTCAATTACAAGGCCTTTGATGCTTCTAGACAACAGTTTGTAGGGAGCAAAAGAAAAGAGGGAATATAAATAAAAGAGCATGAATAAGAAATGGAGGGCAGAGACGAGGAGATGCATAATGAGTCCAACAGATGAGGGGGAATACAAACAAAAGGGTAAATAGAAAGCCAGAACAGAAAGGGAGAATACAGATGATAGACAACTCAAAAGGCCCGACCGAGGTCAGTACCACTGGAAACAGAAATGATCAGCAATCTCTACAAAACCTCTCCACTGGCTGCGTGTGTGTTTGAGACTGTGATTAAAAAGAAGTATGAGCATTTCTGTAATGTTTATCACTATTTTTAGGTCGAAGTGTGGAACAAATACACGGATGCATCATCCTAAAATGTTTGCTCATTGAGTAAGCTATTTGTGTATAGCTCTGGGCTAAACTTGACATTTCTTCTGTCGGATGGATTTCCTTCCTTTCCGACAGCCGATTCTATTCCGTTCATTTCACTTCGACTCAAAGAGACCTGAAACACGCTTGAGAAAGATAAACCATCACAGTGAACCTTTGTTGCCAAAGACCAGCGAAGCTTGACCTCCACCAGCAGCCGGTGAGCTTAGCTTGGCATAAAGACAGGAAGCAGCGGGGAAACAGCCTGACGCTGTCCAAAGGTAACAAAGTCCACCTACCAGCACATCCGAAGCTCCCAAATAAACACGTCACATCTCATTTGTTTCAGTGTAAAAAAAATGACAAGTTACGATCTCGCTAAGCTCACTGGCAGCTGGCGGAATCTTCATATTTAGCGCACAGACATTGCAGAGAGCGCTATCAATCTTCTCATCCAGCTCTCGGCAAGAAAACCATTCAGCGTATTTCCCAAAATATCAAACTATTTCTTTAAGCAAAGAAACAAGACCATTTGAAAAAATGTCTTCCATTTAAACGCTTGCTTAAGAAAAAGTACAAAAGTATTTCAAGCAAAAATGTCAAAAGTAAAAGTGCTCATACTGCAGAAACAAAGTCCCCTGCATGCCGTATATCACTATGGATTATATTATTGAGTTATTATTAGTGAGGCAAAGAAGACGATGTGTGTGGGCAGCTTGTTAATGTTCGAGCTTGTTGAGACAAAGCTTACACCTTTATACTGTATACTGTTGTTTAGCTTCTTCTTATTCTGGTGAGTTTAACTTTGAAGATTATGATGATACATATTATGTATCATCATAATCTTTACAGTAAAGGTACATTTAGTGGAGTAAAAGGTCCAATATTTCCCTCTGAAATGTTGAAGCAGGACAACATAGAATGTAAGTATTTGAGGAAAGCACCTTAACATTGCACTTGTACTACTTTTATCCAGAGTCAAAGACATTTCGTTGAACAGGACTGTTTGGAATAACATCTTCCGACTCGGGTCACGACAGAGTGTGCAGCCTCTGCTCGAGTGTCCTTGAGTGCACCACACGGCAGAGTTGTCACCCAGGACCAGTTTATACAACTGCAGTCTCATGCAACAACAATGCAACTGCAGACAAAACATTATCAAGAGGACTACACACCGCAGGCCTCCTGAAGCGAATCAAGCTGTGACACTATGTGACTCTTAGGAACGCGGGCAACAACTTACTTAATACTGGTAGCTTGGTGGTGACATCAACAGGTGGAACTCAGCAGAAAGACATTTCGGGCATGTGTACAATGTGCTTGTTTCTGTGCTGGCATGTGTTCATGCACGGGCACTCTTCCTTGTATGTAGGGTATCTCAGGGTCATGTCACAGCTGCACCATCCAGCTCAGCCCAAATCATACCGAGCCAAACCCAACAGAACTCCAATGTGGGGTTGAGGCGGAGGACGAGGTGGCGGGGAGGCGGGGACGCGGGGGGGGGACGCCTGTTGCTTCACGGCCGGCCTCGCCTCTGTAATCTGCCTCCATCAGCCTTCCAGCGGAGCTCCAGCCTCCCTCTCCCTGTCTCCTATAAATACATCCAGCCTCTGCATATAGCACGCAACCGCCGAGCCACGCACTCACCAAACTATGATTAAAGGCCTATTTTAGGGAGCGCTTTGAAGCAGCGACAAACACCGAGCGAGAGACAGAGACAGACAGACAGACAGACGAGGGAGAGACGTTGTGCAGCGGCCACACAAACATGCAGATATACACGAGCGCGTGCACACACAGAGCTCCGTCAGATCGTCATCTGAGCAGGTGCCCGCCCTCGTTGAAGGAAAAACAACAACAATGTGCACACAAAGGCACACACACTCCCACGTGGATGCACAAGCTTTGTGTGCCGAACAGATGACAAGTTCACAGGAGAGTCAGGTGTACGACAGAATGAGAGCATGGATAGAGAGAGACACAAGAAAGGGAAAGATATACATGCCCGTACGAGCTACATCGCTAATAATTCCTTTTCCTCAACTGTGCAGTGAATTTAGGTCATTATGGATGATCTGCCATTGTAAAATAAGAATAAATGAGATTGATAGGATTATTCAACACAAGGAATTCAGGTACTTAAGTCGCTTGTGACTGGATCAATATGCCATAAATAATAATAGCAAGTACACTGAGGAAAGTGCATGTTTTTAAGCTAAATAATTACGAGTCTCTGCACGGCTTATATGTGTAAGCCGTTGTTTGTCGATTATGGAGCGTTTGCATTTCCCGTACAGCTTCCCGATTACAGTTTTTCACAAACAGTCATGGCAATGTGGAGGGGTTGAATTCAGCCAAATTGGTAGAGCGAGATGAAGGGATGGGAGAGTGGGAGGAGAGGAAGTGGTAAAAGTGGATTAAACACAAGGACGGAACATGTGAGCCCAGTGGGGGGATGGTTTTCGAAGGGGGGGGGGGGGGGTGGAAGTTGGAAGATGAAAGCGGAAGGGGGGGGGGGGTTGAAACAGCCAAGCTCGGTGGGGGGGGGGGGCGCTATTGCAGCCCACAACAAGCTGAAGAAATCATCAAGAGCTGGTTGATGCCACAAGTGAGGTTTTTCCATTCCAGCATCATGGTGTAGCACCTATGACTGGTACAGCAGCGGGCACCAGCTGAGACTTAGGCTGAGACTTAGGCTGAGACTTAGGCCTTTTGGTACAATGTTGTGGTGATGACACACACACACACACACAAACACACACACACACACACACACACACACACACACACACACACACACACACACACACACACACACACACACACACACACACACACACACACACACACACACACACACACACACAAAGAGAGATAGGCGGATGCCTGTGGAGCTCAACGGGTGCAGCATTGGCACTGCTGTAGTTTGTGAATTTGATCCAGTGAACTATTTACTATTTACATTTGTTGATTCAGAAGAACAGTGAATTGCGTCCTCGCCTCCTCAAACTGGAGACATTCCAGGCTGGGGTTTGAATCACCAAACCCTAAAAAGCTTGCGATTTAAGACAAAGCCTGCTCTACCACCTCAATCAGTAGATTTCTGTCCAGCTGAGTACTTATGACTCAGTACCGCCCCTTTTGAATGACAGGTACTCATGGTGTAGTTATTCTGCACACAGGGCAAAATAGAAATGTCCTGCTTTTAACAATCAGTGGAGGAGGCAAACATGTGCAGCTATGTGAGTCACAACATGTGGTCTTGTTCATTCAGAAAGCTACTCGGCACAGTCGATTCCTGCTTGTGCCTCAAATGAATTATTCCTGCGCACGATTTGTTTCCCCATGTGCTGCATGAGCAGGTTAACCTTCCCTCCAGGCTGTTGTTTTGTTTCTTTTAACGTCAATTCAAGAACTAAATGAATGCATCAAATAATTGAGTCCATAAAACAGCTACGAAAAAAACTAGTTTTTTTCCCCCAACCAACAGTCAAAAACCCAAACAGATTCAATTTACAAAATAAAAAAGTTAGAATGTGTCGGTCAAATGCTGTGTCAAATGTGAAAAATGACGCTTTTGAGTTACGGATAGGGATTATGAGCGGCAGTGATTTTTTTATGATAATGTCAACGGGGGCACTGCTACTACAAGAAGGTGCTTCGGATAAGAGCAGCCTTCGAGTGGCATTTTCATTTTAATCCACATGCCCACTTGCTCACACATCAGGTTTCACAGAGTCAGTGTGACAACAGAGAGAGTGCTCCAGCTCCTGACATCTGGTCCCGGCTGTTAATCTTCCCTGACCAATCAGCACAGGGTCAGGGGATGAGTGACGCTCGTAGCAGATAAAAAGCGCTGATGAATCTCCTTCTTCCATCCCTCCCTTCCTCTCCTCCATTCATCCTCCCAGTCACGCACACAGCCCTCTCTCTGCCTCGCTCTCAACCGCTCATTTTTGTAATTGGAGGGTTTGGGGAGATACGGCAGAGAGAAAGAAAGAAAGGGAAAAAAGAAAGGTAGAGAGAGAGGGAGAGAGGTTTTTGGAGGTCAGAGGCCCTTTTCCACTCTCTTTCTGCTCAGTTATTTCTCCCCCGCCATCGCTCTTTCTATCTTTCTTTTTCTAAACCAGGAGGAGAGCATTTGCTTTAACGCTTCTTTAAAGATGCATGTGCTGCAGCAAAGCTGGCTAGATTTTCAAACAACATATCAAGTTTCTCAGGGCTCTATTTCTCCTTCTCTCTTCACCTCCCTCTTTCTCTTCTCTCTCTCTCATTCTTTCCTCCTTTCTTTGTTCAACCACAGCTGCTGCATTTTGCCATAGTTTCAGCTTACTGGCCTCTGTCTTTGGGCTGGGTTAAGGAGTGTTTGTGTGGTTGAGTGTATGAAGCCGACAGGAGAAAGCCAGAAAGAGAGAAGGAAAGAGAAAAAGACAGAGGAGTGGGAGAAGACAGCGCTGCTATGAGCTGAGGTGTTTTCTGTCGTCAACAGGCCAGGTTAAGAGCGTGAAAGCAGCTTAAAACAACATAATGGATGCTCCAATCAGCTGTGACCAATTCAGTAAGAAACAGGAGGGGAAAGACTGGAACAGGTTCGTCTAAGAGACAGAATGGAAAAGAAAGAAAACAAGTCAACTTTTAACTTTAACTTTTTTCTTATTGCCAACAAATCCTATGAAAAGAAGCAACAATGAATTGATCCTTGCAGGGTGTAGACTTCAGTTATAGGACTTGGACTCAGGCTTTTTTTTGTAAATGTGGAAAAACCCTCTAAAATAGGCAATATGCTCCTTTCCCAATTTTCGGAAGGCGTATGCCTTTCTGTCTTCTTTTTCTGGTGTGATGTAACGATCGCGCCGGAAAACAGGGTCAGTAAACTTCCAGGGAAAATCTTACAGTCGTTACTTCAGCCTCTCCTTCAAAACTCTCAAACTAAAGTTAGTTGGTGATTGTTGGAACAGTGGAAAGATAAACAAAGACGTTTTCGATTCATTTCATTTTGTATCTGTTGCGTTTGCAAGAAATGCGTTCTACGCCTATTCCCGAGGTAGAATTGCTGTTGTCTGACTGGAGTCTGGTGCTATGAGGAGAGAATTTGAGTCTTTTCCTGGGATTTGTTGCCACTAAGGGAGCAATGGATTAACATCAGCCTTTTCCTTTAACATTAAGTGAAAAAGTGTGGATGAGAAGACCTTTAGCAAAAACATTATGACAGAGAAACGTGTACAAAATGAACATACATTTGAAATACAAACCACGTAAATGTGAAAAGAAATCAAGATACATGCACTCTGTCAGTAATTAGAAAAGAAAAGTATGCAAATTTATAGCGCTCATTAGCAGCTCTATGAGGGCCATACATAATGTGTATCCATAAAATGTCTCATTAGGAGCCAACTGTTATGTTTTCCTCCTCAATAACTGTGACATGTGGGTGGCGAAGAATAACAACAACCTACAATTCAAAATGTGACTTTTAAAGAAGAAAAGAAGAAAAGGTGGACAAATAGAGAGAGAGAGAGAGAGAGAGCGAGAGAGAGAGAGAGAGAGAGAGAGAGAGAGCGAGAGAGAGAGCGAGAGAGAGAGAGAGAGAGAGAGAGAGAGAGA
The DNA here is from genome assembly GCF_949748355.1 of Melanostigma gelatinosum. NCBI lineage: Eukaryota > Metazoa > Chordata > Actinopteri > Perciformes > Zoarcidae > Melanostigma > Melanostigma gelatinosum. The sequence continues at coordinate 8,058,911 of NC_136639.1, forward strand.
AGATGATTGTATTTCTTCTTCTGCAACCTCGTGTAAGCGTCATGTAATTGCTGGGTGGGGGTGCTGGTGTTGGGGGAGGGGGGTAAATATTATCTCTTCAACCATCTCTGCCCCAGCATAACCCAGCCAACACACACACACACACACACACACACACACACACACACACACACACACACACACACACACACACACACACACACACACACACACACACACACACACACACACACACACACACACTCCTGCATGGCCCGGAGCTCCAAATCCCTCAGACTGCCAGCCTAAGCAGTACACACACTCACACACACATCTAAACAAAGGGGGATTAGACTGATAGACACACACACACACACACTCTCTCTCTCTTTCTCTCTCTCTACACAAATAGGTATAAACACACACGCCCTCTGTGCCCCGACATTTTCTCTCACTCTGGTTTTTCATCGGTTGTCTTCTTGCCTGGCTTGTAAACTCACACTGCATGCAAACAGCAGCTCACACACACACACACACACACACACACACACACACACACACACACACACACGTTAATATGGAAGCTGTGTGTCTGTGCAGGGAGATGCCTCCATGCAAAATGAAGCACAGGGCAAATGGCCTGCTGAGAGAGTGTGTGTGTGTGTGTGTGTGTGTATTTTCCTTTCTGTCGTTCCACTGAAGCTACTTCCTGTCCTTGTAAGGCAGTTAGTGACTGGCCTCTCTCTCCCAGTCTTTCTCTATGTCTCTCCACCTTTCTGAATCTCTTGCTTTCCTTCCATGATATCGCTCTCCTCTCTCTTCTCATTTCTCCCCTCCAATCCTTCCTTCCCTCCTTCCCACCCTCCCTCTTTCTGCAGCTTTGTTTTTCCATTTCGTCTCTCTCCTATCTCCTCCTCAGCACCGTGGCAAGAACCCATCCATATAAGTCATTTTACCCAGTATTGAGCCTGAAAATCAAATTTTTCTTCAACCAAGTGGAGAAATCTGTCAACGGGTAAAATAATCCCACTTGTTTCCAATGCAAATCAATTTACGTCAAGAATCCTTCTGCACTCAAGTGTCGTACTCGAATGAAGTATGCGACGCGTTTCATGACAAGGCTTTTATTTCCAAGACATTAATGACAGAAAAAGTTGAAGCTGCACAAGAAGCGAAGGGAAGTTATCTCGTCTCTACAGACAGATTTATTCACCAATTTTTTCCAGAAAGATACTGAATATTAGATACTTTTTGGAAATGTATTTATTTTTTTTTCCATGTGTGTGCAGCTGTCCCAGTTTGCCCTGTCTGGCGTGTCCTCACCACAAGTGTGTTCTGGCCAAAGTGCAGCAGGGCCACTCTGCCAACGTTGGCTCACACTGGAGCATTTCCCCAGAAGGTATCGACATCCTATCGATTGTTTCCCCCCCCCCCCTCCCCCGACATCCTCTGTCCTTACATCCCAACACAACGCCAGTGATGACTGCATGGAGGGATGAGAGGAAGGAGGCTGGCTGTATGGGGGGGGGGAGGTGCGTGGTAGCGGCATGAGAAAGCTGCATTTGAAATATCTCCACACCCCACTGCTACCCAGCGCCATTCTCCTCAAGAGCGGCTGAAATCTGAGCTCTTTGTAAAAGCGCCATAAGAGCATTACGAGTTCATGCGATGAGCCGCAGCATACAAAGCAAAGAAGGGGAGGGATAACAGGCAAACAGAAAAGGGAGGAAGAGAAGGGAAAGAAGAGATAGATATGGGATGAAAGGTGGAATAGGTGGTACACAGAGGTGAGAAAATGGAGCTTTTTTTATCCCATCTATTTTTTCCTCTCTCTTAATACAATTTCCATAATCCCCAAGTGATAGAATGCAGTACTTCTCCTTTGAGGGATTAAAAAAAAGACATTTTCTCAGCTTGCAACAATTGGCATTGTTCAGTGAAGACAGTCGGGTTTGGCTCTGGAGGAGGGCCGAGATAAAGAGTGCAAATGCAGTTGAGCGCCAGGATTTGATTACTGGGGGTCGATCTCTTTACAAAATCTGAAAGCCTCCACCCCTGATTTAATGCAAAATCCTCCCCGGTAGTTGTAACGGAATACATTTTTGCAATTACTGGTTTTGTATCGGATGTCTGACCAGATAAATCGTTCCAGGGCCAACTCGGAGGATTCCTCCAACAGCTGTCAGTCCTTTAAATCCGTCTTAAGGTCCGGCTTCAGTGGATTTGGTCGAGGCAAGGAGAGTAGATATGAGTTCATGTTTTGTGTCAGGTTCAACTTTGGTGAGCTTTGACATGCAAATTTGGATGTTCACCAATAGGATTGAACTTTGAGAGAGCCGAAGATGGAAGCTCTGTACGCCAGCTGCTGTGTTGCACTGTGCACTTATATTTACAACGCCTCTGTCTGACTATAAACTGCTCCACAAAGGAGGAATAAGGAAGGAAAGAGAAGTCAGTGGTACGAATACATGAAACAAACCGTGTGAACTTATTGTCCCATTACAAACAAGCCTACAAGCTTGTAACGGACAGCTAGTGAGCCCAGCAATGGCCCCAACGGTACGAAGAAAATAGAACGAAGCTTCGAGTCCTACATGTGCTACCTTATTCCCGGTTGGCTGGTGTTTGAGCGGTTAGTATGCCAGCTACAATCGTTCACCATCGAGCGCTGCGAGTGATCACTAATTATTCAAGCTTCTAGAATCACATAGTTCCCTTCGTCCTGAAAGACATGGTCAAAATAAAAGAAAATACAACTTCTAACTGTGTGTCAGTGCGTTAATTGTTTAATCTCTTAATATCTGCCAAATATGTGAAAAAACATGTGAGCAAAAAACATTGCTAGCTATCCAAGCTAACGGTCAAGTGAGGGTTTTATATGATAAGAAAAGAAAAACGGACACATTTTTAGCATGAAACAAGAGACAGTATGAGCAGTAAATGCAGCGACATATAGGATTAGAACTTGGAAAATACAGCTATTTTTCATTTTATTGGGACTTTAACGAGCCGCTACCGAAATGTATTCTTTACCTCAAAGGCCCCTGATGTCTAACTCCTCTATCAGCTTGTAATACACCGCTCACTCACCCTGGTATCGAACAGTCTTGCGTGGTGTTGGGTTCCAGTTGAGACCCAGCGACTTCTCCCATCCAATCAGAAACACCAGGAGCAAGACCTTCGTCCCGCCCATAGCTCCCATATCAGCTCCCATTCGTTGGAACTGGCGTTGTGTGATGGATCGGGGGATAAATCAGTCGATGAGAGGGACTGACTGGAGAGCGGCCCAGCTCCTGGCAGCCTGCCAAGGAGAAAAAACAACACATCAGCAGGAAGCAGCAATTCACTTCCTTTATTGGCTTGGTTGTTTATCAGAAACTATTTTGTCAGAACAACTTGCACGTTTTTTGCAAAAAGCCACACAGACTACGGTTCACACATTCAAGCTGCACTGAAAGATAAATGTGTCCCTTTGAAAACATGTACTATAAAATTTCACATGGCCATCAAAATCCACAATAATGTAAAACAGAAATGAGTTATGCAAATCATTAAAGCCAATAAGGACATAGCTGCAATCAGTGTATGTGCCTCTGTGTGTGTGTGCGCGTGTGTGTGTGTGTGTGTGTGTCTGCCAACAAAAACAAACAAACCATTTTAATGACTTTTGGCCGGGGGTTATGCAGGAAAGTTTTCTCTGGCCCTCCCTCACTCTGAGCGATAATCCAGCTATCGGCGCTCAAAAAGCTCAGAAATAGCTTATCGCCGCGCTCTTGTCAAGCCAATTCAGCAGCAGTATATTAAACTGGGGCTGAGTTATCAAAGTTAATTGGCGCTGGCAATGCATCAAACGCCAACGTGTTGGGAAATGAATGCCGAGGCAAGGACAGTCCAATAGCGCTGTGTTGTAAATGAATCGGTTTATACCTCATGAACATGTCAAGTGTGCGGCCACAGAGTGGCAACAGAGTCCAATAACAGCACAGGGTGATTGACTTGTTACGGTGCTGCAGGTGAGACTGATGCACAGGGCGAGAAGAGGGATTTCACTTAAAATAGTACTTACACGCATATAATGACACACTAGCAAGTTTTTTTATATGCTTGTGAGGACATGGCAGCCTTTAAACTTTTAATGCATGTCACATTATTGTTTTTTCTGACCTCAGGGACATCAATTAGTGGCATTATGTGTTAATTCAAGATGAAACATGTCACTTGTCAAATCAACCATGAACAGCCTGCGATAGAGTCATTCATTTTCATTAGCGGTACTTTAAATATAGTTTTTAATTACGTCGGACTGGTGCCATCCGTAGATATCCTGCAGCCCTCTGTGCTGACAAACATCCTCGATCAATGATGACAAGTAGGAGATTAAGAAAAAAAATCATTAATTATTCTTCAGTGACTGCTCGTGAACGGTCATATTTATAAAACAATCTATAATGATTTATTGGGGGTTGAAATTACAAAAAAAAAAAAAAATTCTCCCTTTCTCATTGGAATTTATTTGTGTTGCTCACAACAGTGAAATGCAACACCAACATCCAGATCCTGTCCCTGTTACTAAAGGCTTCAGTTTGCTTCAAACAAACTAGGTTTTACAACGTGTCATTTAAGGACAAAGAGTTTGTGCCGATTCTAAATGACCACAGGTGATGTGTTAACCTCCTCCTGGCTGCATTCCTGATCCCTCTGTGTCTGTTGCATGTCTTTGTGGTCTCTCAACGCAATCAAAAGTACAAATACGGAGCACAATCTCCCCTCGAAGGCTTTCATGGTGTTGCACTTGAAAAAGACACCATACGATTGTGCCATTGGAAATTGGGCTTCAAAAACGGATCCATTATCTGAAAAGCACTTTGTTTGAAGCATATTAAACACATGCATCACATATGAACTTTGTTTCGAGGTAGAAAGTAGTTATAATCTAATAGTACCTGCATGGGACACTGTGGGCAAAATAATGACACACATGTAACACAAGTTACATTTAAATGCCATTTTAAAATGCTGCGAGTACAAGAACATTCAGTTTGCTTCCGTTTTATTCAAATGGCAGCAGAAATCTCAGATATATGTATATGTCAAAACCTCAGTGCTCAAATTATCTGCATGACTATATAGCACTGGGAGTGGTGAAATTAAGTATTTTTTCGAAAAGTGGGTTTAATTTAAATGTAAAGGTGACCTATAGCAAGCCCACTGCGTCTCCAACTCACGGACCACAATCTAAACCGAGTCGAATTACTCTGACCATAACACTAAACCAATTACTGAACTTTAACCTGACCACTGCAGAAATAAAGCATGATGGATCGTTCTTAATGTTTGCATTCTGTTGAGGACCAAATATCCTCATAATAATTGAAAAACTGAGTTACATGAACACACACACACGCAGGCAGAAATGCACACACACACCATCGCTAAAATGTCCCCTCTGCAGCTGCTGCTGCGTATCAGCGAGTGACATGCCGCCTTTGATGATGCACGCTCATTGGAGATGAGAATACATTGACTTTTAAACAGACACAAAATCTCAAACTGTATTTACCTAAACCCAGCACAAAGACAGAGAACACCTCTGTACTTGTAGCACATTTTATGTCTCTGACTCCCTCTCACTCACCTATTCCCACAAGTGAATACTAAATTACAGTGCTGGCAAATAAAACAAAAAAAGAAACCCAAACACTCAGCCTCTTTGGTGGATTGGCAGGAGAGGTAATTGAGATTTGGAGATGTGTGTGTGTGTGTGTGTGTGTGTGTGTGTGTGTTTGTGTGCCAATGTCCAACCAAGGTGACTGTTATTGATTAGGCTTTTGGTAGGAAAATAAGAAGATGCTGAAAGAAGCAGAAAAACAACACCTCCCAGACTCCCTCCAACCCCAGATCAGATCATCGCGATGTGCGGTTAAGAGAGCGTGCTCAAATGCTTGGTTTGGGTGAAAGCACTTCAAGCCTCGCAGTGCCGACTATACCGGCTTTATTGGATCGATGCTGGAGGCCTCGCCGGCCAACGCTTGAGTGAGCTGAGATTGAGATTGAGATTGAAAGGTGGGAAGGGAGGGAGGGAGTGAGGGACGGAGAAAGGGATGAAGGGTTGAAAGAATGACAGAATTGGAGGGGAGAGTTACGGAGAAAGAAAAGAACAAAAACACGTTGAAGGAGGCTTACAGGCTTACTTTTTTTTTATATCCCTTTCATCTCTGTACTGAGAGGTAACCCTCTCCCTCTCTTTCCTTTTCTCTGCAAGTCGAACAGCACAAGTGTTTGTCACTATCAATATTGCCAAAGCGTTAAACTAAATTTTCAAATCCAGGAAATAATGGTTTATAAAATCCTCGTGAAATATCATTCATAGGGCATCATTAATATTGTCTGTCGAGGATGCTCCCTTTTCAACTCGTGCATGCCGAGGAAACCCTCTTTGACCAAAACAGCAAAAAGTGGATTTAGGTCATCGTGGCCTACTTATCTGTGGACTCGTTGACTTGTCTACTTGAACTGTAGAGCCAGGTACAGCATGGGGTTAACAGCAGAGCCTCCATGGACACCGTCGGTGCAGGTTTCTGCATCAGGCCGTATTGCACAAGGATCACTTTAAAGTAAATCTTCAGAATTCTTTAATTGATTTGATTTTCTGGATTGCAGTCGGAATGTGATTTCAAAATCGTTTCTAAAATATATTTGTAACCCGAGCTTTAACTCAGGTTACATTTTTGGGCTGGAGAAATAGCAGATAATGAATATTTGTCGACTGAAATGTATCCGTTGTATTTAACAAAAACAACTCATACCCACGGGCAGTGTGGTCCATAAGCAGATTACTTACTATCCTTTACTTTAAAGTAAAAGTATAGCAATAATACATTAAATGAATAAAGTACTTGGTTTCAAGTAAAAGTCATGCATTTGAAAACTGTACTTGAGTAGAGCTGTACAAACCATTTAATAACCAACAAAGAAATATTCTCCAGTTCAGTGGGATTCATTTAGCTGCTTTAACAGCATGTAGCAGAGGGATTCCACACAGTGCCACTACAGGAAATTGAGCCATTCAACACAGAGCAATAACTCCGTCAACTAAGAACAGATGATTGTTTTCCATTGAGTGTTGTTGACCACTTTCTCTTCACTTGTCACCGGTGTGCTGCTAGAATTGCACGGTCAATCTGCAAGCCACACCCGCGGGGAACTTTATAAACGCCAAGGGGAGACGGCTAAATTCGGCCTATGATGTATTCTTCTTTTTCTTTCTATCAAACTGACTTATGATCCCTCGTTGTGTCGTAAGAAGCGGCATTCAGCCTCGCTCTCCCCTGACGGCCATATGAACACACTTGCTCGGTGTCTCACCGCTGTCTCTTTAAGGTCCTGTGGTGACACATAACTCTGCAGGTGGTATCAAATCATCTTTTAGCTGCTGGTGAGCTGAGACACGGCAGCCTAATAATATCAGTCAGCACTCCACAATGGAGAGCTCATTAAAACCTGGAGAGAAATAGGCCACATGTTGTGATTAGCTTGCCGAGCTCCTGTGTGTGTTTTGGCTGTGCCTGTGGATTTGTGTCATTGTATGCGCACACGTGTGGGCGTCTTTTTCTCTCTGCCTGAATGTGTGCATGCGTGTTCGGTGCGTGTGTTTCTTATCAGAGTGCATTGGGAGGTAAGATGAGTCCCGGCAGGGAGAAGCAAACCAGGGTTGTTTCTTCGAAATGAGCGAATGTCGGAGGAGAAAAAGGAAGACAACAACGTTTTCAACCCCCATCTCTCTGTCCTGTTTCATGTTGTCCTCTTCCTGCCCTTCATGTTCCCCACCCCTCCTTTCCTGGCAGCCTTTTCCTACTCTTCCTTACATATTACCATACACACACACACACACACACACACACACACACACGCACACTGACCTCTGTTGCAGTCCCAGCTGATTGCTAGTCCTTCCAGCCATTTTTTGACTTGTAACCCCGACCTTTGACCCTTTTGTGGGTTAGAAAGCCAGGGCGCACCACCAACCGCCCTCCACCTCGACTTTCAAACTGGAACAGACTTAATGTCCATGAACCCGTAGATGCCCCTACACGCACACGCACGCACACACACACACACACACACACACACACACACACACACACACACACACACACACACACACACACACACGACCACTCCCTCACAGGAGGACGGACAAAAGGACTGATCCCACCCGTCATCTCCTCTCTCGCTTCCTTGCAAAACAAACACAGCAGCTACCGGCAGCTCTCTTCCTTCCTTCCTTCCTTCCTGCAACCCCGTCCCCCTCCCCTTTCCCTCCACCTTTTATTGCTCCGGGAGCATTTGAAAAGACAAACAAATACGCACAAGTGCAAAATCTCTCACACACACACACACACACACACACACACACACACACACACACACACACACACACACACACACACACACACACACACACACACACACACACACACACACACACACACACACACACACCGGAGCTGTTTCACCTAAACAGAACAAAACTGGATCAAACGATTTCACACCTTGTGGACGGCGGGATGAGAGCGGCTCCAGGACTTTTATGCCGCGCTAGCCTCACTATGAATTCATCACAGCGGGAGGTTGGAGCAGCACTGGTGCATGAATGGTTGGACACGTACGAATTTCCGAGGCTGCCAATATCCATTTTTCAACATTCATTCAGTTGAAAAGTTAAAAAAAGGATCCCAACAAACTAACTGTATCGTGCTGAAAGCCTCTGAAATATTAAAGAGAGCATCATGGGACAATGAAACTCAGTATTCACTCTTATTAAAACCAAGGCTTCTGGAATGGAGAATGAATAGCAGTAATTACTTGTAACATGTCTCTGTACTATAGAATAGAATGTCCTGAAACATTCATGGATTGAGATCACCATTCTCACAATTATTCATTTATTTTTTTTGTAGAAAAACATTCAGTTTCTTTTTTCACAAGCTGCAAATCAACTTATTTCAATCAAATGACATTGCACCAACATGTGTTTTTGACTTGTACGACTAACCAACAGACGAGAATAACTTTAATAGCGTGATGGTGTTTTCACGACCTTTGACCAGGGAGGGATCACACATCCAGAGGATGTCACTTCAAAAGAAAAATGGGGTCCTATAGGAGGAACAGTTTAATCGTTGCCACGGTTCAGCTTTTTAGCACTTTACTTTCAGAGAGAGCTCTCGTTCAGTTGTGCAAAAACATGATATCTTTCCACACAGAAGGATTCACTGCCAAATGATCATTTGTAACCCGAGTTCTGCTAATATTCTGGTGGTTCAGATGCTATCTGAGAGTCTGTGAACCCACCAGACAGCCCTGGAAGCAGATGTGTCATATGATCATTTCACCAATTTATATGATTTTATACAGCTGAAACGTTTTGATCAGAGACGAGAGATCAGCCCTCAACAAACGTTTTGGTGATTTGAATCTAAACTCACACGCTTTAAGTCGCTCAGCAGCTCGAGCTAAATAATGCCTGAAATATGAATGCAAAAATATACAATGGCTGAAAATATACAAAACAAAATATACAAAACTGTGAAAGCGGAATGAAATAAATATCATGTTACAGCGCTCCCTGTTACATTGATGACTTGTGGAATATGAAGTGCGGGACGTCATCAAGGACTTTTTTTTGTGCTATTTCTTCGCACTTATTCACAGTCCTGCTGAGCCATGAGTGCAACAGGGCTGTAAAAAAGGTTCCGCATTACACCGAGAAGCTTTTCCCCATACAGTGAGAACGATGAAGACAACAGAGCTTTTAGACAGAGTGTGAAGTTCATGGAGCAAACAGGGACACTCCATTGACAGTGAAACACACACCCACACCATACTCCGCATCTGAGAGGCTTTGTACAAAGACACGCGTGGACATTTAAAGCAGGTGGAGTGTGTGTTTGAAGGCACGGTTTAAAGCAATAGTAAGCGCGAGTGAGCCTGCAAGTGATAGCATTAACTGGCATTACCTGAGAATATCGGCGGGGAAAAAAATGGGTCTTGCGTCTTTATGTTGACCGACTCACATTAAAGAGCTGTGTGTTCATGGCTGCGTGTGCGGGTGATGTGCTGGCACAGATGAAAGACTGCTTGATCAGCTGCATGCTGCAGTGTGTGAATGTGTGTAAGAACTCATTTGAAAGAGTGCACGTGACTGTGCAAGCAGCAGAGTCCTTCTGAAACATCCAACACGGTGTTATCATCTTCTAAAAAAAGTGTTTGGAATACCCCCTTTAAAACTGCTACCATCAATATGCGAGACACCCATCAAATTCCATGCACCTGAGCACATGATTTCCCATATTTGCACACAATTAATGATTTGCTAACCAGCAGCGGGGCATCGAGCAATTCAACTGCATCAAGTTAATGTCATTGACTTTCCTTTCAGATGGTGATTGGAATTCACCTCCCATCCTAATTGCCTCAAACTAAAGCGGAACGGAGTGCCGCATTTGACTTTAAACAATCTATTTCCACTCGATGGAAATGTCAAAAAATAAAATAATCTCCTCCCATGAGAGTGTGAAGTGCAACATCTTTGCCTCCCTCGCTGCCACCTCCCCTCACAACCCTGCTCTTTCATGTCTCTCCCCGGGGAGATTCTGCAGGCCTTCAACATCTTCAAATCTCCATCTTCTCTCCTTTCATCCCTACTGTAGCTCTTGCTCGCTCGGCCACATCACCCCCCCCCACACACCTCGCCGTGTCCGTGTCATGGCATGGTTGGCCGGTCAGGCGTGGCCGGCTTATGATTCTTTGATCGGCGCTCTGATCTCTTCCATCAGTGCCAGGGGCTCCCGCTGATTACAGATGAAATGGATCTGATTTGGACTCTAACTGCGGGCCAAACACCTGCTCAGACCCGAGGAAGTGATAGAAGAGGAGGCGCTGTGGAGATGAAGCCAGAGAGACTGACGGCCAGCTAATCGGACGGCGAGACCATCTGTGCCTTTGGTCTGTATCCCTGATGGAGTCAGACCTTAATCCAATCATTTGGGGAATGGACGTGGCATGGGGGTATTTCATTTCAACTGTTGAACTTTCAGTACAAAGATTCAATTATAGTTGATCCCCAATTTTACTGATAAGACCATTTGTGATGCAGTAACCAGGAGACGTGTTACAGAGATTTCGATTTAAATTACTGGGCAGGATAATGTGATAACACAAACGTTTTTGACAACTTTGTGAAGCTTCTAACCAGATATTCAAGCTGCACCAATACATATTTAACATTGTGGGCCAAATGGCTACATATTACTCGAAAGGGGCCTCTCGCACTGATGAACTCACAGAGAATTATCACAGACTCTGCCGTTCCATTCGGCTTCAGTGTTTTAGAGCATCTCGTTGTAACTTCAATGTTATACTATGTTCACCAGCCACTAGCTGGTGAACATAGTGGAGCATTTAGCAGCTTAAGAGATAGATACATCTTTTAGGAGGTGGGGGAGACCAAAACAGATCCATATTGGACTTACATTCATCAGGTGAGCATAATTCCAAATGAATGCTAATGTTGTCAATAGCAACATGCATCATCTAGTCCATCACTACCTCCTCCATCACCAGTATGCATATCATTCGCGCCACTGAGAAGGTGGCTTGCTGCAATCTGCAGACTCTCCAGAACCCTGAAGATTGTGGCAGACCACCCCACACTGCATACAAAGGTTTTTAATCAGTCCTCTCTGACAGGATGCTGTGGTCATTTCATTTTTCTTTTTCTTGATTTTTGTAATGACACGATGTTTATGTTATGTACCAATACACCGAAGCAAATTTCTTGTACGTGACAACCATACTTAGCAATAAACTAGATTCAGTTTTTCTATATTTGAGAGGTGTTTGACTGAATCTATGAACTCCCTTTGCAGCCATCATTATCTACCCCAAGGAGCTGAAAAGCAAGCCGAAGGAAATTCATTAGTTTGAGTTGAGACTTTTTTTTTTTCTGTTCGCAACAGCTTTTAATCATTGGGTTTCAAGCCTGCACCCAAGAGGTTCATGTTTTTAATTCCAGCCAATCACTACAGCAGCTAATTTCACTCTGTATCAGTCTCTGGTGAAAGGTGCTGATCAGTAAGAAGAGCAGATCTGGTCATGTGCTGTTTGTAGAACTCTACTCTCTGAAACTTTGTTTCCCTGCTTCCAGGGTGGAAAGTGGTGAGATGAACGTATACTTAGGTGTCACTAGTTGTAGTTGTTCTCAGTGTAATATATGGGACACGGACTATTGCAGTAAGAATGTAAGCAACGTCAGTTCGTGGTGTGCGATATGACAAAATTATATCGTAAACGATTCAAATGTCTGTACGATCTGCCTTTACAGAGGGATCGTTAGCATTGTGCAAAAGTGATATACAGAAAGAAAAAAATCACAATAATTTTTCCACATCGCCCACCCTTAACATCAGTGATAGATTCCCCATCTAGCTACATCAACCAGATTACTCGTAATCCTTTAACCTGATTGTGGAAACCATGTTTTTCGATGACTTGAGATGCATGAAATAAGATTACCTCAAAAGCCACATTAACCAGGTTACGTATGTGCGAGCAGACACAGAGTCTGTGTTTCTCTCTCAGTCTCTCTATCAAGGGCTCCCTCTCCCTTTTTTCTCTCTGGTCGACCTTGTGCTGTCGAGTACGAGGGCAGTGAGAAATGGTAAAACCCACGTGCACTGTGCCCTGCCTCGACCTGCCTGCATGGGGAATGCTGGGATAGCGCTCGGACCTTTCATCAATACACATATCTAAGTGTGTGTGTGTGTGTGTGCGTACTACTCAGTGATCACCATAAAGCCACAAGTCGATCAGTCATGCTCAAGGCGACACACAAACGCACACACTTTCATCCAGACTAACTCGTTTTTTTGGTGCTTATTTAAATACTATAATTGCTGCACAGATATATGGACTATACAGAAATATATTCGCATAAATCCACATGTATTTATGTGGATGTAACGCGCACAAACACTGTGCACACGTGCAAAACATCAAAAGGATTCTTTATCACGTGTCATATGCACACCCGCACATAGGCTACACATCTTCAGTCTCACCACTGGCATATGTTGCAACCTGCTCCTCGCACACCAGCGCACTAATCAAATCACTCCCGCAAACATGCCCCGTTCCCCCGCTGGCCACATTCAGACAAACAAAAAAGCCGACAAACTTTCTCTGTTGTCTTTCAAAGCTCATTAAAAAGCATTCACTGCTGTACGATTTAGCGCCGTAATCAGCTCTGAATAATAGAAATGGTCATATTGACGCCTGCGGGCACCCGACGTACTGTCTCATTTCGGGAAAAACAACCGCTGGGCGTGTGAATGCAAAACACTGTGACGCACACACACACGCACACACACGCCCACGCACACACTGTCTCCCTCGCGCTCTGGTTTCACTCTCTGAAACAAGTGTATTCTGGCCTGGGGAGACCGCCTACTATGCTCCTAAGGTGTCCAATTGTCCGTTCGGTAGCACTCGTTCTCTTTCCCTCCCACTCTCTCTGTTTTCATCCCCTCTCTTCGGGTCACTTCTTTGTGCTTCTCTTTCTGGAAGAATTCAGGAGTTCACGCTGAGCTCAGAGCCCTGGATCCCAGTGTGGTGCCATGGGGCAGAAAGGTCACACCGAGCTGGACTCCTATAGAAACAACCCACACACCTCAGTAGCAAGTCGGCAGGAAGGGAGGGCGCGTTACAATGACAAAGCGATGAATAGAATGACAGCAGATAGAGAGAAATACAGCACTGGAAGGAGGAGACACGACAGACTTGTGAGAGTGACTTTGTTGGCTGAGGGTCCGTAATGGTAAAGTTTCATATTCAGGCACATGAACTAGCTTTTGTGATAAACTTATACGTAGCATTCCAGGGAACCAGTAGCAGAAATGGAATATCATATTCATAACTATGTTTTCATCAGCGTATTATCACCTAAAACCAGTGGCGGCTGGTGGAACATGTTCTAGGTAGGGCCATCCTATCAATTTCAGCAAACATCCCAGTATGATTTAATGCAAAAAAAATGTAAGTATCAAACACGCATTATGACTTGGTAGTTAAATATTTAACATGTATTCCAACACGAAAACAATCAGTAAATAACACTCATATAATATAACATAACATGTTAATTTATTGAGATGCCCCTATGGACCTTGTTATAGGAGGTAAAGATCAGGAGAAGTAAACATGAAGTGTAATTATGAATACTGATGTTAAATTAAGCTATGATGAGTTTTCACTGTTAATTTAACATCTCTATTACATGTTGATGCCTCCATGACCAAGTTAAGATGAGACTGAGGACAGCTATGTAGAAGAAAAGATGTTCACTTTGTCTAATATGTAGCTTGACAGAGTTCTCCATGTGTGTCCTGGTGTTCTCATGTTTCCTTACCTCCTCATCCCTCACTCCCTACCCTGGTGTTCTCATGTTTCCTTACCTCCTCATCCCTCACTCCCGTAACTGTCCGTGCTGGATCCGTCCCCGTTGTTTTAAAAAGCTAAATAAATGATTAGCATAACGTCATCCAGCTAGCCAAACCTGTCTTGTGTACAGCTAGTACAGAAGCTTCATGTACTGCTTCCCTTTCCCGCGAGTCTGCTGTCTGATTGTGAGGTCAGGCTGATCTGATATCAGCTCTTTGGCTGCAGAATCTCTTCAAAGTTCTCCTCTCAAACGGGTCTTGGAGGAGGAGTGCTCGCGCTGGCGCGGGCGCCTGTACAGACTTCTCCTGACGAGAACGCGCAGCGAGGGGGCCTGATCGTTCTGGCCCACAGCTGAATCTATTTGAGGGCGCTGATTGGCTCAATTGTATGTCACTCATTTATATCTTGAATCAGCAATTGGCTAAACTGCTTCATAGACCCGCCTCTTTTGGGCCAAAACGATCAGGCCCCCCAAGCTGCGTGTTCTCAGAGTGTCGTGCACACAGACAGAGAGCACGAGCAGAGAGCACACAGGAGGAGAGGACGAGCAGGAAAGGCATATATTTTGCGCAGATATCATATTTTACACACATTACTGGGTACATTCCATAGTTCAAAAACACAAATATTGACAATTTGTATAATTTATGGTTATTATAATTTTTTTATTTTTTTTTGTGTGGCTCATAGTGGGGCCATGCCCCATGGCCCTCTATTGACCAGCCGCCACTGCCTACAATTAAGAATTCTTGTTTTTTCGTTCGCTTAGAATGAGCCTCTCATATCTGCATAGGGAGCGGGTCCTCCTTTTTGTTGCATCGCCATTTTTCTACAGTAGCCCAGAATGGACAACCCAAACACTGACTGTAGAGGGAGCCTTTTTGTTTTAAGTTATTAGTGTTAGTGTAAGTTATCCGGTTAGTTACCTGCACACTTGAGAAACTGTGGTTACGTGAGCTGCAGAGTCCCCACACCATTGTACCACCAGCCGCCGTCTGACTTCCGTTGCTCCTACGACTTTATTGCGGTTTTGCCATTGCCGGCTCACGTTGGACCCTACACACTGGCCCTTTAAGGTCAATGAACAGCCATCATTGCATTCAAATAAAGCACTAACGGCTCACAGCAGAACTGTTTAGGCAATTCAACTTTCAAAAGACAAGTGACTTCATGAAACTATCCACCAGCCTGAGAAACAACCGACCAGATGTGAGCAGTAACACACTGCTTTATAGTTAACATGTGCATCAGTGATGTTGTAGCACACCTGCCATAGTAATCAACTGGACATGCCGCGGAGCACACAGAATAGCCAACAACTTTGGAACTGTGTTGTGTTCACTAGTGCTGGTTGACATGAACACCGACAGGAAGCGGGAACACACTGAATATTGAGGGGACATCATTAACCTTTAGCTTCTGGAGGCATTTAGTGACTAGTCATTACAAATAGGGAGGTGACCTCCCCGTCTCCCACGCCGATTATGCGCTTGCACTTTTATTCTTTTACTTTGCTGTTTTACTTTTCATTCATAAGCCATTCAAATCCCCGGAAGGCAAGCAAAAGCTGTAAAAGCAAATAGCGAGAGACACTTTTCCCTGACTCAACAACTACTCATAAAGAAATTGCCCTTGAGCAAAGCACTTAAACCAAACTGTAGGTTCAATGTGCTCAGTGACTGAGAGAAGACTGGACACAATGAACGAGTTGTGCTTCTGGTGCCGGGCAGTTCCCAGTGGCCAAAATTAGCAGACTGTGGTTGTACTGGGCAGCTCCCAGGAATGAATGTGCATTTACTGTAAAAAATAAAATAAAAAATGCAAAGCAGGACATTGCTGAAGAAGCGTGTGCATACTCAGCAGAAGGAAATCCTTCCTTGGATGAATAAATGTATGGAAAAAAAAATCTGCCAACAACAGCTATACAGTTAGGGAAATCAACACCCATCAGCTAAAAATGCACCTGGAAGGACAAACAGTACATTACCGCGAAGACGGATATTGGATGAAGAGAAGAGAGGCGCAGTGAAAGGTGAGAGGAGTGAGAAGAAAGCGGTGGGCCTCGGCGCCCTAACACAGGGTCTATTAGAGCCTGAGTGGGACCATTAAAAGGGAAAGACGATACACAAAACTTCATACAGCGCTCCTCTGGCCCGGCTCTACATTAACCACTGCCTGCTCTCTACTTTGTTGAACACTCGGGCTGATCGATAAGCAATGAGGAGGAAGGAGAGGAGGGTATATAGGAGGCGGCGAGGCGAGCAGGAGAGGAAAAAAAAGTCCAGGTTTACGGGAAGATAAGCTGGGATCGATAGAGAGACAAGGACTGCTGCTGCTGCGTGGAGAGAGAGAGAGAGAGAGAGAGAGAGAGAGAGAGAGAGAGAGGGAGAGAGCGAGCGAGAGAGAGAGAGGATGGAGGAATGCGAGATGCGGCAGGCACACGCCCGTCCACCTCATCAAACCCGACGGAGGGGAACCCGTGTGTGTGCCAGGACACTTGGGCGATGTCAATATACTTACAAGTAGCAGCAGCGTGTTTACTGCAACAGAGTTAATATACTGTAAATGTCAAAGGAAAGCCGGCACTCAAATACTGGCTGATGTGATTAACGAGCCCAAAAGCGTCTCAGCATAAGGTACATTAACACAGCACTGATTTAATCAATACAACCATTGTATAGAACCGTTGTTTTTAACCAGTCACAAACAGAAATGTAAAAAGACATTGATGGCGGTTGAAACGCAACACTTCCTGGAGAACATTAAAAGCCTACCAGGAAGGAGCAGACGTACTGTATGCCCTTTGAGGCACTGTAGGTGTTTTAATGTGAAACATCATTTCAAGGAGACAGGGAGTTGTGTGACTAAAATATGATACAACATACAAAAAAACGAAAACAAGATTCGGAATAAAGTGTGTGGTGTTCTATTACATGTGCAGTACATTTATCTGTGGATACCTGACACCTGTCACCCAGCCTTGATGTACATAACCTCCACCTTCCTCTTCCTCCCGCTATCGCTCTCTCCAGCTCCCTCCTTTGACCGTAATGTCCCTCTTTATTTTTCCTTTCTCGCCCTCCTCTCCTCCCAAAGCTCTCGGTGGCCATGATAGCACCCTGTCAAGGAAAAGCTATTTATGATCGTCAACCAATATCCTCACAGAGATAAACGCGCAGTGTGAGAGGTAGAGAGCGAGAGAGAGAGAGACACTACCAGAATTATTAGAGAGAACGGGGGATATTGTGACAGTGTGTGAGAGACATACACACATATACACACACTTGCAGAAAATATATGGATTGATTAACAGAGCAATGTTGCCTGAGGCACGAATCGGCCGTTGTCACGGTATTTGTGTGCGCTTGAGTGCATCCCTCTCTGTGCTCTGGGTGTGGAAGTTGGGATACAGATAATTACTTAAGTCTAGCACCACTCGCTTGATCAAACCGACAGCGGATTGTAAATCAGACGGCCTCACACACCAGTCTCTCTCACATGCACATCAGACATGATGATATCCAGTGTTCCACTATGCCAAGGCCATGGGCCTGATTTTAGGAGGAAAGGGGGCACAATGGAGTGTTGGTTGTGGATTACAACTCCTGATTCTATGGATATTTGTTTCTCAGATCTTTCCGACAGACTGTCCTTACTGTTGTTTACAATCGATCACATTGGATCACACTTTAAAATCTGATTTGAGCGAACAAAGCATCCGAACTGTAGAAATACGAACCACCTCAAATGTGGTTTGGATCCATATTTCGTGTGTTGTTGTGTTTTTGCTGTCCACCCTTTTGTAAAATCAATCTGGATAAACTCTGGAATATGGCAGTCTGAACAAGGCCTATGATTATAAAACGTGTTACCACAGCCGTAGCTGTCTAAGGCTGTGGTAACACATTTTTGTTTTGTTGCCAGGAAGCATTGACTGTCAAATCCGTGAGCTCCAAGATCGGTTCTTGCACGCATTGGGATCCGATCAGCCAGAACGCATGCCGAGGTGGCCCGGCTCGCATTGAGTTGGGATGTGGACAGCATGAGGGAACAATCTGGACAATTTGTCAAAGGTATAGGTCCCCAGAAATGTAAGCTTATTGTGACACATTTACCTGACATGTCAGGATTAAAATTGGTTATTGTGCGGTAATCTAAGAAAAAACCTTCATTGCCTTATCTTTTTGATTGATATCCAGCTTTACACCTTTTCAAACGTGAAATTGAGCTATAAATATAGAGATAAAGTGGAAATGACATTATATATTTTGATGCATTTAGACTAAAACTATAAACTCATAAAATGTATTTTCAGTAAACCTTAACTTTATATTCTGTGCATGGGCTGCCGTATTCACTTTGCTTGTGGCAGTGCTGCAATCCATCAATTCCTCTTTCCTTCTTCTCTTTCCTTTCTTCCTCGTTTTCCACTTTTACCCTTCGGCGAAATATGGCCGCCTCACCTTCACTCACACATACAAGAGGAAAGGGTGCGAGCATCCCGCTCACACACACACACACACACATACACTCTCAAACCCATACCCATCAGCGTATTTCTGAAGGAAAATGCCCTGAAACCTGAAATCCAATATCCCACTCAAATTCTACTTTTTGTTTGCTTTCTTATTATCTCCCGGCTCAAGCACGCTCTCCGCTGCTTCCTCTTTGTCTCGCTCCAGTCTAATTTATGTCGAGGAGTACCTGAAAATGCCTGTAATTTCCTCATCCAGTTTTGAAAACGACCACTCCCGTCCCTCCTGCATGGTTTTCCTTTCCTATTCACTTTCTTATTTCTTTTGATTCTTCGCTCATTTCACATGCCCCCCCCCCTGTCTTCCCTCTGTTCTCATCCTTCATTCACACTACCAGTACTGCTTTTTTGCCGAGGAAGGTTTCAGGGGAGGCAGAAAAAAAGATGCTGCTGTTTTTCTTCTCCACCCTTTCTTCTGTTTTTACATCCTTACTTGTTTTTCCTTCTCCTCCCTCGCACGTCTGTGTGCTTTCTTCTTGATCTCCCTTTCAGGTTTTTTTGTTTTCTGCTCCCCTCTCGTCTTTGTGAATGTTGAATCGAGACACTTGACTCAGATGAAGTTCACATTGGGCTAAAGGAGAAGAGGAGAAGAACAAGAGAAGGTTAATGAGTGATGGGGGTGGATGTCTGTGTGTGTGTGTGTGCGTGCACATACGTCCATGTGAGATTGGCACGGCTGCTTTAATCATTTGAATGTCTCTCCCAGAGGAGACCTGGCAGCCAGTCTGTGCACACGCAGAAGTACACACGCATACAAACAGCTGTTCTACTCAGATGTACACAGTTGGTGAACGACTCAAGCTGGCGAGCTAGCCACGAACACGCTAGCCAGACATGGCAGCCCTACTCAGTCACAATAGAGAACCTAAGTAATAAAGTGGTGTTTTTCTGTGGGAGCTGTAGTTTTAGGCAAACAATTTAATTGTTGTTAGGTTTCAAAATGATAATTGATAGATGGCATTGAGTTACGGCAGCTAGTGGAACAAATGCGTCTCTTGAGTGACCGTTTTGGTAAAAAAAGATGTCTGGCACACTTGTATCTGTTGTTTTTTTTCGAAATTTTCAGGAGTCATAGATGAAGCCAGCTTTGCGAACCAGTGAGAAAAAAGAGGAATAACAGGAGAGCCGACCTCTGCAAGTGGTTTGGGTGGTCGTTCAAACTTGTATTTAGAACATATGATGCCATCAACTCCTGTCTGAAAATCATCCCTCGTTTGTGGAGCAGATTGTCCAAAGGGAGGTTATATAAAAGTGGATGATGCAACAGAAAAGCAGCTGACAAGCTAGAAAAGCTTCCTCCATTTGGCACTCTCCGTTTCCTTCAAAAAGATAAGCTATGTTGCTGTTGGTCAATGGCAAATGGCATCAACCATACGTGCCGAAGTTCACCAAAGTTGAATTTGATGTGTAAAATGAGCAGACATTTACTTGATTTTCAGTTTTAATTGCTGTTTTGGGTCCTAATACGCACATCAAACACACACTCTGACATACAAAGCCACACACACACCTGGACCCTTAAGGCTGCTCACATTGGATCCCACATTGGATCCCACTCCAGATCACATAACAAGTCTCAGCCGGTGTGTGTGTGTGTGTGTGTGTGTGTGTGTGTGTGTGTGTGTAGAGGCTAAGATTCATGTCAACATCAATGGCTCACTAATCACGAGGAGAGCGCCGAGAGCCAAGCAGATACTGTCGGTAACGTATGGGCCAGCTAGTGTTACACAGAGGGCGCATACAAACTCTGACACATCATAGTTCATTCACTGCTGTCAATAAACTAGCCACTGGAAACCCTGCTACACTGTGTGCACACTGCTCTGCACGATATCGACTGGAAAAGCTGTGACGTCCATCAGACTTTATTGACTGAATGCGAGAAACCCCAGAAACCCTGACATAACTCACAAAAAACGAATCAGAAATCGGTGAAAAGCGTCTCTAATTTAGACTTTTTTGGCAAATTTATGTGAACGGCATGATGTCCTTGTCACATGAATACAAAAATAAAAACTCTGTCTCTCCAAAATGTCAACTAAAGCAGCTGCGTTTTGATCCTTGTAGCAACACAGCTTTTCAAATTGCCTATTTATCCAAAAGAAGTAGAAGGACTTTTTCAACCCGAAATAAATCTATTAATCCTTCATCACCGGGAGGGGACATTGTGAAACCTTGCATTGACTTGCTTTTCTAAAGAAAGAGAGCAACCAGAGACGGGATGAATCCTCTTTTGATGGTTGCAAGAACATAAAAAAAGCAGGTTACGTAAAAATCTATTCGATGGCAGGTCCTTCAAAATCGAGTTTGTTTAATTAAATGCGCTTGAAAGTGAATTTAGACGAAATGAGAAACATCACGGCTATGAGTCACTCACCATATGAGCGCGAGTGTGTATGCATGTGTTAACTGCTTCTGGTAGAGCGTTTAACCCTTCAGTGAGAGTGACTGAACCGGCGGCGTGTCTGCTGAAGCTTTAGCGGCAGCAAAAGAACTTTAAAGGCTGTTTGGAAAAAAAAATATCTCCCCGAAATGAAATATACTGCTGCTACTGAGGCCACTAGCTGTGCTACCTATAGGACTGGATGAACCCACACACACACACACACACACACACACACACACACACACACACACACACACACACACACACACGACTATATGACAGCACAGCAGCATACTGGCCATCTCTGGTAGATTTTTCCGAAATAAGTAAGTCATCCAGACCTCAGCTTTCCATTGGCTTCATCGAGGGAAACAGCAGCCAAACGCCGGCAAGGCTCCACACAAACACACACCCACACACACACACACACACACACATGCAAGCACGTCGGCTACACACAAACCAATGCGCACACATATTCTTCCAAAACACAGACACACACAAGGCGGAAAAGGAGGAGGAGGGGTGAAGTGGAAGGGGAGTAGAGGGGTCTGGTTAAAAAGCAGGATTTCAAGAACACCTGCACACACACACACACACACACACACACACGCACACACTTCCAGCTGCTGGCTGCCTGTGTGTTTGACAGGCAGCACAGTGAGGAGCTGTGTGGAAGCCAGCCAGCCGCTTATGAATCAACAATGACTAACAGTTTAAACCTGTACTTTCTGAGCTAATCGCCTGCCTGCTTATTGTGAATGCATGCGTTGTGCGTTGTGTGTGTGCGCGCGGGTGGGTGGATGTGTCGTGTACCCACCTCGTGTGTGAACATGGCAGAGTGTGCACGACTGTGTGTTGCTGTTGTGTAGGAGAACTTCTTCATCAGGCCCCGTTGTGACAGCCCGGGCCTATAATTGCTTTGCAGCAAATTTGACATTGTCTGAGCTGACAGCACCCTGATGAGCAGAATAAAAGTGGAGTGACGATGAACCCGTCACTTCCTCCGAACTGCCTCGACAAGAGCACAACTCTGCGCTCCGTTTGATCGGTGCACAAGACAACGCAATGGGATGCTAATGGCATGCAAAGGCACGAGCTTTGAGCGTGTGCCAAGGTGTGTGGTTGGCCTGGTAAGCGCGCGCGTGTGTGTGTGTGTGTGTGTGTGTGCCAGTAATGGCAGCTCTAATCAGCGACAGAATTGGAAGAGGCATGTGGCAATAAAGCCCAACAAAATGCCTGCCAGTCCCTATTAGAGCCGAGCACTCTCCGAAAGCGTGGCTGACGACACACACACACACACACACACACACATATATAGATATATATATTTACACACACACACATTCACACACTCCATCTTGGTGGACATCTGGCCAAGGTCAGAGTGAGATCTGTGCAATGAATGCCAACTGCAAACCCCTTATCACTCCACCCGCCCACGCCTCCACCACCACCACCACCACCACTCGCACCCCTTTAAAAAAGAAAGCTTGAGCTGCACAGCCTGACTTTACGGTCTTTGTCGCCCCGAGTGATTCGGTTGTAAACTGTGACGCCTGTAAGTGCAGCCTGTTACCCACGGGTTTGGATTTACGGGATAAAATTAGAGGTGGCCCCCATTTGCTGGAGTCATTATCAGCGCCGAGGCACGACCGAGTCAATTGCCATTGAGATCCTTCATGAGAGACCATCCGTACTCCACTGAAGGATCGATTATTCAGTGTGCTGTAGTAATGACTGATATCCAGCTGGCCGTTTACCATTTGTCTTCTTCATGCTTTGCCCTGTATGTGAAATACTGTTCCTGCTCTGTGCTACCACTCCTTTCATAGGCTTTGAGAGACATGTGGCTTTGACAATTATTGTTGACATTTTCACAGAGATGCCTGATGTTTGATCAACGATGAATTTGATACCACTTTTATAAGCTGTAATGAATAGCTTCATCAATTTTGATTGAGAATTGACTCAACCTACATCAGTTCTAAGCCATTAATAAGAGCGACTCTTGGGTTGCCAGATCGCCTTTAATTGATTGGACTGTAGACTAAAACTAGCACACATTTCATAAAATGAAGAGTTGCTTATTAGCCTTCAAAACTTTTAATATCTTTCGGTCAGATGGAGAATGGTTGCACACCCATTGTTAAGATGGCCAATAAACCTTTAGCTATTTATACATGTATATATGACTGCTCTAACATTAGCAGTACCAGAGGAAAATGCTCTCTTTGCCAGCTCCGAACTTTGCAACTGCAGCCCACAGCACAGATGCTATCACAGCCTTTGGCACCGCAGTCGGTCAAAACGCATCGACCGAGTTTTTGGCAATGTGAACGAGAGGGTTTGAAGTCCTATTGTCTCTGCAGCGTGACACGAAAACCCCCAAACTGTTGCTATCAACACATGAAGTGATTGTGATTTTGTTTTTTTTTCTCAGTGAAGTGGGACCTTTCCACTATCATCCATTCATTTCCTTTGCATGCCCGCATTGGATGCTTTTGGCAAGAGATATTGGGTTTGAGCTGAGGAGCCGTGATTATTGTTCTCACTGTGCCAGAACACACAGGAGCCGCCACGGACACAAAACACTGAGCAGCACCTGGTGTGTGTGAGCTAAACCCGACACACGGGAAGGGGAAAAAAAGCTCACATTTGTCAATACATCCACAACACACACACAACCGCGATATATCACAGACACTTGACATCTGTTTTGAAAGTTATAAGAGATGACATCACCACATAAGGGCAGAGAGCTCATTAGTAGACGTCTTTTTGACTTTTAAGGTGTTTGTGCATGAGAAGAGGAAAGCCCTGAAACACGAGTGGGGTGACTGCTCTGTGTGCACGCATTTCTGTGTGTGTGTCTTGTGTGAGACATCTGTTGTCATAGGAGGGAGGATGTGATGGTAAAGCACTGACTTGGGCCCTGGCCTTTTCACAACAAGGCCCGGGCTGGTGAGGAGATTTATCCCAATATTTGTCTCATAAAGGAGTAAAGCCGGACAAATCCGTCCTGCTGAGGAAGCAGGACCCTCTATCCCTCTGATAGAAACGCTCTACACAGGCCCTTTCACGGGACCACTTTCACTTTGCATTCCTGCTTCTCTCACAGCACGCTCTTTCTGGGCGTCAAAACACAAGTCAACTTTTTCATCTCGTGAAATGTCAGATAATGATGTGAATGCTGAAAAAGCGCTGCTGTCAACTTTACCGTATTGGTTCACTCTAACAGGTCTCATCCCCTCTGTTTTCAGCAGGCAGCTATTTTAAGCTCTGCTAAACTCGTGGTACCCATCGCCAAACAGCAGACACACACAGTTAGCAACAGGCTACTGAGGACACAGAGGAGCATGTAGCAGCTAAAGAGCTTTCTTTCTTTTGTGGAGACCAAAACAGAGCTACAAAGAGAATGAATACTGGACCTGAAACATGGCTCCAAATGAACGCTAATGTTGCTAAATGTGGAAATGTGTGAAGAAGTGTTCCTAACATATCATGGATATGTTCACCGCTTGCCACGCTGACGACAAATGAGCCGCAAATAACAAATAATGAACAACTAAATAAAACAATTTCCATTTCAAGATTTCAGAACGAGCAAGACTTGGTTAGTCACAACAACAAACTGTTTTTTTCTCTGCAGGGTCAATGCTCTATATTGCTCTCGCTCAATACAAAACTGTTGTCCCTGTTAGTACCCTCAACATGGGAAAATAGGGTCCAGGTTAAAAAACACAGAAGTTACCCTTTAAGTTCAACTTCTTCCACTGAAATATGGAGATTCAACTATCACTATCGATTAATAGGTAAGGGGAATATTGAACTTTGCAAATAATATTTTGATAAGTTGATCCTAATGTTGATTCTGTATGTTTTGGTCATTTATGTTTCAAAGCAAAGTCACGTGACTGAGTGGTGAGATTGAGCTTGAATGTGGATGAACAAAAAAGTACCGGGAGACACGAGCCCGTCTCTTCATTTCTTTTAAGCCTTTCACGTTGCTGCTGTTTCTCTGCCGTTAACAGATACCTACGCGTACTAATACACATTCGATGCTTCTTTGGCTGCGCGTTGACACCCATTGATGCAACAGCTAAGTTTCACGGCATTCTGACCTGTTCGAGAAAGACGTCTTTATTTTCTTAAATGCATGAGAAAAGAAGCATCCATTAAGAGTATACTTTAAAAAGTTTTCTTTCTTTCTGTTTGTCATTTTTCCTTGAAGGAGACCCTGAACCACTGCGGGGGAGTACGCAGCATTGCAGGTCCCGCGTGGGCCCTGAAGAACAATGGTGCCCGCCAGTGAATCAGTAAACACGCAGCCAGTCTCTGCATACTCTGATATTATACACTCATTCCAGGTCAAAGCCAGAGTGATTTTTCTTCTTCTCCTGTGGAATAACAGGAGGCAGGAATATCCTGTTTCATTAGCTTTCCTCTCAGTGCTGCTGTCCAACAAAATGTATCTGGCCGAGGGTCGGAGCCGCAGCTGAAATAGCAAATAGCCAGGGAACCCGGCATGGGGGGGGGGGGGGGGGGTTATTGACGGAGAGAAAGGTTAATATATGTGAACGTGGATCAATCCACGCATCTACTCCTGTTAGTGCATGCGTTCATCCACCACACATGCATATTCCCATTGGGTGATAGCTTAATATGTGCACATGTGCATACTTGCATCTGTGCTCTGCGCGAGCACGCGTGTGTGTGTGTGTGTGTGTGTGTGTCTGACAGTAACAGCGGGAGCTCCATGCATTATCTCATTACGTGGCTCTCCCAGGCTGCAGGAGGGGCCTGTCCCTAATGGCCTCTGTGTTCATCGCAGTGAGGCAGACAGAGGGCAAAATGTGGGCCACCCTCCCCCTCCATGGTAACTGCCAGGACCCCTGGGGGCCCATTGCTGCGCTTGCTCTCCCACTCAGGTGGCAGCTCCAGCCTTGGGGGGCCGATACAAAGGGGAGCTCGACAGCTAAACAAATGATATCACTTTCCACTACTGACCATGTCTGCCTCAACCTCACCTGACTCCACATACAGTCTATCATACTCACCCAATTTTGCTAATCCTAATCCTATCTTTTAAGCACCAGTTCACCCAAATTACAAGCACATATTTTCTCCCTTACCTCTGATACAGTAATGGGCCATGCAGATATTTTGGGTTTTATTTTACCACAGTTCTAAAGTGCTCTTGCATGAAAACTGCATTACAACTTGAGTGTCTGGTGAACATGCTGGAGAAGCTGTTTGAATCCTGCGCAAACCATCCGGCAGCAACAGAAAGCAATGCAAATATATGGCCGGAGAGGAGATACAAGTGAACTGACCCTTTAACCAAGTCACAGTGACGACAGGCAGAAATACCCTGCACTTTGAAGGAAATGACTCATCTTCCTATTCTTGTGAGGGGGGCATCTGTTCTACAACACACACAGCAGGTAACCGACGTCTGCACACATGCACACAGTGGACTGAACCTGCTTAGCCCGACATAATGAAGCACATAATCACATCCACGTACGCTGAGACACAAAGGAGTTATATCAAGACGGATTATCCCTGTTACACACACACACACACACACACACACACACACACACACACACACACACACACACACACATAGGTGAGTCTGCATGCACGCAAAGATGCATTATGAGCCTGAGCAGACAGAGTGCAAAAAGAATTATAACGGAAAAAGCAACTCTGGCCGAGGTCATCTTTATTAATAAACCCTCTGACAACAAACACACTCACATCAAGGCCCTCACCCACCCTTCATCCTTAACCCACACTCCCTTCCTCCCTCAGCTCCTTGACAAATGCCAATTGCCAGACTGACACAGTAGGGGGGGGGGGGGGGGTGTAACCACACACACACACACACAGTGCAGGATGGCCTAGACATGGCATGTCAGTGATCTGTCAGAGGGTATCAGCGCAGAACAGGTGTGTGTGTGTGTGTGTGTGTGTGTATAATGTGTGTGAGTCTCTTTCTGTGTTTGTGTTTTTGGGGGAAGCAAAAAGAAGAGGAAGGCCAGAGGAGACGCACTCGCACTGACACACTAAGAAGCATGCCCCGGCTCATTTGTTCCCACTGACAGGAGAGGAGAGGGATGGCTTTCTACTCGACATGCCTAAGGGAGGAGGAAAGGTGTGTGTTGAGTGTGTGAGGGAGTCGGAGGGAGAGGATCAGAGGAAGGGAGCTAAAGTCTGCATCAAAGAGTATGAAAGAGTCCATCTGCTTATGTAGCAGCAGCAGCAGCCCTTCTCACAAACAAGGTCCTCGGGTTCCTTCTGATGGATCACGTCTACGTATCTCAAACAGCATGTGAACAGAACCATCATTTGCTTTGGACTCAGTCTGTCCCTTACGTTTGCTGATGAAAACAGCTAGGCCGCTAAGTAAACTAATTTCAGAAGTTTATATTCTACAAGCTGAGGTCTGTATGTACACAGACCTCATGAGCATACGTCTGGGACACAAATCAACCTGTAAACAAAGAGTGCCGCCTTCAGGTTAAGCTCCCTCTTCAACCCGGCAGTCTGGAAGAGCCCGGTTCATCTTTTTCTTTTGCCGGAGCCCTCTGTGTCCAGACCCCCGCTGTGCCGCAGCAGTTTTCTCATTTAAATGAATGAAGGGGGCTGTGCTTTTTTCCATGCAGGGCTATTCGATGTTCTATTGAAGTATAAGCTTCTGTAGGTGGCACTCTTTTCCTTTTTTTAAGCCACTGCGGCTATCACTAAACAAGATGCATCTCCTTCAAGTTATTCCAAACAAACTGCTGTTGCTGCTGCCAAATACAAGACACAGTGCATCCCGTGATGCTGCTTGTTCCAGAGGATTCTTCCCGGGAATGAATTACATAACTCGGAGTGTTTGCTACAGCAAAGCTCAAGGAAAACAAACAAATAAACTGAATAATCACGCGTATGAATCCCACCATGAAACACAGTATTTTTCCTGTTGTATAATCGTGATAATAACAATAATAATAAGTTATATATTACATTCTGTGACAGGTTCAATTATAAACCATGCCGTTTCTTCAAGGGAGCTCACAAGCAGAACATGTGACACACTTCAACATCAGTGGCTCGTCTTAATCAGTAAATGCAGAACAGCTGGTGAATTTCACCATTCGCTCTGGTTCGGCTGCATTAAACATTCGGTTAAAAAGCAATTTCTTTTTCCACCTCAACGAAGCTGTTTCATGGTATTCGTGCTTCTTTGTTGTTGCCGCGGAGTGGAGCGATGGCAAAGACAGCGAGGGTACGGAGCACACTGTGTTGTTGAATTATAAAGTTCAGATCCTCTGAAGCCCTGGGACATCCCAAAACACTGCTCTTACAGTGTGGGTCCACCTTGTGATGCTATCCCACACAAAAAGAAGAACGGTAGTGTCCTCAGGCTCTCGAGGTAGACTACATTTGCTGTCGTACCATATGCTTACATATATCCTCACGTACACATAGACGAGATGAGACACCAGGCATTCATATTCATCTCGGTGTTCAGCGGCCCACTAAATGGTAAACAACTGGCAGCCCAGACACCATGACCAACAAGGATTATATCACCTCGTCATGAGATCACAGCGGGCCGGGAGCCAATCGCTCGATGCGCTTTAAACTGTCAGGACCGGTGGAGACGAGGTGAAACTCTCCACTCAAACCGGCTCACTTACATCTTATCCAATTCCAATGTGAGCCTCAACTGGAATCAATGATGTAGTAATGGACAGTGAGAAACCGTGCTGAAGTGTAATGCTACCTGTTAAATGCAGCTGCTGGCCGCTCGATATGGGTAGAATGCTCGCCCCCGTAATGTTGTGAGGATTAATTCCCTCTTTCAAGTAGGACTGGGAAAGGGTAATGGAGTTTGATTTTGAAAAGGTTGAGATTGTCTGCACTTCAGCTCCATATTCAGGATTGAGACGTGTAACAATAGCTAAAAGAACAACATTGATTCAGAGCTTTCTTGGGGGGGGGGGGGAGTGTAAAAATAAAAAACATACAAACAGAATTATTTAAGGTGGGTTAAATGCTCACTGCAGGCTTTTACAGGCCGACACATCAAAAGCTGCAGAGAAAAATCATTATTTCATCTACATCACAATCACAGATGGAGACTCAAAATCAGCTTGATATTATTCTGTCCCAAAACCTAAAGATCAGCTTTTAGAACCCGTAATTCATTCATACAGCACTGGGGAGCTTTTTCAACTTTCCATCAACTAATTGCAGACCATTTTGAATAACATCAGCATCAACAAACCTGCCTCCGAATGAATGCAAAGCTCACTGGTAGCCGACACATGCCGTCAGCCCTCGAATCAAAAGCTCAGCAGTCAATTTGAGATGGAAAAAATGTCTTCAGTCGGGCAAATTGAAGCCACATCTGCCCAAAACCAAACCCAGCGGTGGGCCGACTGTTTGCACAGGCTGGCAGCATGCAAATACATATTGGTATCTTGAAAAAGGATGTGTCGAATCCAAGACACATCTCCTTATTTCGTTCATTGGATTACCTCAAAAGTAGGACACATACTGAGATGCTCGAATAAAACATGTTCCAAAATCCACAAATTAAAAAAATAAAAGTCACGGAGCTGTAACATATTCGAAAGTCAAGGTTTTTTTTTTACTTTGATCGACATACATATGAAAAAGACTCAATAAAAGCTCCGGAAAGAGTGAAAGAGCGTTCCCTGGCCCTTTAAGTCAAGGTTAGAGGAAAGAACTCAGCCATTTTGTTGCTGCAATGGAAAAACAAAAGCGGCAGGGTGCCTGGGTGGCAAACAGGGAGGGGGGAAAATGACAGCGGTACAAAGAAATCAAATAAAGTCTGACAATAAATGAGGTGCAGAGGCCTGTGGTCAACGAGCAGAAGTCAGAGAGCTGCTGACGACAACGATCACACTCTCCGCCTCTGTCTTTTTTATCTGCAGTATTTGCCGCTTTCCTATTCCTGTCTGCATCACTCTATCTCACTTTTTTAGATTCTCTTTCATCATCTCAGACACTTCTCCGGCTCCCGTTCGCGAGATGAGTTTTCTCTATTCTTTCATTTATTTCAGCCTCGCTCTTTCTCTTAGGTCTGTCTGGCACTTTCTGACTTTCTCTCCTTTTCTGTGAGTATTGGACTGTCTCTCTGCCCCCCCCCCCCAGTCTATTTAGCTGCCTGACATCGTCTCTCTGTCTCAATTCAGTCACTTTTCTTTGAAGGAAGAACACAAGACAATTTGGGGAACACACTTTTTAGCTTTTCTCTCAAAGAGTTGTGAAAACATTGACGCCACTTTCATGTCTGTACGCTGAATATGAAGCAACAGCCAAGAGACAGTTCGCTTATCATAAAGACTGGAAGCAAAGGAGTCTTTTGTGCAACATCTCTGGATATATGGTGGGTTGCCAGATATGGTTTTTGTTACCTGACTGGCAACCCAAATGTGACAACAATACTTTAGCAAGTTGGGCACAGTCATCGCACCATTCTGTTGTCAACCAAGACATACTTCCAGTATGTAATCCCTGAAAGAAACCACAATCTGTTGTTTCTACATTTCTGTTTTTCTAGGTTTACTCAAATAGTCCACGTTTTAATTAGTGAAACTGAGCAGTATTAGCAGGCATATGTTCTGTTGTTTTTTATAACTTCGGCCAAGATTGCTGTTTCCCGCCTGTTTACGGTCTTTATGCTAAGCTTGGTTGATCGTTTACAGACTCCGGCTCCATACTCAACGCACAAACATGAGAATGATGTCTCTTCATGTCCATGTCACTCTCTCTATTCCTTTATCTTTTTCAGCTTGTTTCTCCTTCAATCTTTCTCTCCCTCAGGTCTGAAAAGTGTTTACCTTTGCAACTTCTCCATTTAAATGAGTGATGGGGAATCCAATCACACGTTCCCTTTGCTAGAACCAATAATTCGATAAACCCACTCCAACTGCTGCCACTGCACCAGGGAGCAAACACACACACACACAAACAGAGATACACATTGATGTCTTCATAGTTTAGTGACAACCCCCTGGTTCTCTTTCTCAGGTGTTTGAGTGTGTGTGTGTGTGTGTGTGTGTGTGTGTGTGTGTGTGTGTGTGTGTGTGTGTTTGTGTGTGCATAAGGTGTCTATGAGGTACTTTGTGCTACAATTCAGGTGAGAAGAGACACACAAATCAAAACTGCAAACATCTGATGTGTTCATACTAATTTAAAACTGCCTGTGTGTGTGTGTGTGTGTGTGTGTGTGTGTGTGTGTGTTTTAGAGAATTAAAAATTGTGTGTTTGCGCGTGGGAGGCGTGACGCAGTATGTATGACAGTACAAGAAAACATGAGAACGCACTGTGTATGAATGAGGCGGAATGCTTCAGCGCATGTGTTTGTTGATTTTGGACGGCTCGCCCCCACACACACGCACACAAACAAACACACGCGCACACACATAAATTGCCTCTTTCCCAAACCCCTGGTGCCTTTGTGAGTCAGTCTCGTCAGACACACACTGACACGCAGACACACACTGTGTGTGTGTGTGTGTGTGTGTGTGCATATCTTAATCTCCCAGCTTAGACAAACCCAGCAGAGTTTCTAGTAAATGTTGTTCATAAAGACTAGCAGGAGCTCTGTCTGTCATACAGCTGTGGTAACACACACACACACACACACATACACACACAGTAAGCAGATATATATATATATATATATAATTAATAAGACGAAAGAAGACACAGACAGAAAGCACTTAGACAAAGGCACACCCTCAAACACACAAATGCACACACATTCAGACACAAAGAGATAAAGATGCACACAGGTTACCACACGCACACGAAGATGCAGACACAAAGAAACTCTGACTCAGAGACACAAGGCAATGGCACAGACACAAAGAAACAGACACACACACTTAAACACAGACAAAGAAACACACACTGCGACAGACGACGAGGGGCCCGACGGCATGCAGCAGATCCAGGACCAGGACCAGCGCTGTGACGCATAGGCTACAATGCGGGGCCCGCTGATGAGCGCTGAGGCAGCATGCTGCGCTGGCAAACACAGCTCTGGAGAGGGCGGTTTTGTGAGAGACGTTCAGCAACAACAGCAGCTCTGTTGAACAAAGCGAGCGTCCACGCAGCTGCAGAAGAGAGAACTCACACATTAACGCACAGAACTCACACCGGTTGATGATTTTGAAGGAGTGTGAAAACTCACACAGACGTGTCTGAAAGTTACCCGGCACAACGCTGACATTAAGTGACTTGCCTGCTTATGTTTTTATACTCCAGAATTTTGTGTCAGAATGGGCTGAGGATGAAGAGATTCATTCAGCTGCTGTTGTTTTTTCTCTTCCACTCCGTACGTTTACAACGGTTTGCTAACTTGTGCAAAAAGACACCTGATACTCACAAAAGTATCAGATGTGCTTCACAAAAAAAGAAATGCATTGTGATGCATAATATTCACGTTCTGTGCTAAAATATTCACGACAAAATTACAGTTATAAACTTATATGTATATATATATAAATATTTAAACATATATATTGTCGTGTGAATAAATTGCACACAAAAAAAACTCCCTCGGTGAGTAAAGACCTGCAAATGTAGAGATTTCCTGCACTGCATAGATTAGGACGGACTTTGCATCTTATCAACAACAAACTTCAGCAGCTGGAGTAAACAACACTCCATTGTTTAGCAGGTCGGTGTTGATTGGGAAAAAGACGAATCGGTCCAACAGGTGAAGTGGTTTGGTGAAGGGATGTAGAAGCATGTAATTACTCTGAGGGAAGCTTTTTTTCATGTTGGCTCTGATCACCATTCATCACAGCAGCTCAGCACTGTTTGTCAAGTCTGAATCTGTTTAACATCAGCAATCCTGCAGCAGCAACCGTGGACGTTGCATGTATTCCCAAGAACTGCGATGGTGTGTCATTATGACAGTGATGTGTTGCAGGGTAACAACACAAACAAACCTTTTGTTGCAGTTCTAACAAATTGTGAGTTTTATGTTGAGTGCGTGTGTTGCTGTGACTTTACTCTCCGTGCCGACATGAAATTGATGTGTGTCAATGTAACCAGCGAATAAATTGGGAATATAAGACTTTTCGGCCAGTCTCCGGTCATAGCTGATCAGCTGCCAAAGGGGCGGTTCCAATCAGCTCCTTGGTACTTTGTGCTCAACTCCTGGTCCTTATTTTTTTGGCACACACACATTAAAACGCATGCACTTCGTCTCTTTCCACTTACACGCAATTTTTAAATGTATAGTTTGACATTTTGGAAAGAAATTTAAGATGAAAAAGCAGTTGATTATCTTAGCTTAGCATTCAGACTGTAAACAGGGGGAAACATGGAGCCTGGCTCTGTCCAAAGGTAACAAAATCCAACCTAGCAGAATGTCTACAGCTCACTGTCTGTTCAAAAACAAAAGTGGAAAGAAATTGAAATAGACCAGAACGTAACCCCCTATAAAACCACAACATATTGTATTTTTTACATTTCTACAGCTTCTCAGAATACAGATAATCTCAAAAGGCACAGATATATGAATACAGGCACACACTCGGCCAAACACCCAGCCCCACCCCTCCACTACCGAGCTAAGTGTTGGAGAAAGAGAGAAAGAAACACGCCGCCACAACCACACACACACACACACACACACACACACACGCACACACACACACCCTGTTCACCACACAGACACACACCCATGCGCGCACACACAGAGAGCAGCTAACTTAATTTAAAAATCAATTAATTAAAAAGCATGGTCCTCTCCCACAGGGAGTGAAAGACAAATTTGAGGAATTTAATCCTGGTACACAAAGCAGAGCTGTTCAGCCGCAGAGATATGAGAGGACATGATGGATGGGGTGATGGAGGGACGGAGGATGGACGTTCAATGAATTTTAAAAAGGGAAGGCGATTTAACTCAGTCGCCTCAATTTGACACGACTCACACTTGCTTTTCCCACTGTACTGTACCGCTTCTCCCATTTATATCGATCTATCTATTTTCTGATGGACAGAATAGAAGAAAAAAGCACCGTCAGCAGATAAACTGAGCATGATGGAAAGAGAGTAAGTGTGTATGTGTGTTGGTGGGGTTCAGGAGCATCACTCTCTCACTCCCCCACTGTCTCTTTACATTAGTTTTCAGGCTTTTTAAAAAAAGAGATGTTATTGATTTTTTTGACGCGTAGAAGCAGGGGGGGGGGGGGGCTCAGGAGATTTAGTTTGTGTGTGTGTGTGTCTCTGTTCTTAATCCAGGCGAAAAAAATCATAATAAAGAGTTTGCCTTGCTGTCCTCCCTGGTGTTCCTAAAGAAAGACTTCGCCTAATAGGTACGAAAAAAAGGAAAACTCTGCAAGATAAACTGTTCCATATGCCAACAGAGAGAGAGACTATGGAGACAGTGTGAGTGTACAGTAAGTGTGTGTGTGTGTGCTTATGAAATGCGTACGTTCGGCACTCAATGTGTGAATGTGCTAGTACAGGTAAGTGTTTGTGAGAAAATGCAAGTGGCCTTCCATATTTGTCTGCCGTTTGTCTGTTGAACAATATGAGTGTGTTTGAGAGCATGCGAAGTGAAAAAAGAAAGATTCAGAGTTCAGACCCTTTCGCTTTTTTTAGATCCTCAAGTAAAAGTAGCAACAATTGTCTCTGCTCACTGAACCCCTTCTCGACTGATTCAGCCAAGTCAACAGGGTATATTTGTTCTGGTAGTTTCCAGTAGGTTTATTGCCGATCGGCGACTACCAGAACCTACGTATGCCTCGGCTCAGCAAGTGAACAGTGTCAAGAGTAGGGACGTCACGATACCAGAACTGTAGGAGTCTATACCAATACCAGAGAGATTACATTATTCTTGATACTCAATTTAACGCCACAGTAAAAAAATAATAATAATACAATTCTTTTATTTTAATGTGAAAATATCTCCTTCAAACAACTGTATTTATTTGAGTTTCTTGCCAAAAACAACATTTTACAAGATTACATCTGCACACATGAGAAAAGTATAATTGACCTCCACCTAGTTCTCATTTTTACTGAACAGAGCTTGATTGCATCATAATGAAATTCAATGCAACAACATTGACTAGCTTAAGCCCTGCCAGTCTCAAGCTGTATGTAAAAACGTAACCTCCAATCTGTTGATTGGTGGATTAACAGGTATACAAGTATTATTACAATAATTCCCTCTAATGTAATGGAGTAGAAGTATGAACTAGCACGAAATGATTTTACTCAAATAGAGTCAATAAAGTAGCTAATTTATGCTTGGAAAGCATGAATGTGTGCGTGCATGTGTGTGTCAGAGCGTTATACAGTATATGTGTAAGTGTGCGAGTGTAACAGGCGTGTGGAGAGGTCTATTACGGAAATACGGCGGGAGCACAGCAGTTGAGATAAAAGGGGAGAAAAGAGAATAAGAGTGAGAAAGATTGAAAGAGAGAGCGAGAGAAGACGGTGAAAGCAGTTTTGAAATGGATGGTGTAATTGTTGACTGCTGGTCGACTCTTATCTTGGTTTCTCAGGGCTGTTGTCTGGGCAGACTGGCTCTTTCTCGCTTTCCTATCTCATGTCTCTCTCTAGGAGTGGACCAAACCTGGCAACCCATATCAATTATATATACTTTTCTCTATTTTTTCCCCTCTCGTCAACGCTTCCCAATGCCCGTCTTTCTCCTCCTTTCTGTCATATTACTGTGGCCTCATCCATTGAGCAATTCTTGCTTTTTTTCTCTTTCCATCCCTCTCTTCAGACAGCCAGACATCATGCAGAGAGCAGTGACCTGGAAAAGAGCAGCATGAGAGGGGGAGTGCAGCCAGCCGGGGGGGTCAAAGGTGAGTCTGAAGCAGGATAGCGTCGGGTGAGGGGGCAGAAATAGACTGTCTCTCTCTCTAGTCACATTTCCTCCAAGAAGTTTCTTCCTTGGACTGCATTTGAAAGAACTGAAAGGTTCCTTCATGCCACGGTTGTCTGCGTTTCCATAGCGGTCTATACACCTGGAGACTAACGAGGGCAGTCGCTGGGGTGACTTCACCCCAGCTCAAGATGTTCAGGTCGCTGGGGTGAAGTCACTCAGCAGCGTGCAGTTCAGTGGGACCGCCCGCTTCATCTAAAAAACCCCGTTGAAAACAGAGATCACTTGGTTTGGCCTCACTGCGACGACATTTGCTGCTGCATAGTATTTAACGATGCCTGTAGGACGTAATGAATGTAATGCTAAGGATAAAAATTAAACTAAATCAGTAAATCATCTGGAGAAACCCCCCCCCCCCCCCGTCCTAAAACGGCCCGAAATCGATACAGAGTACTTCCTCATTTTGTGAATGAAGTGGTTCTCGAGTTGAAGCAGTGGCGCTGTGTGTCTTGGGCCAATCACAGTCATCCCTGTAAACCCTACCCTGAAGGTTCTTGTATTTTCAGAAAGTACTACCCCCTGACTGGTGCCTTAATGTCCCCCAGAACCTGATCAAGACCGCGGCCCCTGCGATCGACACGCAATTAATTCCTGAGAAGGTTCCTATTCCCTTGGGAAACTTCCTGCGGTCGAAAAAGGGGCTTATATCACACCCTCCCAAACACACAACTCAGACCAACACCTCATCAACAGGACTATTACAGCTGCAGCTGCTAATACAGTTGCGCTCAAAGGAGATCCTATCGTGCTGGGCTCCAGCTGAGGCCCATTAAGGTGCTAACCAGAGCTAGCACTAACAAGTAAGCATTGTGCTTTGCTAGAAGTGATGTTTTTGATAAAAGTGTCTAGGAGCAGACCGGGAGAATGTGATTGAATAAAGTCCCACTGTAGATACCACAGATATGTAGGCTATAGTTGATAAGAAAACCAAAATGTATGTACTGTGTAGCTACGGTGGCTATATGCGTAGGATCTATGCCTTAACTCTGAGTGGCTCCCAACATTGTTGAAGAACCCTTGAGCAATCAAGCACTTTTTTACCATCAACCATACATCTTGTGGAAGGCTGACACCATGTAGAACTTTCACAGACTGCCAGCATTCACAAGTTGCATGCACATGTCATATTTGTATAGATAGGTTTTAAGGCTATTGCGGTTATAAAAAATAAAAGCTCTCTTGAGAAAAACTCCTGGTACAATGCACGGCAGAGTATAAAACTGAAACCTTAACAGTCCAACAACGCAATAAATTCTTGCAAACTTCATGTCCACATTCATTGCAAAATAAAATAGTCAATTTGTTTAAGCAGACCACCAAATGACAATTGGTTATTTAAGGGTTCACCCTAAACTGCCCCATTGGATCTGCTCAGTGGCCCCCAAGAGAAGGCTCTGGTTGTACTGGGCAGCTCCCACTGTGAAGGTAGGCTGTGCTTTTTGACATTATAGCACCACCGGGTATGTAGATGCTGTCCATATCAGGATCAAAGTCTGGTCTCCACATTTACTGGATGTGGTATTCTTGATGTCTGCAGGACCTCATCCCATCTATCGTGGGCAATATGCAAAGCAGACGAGTTGGTGCGGAGGTGGCGACGTCAACGTAAACAAACGGTTCAGGATGTTGTGTCATGATACTGTGCTGCCTGTTTTTACTTTTTATTCCAGGCAAAGAAAATGAACACATCTTTCATAGCAGGCAACAGCAAAAGTGTTACCTTGCTGCAGCACAGTTGGCAGCTGCTGTAAACATTGTATATGAAGAAAAGGAGCAGTGACTCCTGAGTTTAGATAATGCAGTCGTCAAAAAGGATCCATGAGGCAAAACCTGATTGGTCAGGGAATAAGGCGTCTCACTCCTCTTTATCGCACTTTCAATCGTTTTCTACAAATCATGCTGGGTCTTTACTGAGACATCGCCAATGAAACAGTCTTTCACACATTGTCCGGCATCCTCTTCACACTTGCCAAAAAGGGACCCATGGTACTGGAAAGACATATTTACTTGGTCGTAAAAGCAACGCAGGTCTAGCATTGATTTTTCAACAAAAAAGGGTAGCATAAACTCGATGGGCTGAGTTTCCATTAGGAAGTGCAACGCTAAGTTAACTTTCAATTTCCAATTAGAGGTGCTACACCGGGTAAACATCTACGTTTTCATTTAGGAGGGCTAACGACTAACTTTGATTTTCCAACAGGCCAAGATGACACGAGAGAAACACAAGCAGGAGCAGCTCTCAGTCTCCCGACAGCTACGAAAACTAAGCAACTCCCAAACGCTAGCTCAGCTGAGCTCTACAAGAGCGTTGTAGGGCCCTCCTGCTTCCGATAAGCCTGCTAGGGCCCCTCTGGAGTGCCTACCCTGGAGTGAGCCATTAGCCTGGCTGCAGCTCCTTCCTGGATAAGCTGCAGCTTACCAGCCTGCGAGCCGCAGGGCAACTTTTTATTTTCCTTTCAAAACTTTATGTGTGAGTGTGGGGCGATAGCTTAGGAGGGGCTGGACGTGCTGGAGTCTGCAATACAGTATGTATGTGTGTGTTCGTGTGTGTGTGTGTAGGCTCAAGCTGGGCTCTCCCGGCACTTCCTGCCCACTAACGGCCAGTCCCACGGTAGGGAGGGCGAGCTCTATCGGACCAGAACAATGCCAAAAAAGTCTGTCATAAAAACAAACTACCATGCTCTGGTTAGCAAGGGGAAGAGGAAGGTAGGGGCCTACATACCCCCTAAAGCCCACTGCATCTGCATCACCCACACACACACATTAACACACTCATTCGCAGATATCCAGTCCATGAGCTGCTATTTTTTCCTGTTATCTTTTGTTGGGTATTCATACTCATTTGCCTACACCCAGGAAACAATGCCTGAAAACAGCAAGACGGAAGAGCGAAATATGCATCGGCATTTACTCTATGCAAAGTACACACACGCACACACACACACACACACACACACACACAAACATAGCATTGTTGTACCACTGACAGTAAACAATAGGAACCACTGCATTCAAACTGGGTCCAAACAGCTTTGACGTGTCACCAAAACCAGAATAACAAAAAAAGAGAACAATTCCAGCGGTTCCTCTGTACACAAAACACAGTGCAGACGACTGAGTCAGAAAACATCTGCTGAGTCGGGACAAACAAAACAACAAGCAACCGACGAAGAGGCGCATCGGGGGCCTCAGAAAACATTCTGAATACCTTACACGGTGCCCCCGAAACAGTTGGCTCGCTGACACGGGTTTTTGGCCGAGCATATGAACATCTCGATCCCGATCTAGCTTTACAATTTCAACCACAGACAGGATGGGCTGGATGAAACAGCAACGAAGAGCGCAGCTGCTATCTGAGGAGGAAATTACTGGACAAGTATCAAATATGATGAAGACGTCTCTCCCTGAGTCTGCCTTTGAGTCAGTTTGAAGATCAAAACATATTGCATGGCCAAAGACCCTCTAAATGGATGGATACTGCTGTACAGATGAAAAGAAAAAATTATCAAGCTGAAGTGGTGAATTAAAATAATCGTTCAATATTTCTGGGAAAAACGCTTAAAGGCTTTT
Organism: Melanostigma gelatinosum; assembly: GCF_949748355.1. NCBI lineage: Eukaryota > Metazoa > Chordata > Actinopteri > Perciformes > Zoarcidae > Melanostigma > Melanostigma gelatinosum. The sequence goes on from NC_136639.1 coordinate 8,098,829, forward strand.
GTGCCGAGAATTATACGAGACGAATGCTACCACTCTCCTCAAATGCTAAATATGTCTCTGGAGCCAGAAGGTGGGTTAGCTTAGCTGAGCAGAATGTTTCCTCAGACAACACGAACCTGCACCTTCACAATTGCTCACTGTCAAACCTGCTGTATCATCATATTCATTGAAATACTGAGTTGTCATCATTTGTTATGACATTCTTCTCCCTGAAACCAACTTAATGACAAGGAGGCAAAAAAATCAATTTAATCTCTTGAACTTCATCTGTCCTATTTTACATAAAAACTTGGATGGAAACCCAGTTATTGATAGAAGCATACACAGAGAGCAGATCAACATAGTGATATGTCGTGAGAGCGGGAGAGAGAGAGAGAGAGAGAGAGAGAGAGAGGGAGAGAGAGAGAGAGTGACATCGGCGGGCAGCAGATGGCCAACAGTGGTCAGCTGGTAACAAACAAGCAGGTCAGGGCTTTCCTCCACCAAATTCAACTACTCATAAATAATGCAGCGGACACAAGCCACCCAGAGCAGTGCCACCGAGCTTCTTCTAACGACCTCCAGAGTCAAATAAAGGCAGACAAAGAGTTTGTTTGTTTGAAGAAAAGACCTTTATGTCATGTCATCTGTTCCTCCATTCATTTCAAACAACAGTGATTCGATTTGGCTGATGCCAACGATGACATTCTCATTCAACACAACGTAGCAGGATGGCCAGAGCTGCGTCGTCCATTTTTGTACAATCGGTGTTGCAATGCATTGCTGACCTCCATATAAGCTAAACCAACTGACGAGGAATCGTGGACTCGCTGACGTGAGATTTTGCAGTGACGACTAAAATGAGCAGTGGAATGATAAAGTTACGGGGCATAAAGGCCTCTGATTGGCTTAACCTGATAGTTTTATCCGAACCAATCTCAATCCTCATGCCTCAAACTAACCAATCCGACCGACGAATGGCCCCACTGAGTGTGTTGTCACCAAGCAACTGACAACAACCACCATATTATTTTGTATATTTAAAAACACTTCAATGTCCGTTCTACTATTCTATTTCTAGGATTTTTTTTTTTAAATTACAGTAATCAGCCCGAAAGGGGGGAAATTAGAGGTCAGAATTATAAACACAACTCCCGCATTGCAAGAGTGAAAACATTTGGAGCATCCAGCTGTACTCGCTCTACAGACTTGCCTCCAGGAACGTCAGTATATGCACCATATTGAATTTTCCACCAGCCTGACTTTACTAGAAACACTTTTTCTTCCCTTAGGGCTGATTTATTTATTGATTGCCCCAAAGGGGGGCTGCATCATTCATAGAGAGTGTCACACATTTATTGCTGCCTTGTGTTCCATTGTTTTGGAAATATTGCTTTTCTTTTCCGCAAATGTTAAGTTTTGACAATAATGCCAAAATGACTTCATTTAATTTAACTGAATTGATTTTGAGAGAAAGAGCGAAAGATCCATGGAGGCTGCTGCCGGGGCATTCGGGATACTGGCATTACCATTAGAGCCACCAAAAGGATTTACTACATCGTTTTCATTCAACGGGCTGAATATGCACTTGTCTGTTCAATTGAAGTTGAGCTGCATAAGTGGTAATGCTTACACTTTGGCAATGCAAAAATGACCTCATTATGCTCCTCGAATTGAGCCGAAAACAGCGAGAGAGAAGAAGAAGGGGGGAAAAAAGTGTGTATAAGTGGGTGAGGGAGGCAGAGGGTGAGAGAGAGAGACAGAGAGCTCAGGGGGAAGGGCCAAGTTGCAGAGGAGCAAAACGCTTCTCGTCTCGGAACAACGGCTATCACAGCCGCTGCCAAAACCCTCTGGATCCCTTTTTCAATGTCTGATGGAAACTTCTCAACAGGCTTTGAAGCCAGTGAGAGGGGCTGGAGGTTGTGCATTGTGGTGTGTGTGTTTCGGCTTGTTCGTGTTCTATATTAGCAGCGCCTTCTGTAGCATTTTAACATCAATAAATGACACGTAGCTGCATGATCTTTGAGACATTCCAAAGATTCGTGTCAATAAATTAGCCAGGAGGAGCTGGAAGAGCTTAAGGCACAACAGATAAAGAAACATCAGCAAACATCAACACTTGGACAATACATACATCGCTTTGATAAGAAGTACAACACAAAAATGTGCAGAATAAGGGAATGCCCGGCAAATACCCAAATACCCAATCTGATACTGTAACACTGCTGTGTCATAATTCCATATGCAGATTCTCAGAGGTTTTTTAGCACGTAATGCATTCACGCTAGAAATGTGAAAAACTAAATGAAGTCGATTATGCATACTGTAAAAAGATTTTTGAGTGTGTTGATAGTGAAGACACTAATCCAGCAAACCGAGGTGCTACAGCTGCAAAAAAAATAAATTAGTTGCAGGTGTTGTTTACACAGCTCCAGGAAGAGAAGTATTAAATCACGAGAAACACATTGTACTTTCTCTTTGTGAGGTGAAATTAGCGGTGGCCTTTCAAATCCTTTGGATAGTTGTCCTTGGATGTGCGCATGTGCATCATTTCCTGATTACAAAACACTAGTTTGTTTGCATGATAACTGCACTAAGACCCATGTGGTACATACCGTTTGTAGTTCCATGTAAGATGTAGTATGGAACTGGTACATAAGAATACACATCATAAACAAAGTTTCCGGGGGGGGAAATTTTAGCAACTTTCTCTTGAACACGCCCCTCCAGAAAAAACCCCAGTCTGCTCTGATTGGCTGGTGCTAAAAAGATGGTGCTCTTTTGCAAAGGCAATGGAGTTGCAGCAATAGCGGCATAATCACCAGAGGTAAGGGAGGAAGGACAAGAGGCAACATCCTAGTTGGAGGAAGCAACAAGATTCGTGCTTTTTGGTCTCAACTTTGACAAAAAGCATAACACTGAAATGAAGCCACGAGTTGATAATGGTTAGTAAGGAATAATTAAGAGGACACAATATGATCAATGTGCCAATGATACGCTGATGTGTAAAAATCCTTAATGTTCGTGTGTGAATGCGATTGAGTGAAACCAGACTTTTACATTCTTGTGTCACAGTGAGTCCACAGCTGTGCACATATCACACCTCTCTCTCTCACACAGCACCTTGTCTCTGTAGCTCCTTGATAATGAACTCATATTAATAATTATGCAGGCACATATGCAGAGAAAGCATGAAAACATAAGGTTTATTTCACTTTGACCCTCTATCCTGCAAAAGCCCATTTACCACGACGGTATTGTAAACAAGCTTCTTCCCTTCCTTCTTCTCTAAACATCAGCCTGTCCAGCCCAGCCCCGCCTCCCGCTTGTTCGCCTCCAGCACACACACACACACACACACACCCTCACACACACACACACACGACCCATCTGCTTCTGCTCTCCAGACCTTGCATCTGGCCTGCCATGAACCATATCTCTGTTCAACACAAACACACATTTAAACACACACACACACACACACACATTCTCACACACACACACACGTACTGTGAAGCATGAAAAAAACCGAGCAGGGCCGATGCTGTTCATGCAGCATCAGAAGAGAGAGGGCACGGCCGGAGATGTGAACTCGCTTCAACTCAGCAGGAAACACAGAGCAGTTTGGAACAGCAAAAACAAAAGCAAATCTGCTGCAGAGAGAGAGCTTTCAAAGGAAAGAAAGGCAGATAGAAAAGGAATTCAATCGTTGGCGGAATGAAAGGGATATTTTGAAGGAAAAAAAAAGAAACCTACTGTGGGAAGCTGGCACATCAACTGTTGCTCGGCGGAGGATGTGAGAAAAACAAGCCTCTCCCACAATCAGAAATACGTGATGTTGGCAAATTCAGATCCACACACTCCCACAACACCATGCATGCACACAGCCTGAATTGTCAACGCATGTGTTCCTGACATGCAAAGCTCTTGTGTTGAATTATCAGAAATCCCAGCGTTATCACGGGAGTTTACTGTGCATTCAGCTGCTCACCATGTGGGCTACAGTAACCGTTGCACTGATGCGACGCATGTGACACAGGGATGGCAATTAAACACACACACACACACACAAACACGAGCACACGCAGCAGACAGGAGACATCTGGTGCACTGGCGATGTCACGGCTGTGATGCAATGTTGGCCCTTTGGTGTCATAAACAGAGTTTATGTCACATTTGTGCACACATGCACAAAGATGGGCAAACGCATAGACTGACAAAGATGGCGAGGCTGAGCTGAAGTGATTGGTTGATTAACTGATTGCTCAGCAACTATTTTGATAACTGATTCATCCTGTGACTCAACACAAATACAAAAAAAAAAGAAGCTTTTTCCAGCTTCTGAAATGTAAGGATTTGCAGCTTTTCTTTGTTTTGTATGATCGTCAAATGCACATCTTTAGGCTTACGGCTGTGATTCAGACAGCTGAAGACGTCATCTTTGGCTCTCGGAAACTTTGACGGGTATTTTTCAGCAGATTAGTCTTTTATGAAAGTACTCGTTTGTTGCAGCCCTGTGGCAAGTGAACGGCAGCAAGAACACATGTCCAACACAAGACCCAGAGGGGCACACAAAAACACACTCACATGCTAAACAACAGGATTGTGTAGCTTGTACTACAATGACCCAACAGAAAATGAAAACTCCATTATATGAGACACACGTGTGTCCCTGAACCAGACTGTAAAAGCATTGCTGTTAACATGTATGCATGATGCATGTGGTCCTTTGTCTTCCTGACTGTGTGCTGTTTAATTGTGTGTGTGTGTGTGTGTGAGGAGCATGAGGAGTGTGTGAGGGAAGATGGGAAGGAGGCTGGCTGTCAGGATGTGGAGTCTATTGTCTGTCCGACAATGAAGCGATCGAGTCGGCAGGAGTCCTGTGGCTCTCTCAATGGAGGCATTAACATCTGGGGCCAGAGGGCTGCGTGGTGTGTGTGTGTGTGTGTGTGTGTCTTTGTTGCAACTGCCCTGGATAAAACTGGATTGTCAAGGCTTTTTTCTGTGCCTGGGAATAATGCAGGATGTCAGGATGAATGTTTCAACAACCAAACTGGACTACCAGTGTTGTATCATCATCTCAGCGTATTTATTTCGTGATTATGCCCATTGTTAAAGGTTTGTGAACTTGATTTTACAAATTAAAAAGTGAGTAAAGTGAGTTTGGGTAGGATCATCCTCCGCCACCTTATCGCTGAATACTACCAGTTACATTACTTACATTAATCTTTGCAAATTGACACGAAGACATACACAAACACACCAAACAATCCGCCCACAAACCTCACAAGAAAGAAATACTACAAGCTTTTATGAGAAAGTAAGGCAAACATGGAAGCAGAAAGTGGATCCTCAAGCACTCATATAAAGTCATCTGCCATCCCACATGGCAATAACATGACTCCATTAACTTCTCCCACAAACCTTACGGTCTTGATTTTGAAGGGCCACACTCCCCCCTGTACAGGCTGTGAGCTAACTGGCAGTGGCACCATCCAGCTTGTAAAAAAATAAAGACAAGGCAAAGGCAGACCCCCCCCCCCCCCCCCCCCCCACTCCTCCTAAACCACCACACCTTCTTTTTTTTACACAAATCCTTGCTCACTGTCCAGTGTGGACGCCTGCCCTCCTCCTCCTCCTCCTCCTCCTCCTCCTGCTCCTTAGTAATTACAATAATCACTCAACTGAAGCTAATACTTACTTCATTAAGGCAAAAAAGCAGGGGGGGGGGGGGGGTAAGGGAGAAAGCACTTTAACATAATATCTGAAGTTAGTGGAATATTGCCACTCTAAGCGCTTTATTTCTTTGAGTGTCAGCTGAGCAAAGGCGGAAATAGAGGCAGCAATTCAAGAGATGGCACTGGAAGTAAGCAGGGTTCTTTATATACTACAACTAGTGTACAAAATGAACTATTCAAATGCGTATGTATGTTTTCAGTAAGAGGCTGTCTAGACGCATGCTTTATATGTGAGCATATAATCATTGGACACAACATGGAAACTACAAACTTCTCTTTTCAGGCAGCCAACACTGCTCTCAAAAGTAAGATGGGAATACAATGGGATTCTACGCTGATGCCATCGAGGATGAAAGACACCAACAAGCAAATAAAGGTTCTTAAAAGTTCAGCACCACAAAACGCTCCAGAAATAGAAGCGATGCATGCAAATCATAAAATATGAAGTGCTTTCCCCCTCGAAGTGGTGCATACACATACGCATGGCACGTCAGCGCACGGACAGCGGGATGTTGCACGCTACAGTGTGTTACTGGGCTGTGATTGTGGAGCTGTAGATAAACAGACGACGGTGAAACCCCGGAGTTGATTCACCTTCCAGCTGCTCCTGCCCGCAGTGCGCTGTGTTTACACCGCGCGAAATGAGCGATAAAGTTGCATCACATCGAGTCCCCAAAAGGACAAACCGACAGCACCCAGATGAGCCGTTTAGACGTGTCGCATTGTATCTGACGGCGTCCTATTTCCAAGAAAAGGAGGCTTCATGGCAACAGTTGGAGATCCCGGAGACACCGGATCAGCATGTTTCTGCCCCTGCTTCCTTCGTCTAGCCTACTTTTAGTCCTGTTACAGCAACTGCAACCACCATTACGACAAATGAACGGCTACAAACTTACCTTGTGATTATGGTGATGGTGGCGTTGAAATGAACGCGTCCTGCGCTTTTCCTCTCCGTGTTTCTCTGACGACTGTATCCCGTCGTTCTTCCCCCCTCTCTTCTTTTCCGTTATCTCGGATTTGTTTCTGAATTTGAGTTACAAATTATTCCACATCCTCAGCAATTTCAGCTGAATTCGCCCGCAGTTTCTCTCTTCTTGTCTCCTCCAATTCTTTTCAAATGGTTGGACTACAAGGCAAATCAAACCTTATGATCCTGTCATTCAGTTTCTACACAGAGGAACTGGCTCTCCTCGCAACTCCCTCCCAAGGCTTTGTAACACGAAACCAGAGGAGGAGGAGGAGGAGGAGGAGGAGGAGGAGGAGGAGGAGGAGGAGAAAAAAGGGGGAAGAAATAGAAGAAAAGCGTGAATTGAATCCACTATCTGGGACGGGCTAGATGAGTCTATGCGCCTCTCTGCGCAGAACTTTCAGCAGTAGTCCGTACTAAACAGACCGGTGTGGTCGTGGCGCTGCGTCTCTGTGCCAATCTCCACTGGAAACAGTGTGTGCGCGTGTGTGTGTGTGTGTGTGTGTGTGTGTGCGCCCCCAGCCTACTTCTGCAGTACGCATCACAGCAGGGACCTGGGAGGATTTAAAAAAAGGCACGCAAAACAGGTCTCCGCCCATTAGCCTCTCGAAACAAGGCCCCCGACACAGACGAGGGGCCCCCCAGCAGCCATTACACTGCTTGATTAAGACCGTTTCATTGTGTGGAAAGTGAAGGTCTGTTTTGGCAAAGTGCTCCCCGACCTGTCTGACCTGAGACACTCCGAGGTCCTTTTTAACGGGGGCTGGCTGTGCAGGGTGGCCTGGCTGTCAAAGAGACCATTGTTAGATTGGAGTTCTTCACCACTTCCTGCCCCGCGGAAGAGCCGGTGAGCAAGGCACTGGCTCAAAACCTTCTGTACCTGAGCTGGACTTTTCATCACGCTTTCATGGCAGAGAAAATGTTCCACGAGAGATCAACACAGTATTGATACAGCAATATTGCCTTCAAACCTTGAACCACATGTAGCTTTGATATGTTTTTCTTTGTCTATCAGTAATCAGATTTTATAAATGCATGGTGGTCTAAAGCCTTTTCTTGACATGACAACACTTGGGATCTCTGTGTTTATATATTTAATGTATTAAAGTTTATTCTCAAAACATGACATGCTGCAGCTATTATCATAAATGTGCAGCCTTGAAAGAGGACGATACAACACAGCAATAACACGCTATTGATTTGTTGATCCATTACAGGTTAAAGTTCAGCATTCATTATCTTTCCCCTTACACCTTTCTGGCACAGTACTCAACTGGTTTGAATACTAAAGGCCAGGGACTACTTTGTGTCTGTAGCTAATTACACATCTGAGCAGGCAAACATGACATGCAGAGATCCCCAAGGCTCCAACATTGGGCCTCTTCTGTTTTAACATCTATATTGTTCCACTGGCTCAAAACAACAGAGAAAGTTACCATAATTATGCAGATGAGACAATAACTTACATAACCATACCACCAGGAAACTATTGTCCAATACAAGCACTCTGAACAAGTCAACAATTGGATGTGCCAGAATTGAGACCAAAATGAGGACATTGCTTTTGGAGCCAAGAGGGAACGATTAAACGTCAGCAATGACCTGACCAAGCCAGAAATCTTGGTCAGGTCTCTAAAGTGTATTTTAACAGCTGCAAGACAATTACAAAGGCAGCCTGCTATCACCTTCATAATATATCAAGGATTAAAGCACTTATGTCTCAGATGGATTTGGAAAAACGTATCCATACGTTCAGGTGAGTGGAGAATGTTAACGGTGTCTTCACAGGGCCCTCTAAAAGATCTATGAGACCGCGGCAGCTTATTCAGAACGCTGCTGCTCGAGTTCTCACTAAGACCAACAAAGTGGATCAAATCACAACCAGTTCACAGGTCTTTATACTGCCGTTCTTTTTGTCAAATCATTTATTTCATAATACTCCTTTTTTTTGCATCACAGAATGGTTTAGGGTCAAACTATCTGAGCTTTTGCTGAGCCATACAGACCTCTCAGGTCATCTGGGACAGGTCTGCTTTCTGTTCCCAGAATAAAACCGAATCACGGAGGAGCAGCGTTCACATTTAATGCACCGTTTATCTGGAACAAACGCACAGAATACTGCAGCTCTGCCATAACTCCAACGTCTTTTAAATCACAGCCGAACACCTTTCTGTTTGCTGCTGCCTTTCATTCAATCATTTCTTACACTGCACTGTAACTTTTACACTTTTATTTTATACCTGTTGTATTCAATTTTGGCTTGTTTAAAATTTGTTTTCTCTTCGCTTTTAAATGACTGTTTTTTATTGTGTTTAAATACTTGTTTTATAGCATGTTTCTTTTGCACTTTGTCTTTTTATGTTTTATGTAAGGCACTTTAAATTTCCTTGTTGCTGAAATATGCTGTATAAATAAACTTGCCTTGCCTTACTGACCCCCCCCCCCCCCCCCTCTACTCGAAAATGTGTTTTGCTTATTGTTCCTTCACTTGGAGGTTTGAGCTTCACTGTGCATCGTTTGACACTAGAAGGCTGTTTTCACACTGTTTTATTAGAGTGAAGGGTTGTTTTTTTTAACATTACCATGTTTTTAAGTTATGGCCTGTTAATCAAGAGCATTTTGAAGTTAACTGTCCTGACTGAGGATCAGGGTTTTTGCCATCAACTCTGAGATGAATGACGTACAAATGACACGCGAAAAGCTTAAAATACGTGCCATTTACACATGAAAAGGTCGGGAAATGTTATGCTATTTATACGCCTTCATATGAGCTCTGGTTGTTCTGGCATATCATCCTATTATTTTGGATAAAGAATATACCAACATGAAAACTATGGCTCACAGAACTTCACATCAAGAGAATCACATTTTTATTAAAGACAAGTTAAAAGACTTCTCCTCTCACAGAGGCAATCAAAACATTTTGGAGGTGAATTTATACAAGTATTTTTGTATAAAATGTTTGGTCTCTAAGCTCAAACCAAAAATAACCCTGATGATGTCATCAGAGTCATTTTTTTCAGACTTTGGGAAGATCCCCCCCCCCCCAAAGCCAGCGAAGACGTTACACAACTGTTCACACAGGCTGAGTACTGCTCCGTGTGACGTGTGAGCTGAACTAAATGAGTGAAATCAATGGAATGCCCCTTTAGTAAACAACTGCATAACAATATTGGTATTGTGGAAAGCTGTGTAGAACACGCTGTAAGACACAATCGTCACGATGCAGGAACACACATACAATGAGACAATTGTCCATTGATTTGTTTGCACTGGTGCATGCTGGGAAGGTGTCCTTTCAGGCCTTCAGTGGTAATTGCAATGTAAACTCATTCAAACTATTCAGTTTAGGCTGCCTACAAGAATGAAAAGATCATTTTAAACTGTGGGAATACAACACATATGAGTGAACAACAGCAGTGTTTGTTGATCTGATATGAAATTAATAATCCTGAGCGGAGAAGACAAAAGCATGCAATAACACACAAAACACGGGGTCATGATCCAAAGATTAAGTGTGCAGATTAGAAGGGAAATATTAGAATGACAATCTATTTGGATTAGCACAGAAAATAGTGCACATTATGTTTGTCTCTGTGTCAGTATTGATGTAGCTGCCAACAGCATGGGGCCTTTTAACCTCTGCCCAAATCAACAAACCAAGACCGACTATCGGCTGTCTCACAAAGCCGAGGCCAAAACATCTTCAACTACGTATCTGTCGTCCATACTTTCACTGCAGGAATACAATCAGCACTTTAGCTCCTGTTTACTGCCGTCTGCAAGCGTGTGTCTCGCACCCCGCAGACCATAAACTGTGCGTGAATTCACATGCTGCCTGATGGAAACGCTGGGAAGATAGTTGCCCAAATCCGCACACAGACAGATTACCAAATAAACAAGGCTGAATTATAATGCCTATAATCTCACACACACACACACATACACACTCACACATCAGGCTGTAGACGCTCCGGCACAGATTTGTGTGGTTTGAGAGTTAATGAGTTTGGATTTAGGACACTAATTTGGAGTCGGACTCTCATTCCGCAGTGCGTTAAAAACAGCTCAGTGATGGAAAGGAGAAGTAGCACGGCCTCGGGCCACATCAAGAGACACTGTTGAGAAAATGTGGGTTTCGTGCTCGGAAGTTGTGCTTAGCATGGTGAATATGGCCTTCTAGGAATCCCAAATAGACCTTTCCCTTCCCTTTGTCTCTGCGGGTCAATAACACTTGAAAATGAAACAGTGATGCAAACTAATTTGCAGGGATTATTCACACCCGAGGGTAGATAAAACAGACTTCAGGTGTGTATTATGTGAAGACGCAGTCATGTGTGACGTTCCGTGGCTGACCTGAAGTTCAATTTGTTATTGATATGCTGCGCTGCCTGTTCAGCAGTCGGCGTGGAATAAATAAGAGTTTCAGCACATTGAACAACTTCATATTGTGTTTTTACATGTTCTCTTTCTACACTTCCGAGACGCTGAGCACGTTTTATACCCCGCAGGCCTGTGAAAGCCAGCCGGGTCTTACTTTGGAACTCCATGCAGCTGATTGGACATTATTGCAGTCTTTATGCCATGCTTTGACTCTTTGTCCAAGAAGCAACTCAACTTGTTTGATCATACATAACCGTTATATTAATTCTCTGGAATCAGTATTTAGTAAGATGTTCAGAAATGTCTGTTTGAACTGTCTATCATAAGACCAAATCCAGAGTCAGTCTCTTTTTTCTCAAACCTTTAAAAATGTATAAAGTTTCATGGAAAACTGCACCATAATTTGCACCTCCACTCCAATGGGAGCATTTGTATTCCCTTCTTTTTTAGATTTTTTGTTCGAACACCTGCAGTGTGTGTGAAGGAGCACTCAATTTGTCGGCGTTTCTGTTTATCAGTGAATGTACAGCCGTCAACACACTGAAAGCGAAAGCTTTTTTACATACAGCAATGCCATTGCTTTGAGCGCGAAGCCTTGAGAGTGTGAACGCATAAATTATAGGCTAATGGCTGACAGAGCGGCAAAGAAAGATAGCGGCTGATAGCAAGTCAGCAGCTCGGAGCTCTCGCTTACTCTGTTTCTCACAGTATCTGATAAATAACAAGGATACGCAAGTAATTACAGCTTTCCAGTGGCAGTTTATTTATTTTTAAATAATACGATGGGATAAAAAGAGGCAGATTTGCATTTTGCTTCAGAAAAGCTTCAATAGATTATTTTAAGAGTATTAATTATTTAAATACATCACAGGGTTCGTTCGTATGTGTGCCTTAGACTGCAGTGAGCATGTGGACGCATCCGGCTCTATTCACTTACTCACCAACAGACCACAGTGTGTGAGACGACAGGGTTGTTTGCAGCACAGGGCATCGTCTTCATTCCATTCAGTCTCATCTTCTACACATCAGATTTTAGTTGCAGCAAACTAAACTGCCATTTATAATTTTCTGTCTGACTCTTAATCATTGTCGGCGGCATCATTGACGGAGAAGAATGTGAATACGATCGACTGATATTAGACTTTTTTTCAGAGTTTGAAGTGTGGGGCTACTGACCAAGCTGCCAAATTTGACGAGTTGGTTGTTGTGTTGACTAAACACACCTCTGGTTTGTATTTATGCTGAAAACATTACTACTCTCAGGTCATTGTCAGAGTTTGAAGTTTTGAAGTTTTGAAGAAAACAAATATCCGAACTCATCATGGACAACATCTCCCAGCCTCTGCATGAAATGCTCCAGACTGCTCCACCTGCAGACGCTGAAGTAGCACCGTCGCTGATCTATTGCCCCTGCAGCTGTCAGTCTCTTCAATCACAACTCTTCTCAGAATAAAACAACCACTGGAGTATAAGTCAATCACAGTGCCAAGTGTAACCTTTTCTCTTGCTAGATCAGACACACACTTTGCTTCTGCTGCACGCAAGAGAAATAAGTGCATTTAAGCTGCAGACACTTAACCCAACACCCAATTTCGTTTACTCAAGTCCAATTTTTGTATCAAACTTGTTATTACAACTTTATAGTCTCCTCACTTTATTTTTCTCCAATAACAATTTATGATTGTTGCTTTTTACTACAGTTTAGTTTTTGCATGCGTCACTTCTATTCCTGCCTGATCTAAGAATTAAATCTATTATGTTTCATGGGAAACATGGGATGTCTGACCGCTGTTTGTGTCCCTTGTGAATCCAAAAGCCAACATTGACTAATTTGATGTTTACTTCAACAACATAACAAACATACTTATTTTAAGTCAAACCATTGTGTACAGTAGTCTTGTTTTCTAAAAGGTTTCCTCAGTTACTTACCTATGGATCTGTTCTGCTGCTGCTGGGACACTTGAATGTTCGTGTAGCAGTTTAATTTGGCAGCAGGACTGATTAAGAATAAAGACGTCTACAGTGTGCAAGCAGACATCAACCCGATGCAGAGTGCAGCTTAATCCACACCGTTAGCTTCCGTATGGTAAACGTAGCAGGGCTTAACTCTAGTGATTCACAATTCAGGTCACTCTTCTCCGGCAACAACAGAGATTTTGCTGGTATTGACGGGAACTAAACCCTAAAGAGCTTCAACTTCGAAGCAGGACACACACACACACACACACACAACAACAAAAGCTTTTATATATCCCTAACTGGTGGACTCAAAAATCATTGTTTTGTTTCACTTCCAGCACTTACCTGTCTCAGAACTGATGGCACCACGGTTGTATGAATGACAAGCAGCTGCAGGAACATTATTTGGCATGTCTGGCAAATGTAGGAAGTAGGCGAGGCGGTGAGAAAGTGCGGTAAAGTCTCATTATGAGGCAGAGCACAGGTCACCTCCCGCGAGCCTCTGCTCTTTCTGCATCGCTCTTCTGGGTTTGCTCTGTTTGGACTTTTCCATCACAATGAGACTTTGGGTTTACTTTGGCTGAGATTCATTCTGGGGAACCGTTAGAGCTGTGAAAACCGTTTTTCAGAGAGATTACCTCGTGTTACCTTTCATTGTCTGCTGGAGTTTTTAATAGCACAGAAAAAAGAAATTCACAGCTTTTCACCCTCTCAGCTGTTTAAATGTGTCGCACAATTCTATTTTCACTTGCGGAAGATGCTAAAGATGCTAAATATGCTAAAGATGCTAAAGATGCTAAAGATGCTAAAGATGCTAAAGATGCCTGTGATGTCTTAATTAAAATCATTATCAACAAAATATTTACGTTTTCTCTCATAGATTTGCATAAAACTTGACAGACATCAGTCCAATTGTAGAAGGCAGGATTGGCCTTAGAACAGATTTAGGATACTAAGTCGTGAGCTGGATCATAAAGAAATTGAAATGAAAACTAATGAATGGTTTTAACACCCGGCAGTGGCAGTTTGATTCTAAACGGCGAAGAACCAGACTTGTCATCATCAATCTAAAGGTCTTTTCGCAACGTTAGCTTTTTGACAGAAAACCGCTTGCAGACGCTGCTGATCTGTCACATTTCATCTTATTGCAATTTCATGGGTAAACATTTGTGGAGCGAGGTGGAGAAATCTCCTGTCTTCATCTGAAATGAATGGCCCAAATGTTTCACTGCCTCTGCAATCGCCTGGTGGTTAATATCTATTGAGATGAGTGTATTAAAGCATGCCCCGTATGATGAGTAGCTCCCTCCTTCCACTGATGGAGGAAGGAAATTACAGCTCAACCTAACATCATTTCAACTTGTATGTTCATTAAAGGGTGATATGAAGCGACAAGCAAGGTTTTAATCAGAGCAGTTTTAGGGAGATAAAAAAAAAGAATCCTTTAAAAATTGCTTTTCATTCCCGTTTCATAAACATTTCTCACCTTTTTTATCTGACCTGCAGTGGAAATTTGGAGGTTTGATTAGAAAGGAAAGAATAGGGTGTGCTTTCATCAAAGCCAGGCAATTCAGTTCAGAAGACTGTTTTTCACACGCTAGAAAGCTTCATTTTCTAAAAAGTCGGGGTGATAGATCAGCTGGATGACAGAGACAAACGTCTGGATCAGCCCTGAGTTTCTTTTACCTAATTTCACAAAGTCGCCGGGCCTATAAATCAGTGCTGGATCTCTGCTGCTTAAATTGGATATCTGCAAAGATTGACTCACCAATGTTCTTTCTCTCTTGATAGGATATCACTGCTTATTCACTGCCTTATGTAAAGGGGAATGGCTTCAGGAGGTTATTCAATTCTACTGGAAACTGTAAAAGCGAGGTTACCCCAGTCCCCAAGTGAGAGTATGCCGCCTGTCAGCGCAGTGGGAAAAACTGCTGAGGGATGCAGGGCTGGGGCCCTCCTGGAACCCTTGTATCTCTCCTCCCCTCTCCATCTTCTGCTGCGCCCCTGGCCCATAGCTGGCTTACTATCATAAACAGCAGCGAGTGCCCTCACCTTCGCCTCAACTCCATCACTCTCTTTGCTGCAAACTCTGCCTGATGAGTCTTCTTCGGCAGCTATGCGTATGCAAACATGCTGGCAAGCATGAGCGAAATTATACATGGACAGCTTAACTCCCACACTGTTCTGTTGTTTTGCAGGAGGATACACAGGAAAAAGGCTCTGGTTATGCCCACATGTTGATGCTCTCATTTGGGATGCCAAAAGTTTGGCCAGCATCTGAATAAAAAAAATAAAAAAATCCTTGGTTTAACAATATGGAGCCATTTTCATTGAAAGGCCATTATCTGCCTGGGGCTTGTTAGAGGTCGGCTATGAATGCACATCATCACATCCACTTGTTTGCTTGGAGAAAGCCAGCTCTACCAACTCCAGCACAAAGAATGTGTTTCTGTGACTGTGCATTTTTTACCCATTGAGTGCATGATCAGACAACGACAACACTGAATACTAAATCTGAGCAGCTATACAGTATTCAGACTGTTCAGATTGAGTGTGCTGTTGATGGACACTTTTCTCACTCAATCTAATGCACAAAGGAAACGGAGAAGCCACTCACAGCTGCAACAAATTGTGGACGGTAAAAGACCCCAGAACCAAAAAATATCAAATCCGTCAAAAAATATTTTGTTGTCTTGTGAAATGTAATTTGTGAAGAACACGTTTTGTATAATTTCCTGTTTGTATCAAACGTCCATAACAGTGTGTTGATTTCTTTGTACAGTAATTGCAAAAACAGTATACCAACGCAATAAGTATATCGTATATACACTCACAAAGTCAACACTCTTGCTTCGTGGGTAATGCATACCGTGGTCACCAACTTGGTGGAGCGGGCCAAAACGATCTTGATAGTAATTCCGGCACCTTTGATTAATAAGCAAACAAATCTGATTGGCAGTTTCATACATAATAACACAGAAGCAAGACATGAGCAATCCACACTGACTCAAAGAAGCAAAGAAATCAACGGTAACATGTATTGATTTAATCTCCCCGCCCACTGTAGCGGATGAGGGAAATCCACCTGTAGTGAAACAGACACACTGGGAGCCTTACATAATCAATGTAAATAATAGGATAGGTTCAAAACACACAGCAGGATATGTGATTCAAACAGCTGTCTATGCAGATGAAGTGACAAAAATACGTAAAGAAATAGACTTGAAGCGTAAAGAAACCTGCAGGGGGTCTATGGTCTATAGGGGGTGAAAGTAATGGCAGGTCTCAGGGGGTGAAGGGGGGCGCCAGTGCCCCCGTAATATAAAGCCTGGACTCCCCTGGCCACCCTAACTGTGCTGTTCTAAAAACGCTTTCTATTTAAATTGGCCGTTGGGTTTCCCCCACCTGGCAAATTGCACTTTAACCCTTGCTTGCGCCACACCTAAATGTAGCTACTAGCATATTGCTGAAATCAACGTCAACATGTACATCATTCAAATGGCACTGAGATACATTGTCGATCACTGAGGATAATGGCTTGGTGAGCAACAGGGCAGAGAGGGTTACAATCCTGCCACGTCGCTCAAATCAAGCTTGTTTTTGGGTGTATTTTCCTGCCCCGCTGTCACCCAATGCAATCATCCTTCAATCAGTGTTCAACGGTGAAAATCCAATCACACTGGTTTGAGGTTTCAGAAAGCCATCTGCTATAATCCAATTCTTGACAAATATCCCTGTCACGGCGCTCCCTCTGCCACCAAAACAACTACCGATACGCATTTCAGCAGGCTCATTTTACAGGTTCATCTTGTTAGGGATGAGACAAATATGAAGGGCTTGACAGTTTTTGAATTCTCAAGACACCGTCCAACCTCCCACACCCTTACCCATCCCAACGGGGGCATTTTCCACTGCTGTGACCCCACAGAAGTCTGGACAACCGGACAGACACTGATCTTTTCTCCGGCTGCCAAAGTCCCCCTGCCTTATGCCACATCTTGCATTCTCTGGAGCCTGGGCGTAGGAATGTTTTTCTGAGGCATCTTTGCGATCCTAAAGGGCAACTTGCTCAGCCGTGAAAAACAGTCGGAATACTTACACTTGCCATAAATGCCCAGAAGCTAGGCAATCTTCCATGTTTTATAATGTTGTCCCGGGGAACAGAGCAACACTGAGGGCCTCTGATAGGGAAAACAAAAGACAAATGACTGACCGTGCCCTTTTCTAATCTATCAATTTTTTCTAGAGCCCTTTGTCCTTCAAGCCGAGTGCCGCATGTGGGCCTGCTGCACGCAGCTGTGATTGTATCGCCCTGAAAATGCCTTGGTCAGTGTTTGAATTTGCTCAAACACATTTATTCAATGACCTTTAGTCAAAACCACCTTCAGTAAGATGTTACCAGAGTTCCACCTGACATATCTGGTTCACTGTTGCAAATAGGGTCTGTCAAGTTCTTAGAAATCTCTATCAGACACTGCTGCACAAGCACAAATTAGATGTTTACAGGAATTTGTATGGGGCTCCATAGGATTGTTTCGTGATGTTTAGCATTTCCTGGCACGCCGTAGAGCCATTGTTGTGTATCCATCCTGCTGGGTAAGTGAGTGGACTGGTACCATTAGCAGACAGACTGTGGGCACTGGCTGGAGACTTAAGACCCATTGTTAGAGAAGCAGTTTAAATACCAGCATGTTGTTAATACCCCCCACATGCTGATTCACACATACTGCCTCCTCTCATGCACACGGAAATGCACAGACACGTTAACACTCCTACCTTTGTGCTCCATCTTCAAGAAACCACCACTGTTATTATCAGCAGCTCGTCTGTATCTGAGTGTGTGGAGCAGTCAGTACAGTATATAACAGTGTCGCTCTTTCTAGTAAGGTGAACTGTGCTGTATAACCACTTAACCCTCACTCCCCTTTCTGCCACCATCCCATGGCAATCCCAATAAAACCTGGATTATTTTTATAACACAACGTATGGCTGCTGACTTTACAAGCTCCCCTCCAGCTCCTGGGTGAGAAAGGGGGGGAAAATAAAGAAAGGCCAGGTCAAAACCACTCTGCGTCTCCAAAAGGGCAGCATATCCAAAACCATCAATGAAAGCCTTTTCTGCTGGGAGGAAAAATAAACACCCTGACTGATCCATTTTCTTTTGCGTCAGTCTGGTGCTACAGAGGGAACCACTGTATAGCTACAGTTCCCAACCAGACCTAGTGGCTTTCCTGTCCTGTCCACTATCATCTTTATCTTGTGCAAAGGCCAAGTTCAGATGTGTTTGTACAGTTAAAGAGCTCGTCCCTGTCTGACAAGACAGAGGGTGGAAAAGTGTTGAATCTGGGGAAACTGCTTGTCACAAATCCAACATTGTTTCAGTTTTAGTTATGCTATCACAGACAGTTACAATAGAGTTCTGCAGGGACGACGTGTTTTTACAGGCCAACCCTGAAGGCAGCATCGCTGGTTCCTTAGACACAAAGCCAATGGATTATTTGACTTCACACGATGTTTCGTAATCTCATTATGCCACTTGTTAGCAACCAGCTTTTTAAGACACGTAAAAGTTTCAAAGTTCCTGAGTGTGTATTTTATGTCGTAAAAGAAAGCATTAATAAGTCTATTATTTCAGGTATCTAACCAAAAACCTTTTCAAAAAACCCATCGACTTTGAGACTAGGGGAACCGGAAGTTCAAAAATGCAAACTCATTCACGAAGTGAAAAGCTGGTGGTCATAGAGACGCGATAATCATTTAAATATGGGCATAACAAACAAAGAAAGACAGCTTGAGAGAGCATTGGCTCCTTTCTCACCTTTACACAGCTGGCTAATCACAGCGTGAAGCGGATGCTAATGTCGGATTGTCAGTTTGGGAAAGTTCCAGAGATTGTTGCACACAGCCTCTCCAACCCGATGTCAGAAAGGTGTCGGGGGAACGGGGTTTCCAAAGCTGTTAGACCAACTCACAAGCAGTTCGGTAAAGAATGTAAGCTTTACATTTGGTGTAATTCCCAAATCCAATCATTTTCATGAAGTCCCTAATTGTAGTGAGTGAACCAATTGCAAGAATACTGCAGGTTGCTGTTTGGTTTCCCTGAACACTGACAAGAGAGTCAGAAGAGTTATCGGAGGCAGTGACTGTGAGAGAGCAAACTGCCAATGAGGATGATTAATATGCCAGTTAATGTAAGTCACAATGTCTTTGACTCCTTTCAAAAGGTGTGAGATTAATTTGTTTATTACCCCTTTGGAAAAATATGTTTTCACCACTATATTACCTGTTATAGCTGTAAAAGTGTCAGTTGCATCCTCTTATCCTCTAAAATTGAGACTCAAGTTCATTTCTTGATCAAATCAAAGTTGAGAGAATATTTCCTCCGGGCAAAGACAACATTTCTCATCTGAGCTCAGCACGATGTGCGAGGGGACGATGACTATGGATATTAATCAGCGCGACTGGTGGGTGGGATGTATTTCCTGGATAATTCAACTTTAATCTTATATTTAGAAGTGGTGATAACAAAAGTAACGACTTATTTCTGTGATTGGAAGCTGTAATGTGGCATTACTCAAATTGAAATAGTAATTTGTTTCACTCCATTGTTGGGTGGCTCAGTAAAAAAAGGGCAGGACGGCGTTGGGATGAAGGGGGCTGCGGGAGCTGCTGCATCAGCATGTGTGCGGTAATGTGATAGCGAGGTCTGGCCGCACAAAGAAAACACAACCAGCTCTCCAACAAACCCTGCTAGTAAGACCCTGAGAGGGATGGGCAGTGGGTGAATGGGGGCTGGGGGCCTGGCTAGCATAGCTTCAGTAATTATGCTGCCTTCAAATGCCGGTGGAAATATTGTAATTCAAAGTTAAGGCAAGCATGAAGAACATTAAATGTTAGCCTGAAGTGCAGAGAAGTGACATTCGGGAGTAATAAAGCAGGGAACCAGTGTTCCAACATCTGGCAAATATGAGGTAGCCTTTTATTTTTATCTCTTTTCGTGCCATATGTTCCTACTGTTTTTATTTTATATTTTATATCATATCATCAATTGTATTTGGGATACACGTTATCTGCTTTGTTTCAAAGGACTGCTGTTGTTTTTTCTTCAACCAAAAGAACTTGACTGCTGTCATGCTGTAAGTCATATTTATGACTGGAAGGAAAGGCTTATGAGGAGCATTTAAAGGTGGAATTACCCTCTTTAAAGCAAGAACTGTCCCACTTTCATGGGATGCATGCATGACTTTAAAAGTAGGAGATAGTTAGTAGGTGGCAAGGCACTACGAGTTTTATGAGTTGCTCTGCATGATAACATGGGAGGTGCCAGTATCCTTGGTGGGGCTAGTTGGGGGCGATATTTTCTATCGGTGGGGATACTGAATTTGTGGTTAATACATGAAGAAACAAGGCACAGATGTATTAAAAGTAAATTTCAAGTATCAGTATAAGACAAGAAAAGGTGTACTCAGCAGAGTGCAGGTCTCTGCCATTTATTCCTACTGCTGTAATGTTTGATCCGAAATTGTATCAGACACGTTTTTTCCAAATCAAGAGAGCAACAATTCGGAAACAAAAGTCCAAACTGTCTAGTTAAGAGTAGGGACGAGTCAACAGACAAGGACGGTGTGAAACAGTCAAAAAAGTACGTGTTTCAAAAAGTGTGAATCACCGCAACCAGGAGAAGTCCTTGACCATACAGTCATAAATGAGCACCAAATTAGGTTGATGGGCCTGGTAGAATGCGAGATAAGCCGTGAAAATAGCTTTCTCAAAGGGTGGAGAGGGCCACTATACATTCACATCCAATCACCTTAATCTTTTCTTATCGTGTTTACCATGGTTTTGTGCTGTATGAAATGCTCAAATCAGTTCCATCAAATCAAATTGCAATCTTACGGTTTAAGTACTTGAAGGCAGGTACGTTGACTGGCGGTTCCAGCTGCAGCGATGTGGGAGTCGGGTGTGTGGTCAGGCCAGGACAGATGTGTTTAAGCTGACAGGGAAAGTAAAATAGAGGAGGAGGGGTGCTGCTTTCATCGAAACACTTCCTGGTTCTGAACTTAAATCCCCCCTCCGTCACTCCCTAGGGTGGTATCCCCTGACCAGACTCGGTTTCACCACGTGACGGACGCACATTGCGCGAGTGTTTTAAACAAGCAGGCTGCTCTTGTAGCTCAGTGAGTAGAGAGCTGGATAACACAGCACATATGGGACAAATTGGGTCCTTGACTGTGTGACATAACCACATCCATGTGACTTTCTTTTCCACTCTCATGTACACGTCGTCAGTTCCAAGCACATGTGCTCAGACACACGGACACGCACTGCTCTCTGTGCTGCCACACAGAGTCTGGTGGGATCAGGTGGTGATGAGAACAGAGCATGCGGCCTGGATATGAACAACACACACACAGTGGGCGCTTTGTGAACGGATTCAAATTCTGCTCAAAATGCGATAATAAACACACACTGCACACACACACACACACACACACACACACCCCTGTGTTGTCTTTGCCCTGATCCAGTTAGGTAGAAAAAGGAGAAAAACAAACAACCTTTTGAAATGTGAAACTCTTCTCCATCAGCAGCCCCTGTGCTCTCCTCCACCAGGTCAGGAGCAGAGCAGCAGCAGCAGGAGAACACGGGCCTCTGTTGTCTCAGCCGGAGCCCTTTGGATACATTTTGAACCCCTTCTCCCAATGGACGCAGCAGCATAGAGGCCTTGTTGTTGTACTGGGGAGCATGTGAACGCACTGCTGACTTGAGCGTGGTGAGCAATGCGACTCGTTACTGTAACAAGGTCGATCTGCGCTGACAGAGTTTGTGTGTGTGTGTTTGTCTGCCATGTGCTGTCCTTGCAGAGACTTACCTTGCAGTATGTGTGTGTCAGTCATCTTAATTGTATTTTGTAATAGTAATAGTAATACAGAAACAAATACAGATGACAGATGACAAATGAGTAGCATTGTATATAAAAATGCAATTTCAAAATACCCTTTAGATTACCAGAATTTCTATATAAAAATCTGTCCCTCTGGGAAGAGCCTTCATTGCTACAGTACAACAACATAACAAACAGAGTTGAATCAATCTTTCACTGACACATTTTGAAAGCTTTACAAAGAACTTTTGATGTAATTTATTGCACAGTTTTTTAATGTGTTCCTCTGAATACAGTACTTCTGAAAAACACAAATCCTCACACATGATTGACAGGTATTTTAACACAGGAACGAACACTAAAAAACAACACAATCCAAAATCGACACAATCTATTACTCAAACAAATGCCATACGGCAACCTGTGTAACATAATCGCTGGTTCCAGACCTCTGAGTTGCTGCCTACATCTCAGATTGGTTCAGGAATTCAAATTGTTCTGGTGTTGTGCCTATTGACAGCTGTTTCCTGCAGTTGGAAAGTCCAGTCAGAGATTTGAAGGAGGGACAAAGAATGGGTATATCTCCCGTCATCATCCCATTTCCTACTTTCTAAGAAAGTACTGTAGTTTCGATTTAAGACCATTTTAAGGCAAAGGGAAAGCATCTCTCTCACAAAACGTTATTTTCTGTAACTGTGGTTACATTCTTAATCACACATAAATAGCCATCAAACACTCAAAAGAAGATTTAGTGCGGCGACAGGAGCTCTTAGTTTAATTTTCCTCCTCTGCATTTCATCAAACGTGCATCAGGAAATGCAGCAGTAAATGCCGTCGCATTGAATTCATCGCGTGGTTACTTAGTTCGATGAACGGGCGTGTACACTGAACAGCATGCTGCAAATTGTGTTTACCAACCACC
Source organism: Melanostigma gelatinosum (assembly GCF_949748355.1). Lineage (NCBI taxonomy): Eukaryota > Metazoa > Chordata > Actinopteri > Perciformes > Zoarcidae > Melanostigma > Melanostigma gelatinosum. The sequence goes on from NC_136639.1 coordinate 8,121,661, forward strand.
AGCAGCCCTTGTTAGTCTCTTTAGGCCGCTCTGGAAACGCAGACAACAGTGGGCTCAAGGAACCTTTTCACTTCCTTGAAAAGTAGTCACAGGACTGAAATGACCAGGAACGTCTTCGTGGAAACGCGGCTAAAGCTAGCTACCTACCCAGCAACACAGAGCTGAGTCTGAGCCTGAAGTGTCCCAAAAAGATAAACCAGCAATGCTTTTCCTGCAGCATCACCCCCAGGCCAATATTTACCCCCACAGGTGGTAAGGAGGTAAAAATGAAAATTGTTTCTTTCCATTAATTGGATTTATCTCATGGTTAAAAAATTGCCTGTCTGGGCCTTTAACATGCTGTATTCATTCACAATATTATCTCTGCATGACTTTGCATGTTGGCATGTGCCTGCACGTCTACCGCAGCCTACATTTGTGAACATGTTTTGCGCACCATGATTATTTATCACATCTGGAGGTACTCGGGGGGCCCTCTGGAGCGGCAACGATCTGTTAAATGCACGGCAGCTATTGTGATCCCACTCATCGGCTCTGGAGTGAGCAGCCTTAAACAGGAACCCCAGGGAGCCGGTGATATGTTAAACGATCTGACTCCGGTCCTGCTCAACCTCATCCAGCCCAGGCAATAAGAGACATGAGAGTGCTGTCTGTGTGCCCGTGCATGTCTCGGGGACAAGAGTCGTGTGTGTGTGTGTAGGTAAGATGAGCACTGCCTTGAGACGAATGACACTAAGCCAAGAGAGAGAAAAATATGGGGAAATGAGAGCAGCAGAAAAAGGGATGCAAATAACCAAAATCGGACCGAATGAAATCGACTGGAATTGCTCCTTTGGTGAGGCGGCAGAGGCAGAGCTGCCTTTGTGTGAACAATTCAAATGCGGAGGATATATCTCTCCCGGCTGTCATGCAGCCACATATTTACATAGCTATGGCGTGATCCACGTACATACACACACACACACACATACCAGTAACGGTGTGTTTCTATACCAACACCGGATCAGAGGGCAAATGATGGCTGCCGGGGAGAAAGTGTCAGACTGAGACGTATCAGCTTGTCCTCCACCTGTTCTGGTACACCGGAGGGAGCAGAGCGAGATAGAGGGATAGAGACAGAAAGAATGATAGAATAGGGGATAAAAAAGAGTGAGGAGGAGATGCAAGGAAAGGAAGATTGAAAGAGATGCACATGCACGTATAGGCGGAAGGAGAAAGGAAAAATCAAGAGGTCTAGAGAGTCAGATGGAGCCGCATGGTGGGGAAAGAGCAGCAAAAACAGAATAATGGCTGCAGAGAGAAGTGTAGAGAGAAAGAGACGGAAAGTGAATGAGAGGGTTATCTTAGGAAAAGGGATGAAGGCAAGGGGAGGAGATGGAGAGGAAAAGAAAGCTCAAGAGGCAGAGGAAGAGAGAGAGTTCAAATGGACAACAAAGATAGCAACAGTGTGAGAGATAGACAGCAAGAGGAGGGTGGGTGGCTGAGACAGAGAAGTGGATGTCTCAGGCCATTTCCTGTGATGATAGCCAGAGGCTTATTTTTCATCTCCCTCCAATCACCCCCCCCACCACACTCCCATCGAACCGCTCCTCAGCCATCCACTCTCTCCTCAGCCACCCGCTCACTCACACGATGGCATACAATTTGATTGCGAAGCGTTAACCTGTGTCTGGCGACTGTAAAAGGCACGGCCGTGCGATAATAATGGAGTCCGCCAGCAACACGTGTCTCTCAGCCCATTCAGTCTTGCTCAACAAGTGACTGCTTGAAAATAATTACATCCCATTTTATTCATTGTCAGGGAATTTCCTGCTTGAGTGGCCACGCATAATGGTACCCCCCCCCCCCCCCCCCGACACCACCACATACATGGGCGGGGCTGTAGCTTTGGAGGGATTGTGTGAGTGTGTTTGAATATATGTTCGCGTGAATGGCTGCACACATGTTTCACTTGTTTGACCGTTTCTGCTCTGTTAATACGAGTGTGTGTGTGCGGGACTAACTTTATAATTCAGTGTGGCGTGAGATTGATTTCAGGGACGATGGTGCATTTTAGGCTTCTACGATATCACCAACCGCACCGTACGGGGTCATCACTTTTATATGAAAAGCAAAGTCACTAATCATGGTCAGTGATGCATAGGTATGGGAGATCAGCATACTTGCCAACCTCATCAAAGCCTAAATGTTCATGTTAAAAAGTTGAAACCAGGCAAACGTGAAAGCATCCTTAAAGTTAGCAGTCTGCTAAATGGGCATCTGGGAAATATTGTCAATCGGAAAAGTTCCTTTTTTTCAGTCAAAAGTGTTTGTATATGTCTAATGTTGTTAATTGTTGCAATGACTTAATTGTACAACATGATTTGTCAACCAGTGACATATTCACACACTCTCCTGTCACACTCTGAGATGTGGTCCAAATGACTTCCTCTAGCGATCCGCTTCTTGTCTTCTTGAGCTCCTCATCAGGACATTTTGCGACAGCTGTTCTCGGTTGATGATTCAGTCTGGTCAGTTTCTGTGGTAAAGATGTCGGGAGACGCTCGAGACTTTCTTTTTCCACTCGTCAGGAATTTACTTCCTCCTTGGCTGCAGACCACGTCAGCCATCAGAAACTTCTCGCAGTTAAACTGGAGTCGCTGGACACCTTTATGGCGGACTAATTGTAAAACACAAGGACTTGACTTACTTTTGAATAGAAACTGAAAACAATGATTCCTCATTGTGTATTGTCTCGCTGCTGCTCAGGGCAGACACCCCTCGTTTACAAATCTCCCTGTAAAGTCCAAGCAGGAAAGACTGTGCAGACTTTATCATCACATATCATCTGGTAATAGCAAACAATGATATTTTTCTTCATCTAACTTGTCTCTCCTGATTGAAATATTATTGTGACAGCTAAAAATGTGTACCTTAGAAGTGAGTGATGGTGTATAATACCAGTTACATTACAAGTTAACCTTTCGTGTGTGTGTGTGTGTGTGTGTGTGTGTGTCTCTGAAGTATGTGTGTGCTAGTGAGCTGTTTGTTCAGAGCAGAAGACTGGAGAGGGGGAGAAGATGTAGTTGTAAATATTTAATGTCGTCCACGCGCTATCGTTGCCCTGCATTGGACCTGAGGCAGAAATGAGCAGCCGTCTCTTATGACCCGGCAGCGCCGGACATTTGGCGAGCAGACAAGCGAGTGAGAGACAAAAAAAGGTGCAGGGGAGAATAAATCGAGAAAATTGCTCTTTCTCCCTCTCTGGATTTATTTTGTTTGTGGCACAGAGGCACAATGGTTCAATAAAGTGAGCAATAAAATGTGAGGGAGAGATGTGAGCAGTGAGTTGACTCAGGCTGTGGCAAAGTCCCTGCATTTGATCTGCTCCCAGAACTTTCAGCACCGCTGATAGCTGACTGCAGAGATCTCTTTGGATACAGCTGAGCAATGACTGACAAGATATTATTGGGTAAACATGATAAATGATAAGGAATAGAAATGGTCAGATCAGCGTTTAGGGAGAATTGCTTTGGATTTTCTGGTTTTGAAAACTGCTTAACAAAAGCTTTTAAGGGGAAAGCTGGAGTGGCGTGTAGTAGCTCACCAAGTGTGTGACTGCGAATAGCTTCCCATCTCCCACCAGACAGACTTATAGCTTTCTTTCACCACATCAAAACCTTAGAGATGACAGACCAGAACGCACGGATTAATCATTTGGGAAACGTCACAGTCAGCATGTCCCCGACTAAGAATTCACATAGTTGAATGTAATAGGTCTGGTCTTACTTATTATTGACTGGTCGTTGAATCATTATCAAAGTGATTTATTCACGCACACAGGAGATTGATAGAAAGCACAGGAGATCTTTTTCAATTTTATGGCGAGAAAACAAAAAAATCGATGTCAAATTGGACATTCAGCACCCCCCCATATATCCTGAATGGAATCATCCTGTGTTCCATAACCACATATTTCCGCCACTGTGACAATTTGACAGTGAGATTGCGGTCGAATCAGGCTCCCTAGATCAAATAGTCAAATAGTCGACAATTGTTGTTGTTGTCGTAAAAGGTGCAAGGTAAAGATTGGTTTGCTTCAACATCAAAACGCTCTATAGAGCTGAGGGGAGCTGCAGAGTCATGTGATAATTCTCTGTGGGTTCGTCTCTACAACCAGCACCTTTCACCTTTATGTGTCATACACATGTCTTTGCAGAACACCTGACCTGGCCATAATCTCTCAACATTCTCAGTTTAATTTTGTATACTCTTGAATACTCACAAAGCCTCCGCCCTGGAACGGCTGTCATTTTTACTTGTGTAATTGGGTGCTGTTGGTCAGGATTGGTAAGAACTGGTGTCTGCACAGCTGATTTTGGAACAACTCACGTCACTTTTTCCCCTCGGGAGAAGCTGTGTCATTCCCGATCTCTCCAGGCCTCTGCTGCATCGATACGAGCACTGCTGGCTTTCCCCTCTCCCTTGGCTGCAGCAGTGGGACATTTGGAAAAGACGTTTCTACCAGCATCAGTCGCAATATTACCACCATTTCTGTCTCGTCTACTTTTTTGCTCTTTCCATATGCTTTGGGTTTTTTGGTAAACTGATATTGCTGATGTGAATGTCATGCATTTCTTTTGCCTTTGGGGTTTCTTGTCTGACCTAGCATTTCTTTTCTGTGTCCAATATCAAGTTGTCAGCCTTGGCTGTCCACCATCCAGTATACTTGCTCTCGCTTGCCCATCTGTCTCCGTCTCTCTGACTCTGTTAATCCTGCCCTCTTTCTTCCCTCTCATCAGTTTTGAACACTCTGGTATTAATTTGCTCCTACAGAGGACAGCCAGAAGAATAGATGCTTATGAACCTCGTTTTACCGGCCAATCTTTGCATGTTTTTCAGCATTTTCACTTTTAATGAAAAGCGAAGAAATAATTTGAAATCACACAAATACAACAATGCAAATAACAGTACATTGTCTTATGAATAGCCATAGACAATGTTGACTTTATATAATAAATTAGCAACAACTGGTATTTTCATCAGACTCTATATAATTTGTCCATAGTGAATATCCACGAACCAGACCTGCTGTGTTAACCTTCTGCCATCAACAGAACGTATGCCTGGCTTGGAGAAACAGGTATAAACCGATATTACTAAATGTGATTCTAAAAAGCCATCCATTATTTGACCTTCCATTATCAATGGGCAACAGAATGCAGTTTTTCTCATATTTTTCCAAGTGCCTCCGATTCCATTATATTTGAGGACCCCAAAGAGCAGCCAGTTACTCCGCATGGCCTGGCTGGCTCCCTCTCATTCGGCGTTCTTCCCTCGCTTTATTTTCCTCTTCGCTCTCTCTTCATTCTGCCATTAGTTCAATCGCATTATTGCCATTTCTGCCAAAGTGCTGGACAAAATGCAGTTTCAATCACCAGTAATCAACAATTCCCTCTCTCTTTTCTCCCTCCTCCTCTCTCTTTTCTCTCTTTTCCATTCCAGACAATGACTGGCGTAGACAGACAATGTACAGCTGTCATTCTAACCCCCTCTCCCCCTCCCCCTTCCCTTGACTCCACCTCCACCAACATCTGTTGTGTCCAGTCAGGCTTTGAGCAGAGTGGTGAGGGGGTGGACGCTGAGGTCAAACCAATCTCCATGCAGATTGTTAAGACTTCCTATCCCACCCCCACCCTCTCGTCTTCCTCCTCTTCTTCTTCTTCTCTCTCTTTGTGGCGGTCCCAGAGGGCTGCTGGGAAGGATGTCTGAACTATGAATGGGTCTCTATTACCAAAAAAGCTGCTGTCAAAGCCAGATTCCCACCATCATTACCACAGCGAAGGAGCCTGAGAATGATACGCATACACATGATACATATGAACATGAATTCAAGAAATTGCATTCAAGCAAGTTTATGGTCAGGGATCAGATCAACACTACACCTCTGGAGATGGTTTGAGCAATCTGATTTCAATCTATGGAATGCTTCTTGGGTGCATTAGTTATTTTGAGATGGGATATCGAGTCTGCCCAAGACGCATGAAGTGACTACGTGTCACGGACCATGGGAGAGGGGCAGATGAACAGCTTAAATCGATGTGTGCACTGGATTGATAATTGTAGAATTTACACATTCAATAGTGCCCCCATGCAACGGCACAATCAGCATTGACGAATTCTCCTCAACTCCACACATTCAGGCATCAAGGTCAGGTTTGTTGTAATCATCACAATTTGAGTCTAAAATGTTTAAAATACTGGTTTAAGTTATGCCAAGGGCAATTATGTCCTGCGAGCTACAGTCAGCTATTTCAATTGTCCACGCTAGTATCGTTGCTCTTTGGCTAAATTAACAAGCATTCATTTTCGAACAGATGTTTGTGGATCCCACAGGGTGTGGGAATATGTCCAATACTTTGGTTTATGATCAAACACCTGCCAAACTATTGACATGCCCATCAGCCTCAGCTGTACTTTGTGTTTCTGCAAATTAGCAAATGTCAGCACACACAATAACCATGGTACACTTTCCATCTAAACGTCAACATGTGAACTCTGTCGTTGTCGTTGCACGACAACGTTAGTATTGAAACGTATTTACAGGATGTGGTTTGTTTTCAAGGCTTTTGAAGCAAAATACCGACGTCGTGTCCTTGAATTCATCCCTGGTTTATGAAGAGCTGTTTTGAAGCTCAAAGTGGGTGGCTCTGGCTGTCGCCATCTTGGCAGTGACGAAACAGCCCGACGCCCTGCTCACCAAAAAATGGGCAAAAAGTCGGATTGTCAGTAGAGTTGAGGTGGGCCTGGGGAGCAGAGGAGACAGCAAGCAGCTAGCGACCTGAGTAGCCACATGTCACTCAAAGCACCCGCACCCTTAATTATGCATTACTTTTATTTTATAAGCATTTATATAATTTGAAGTAATGAGTAATATAAAAATTCACTGGCCGTACAGTCATAATTGAGGGTAACCAAAGTGTTTTTGTACCGGGCTGTAAACATGTTGATTTCTGCCTTATAGTTGGGCACTTTAACATAAGAGTTCAAGGAGAATGACTCGCTTTTGGAGCCTGCTTCAAGTAGCCATTTGAGTAACTGCAGTTTTTCACTTTTTAACACCTTTTGGTTTTTCCTAAAATGTGATTTAATTTCCCCAGAACTGTTTAAGCAACGACAAAAAATCCACTTAAAAGTCACAAACATTTCAATAAAACCAACCTTTTAATTTTTGCACATTATGCACAAGTTAAAATTGAATCCGAAGTTTCACAGCAAACACACATTTGGTCTAAAGATCCAAGACTAACACCTTCCCAATCTGTTACTGTTGCATTCCCTCAGTCAGAGAGGGGATGTTTCAGCTCAAACTGCCATCTAATTAAGGAAGAAATGAGTGCACCACAGGGTTCCCACTCGACATTTGAACATTATCATCTTTCTTTCAGACACCCTTGGGCGCTGGTTCTCCTCCAGGAGCCTCATCTTTGGTTGTAGCAATGCTTGACCAACCCCTCCCCCCATTTGTCTGTCTGGCTAATCAGCCAGGCCATTCTCGTGGAGATGGCAGCTATCCACCTAGGCAACTCCAGGAAGGGCGAACTGCTCATTACCATGACTCTGTTTTATTCAATCAGTCCTCCTCTTCCCTTTTTTTTTACAGTTCTTTACTCTCAGTTCTTTCTCTTCATTTTCATTCTTCCTCTGGCTCCATTTCTCTGTCTGGCTCTAAAACCACTGAGGACCTGCCAGTTCTTGAAGCCATTCGGCTGCATCTTATGCGTCTGCCTCCGAGTCCCAGCTCGGTGGGGGGTGAGACGGAGGACACCGTGTTACATTGGAGTTAGCAGGCAGTGCTTGTGGTACACATCGCCACTGGCCCTTTATGCCAAGCGGCCGCGATTGCTTAAGCAGAACTTCGACAATGAATGACTGCTGACAACATGGAAGTGATAGCACCGTGGATACCGGTTAGCCAGCTCTGAGGGCTGGCTCCAAGCGGTACTGTCTCATGTCTGCCACTGCAGCAAGCTGCTGTTAACACATCATGAAATATGCCGCTGATGGTGGGTGGGCGATGATGTGCTTGTGAAGTCTGTTCAGTCAGATGTGACTGTATGATGCCGTGAAGAGGTCCAAAGGGTCAGAGGTTAGACACACCCTACAATATACATGTATAAAAACATGCATACAAGCATGAACCTTTGTAACTACCGACACTGCCACATGTGTGTGTGTGTGTCCCTGGCTCTGTGGCCTTGGCAGAGGGTACAGCTGCCTGGTGTGGCCTGTGGAATGCAGGCTGTCATAAATGCCATAAATGAAAGCCAATGTGTCTGGCATGTCCTCCTGTGTGTGAGACTCACTGTATGAACAGTTCAGGTGCATGTGCAATTTATGTATGAGCATGAACCTCTATTGGTGCTGGAACTTCTCGGAGTTGAAACAGAAACTCACGTTTTCACATTTAAGACAAGTTAGGCGGCAAATTAGAGCAATAAAAAGGATCAAGGGAAAACAAAATATATTACCCTGAAAAGTTCCAGCAAATATTTACTGAAATGGAAATCCATTCTCTCCAAAGTGTGAGCATTAAACCGAAAACAAAAGACTGTTAACATAAAATGAAACCATCCATTCAGAATGATAAACTAAAGTAATTGTGTGTGTTTGTCTGTTAAATTATGTATTGATGCAACTTTTCTTTCATCAGGAAGACAAAGAAATGTTCCAAACCCCTACGTCTCTCCAAATTTGATCTATGTGTGTGGACAAATAAAGAATATTATTATTATTATTATTATACACTGCCAGAGGATTGATGCTACTGCTGCGCTGTTAATGCTTTGTTAATTTCAAAACTACGACTAACTAAAATTAACCGTACAGTGTTTACACGACTTCAGGAGAATTAGCATTTTGGATTTCTTACAGATGAAACGAAAAAGGATTGAGGGGAGAATTCACAAAAGATTGTGAAAATCGGACCTTGAGACGAGGCAGATAGTGACTGAAAGCGATACGCAATTCATGGTGCTATCTGCGGCTGCAATCCATTTTTTTTCATTTTCCAAAACCATGACTTTCAGTCAGTTCTGAGAAAGTTGCTGGGGAGTTGTGATTACATAAAAAAAAGTGACATCAGGTGATGTGTGACACACTTTTTCACTGCAAGAAGTGGGAATTTGTATTATATTTTATGGTTAGTATTACCAAGAAAAGAAAACGTGAGAGCAAGTAAAGATGCAGTCTCAGTGTGCTGAAGTAGAGCTTTTCCTTCGCTATGCAGCCAGAAGCCTCAATTCATTTCTCCCGGTGTTGCTGTTGCACAAATGGAACTGTAGAGAATTAATCAAAGCCTGTTTAGAAGTAGTTCAGGCCATTCCACCATTATCCATAACTGAACACGATTCTGGTGAAGCCACTTTGCTTTTATGTAAAGGTTCGAGACGCTTTGCTCAACAGTGCCAGTGCGTGATTACAAAAAAGTGTAAAGTGGTTCTGCAAGTAAACCAAACTCGGCAGTGTTTAGAACAAACTAAAATGTAATTGTTCGTAGACAGGTGTTATGCGATGTCTGACAGATGTTAGCGTGTGTGTGTGTGTGTGTGTTGAGCAGCCTATCACAGTGGACAAGCTGATAGCAGCAGCAGAGCAGAACAGAGGAGACTCACAGTTGGTTACTCCAGAAGAAAACAGGGGACTGAGAAGTGTTGAGGGCAGATAAGCAGCCGTCTCCTTAATACTTTGCTGAGAAAGTCTGTCTGGTTCTCTGAAACTTCTTGTCAAAAGCCTCTCTTAATCGCCCCTCCGGCCAGCCATGACTTTGTAATGTCAAGAGAGAAGAGAAAGAAGAAGATCAGAGGAAAAAAGAGGACGAGCAAGGGAGAGGGAAGGAGGAGTAAATCGGCAAACAGAAAGGAAAGATGGGAAGAGGAGACAAGAAGTTAGGGGACGAGACCCAATGAGAGATGTAAAGATATGTGGGGAGGCCTCTGCTACTATATCAGTACTATACATCCTTAGAAGCAGTTTAAGTGTAAAGAGGGATTAGAGAAAGCAGAAAACTAGGTTGTTGAGTATGAGTGCTGAATTAGAACAGGACCCCTGAGAAGGAGGAGTGAGACAAGGGTAGGGGGAGGTGGGGAGGAGAGGAGAAAGGGGGGAGACATGGAGTGGGACAGAAATAGAAGACAGGAAAAGACACCACACAGCTGGGCGGAAGAGGAAAGACAGAAATAGAGAAGGGGGAAAACAGATGGATAGAGGGAGAGACGGTGGGAGGACGGACAGGAGGCAACAGTGTGTGTGATGAAGGGGGAGGGAGAGAAAGAGGGAGAGAAGAGGGAGATAAGTAGCCATACAGATGTGAAATGAGTTATAGCCCTGAGACATGGATTTACACAGCTCACTGCGTGTGTGTGTGTGTGTGTGTACTTGTATTAGCCATGTTGTGAGTACAGAGATGTATTACAGAGATGTCATAGAGACTCACCTCTGATCTGAGGAGAAAAAAGCCGGTGCACACGCAGACAGACTATAAAGTACATGGCTAAGACTTTTGTTTCCCACATGAGGATCTATTAACTTGTTACAGGTAAGGCTGCTCAACCTTTGACAAATGTTGTGAAAAGTTGTATTAGCTGCCTGAGTGCACACGATTCCCTTCAACCAAACAGGTTTTTACCGCGACCTCTGCGATCCGGTCATCTCGTTTCTGTCAAGCTTTAAAAACAAGTATTTCCTCGGCTGCTGTCAGTTTTCATTTCAGCGGGGGTGTTGATGCGACCCACCTCCACCTCATCCACCTCCAGTTTCATCAGAACCAGCTGTCCAAAGCGTCCCTCCACTGAGCTCATAGGAATCCCACTCCGCACCACATTTATCCACAACTTCAGGGAATATACAGGGTTTATGCTGTGACGGCCCTCATAAAAGTATTGGGGACTCCTCACATATGTCTTCAACTTTCTCTGTTGTGCACACGATATCAAATTAATTAGTTTCTAAATAACTTTTTATGCCCTTCTTTCAACTAGTCAGTCGAATATCTAGAATATCAAAAAACAACGAGCTGAAAATCCCTTCCTGTTACGTTAAAATATATCCATTCATCCATCCATCCATCCCTGCTTATCCTCAGAAGTTTGCCAGAGGCTGGAGCCGATCCCGATGGTTACACTTTTCTTTTCAATGAGACTTCTGTGATCAGTTAAACCAGATCAAAACTCAGCTGTGTCCGCTTATGTGTGTCGAAAATTCAATGTGACCTGCCTGAACGCATAGTAATCAAATACATTTTGTGGTCAAAAGGAGCAACAGTAAAACGGCAGAAAAAGACATTCAATTTCCTATAAATGACGTAAATATTGTATCAAAAATTATTTTACTATTTTTGCTGCTTAATCTTCCTCCCTGCGGACGTGTTTTCTTGAATAACAGCCACTAACAAAGCTTCGCTAATTTGACGCTCAATAAATGTTCCTATGAATTCTTCCCAAAAATATTTTGCTATTTTAAAGCTTTTACTTTGACGCAGCAAAATTGGACGAGTGAATGTGAATGGAGGACATGTCCTCAGCAACTCTATCAACATATCAGAGATTTTCATTAGTTTCAGCTGCTGCTGCTCCTGTTGCAAACTCACACTCAGGATGCAGGTGGTGGTGCTCTGCTGTGCTACCTCATGGCCAAACACTACATTGCATTTCATTTGCCATCACTGTTGACGGCCTTGCTTTTAGTGGCAGGTTTTGTCATCGTGAGCTAATTAATGAGGTCATATTGACATCTACTTGCGAAAATATATACTGTGTGTGTCCACTGGACATCTCGTTGAACTGTCTGAATCCTCACGACATTTATTGTCCGTTAAAAGCTTTTACACAGACAAATGCTTCTAATTTCAGTGTATTTTCACACAGAAATACTTTTTCCATCTGTGAAAATAAATAGAGAAAGAAGACGAGAGGTGTACAAAGTTGTGTGTCTGAAACCGCTGATGTGTGTGAGGGGCTCGTGGGACCACATAGACACTTCCTTGTCCACACAGAATTTCTCTACAGTCTCATGGAGTTCACATCCTCTTACATACACTTACACAATGCACAAAAATAAAACTGGTGCTTGTCAAAGTAGTGATCATGGATCACTGGGGATCTCCAGCAGGATCCAAAGTGTCTTTAAAATCAGAGGAACTAAAAGAAAGCAGCGAATTGTTTGATGTGTGTTTGCGAAAGCCTGCAGTGAAAGTGTAAATATAGTGCCAGAGTTACGGTTCTGTGTCAGTCAATCATTAACGGCAAGAAAATGTTACATGGTGAACATTTTTTTTCCATTTTACATGTGAAAAAGAAAAAGGAAACACCGTTTCTAAATAACCTTGAGCCCTTTCTTACTGTAACTGGCCGGTTACGGGTTAAATATACACTTCCTACTTGCGCAATGCAACCGATTCAATTAACTGGCAGACAGGAAATAACTACTTTAGGGAAGCTCTGGTCTTGTTCTTCTGCTACACATGATTATGAATCCCAATGCTTTATCTTGGGGAGACCTGCCCTGCACAGCTGGGATTGCCAATTATTGACATCATTTTCACCACTAACTCAAAGGCGTTGTTTGCACGAACTAATTGCAACCTGTATTAGCTGTATTAGCACAGGGGCGTGCTGTCTAGCAAGTGTCTTTTCATTTTCTTTCTCTTTCATTTGAATTCATTCTCCTTAAGTGTGCCATTGTGCTTATCCTATCCTTTTAATTCATTTGAGTGCTGGTGTTTTCATGTGGAATCACCGAGTCTTTTCCATGACCGAGTCTTTTGCGATTAACTGCAGCGCACCTGTCCCTCATTAGACCTGCTCACCTGTTCCCACTTCCTCATTAATCAGTCAGTGACTGCTTTTTCCTCCCTGCTTTTTGGACTCCATGCCCGTAAGCCATTTACTACATCATTGAATTGTGCCGGCTGCCTCCTCATCTGTATCTGTGTTTGGGTCCTTCTCCTGCTATCTGCACTCCAAATCATAACAGGCTCATGACAAGTTATCAGTGTGCATCCTGAGGAGATATCAGAGGAGAAAGTTCAATCCCTGCTGTGAAAATACAACAGATACAAGCATTGCATTAGATGAAGTCATACCTCAAACCATCGCCCATACAGGCAGCAGTTAACCTTTTCAAGACAAAAAACAAGCTGAATGTGTGACTGTGCGTCGCTTTCTCTCCGATAATGCCGACTCACCGTTTCTCGATGAATAAACAATGCCAAATATGTTGCATCAGATTTCAGGACATTGGATACAGATTCAAGTTTCGATACTTTATTGCCAAATCAACGTAATTGATAAGAATTTGTCTTAGTGAGCTCACTTAAACGAAGACAGAGAAAGTAATAATAGTAACGCCACATAATAAATCAGGCATGGCATTAAACACGGAGTATCAATACCCATAAAATAATCATGAAGCATCAAACAAATGGGTGAAATAAAATCCAACACATAAGAACACCATAGATAAAACACCAGCACCTGTAGGGAAATTAGCAGCAACATCAAACGACCCACTAGATAAAGTGCTGCAAGCGCATTAAAAAAATCTGCCCTATTGCACATTTATTTATCCTGCCCAGAGGCTCGCAGTGCGATGTTTGTAGTGTTGAGGAGGAGGATAGCTTTGGGATATGTGCTTTTCTGGACTCTAAATGTTCTGCTTTAATGCTTCTTAGTCTTTTGTAAAGGGGTGGGGGATCACATCCAATAATTCTGGATGCAGTACACCCCACTTTGTCCAGCTGTGTCCTGTCATCAGCTGACATGTTGCCAAATCACACAGTTGTTGTGTATAAGGATGCTCTCCACGGCTGCTCTATGAATCTGCACCAAACCATCTCTGGATATGCTCCACTTTTTGTCTTGGGAACAAAAGTCTCTTGTGTGTTGAATCGTAGTGGTGGAGGAGATTTTCACTCCCAGGAATTTGTAGCTATCCCCTTGTTGAATATTTTTTTGTTGAGATGACAAATGATCCCAACACTTCCTGCGAAAGTCCACGACTAATTCCTTGGTTTAGTCGTTACACCAGTCCACCATGGATAAAACCTCACTCCTGTAATCAGTTGTATTGTTGTTTGAGATTAAACACTCTACTGTAGTGTCATCAGCAAATTTGGACATCAAGTGGGAGTTGGAAATACAGTCATTTGGGCAAAAAGTCAAGGAAATTATTAGAGGAAATAAGTGTCAAAAAAAATATAAAGGTGGTACACAAAACCACAGCTGAATTTAATGAAATACTGGAGTATGTGTACCCTATGAAACTTCAGAAAGACAAAGAGACACACGCACGCACACACACGCACAGAAATCACAGGCCGCTACCCATTCCAAAACAAACTGGCAACATGACAAGAAAGAAAAAAAAGCAATAGGAAATAAATAATGAGAATTCTGGATTTACGAGATGAAATGCCAAATTGTAAAATCACTGCAGAGAAATAACTCCCTGCCTACTACTGAGAGCTAGAGAGGAACAGAAGCTGCCATTTTTCGATTTAATAATGTTTTATTTACTGTATGTACTCCCCCCCCCTCCAAATTCAGCGTTCTATATTGTTGTTTTGTCACAGCTCTGATTATTGTCCTTATCTCGCTTGTGTGCATTAGGAAACGTCAACTTTTTTTGTTGAACCCGCGCCAGATTGATTCTTCTAAATGAATGTAATTAAACTGATTACAGAAGTCCAATTAACTGGATTCAATTTAAGTGAGAAATGGAGGAAGAGAGGCGCTTAGACAGCTGGAAAATGCAAAACAGAAATAGAAACATAGAAACAGGGAAAAAGCTCCATAATGACTGCTGGTGAGGGTGTTCAGGGTGCCAGCACCCTATTTTTGGCCCTTGTGCTGAGAAGCACAGTCATGTTGTCACCCTCAACAGACAAGTCAGTGTGTTAAAGTGACCCTGCCCCGCCTGCAGCACATGACGACGCAACCACTTCTGAGGCATGACCAGCCATCATGAGGAAACCGGTCATAATGATGATTGCCGGTTTCACTCCGGGGATTTTTCCAACATTCAAAGGCTGTACGTGTGTGTGTGTGTGTGTGTGTGTGTGTGTGTGTGTGTGTGTGTGTGTGTGTGTGTGTGTGTGTGTGTGTGTGTGTGTGTGTGTGTGTGTGTGTGTGTGTGTGTGTGTGTGTGTGTGTGTGTGTGTGTGTGTGTAAGTGTGTCAAGACATTTCTTGCATTGTTGAACATATATTTGACGTTTTCCATTTGAGTCTTTAACAGATGATCTCATCTGGTGTAACTGTGAATATGTAAGCAGACAGAGGGTCTGTTGAAGGCTTTCCGGTGTTCTTGGCTCTTACGATTGAGAAAGTTAGAAAAGAGGCAGTTGACACACAATAAAAGTCATGCGTCAGATGGATGTCAACACTGCAGTACACGACCTGCAGCAGACCTGACCTGCTTAGCCTCCATTTGCAATGAAAAGAGTGTGCGTTTCAGCTGCAGTCATGACAGCCTTTTTCGTCTGTCTGGTGGAGTCTCATTCATCCTATATGACAGATATTTGACTACACATTTTTTAGATTCATTCATTGTCACTTTCTCTCCAAAAAAAGCAGATAAAAGGTGTCAAATGTTAAAGAAATGGTAAGACATTTTGTGAAATACACTTATTCATTCACTTGGTGAGAGTTAGTGTAGTTGTATTCTATTCTACCTGCGAGTGGTATCAATCTCACTCTCGAATAGGCTTATTTCTTATTATAATAAAACACAAACTGCTGCTTTATATATTGTTTAAATGCAAGCAACAGTCAATATCAGTTTGAATAGTAAGCTGACACATTTTCTTTTATGTATTCCATGTTTGTAAAACCGTCTATGGTGCAGAAAATCCATCTCATAACTTGTCATTGGCCATGTGATTGGATATTTTCAAACATGTCTCTGCTCATGAAATGCTTTTTTTTTTTTGCATTTATGGATTTATTAATCATTGCCTTGAAGTGAGTGTGAAAGGGTGCGTATTGACACAGCTGATTAATATGACAGAATCCGATGAAGCGTCTTCATGGCTCAACTCTCTGCTGCCTCCGCAACTGCTGCCATGGCAGCCGCACACTGACAAACGATAGATGCACTTAACTGATGAAGTGTTAATATGATGAATGCTTCCGTGAATAACACGAGGAGTAGATACGCAAATGTAAAGGTGACTCCGTCAGGAGTCCAAAAACACAGTTCAGTGCAGTCGGTGTCACTATTATTCTAAATCAGTTGCATGCATTATTATGTTACATGTCTAAGTGGAAACAGTTTCAGTGCATGTTTGGATTTCCAAGAACAAATCCCTGACCAGTGCAACCAAAGAAGATGAAAGTAATATCACAAGGAAATTAAACAATTCAATTTCAATGTTAGGTGATAAAGGATGAATGAAAGAATCATGCTGTGACACAATTTTAATTGAAGTCAGATGTCGATAGTTTTTTTTATTTTTTATAAATGTTTGAGAAGAAATTCCTCTGATATTATTGAGGGTCTTCAATTAAGGAATGCTTGTGAGATGGCTTTTGTACAGATGCTGTTGCTTTGTGTATTTTAGTGTTGGTGGACTCTGTTGCTCTGAAATACATTTGATATACGCAACAAAGCAACAGAATAAGGAATCAAAGACTTCATACGGCAGCAGTAACGGTGATGGTTAAATTGTCAGGGGTAGTTCACATACAGTATAATCAGGAAAACAGTGTAATACTAAAGTTGTTTTTGTCGCTACTCCGTTCACTCTCCCAACGTCTGGCTCCCTGATTGCTGCCAAGCTGCCTCACCTGCACCAAATCACACACCTGCAGCACATCAACTCATCAGCCCTGCACTTCAACCCCAGCTCTTCCCACATCCATTGCCACATCATTGACTCCTTTTATATGCACAAAATATACCGGTTGAAGCCTTTATTCCAAAAAAGACTGTTTCTACTCAGCAGTTTTCATGGCTTATGAATGAATATTCCACCAGTATTCCCGTTCAAATGCAGCCGTGCATGCTGCAATTAAAGTAACCTATGGGCGGACTTGTTCCACCATTAAACACAGTCTCCCTCTTTAATTTCTTAAAGCCTTGTTTTGAAAAGGTCGGCATTGCCGTATTTGCACCTCCATAAACCTTTTGGTATCCAAAACATACGAAGGTGAGTTTCACCTTCCGACCAGAAATGCGGGCTTTACTTTTGGCACGCACCTCCGCAAACTGTTTGCTACTTGGTTCGTGTACAACGGATAGAGCTGGCTGTAAACAGGCGAGAGATCGTGGGGGCGTGTGTCGCAAACTGCTGTAAAATCCCCAATTGAAACGCATACTCCAAATACGTTCCTAAAATCTGAATAATATCGCCACATCCGCTGGTCGTAATAAATTCTACATTCGGAATAAGGCCTGAAAAGGAATACACCAACGGAATATGCTGTTTGCATGACCTGTATCATATTGTCATTTTTGGATTTTTACCACATTTGAATATGGCCATATTTAAGGTCGTTAAAATCGTGAACTTTGTTCTGCATAACTGCAAGGTGTTAGGCAATCCCCTTCATGGTACACCAACATAACACCCATAAACAGGCTGGTTTACAACAACAACAACAACAACAACAACAATGGTGTTTGGCCTACCAAACGGACGGTGCAGTTGCTCTGAGCATCTAATACTACGAGTTTACATTGGAGTTAGTTGAAAGCCATACAGGGTGCCTAGTGCGTCAAAATAGATGCCAAGAGGCGTAGCACAACGTGTTGTAACGCATGTAGCCCAGAATCCCCAGCGACTTCCAAATCCGCATCGTTTTGACAGGCAGGCTAGACACCAGTCTGACGCATTACTGCCTCTCAAATTCAAGACTTACCTACGAACAAAGGTTCGGTTTACTCGTCAAACAGTTGAAGTAACACCTCTGATAGGCAGATAGCCAATCAGATTCCCGTGCTATACCCCAGGTCACTCCATGGACACACCCCTGCGTGCTTCCACTGTGCCACCTCACCCTCATGTAGCATGGTCTCTGCACTCCACCTCCGTCTCCTTTTACTCAATAAATAAACATTCTTACTTTCACCTGCCTCTTTTGGGTCCATCTGATGGCACGGTTATAGTTTTTGGACTGAATGAAAAATCACATCATATCAAGGATTTTTCAAACCTTGCAGGTATCAATTGGACTGTACGTCCTGTTGGATCGATAACAATTCAATGACTTTGTAGGAATAGCATTTTCTTACATGAAGCAAGGGAAATTAATTTTTACCTCACCTCAACAACAAGGCAATTCAAAGTGCTTCACCTAAGACATAAAGAAACACGAGGACAAGATTAAAATACAAGAAAAACAAGGCAACATAAAGATGTATGAATATGATATACGCAAATGAAATAAGTTCAATTAGAATGAAGTAGATTAAACACGAGAATAAAAATTACAATGCAGTTAAAGTTCTGTGCAAGATACAAACTGTCCCAAATTGAATTTAATAAAATGCTTTTTATTATTTAAGCGTTAATTTAACATTGAGATTTGGAGCAACGTTTTTGGGGAGTTTGTCCTGCACAATAAACCACATAATTGCAGAAAGAAATGTATTTATTTATTCATTTAGCCTTTAATTTCATGACTGAACTCACCCATTCATTTTCTCTATACCTCTTCTGCATGTTATGAAGAGGTCGGACTTTTTCCCAGCATGCCTTGAGTGGAAGGCAGAGAAACACCCTGGGCTGTACCCTCTACATTGACATGGCCCTAATTACGATGAATAAGTGAGATAAAATCTCAATTAAAATATTCATACAGTTTGCAGTAACCACAAGTTTATGGAATTTAAAAAAGAAGAGACTTCCAGATATAAAGCACTGTTGATAGATTAGACTTTTTGACATTACATCCTCTGGGGCTGATGCCCGATGATGGGGATGGACACTATAACCCTTTACCCCTCAGCTTGGCCGTCATCACGCTGATTCTGAATGCAGGCTTAATGCTGCTGCCGTCTGTATCAGGAGCTGATGGCACAGAGTGCTACAGGTGCAGCTCAACAGGTTCATGAGGATCACACTGATTAGTGATTAGCTGCTCAGTGGGTAAGAAAGAGGAGTTCTAGGATTACTTGACTGGATTATGTGAACCAGGAGGGAGTCGCCTCTTGAACTTTTAGCTATTGAAATTGAATAATCTAGGTGTGACTTTCTTTAATTTCTGCACTAATTATCGTCTTAATAATAATTAGTGTAGGAATAATAATAATGTCTTAATGTGATTATATTTGTAACATTAGTCTACCTTTAAGCATACCGGATATTACCAGCAATTCATTCATACCTCACAATTAATTTCCAATGCAGACATTCAGTGAAACAGTTAGCTGTTGGCAGTAGCTACATATTTAGGACACGGTTATAATATCAGTCATCCTGATCATATTCAGGTTTGTGTGTTTACTTGCCTTAATACAACTATACGTAGATGTCAGACAGTTGTGAGTGTGTATGGTATGACTTGTATGACAACCAAGTAGCATTTTTATGTTATACTTTAGATACTATACTACCGAAGGGTAAGGCAGGTGCAAGACCCGTCGTTTGGACAAATGAGCATATGCAATAATCCTAAATTTGGTAAAGGTCCACAGCAGGTGGAGCTGCTAAATCTAAGGTTATGTAGCAGCGCCCTGCCCCTTTAACCATATTGTAGCTGATCATGTGCAGATATGCGGAAAAAAAGCAAGAATTTAAAAACCCTTCAGCGTTTTTAAACAAGGCACGGGGATCAACAAGAAAACTCCGAAAAGAAGTTGACTGAATTACATTAGAAACAAGTGCATTCATATGACCCTTCTGACTCACTGATTTTCACGAGTTTTTAGGGTGGATGTATTTTTACAGTGTGGGGGCTGTTTGGCAAGACGAGTTACATAAATCTAGCAAATCAAAATGGCCTTAAAGCAGCAGGTTGAAGAGCAATACAACCATTTGATACCGCCTTACAATGGAGTCAAAGCACAACGCTGAACACATTTCTTTCGTGGAATTACATAATCCCTGTCAGCAGCTATTGCTTGATGAAAACATTTCACCACCAAACTGATGCAGTGACGCCAGAGTGGACCGACCCATCAGAGTGCCTGAGGAGTTTTCCAGTTGGATCTTTCACTTGTGCTGCCCTCAAAGTCCTTCTGTGCTGTGCTTGCCCCAAGGAAGTGGAAGGACCATCGGGATGCTCTGTGGAGAAGTACACTAGGAAGGTAGTGGGCTGCTGAGAAGAAGTGTGCACTGAAGAAGGGTATTTACTGATCGGAGGATTAGGGCGGCGGCAGGCGCAGGGATGGAGGAGACGACAGCAGGGGTGTCGGAGAATGATTAGACTGCCACTAAGCCAATTGGGGAAATGGGACTGTGGCCAAAAAGATATGAAGCAAGGCAGAGAGGGAGGGAGAGAGACATTGGAAGAGATGAGTGAGGAAAAGTAGGGAATGAGAAAGGAGGAGCGAGATTCACAAGACCAGCGGGGGGGGGAGGAGGGTGATGGAAAAATATCTGGGGTGAGAGAGAGAGAGCGAGACGAGCGATGACGACAGAAATAAATCCATAACAACTGAGGATGAAGGACAACAAAAGAGGCCAGCGCAAAAGATGAGAATGAATAGAAGCGAGAAGGAGACGGATCAGGAAGTCAAGGTGAAAGAAGAGAACACTGCTTCCACTGGTTGTTTTTCTACTTTGTTTTCGCCAACTACCAGGCGCTGCCGTCACCTTTCCGACACACTTTCCTCTCGTGCCAATATGTCCTCCAGAAACATAACTGTAGAGGATGAAAAGAGTGATTGTGGCCTGGTTTTCAAGGCTTGTTGAGGTCACAAAGTCTCTACATCCCATCTGTCATCTTGTCAGCAGCGGGTCAACTGTAAAGACAGAAGGTCTGAGGAGAGGCTGGAGAGGTTTGGGTGGGCGGCCATGGATTCGGGTGCAAATATGTGGGTCTTTTATTTCAAAAACTATGATAAGGAATAATAAGAAATTCACAGTACTAGCCATTCTAAAACCTGATCGACAACTGTCTTCATGTAAAATATAACTGTAGCTCTTGGCAGTCTGTGCAGTTCCCAAACATTGTGTCTGCTTCCTTATTAGTTGCCCTCAAGTTTGGCAATTTAGGATTTCAAGTTCTGTTGCATTTCTATCAAGATCCAGATGATGCAATTGCTTTAGCAAAATGACCACAATTTAAATGTGTTTTGCAAAAGTTAAACTGGGTTGTGTTTTAGTCAGCCCAAGGCATAGCTTGTTAAATGTTTTGTCGGGAATAAAATAAGAGGTTTCCTTCAATCGGAGCCTTCTGGCAATTTAATCAATTCATTGTAAAAACGAAGACATCTTGCATTCACAGCTGGGCTACATGCCATTCCAACAGCACGACAGACTGTGTGCGAAGTCCCACAAGAACCATTAACTGTCATTCGTGTCCAAGTGGAACAAATCTTAAAACTAATTAAGCTGCACCCCCATGGCAAGAATGTGAAGACAAATTTTGCCATCAGGAGAGGGAGAATTGAGAATCGATGGCTGACAATTTCCAAAGTTGTCCCAAATTGTGTGTGCAGTCGGAGCAGAATCAATCACAGCAAATTGAGTGCTGCGTAAACAGGGATAGAGTGATTGACCAAAACAGAGTAATTCAGACAGAGGGGAGCCAAGCCAATCTTATTGGCGGCACACTCCATTCTTTTGGAGTTCCTGCCAGGGAAACGGCCAGCCGGTACCATTTCGAAAGGTTAGCGCAGCCTGCAAGGCACCGGCACTGAAATGAAGAAGAAATTCCAAGCAAGCAGCTAACTCGGAGATACCCACTAATTTGAGGTATGTGACGGGGAATGCAGCGGTATATACAATCAGACACATTCTCCTCTCTTCACCACTCGCTGCGTCCTTGTCTGACATGCGTTATGTACAAACAACGGCTTTGACGAGGCAGACACTTGCACGCACAGTCATACACACACAGTCACACACACCTTAGAGTATTTGAAAGGAAAAAGAACAATGCATTTGTCTATTGTAGAACTCAAACAGCACGTAACACTAGCACCTGTCACAGGTGCTCGGAGTTAATTGTGATTGTAACATAACTGCATCCATTTTCAGGCAGCATCTGGCGTGCAGTTTATCTGTTTACCATGACATTTGGATGACAGCAAACGTAAAAACGCGCAAAAACGTTTATGAAATTGATCATGCTATTTTGTCAAATGATTTCTTTATCTTAGAGTACACATTGAATTGGATGTTTGCTTCCTGGAATCGGACAGTCTCGTTGTCTAAATGAATGCCTGATGGGCAAATTGTGGTTCCTTTTTGTTGCCTCATCTTCCTGAGTCTGTTGTCTCTCGGTGTGCATAGTGCTGATTGGAGCCAGACAATTTTGTCAACAAAACCGTGTTGAGAAAAGGGTGAGGGATGAAGGGTTGAAGCCAAAACAATAAGAGGCGTTAAAGAGCCTATTATCTGTGACCATCTGTGACCTGTGTGTCTAATTCTGGAGTGAAAGCTTCAGTTGGGAGGTTTTAAGCGGTACTCCAGCAGAAAGTCTGGCATTGTCTCTCAGATATTTATTTGTGATTATACAGCCTAAACTGATCAACATAATGGAAAAGTGTAAATGTCACCACAAACAAAAATGTGTCTGAAAAAGGTCACAAATAAATTCCCGCTTTAAATCCAGGTAATCATTTCTTAGAATGAATGTAAAGAATATAGTAAAATGTGCAAATCACTTTGAAATCGATCCACAGTGCACTGGTGATGGAGGCTATAAGCTCAGCCATTCTATTTCACTGAGTTCAATATAATTTAGTTGCTGAACCAAGGCTGAAAGGAATACTTCTCTCAAAAATCACTTATACGTACAGTACATATCTTACCATTTGCTGTGGCAGTGCTGGCACGAAACGATACAATCGTTACAGGCAGCTGACCTTCCAAATATGTCAAATGAATAAACACACACAACTCTTGAGCCTTCTCTGGATATCATTGATAGGACAGCACGTGAGATTAAGGTGCAGCATGAAGATCCCAATGATTTGTTTAATTACCCCTTCATGCTAACTGAGTCTGATGCTGTTTAATGTTTTATTTTGTAACGTTTAATGCTTATGACTAAACAAGCGTCACATAAGCATGGGTTAGCATAGCACTCTAGTTTTAGTTTAACATGCAACATGACTAGTGGTGTGTTCACACCAAACGGGACGCAAACGTTTCGGTTACATGCAAATGTAATGCAACGATGTGGATGAAAGCAAATTCGTGCCAGGCGATTTGCAAACGAGGCAATTTAAATTACATTATTTTGGCGTCCTTTTATCAATTAGTTGCAATTACATTACAGCAAAATCTGTCAATTTTGGGCTCACACTGCTGTAGTAAACCCAATTAATTCAGCAACGTGTGACTTGCTCTATAGATACAGTGAATACAGCTTGGTCTAATTCACCGAGCTGTATTCACTGTATTGCCTCAGGCTGTTGTTACAAACCCATAGAGGACGTTTGGTTTTCCGACGTATCTGGGACTTCCACAATGTGTTCAAAGCCGCAATAGTTATTTCGTCCTTGGTTGATGAATAATTGTTGGTATCCATGGAGGTAAGCCCCTCCTCCTCTCCAGAGCGAATGGACACTTTGTAATCCTGCAGTCAAACGCTGACAAATAACGTGAGACAAAAGTTTGCTTCGCTTTTGGTGGGAACATAAGAGACGACATCCACGCTGCTCTGTGAGGCTGTATTCAGGCAAAGCACACAATGAGAACGCTAACAAGGTTTGGCTTGTATAATGGTATGCTATATGTTCGCCATCTAAGTTTAGCACGTTTCCACCTCTGGAGCCACACTGCTACTGTGGCTAATAACTCAGCTAATCTATTTTCTCAGGCCTGTGTGGGTGTTGTTTGATCAGCTTTGATTGACAGGAGCTGGCAACATGCACAAACAACCCCACAACTCTCATCACATGCCACATTTTGATTCAAATATTGCTAACCTCTGACTGATGGAGAGAAGTATGTGACACATGTTTGACTCCCCACTTAAAGGAATGACAAAAACACTTGATAACAAGTTTTATAAATTCACAGATTGAAAAATGAAGTGAAGCTATTTTTGGCCTTGTTGTTGGTGTGCAAACCAGTCACGTAATGTGAACGCCAAACATTTACTAAGATTATTAGGTTTCACTTTCCGATCTTAAAGTGCCACTGAACTGAGACATGGAAGAATGAGGCACATCGTTCCACAGAGGCACCGTGTTCAGCGGCACACCATGAGTGGAAAGATCCACAGCGTCAGCCTGCTGGGGGTGTCAGCCCAGCCACTACCTCTCTGTGCTCTTCCCGTTTCCTCCAGAATTGCAGTCTGTCGGAGCGACAGCACAACTGTCGTAATGGACTGCTGATGACACCGACCTTCTGCTCAACCCTCAACGAGGACGGGGGGGGGGGGTGCTTGTGTGTGTTCGACTTTACTTTTCTAATGCCGGATGGGTGCATAAAGGGGACAGAGGACATCCAACTCATAAAACCAAAATAGTGATGAGAGAGAGAGAGACGCAAGGCGGGGGGATGAGGTAGATGGCTTTGAAGAGGAGTTAAGTGTGATGGAGGAAGGGTCCCGGGAGAGGAGGAGAGAGACGGAGAGTGCACGGAAGGCACCATTGAGAAGCAAGGAGTGTGAGAGGGGAATAAAAAGAATAAAAAAACTGAATCTGAGAAAAAGACGTTCTTTCCATCCATACAAATTAAGCTGTCGGTGAGGTAATGTTCCATAAGTCACATCCATGCGTTAACACGTTACACTGATTCTGCACAAATGCTATTTGCTGCTATACCTGCATCGAAAGAAGGAGAGAGTTGTGCAGTTTTCATATGGGGATGGGGATTAAGGGAGCTCAGGTAGCTGTTTGAAGCAGGGGGAAATATCTGGAAACGGAATGTCTTTGCGAGAGAGACGGCGAGATGAAGCGGTCGGTAACAAACCGAGACAAGCCTCAACGAGCTCCCCAAACCTGGGAGAAAAGGAGAGAGAGATTGAAAATAGGAGAAAAGGTGCTTTATCAAATATTTGGCGTGTGCTTATCAATACATGTGCCATAAAGCTCAAAATCTGTTCGAGAATATAAAGCAGCAGTGAAGAGAGACAAGGAGAGGCAAAATTGAGTCTCATCTTTATGAACAAGCTGGAATGAAATGACCAGAGGATACAAGAGATGCTGATTTGAATGAGAAATGACAGGTAGAGTGGGGAAGCTACAACCGCAAATAGGGAGGATGGTTAATGAGCAGGTGGAAAAAAAAATCAACCATCCAATGAGAGACGAGAGAAGTGGAAAACTCGAGGGTGGATGACTGTTTGATGCCCAGCGTGGTCCAAGAATGTTAATAGCCACGTGATGTTGATCGATGGTGATGGATTACATTTGATACATGACACCAGAACTTTTTTTATTCCTTTTATTTTCCGACTGCAGCGACTCCACTGCGTCGAGTTGACGGGCCTTGGTAAAGTCAGAGAAAGTCATGTCATCTTTGAACTTGGACTTGACGGTAAGTAATGGAGACCGTTTCTGTGCGAGCGAGGCGAATCGACAGAGCGCGAGACAGACTGAGAGCGAGGGAGAGAAAGGAGAGAGGGGAGAGTTGAAGAGGCTTGCATCAAACTCCCCCTCCCTGCCCGGGGATGTGCTGACTGGCAGAAAGGGACCGCCGAGGGAGGAAGGAGGTAGGAAGGGAATGGAGGGAGGAAGGGAATGGAGGGAGGAAGGGAATGGAGGGAGGAAGGGGGAATCGGGAGGGTCGAAACAGGAGGATCAAACTGAGGGAGGAGGTGGAAACGTAGAGAGTCGGCCTCTGACAAAAAGTGGCATTTGCTCTAGCTTTAGAGCACAGTACAGCAGTTAATCCCATTTCATATTATGTCATACAAGTTTGCAATCATGAAACAGCAAGTCGTTCAACATCGCAGCGCTGGAAATTAGGGGTCAGTATGTGCCTCGTCCCTCTCTATGATGAGCTTAAAGCTGTAAACTCTTTAGGCTTCAGACATGGTTTGACAACACAATATACCGACTTTTAAGCACACCCCGACCTCTACTGTTTGCATAGATCAACGTGGCATTTAGCATTTTGAAGCCACTGCTGCCAGGCTCGGAGCTCTCCACCTCCCACCGGAGCTCCAGCTGCTGGTCGAAGGCAGAAGGGAAGCCGGTCTGTCCACGGTGTGCTTGAGACTGTTTCATAACCAGTTCCCTTCAGTAACTTTAACTGCGGAAAAGTTTTTCAAACAAAACTTATTGTTGCAGTCAATGGGCTTTGAGCCACCTAGACTTTAATAAAAACGATGGAAACACATGCTCGCAGGACTGTTTGATGAAACTGTAGCCAGAGATTGCAACACAACAACCTTGCTGGTGAGGGCGAATTGTTTGCAAATGTAAATTGCCTTTTCAAAGTTAGCCAGCTTAGCATGGACCTAGTCTAAGCTTAACAGCTCTTCTCAATAACTTTAGGAAACTTGCCCCGTGGAGCATAAAAGCGCCGTGTCATGGAGGCAGGACCCTACGTAGCAGGGGAGAGTAGGGGGAGGGACTGTAAAGAAAAGCGGCTGGAGACAGTGAAAGGAAAGGCTATTATACATTTTTCATTAAGTTTCCAGGCACTAAGCCACATCAAAGCCTCTCAGAGATAGAGGAGAGGGGAGGGAGGGGCAGGGGGGGGGGGGGGGGTAGAGAGAGAGAAGTAGACACAGGATGTTCTAATTAACTTCACAGTCGCTTGCTCTCCCCCCTTCTCTCTTTCTCTCACACACACACACAGTCATTCTCTGTGTATATAAGTGTGTCGCTAGCCTGCCCACTGTCTGTATGCCTGCCTTGTAAATTCATCACGACAACCCCCCATCAAAAAAAGTTGGGAGTTGCAGCCCGTGTAGGAGCGATCAAGCAGCAAAAATCCAGGGAGGGCCACAGGGGAGGGAGGGAGAGAGAGGGAGGGGAGGCGGGGGCGGGAGCAGGAAGTCAAAGAGAGGGGGAAAGGAGCCCCGAGGTGTTGCTGCTGCCACGCCTAGGGAAGGAGGAAGAAGCAAAGACTCGCCCTTTCCACCCTCTGCTGTCTCATGGTGCATTCAGGTCACATGGGAAAAATGGGAGACACGACTTCCACAGCTTTCAGGGCAAACTTTTCTTCTGGCCTCTGAACTCTGCAGCTCTCACGAGAAAATGCTTGTTTAGCAAGGACGATGGAGGAAAGAAGGAGAAAGACAGTTTTTTCTTTTCTTTTGTAAAGCCAAAGTCAACGCAAGTATGAATATCAATTTATAAACCTCTGAGTCATTCCAACATCTTTTCCCACAGTTCTTCTCCCACCACTCCTTTCCCGCATGTGATGTGAGTCAACAGGAAGCTGCATGTGCTCTTCACATTGAGCAAATTGTACACCAACTGTACGTCTTTATACCGTCACTGAGACTCCTGCCAGAGTGCTGACGGAACTGAGCCCCATGTGAAAGAGAGTGGTTACATTAGTCTGTATAGGAGTACATCTGGCCGCCTGAAAACAGGATAGAAAAAAGAGAAATACCAGTGAAAGAGAGGAAGAGAGAAGAAACAGGAGTGAGTCATTCATCTGAGTCGATATGGTTTCACTGAGAGTGCATTTCGATCAGCCTTAAATATTTGTCAACAAAACGCAACAAATTGACCACTAATCCACTCATGTTTTATTGATGGAAATGGTTGCCAATTCCCTGAAACTCTGCAGCCACTGGTAATCGCCAGTGCGATTTGTACTGACGTGAGTTTCCGCAGAGCATTAAGAGTGTCTTTGGTCTCTTGGCACTGTCCACAGGGAGCTCTGAGGACTCGAGCAGCTGGAACGTCTTGTGTGGAGCAGGTACAGATTCAGTGGCTTGTTTAAAGACTCTTGGGCTGCAGTTCACTTGGATTCAGGAGTCCTGCAGTCATTCACTTAAAGACTGAGGTTACTCAAACAGCTACAAAGGCACAGACGAAAAGTGAATGCTTTGCTACACTATTAACAAAGCGTGAAAAAGATTGTAAGGACGACTTCAAACAATATTTCGACATCAACAATGGAGTAAATTACTACTTGTGCTTTACTAAGCAAGTGTGACTGAGGAGCTGCAGTACATTTTTCTTTTTAAGGCCACATGACACAAGCTGCCTCCTTATTTATGTTCACTCGCTGCAAACTCATGTGGACAAATTATGTATGCCATTTCTTGAACCCACACCGTTTTTTGGTGAAAGTGCTTTTAAAGTTTTGGCACCCTCATCCCGGTGTGAGCGAGATTCAGGATGGTTGCAGCACTGAATGTTCCTCTCCTGGCACTGAATGACTCTTCGGTTGATGAAGTTTGTTGGTCCGTTTCAAGTCTGTTGTCTCTTTTATCTAAATGTTTTTATGTTCTTATGTTGATTGTCCCTATAGTCTGTTAATCTGGTTGTGTGAATCGTTTACACTGCCCAGTAAATGAGATTAAAATATCAATAAGATTATCCAGGCTAAATAAGGGTTGAATAAAAGACAGTAAAATGAAAGATATAAGCAGTAATTCACTGTAATAATCGCCTTACTCTGCAGTAACCTACAGCACCTTTTACCCCATTTCAGCTCAATGTTTTTGTTTTACAGCCTTTTGTGTTTTGGTTCAGTTCCACCTCTCTCATCAACCTCATGTCCAAATAGAGCAGACAGCTACACAGCTAGCATCAGACAGATCATAGCGGAGCGCGTCTCATGCTCAGTGTTGTAGTCGTCGAGATCACTCTTGGTCTTTAGTCGTTCCCGTCTCGGTCTCACACAAAGAGGACTCGGGATTTAATTTGAAAATGTGCGGGCATATCATTAAATCGCCTGTGCATTGTGTGGTATATTTGTTAACATCATTACTGTGATTGCTAATAGAAAACAAACGAACATCCCCACACATAAGATTTGCGAGAGTAAAACCGTTCATTGTGAATGTGAACGAATAGATAATTAATTCCATCAAACAGTAGACACAACTTAAGAAAAGGCATGCTGTGTTGTTACTTTCAACACAATCCCCGTGAAAATAACTTCATTATTCACAGAATTTTCAACTTTTTGTTATTGAAATTATTGCACATCATTATATTTGCGAATTCATTCTATTTAAGGTCATTGCAAAAATAAGTGTGTGCTTTGGTGTTGGGCAGCTCAAACAAAATAATTTTTGAGGAAACATTTAGTTCCTCAAGGTTTAAGCAGAGCACTAGTTTGCATTTGTCTTTCACAGCCTTTGATTTCAAGTTGATGGACGGCATCTTCGAACACCAGACTAAACTCATGCCCCGCGTCACATTTGCATTAGCGATGAAGAGAAACACAACAGCGATTCCACAAGCCAACAGTTGACAACCGATTAGCGGCGATAATAAAAGAGCGGGATGAGGACGAGCGGGAAAGAGGGGATGACAGCTTGAGGAGAAGCTGTTCGTCGTCCCCACAGGGATCACACCCACAGCTCTGCAAACATTCATTGGTAATGCGACCTTGGGCACAGAGAGGAAAACAGTTCTAGCTTGTGACCATGATTCATAATTCGTTTTTTCTTTTTTTTTTTTGGTCATCTTCAAATAAGACTCGGAGGATTGTGAATAATTTGAGCTGTCTTGTCACGTACGGTAATCCTGATGATCCCTGTTGGTTTGCTAAATCCATAACTGGTACAAAAACAACACCATGGATTCAGGGAGCCTCATGCAATTTGGTGCGCTTTTCTATTTGATTAGTGAAATTTCGTTTTGCTTCCCTAAATGTCAGGACCTCAGTCATGTGCTGGTGGTTAGAGCAGTTGGAAGCTGTCTGGTAGTAAATAGCCTTTGATCGGACAAGCTAGAGTACGAGATTGAGTTCATGTGAGGATCAATGCAGAGGTTATGAAGCCGTAGAAAAAAATGCTTTTGTGAAATAACTAAACAAACAAACAAAGAAAGTAAACACATCTGAAAGCAGCACGGTATTATGCTTTTCAGTAGCCCAAGGAAACAACCAGTACAGTACATAACCATTTACCTCTTCAATGAAAATAAGGTTGCCGGTATGAACTTGTTTCCCACAACAACAGTAATGAGAGTTCGGCATAGTTGTAGCACACATGTCAGTCGTCTCGCCTAGCTTCACAGACAGCTTGGCAATTATAGTCTTGTTTAAAATTGCAAACAAGCGAGATCCTGTCTCTGTATTCCCTTTGAATGGCAAACCAAAGATCTAAGTCATTCTAACAACATGTAAAATTCTGATCTGAGGCACAAACAAAGCTCTTTCACAACAACATAACGGTGCAAAAATAATTCTGTGAACGCCAAAGTTGACTTTTTTGTGTCTGGTCTTTAGACGAATAAGGAAACATGAGCTGGTAAGATCTCACCTCTAATAAAGCACAATGCTGTCTTTGACTCGTCTGGAGCAGAAGTGAAGCGAGCTGCGCTGTCAATACGCTTCGCAGATGAGCCCATTAGCTCGTTGCTACTGTCAGCACCAGCCCGATAAGTATGGAGCTGACTGCCTTTGGCCTTCAAAGCTTTGCACGGACTTGTAATTTTTTATCTGACAGATTTGCCTCTTCCTTTGTGAAAACTGCGTGGATGCTGTTCTCAACATGTCTGCTATCTGCTTGTCCCTGGCGTATCAAAAACAGCATGCCCCTGGTGTGGTTCTCTCACACAGTGCATCAGTGAGAAACAATTGGCCGATCGGGCAGCAGGAAGGGGGCTAGTGAGTAGATTGTGTGACTTGCCTCCAGACAGACAAAGAGACGGCATGCACCGAAGCCAGAGACAGAGACAGACAGTCATACTGAGGTGCAGCTGCAGAATCAGGACACATTCTTCGAATATGGTGTGCTATGCAGAACAGTACGAGTCATCTGAAGAAAAAAAATGTCAGAATCAAAGTTTAATGTACGTTAAGGACAGTGCAAAACAACACAGACATGTGTATCACACTGTAGCACTGCACACTGTGGATTAGAATAGGACAATATAGTGTGGAGACTGCAGAAAGAAGTCTGCACCTCATACACACTAATACACACAGTGAATGCATGTCGAAGAAAAAGCGTCTCTCTAAAGGATGCCCTAATTGGTTTTTATTGACTTTAGCGCCAGCGACAGATATTGTGTGATAGCGTAATGACAAAAGATTAGCTCCTCATGCGAGGCCGGATAATAACAGCTGAGGTGGAGAACAGCTTCACAGAAAGCCATCGCACCAGATAAGCACTGTAAGCAATGTGATTGTGTGGATAGTACCGTAGTGTAATCTGAGCCCCATTACTATGTTTAATTGTAACCATTTGCAACAGCCCTGAAGCTCCTACCCATGAGTGGTTGGCAATAGGGGCAAAATGTTATTCCATAAAGTGCTAAGCTAAATTCTCCGCAGGCAGGCAGCAAGTATAATGCTCTTATACATATCTTGGCATGCTAATAAAACATGCTTTGTGACGGAATTTAGAATTCAATCAGGTTGAGGCAGAGGGGTGCTAAATGCCTCCTGGAATATGAATAGCTGTCTCCGTCTCTCGCTCTCCTCACCGTTAGATTGTACTCTCTGTAATTCCTTTCAGAAAAATCCTCATCTTCTCGCCTCATCTCCCTTTCTTCTTCTCTTTCCAGTCGCTCTTTGTAACCACCTTGTTTCTCCTCTGCTCTCATTCGCTCCGCCTCAATTTCTCATCTTCTCCATTTAATATTTGCAACCTTGTTACTCTGCTGTTACCCAGTCTCCCTGCCCATCCCTCCCCCATCTATCCCTGCTCTCTGTCATCAGATAGGGGAGCTCAGAGAAGAAAAGCCCGTCTTGACTTCAAACGCCTCCCTGTCTATTTGTCTGCAAAGGAGGCACAGCCCTGGAAATCAACCCCCTACCCCTCCTCACCACTGTTTGTATCTAGTTCTTACTCTCTCTCTCCCTCTTCCTTCCTCCATCCTCCTCTGTTCCTGTTTGCATCTCTTTTTCTCCTTATGTTCTTTCCCTCTTGCCCGTGCAGTAGAGCATTTGAATGTGATATTTCCTGTAGCTTTGGAGTCTGCATCTCTCTCCCTCTGTGAAATGGAAACTGTTTATATCACTGTTATTTATTACTCAAACAAAAGTCCATCTTTTGCTCAAATTTGTTCAGATCTCTGCATGACAATATGAATAGAAACTGATATGTTGGTGAAGTGCCGTGAATGAAAAAAAACAGGCCGATCTGTTCCCATGGATTATTTGTGTGCACATAGACGCATGCAAGTGTATGTGCTGGACCTTACCATGTCTGGTTCTGAATGTGAGTGCACATATTTATAAATGTGTTTATAAAAGCTCTTCACCTCAAATGATTTCCTTGTTTACCCAGATGTTTAGAATACAAGAAGAGAGAGAGAGAGAGGGAGTATCTTTTGTGTAATCTTACCTTTTCTGGCAAACTAGGCGGGGCATTCCAACCTGCATCTGGTTCCCCTAGAGAGAAGGAAAGAGAGTGAGTATGGGAGTAAAGGCTGAATTGTGCTTCTGAAAATATACACGAGTAAGCACAACGTAAGTGGACTGTGACGCACACCTCCAAAATCCTCAGCAGACATGATTTGTGTTTCTTTGGTGTGAAATACTTTGATTATTGTTTATTTGTTACTTAAGTAAAAGTAGCAACACCACCGTATAAAAGTAGTCTTCCATTCAAACGTTTATTTCAGTAAAAATACAGACGTATTATGAGCAAACTTTAAATAAACCTGGAATAACTGATATTTTGGCCACTTGGGGCAGAAAAAAGAAACGCTGACGTATGTAAAGAAAGTTAAACTCTCAGCAAACAGGTTTTTGCACATCCAGCACAAAGGAGGATTTGTTTGTGGACACATGATGAAGTCAACTATGCATTCTCTTTTAGCTCGTTTTTGGTCCCCACCAATTCCAGTGAAAATAATTGTCTGGCTCTTCAGCTGTGATATGACCTCTCCAAACAGACAAAGGCTCTAATGGAGACCACCATGCTGGGGAAAGAAAACTTTCAGGAAGAAACAAACAAAAAAAGCCTCCACGACTGGGCTGCCCGTTGACCGGTCTGTCTTTCACAAACGCGCTCCTCTGCCCCTTCTCCTCCCTGATGATTCATCTCAGGTGCTCCACTCCGAGAGAGAGAGAGAGAGAGAGAGAGAGAGAGCACTGCTAAACCCGGTGTGTCATTTGGCACATGCAGGGCCACACATAACAAGCAGTTAAATGTGACTATGTTCACCAGAGAGATGCTAACTTTGAATCGCTGCAATTTGGTGCTGAGAAGATTGTGTTCTGTGGGATTTGAGATAATTCCTATGGAATTGCTGCCTGCTTTGTCTAGAAACAAGAAAAATGGGAGCGGAGAGAATGAACCAACATATTGAGGTAACACCAGTACAATTATAACTCTGAGGAAAAAGAGACCATAGATCTGCAGAGCAGAGGGGAAGTGGAGTCGGGTGATACGTCCGGTGAGTTTGTCTCCTTGAGGGTCGCTAGGGCAGAACAAATTACATCTTTATCATTCTTATTGGCAGATGAAGATCTGTGACCTTAAACATTTCCATCAAAGCTCCGCCCACCTTCAAGGTCTAATCAGCCGGAATAACTGCGTGTGATCAAAGGCTTTAAACGTCGCTCCCATTTATTTCAATTCATCAAGACGTTTCTCGTTTTGTTTTAGTTCTCCCTTTGCTGTGGGGGCATGCAAGAACGTTTTCTTCAAGAATTCAATAAAATGTTTCTGATTTATTATTTTCCCAAACTGTAT
The DNA here is from genome assembly GCF_949748355.1 of Melanostigma gelatinosum. Taxonomy (NCBI): domain Eukaryota; kingdom Metazoa; phylum Chordata; class Actinopteri; order Perciformes; family Zoarcidae; genus Melanostigma; species Melanostigma gelatinosum. Next base: position 8,155,553 of record NC_136639.1, read on the forward strand.
GACAGCTGCATACGTGTAGACGGTTGTTTCAATCTTAAATTCACATACTGTAATCTCAGTCCGTGAGCCATTTCCCCAAACTAACCATCGGTGTGCATTCAAACCAGCCAGAAGGGCGACTGTAATGCCGCATGTGACTGGACAGTCACAATGAAGAGATGGTGCAATTTCATCTTCTGTAGACACCTTTGTGGAGAGAGTGGATAGTTTATCGTGTCAATATACAGCGGGTGATGCAGAAGATTAAAAGTGTTTGATGCTATATCGGCAACTATTGTACTTTATTAAGTCTCTATGGAACAACAGCGCAATGTGTCTTATCCCTATGAGGAGAAGATAAGAAGAAAAACATAGAGTGGGGTAAAGTAGCAAAGCACGGACAGAAATGGGAAAAAAAACATGTGCACTTAGCATTTAATGCATCATGCATGCATTAAATATCCCACACCCCTACAACGCTTTGGTCAAGGCCACGTGAGCTCCGTGCTGATTGCAGTTTTTAATAAGCAGCGTGATAAGGAGCTGCTTATTTATTAAGAGCAAGTGTTTTGATACAAACTGAGCAGATAAATCCTAAAATTAGCATAAGGATCTACAACTCTGCTCTTTGGATCTAGGAGGGTAATAACTGCCTGCCGCATCAGCAGGCGTGGTTGTCGGCCAATTATCACTGGCTCATGCATGTATGTACAGATGGCCTCCAGTCGCTAAAGAGGTGTCGTGGTATGTGGAGATGCAGGGGGAGAACCTTTCAGCATTGAAATCATCAAAGACGAATGCACATTAAAGGGTCCCCCACACAAGGAATGTTTCAAATCTTATTTTCACATCTTTTATTTTCTGTTGGCAATTTGGATTTTCTTCTGGATCACAAACGGCAAAATTACTTTTTCTAATAAGGCCGGGAGCGCCACAATCCCCCAACACACCACTGCTTACACGCTTACACAGTGTTAGTGGGTGCACTGAGGGCTTTAAAGTCAGTTTGACAACAGAGGAACTCCATCAATCTCTAATGCATAGCCAATGAGGGACTCTCCAACAACAGGCCTTTGTATGCCACTGAAGCAGATTGATCTCTTTGTATGCGGTGCACATGTTTGCCCCGCGTCCCTAAGGCACTCATTCTCTTCTATTTGTTTAACATGATGGAATATGCAAATCAAGCAGGCGATGCTGAGATAAAACTAGCACTCCAGTGCTAACACACGAACCGAACCCACAAAATAAAACTGTATTCCTCATAATTGAGCGTTCCTCTGGTAATAAAAATAGTGATGCAAGCGAATTAAATAAACAACAACCTATATATTAAACACGAGGGTCCTCTTTGTGATGATTCCGGGGCGATATTTGCGTGCACATTTTTTTTCAATCCAAGGCTGGGAAGTAAACACTCGACTAGGGCATGTTTTCATGTTTGTGCTTAGAGAGTAGCATTCCTACTTGAAATTGCCACGTGTTCTTCATTCCACAGCAACAAATGCAGCAGCAGAGGCCTGCAGCTGCCGGGATCTGCAGGGTGCCACACGTGGCTCTTTTGATACAGCTTCATTACACAGAGAGGAGGGAAACACTTGCATGCAAACATTCACACAGGTGGAAAATGAGCACACATATTAACACATACACACAGGCAAACATACAGACTGACACTCCACCCACCCCCACACGCCACATGTCTCAGCCTTTTCATGTCCTTTGCCCAAACTTTTGATTGGTCCCAACAAGCAAGCGGTACTTGTTTACTTCCTGGCAGCAAGTAAATCTTTTACACGGGGTGCCTTCATGTTGGAAATCTGGGCACTGGAGATATCTCATCAGTCAAGATAGTAAACAACTTGCAAGTTTGCAGCAAGAAGGAACTTCTCGCCGCGACAGAGTTCACTTCTGCAGCTTTAACGACATGCATGTCATGCAGAGACATATACAATACACTTACATGCCAACACAGACACGCATATACATACGATCAAAGAGTCTCCACTCTCGGGAAATAGTGAATGAAATGAGAGATTTGTTTAGGATATGCAGGTCAAACTTTCATAAATCAGAGACAAAATCAAAACAGGGTAAACCGATCGCTGCTGTAAACACCCTCAGTGTTACAGCTTGGTTTCTTTCGTCATCTTTACCTCAATGTAATCCTGATTTAACCTGAAGTCTAAACACAAAGCGTGAGCTACAAATTGCTCCTCTTTAGAAGTGAGGATGTTGTTTTCATCTGTCTGTCTCACACAAGGACTGTTCAGCCCCTCACACAAAAACACACTTTAAAAACTCAACAGAGTGAGCCCACGGGTGTCTGAACCAACCAAAACAAGCCTCGCACCCCCGGCATGTAATGTCCTTTTAATTTGAGGCCTCGCGTCTGCTTGAATGCCAACAGAGGAATCTTGTGTCATTCGCCTCCAAATGACACGACACAAAGCGTCCCACTTTTATTCCACTGCTGGGACAGAGCTTGCCAGGGACTTTTATTTGACACCGAAATACGATCCGGCCTGCTAAACTAGCCGCAAAGCCTGTCCTCGGAAAGATAGGGGAAAAGACACAGAATTCGAGGGAAAACGAGAGGGGAATGTGACGGAAAATGAGAGAGGGAAAATGGTAGAGAGGAGAGGATAGAAAGCAATACAGAGGAAAAATGTGGTTGAGAGAGAAAAAGGGGAGGCCTGTTTGACACTGGCATCATGTTCCACAGAGCTGCAGCTTGACACTGAGACCAGCATGGTGTCGGAGCATGTGAGCGGGGTGAAATGGGTTTAGATTCCCCTTAGGCAAGCAGAAGTGTTCATGAAAAGTGTGTGTGCGCCAAAAGAAAATGGAATGAAATATATCTACATGTGTGTAGCCGCTGCAACTTCCTTCTCCCGATGCACATTTTAAGAACTTCCATAAATGGAAATGCTTTTGATGGTGAACGCCATTAATGTGTTCATATCTGTATGTGTATGAGTATGAGTGTGCAGCCATCTGATGAGGAATACTCAGCCGCGCAGCACTGAATAAGAAGACACGACACAAATACTCGTGGCCACAATGATAATACACAGCATAATAAATTCACATTCACAAAGGCGAAGGATTTCATTTCACAGCATGTCAAAACTGAACATGCAGGAGCAGCAGGGTATAGCTCACTGGCTATTAAGGCATTATGAGGGCTTATTTTAGCATGAATAGGTTTTTGCATTATCAATAATTGAAATTGGTATAAATTAACAGACATAGGCCCGGTGGGGAGAGCTCGGTTTGGCGGTGCATTACACACGGCTGAAAAAAAAAGACGGCTGTGAAAAATGATGCCCTAAGTTCAAAGCAACTTCAATCAGGATACATTTCTCTCCTTGATGAATAATTGAGCAACAGCCTGAACAGCCTTAATTCAGAGCACTTTTTTTGTGACGGCTTTCGCATGAATAAAACAATGTTTGGCCCGCAGAGCTGTCTGCGTTGCAGTGATACGGCACTGTGTAGTGACATAGAAATTGCTCGAGGTCTTTCTCTCTCCGGGTACTCCTTTTGGTTCAGTGTTCTCTGTTCCAGCATATCTAATTTAGCTTGTCTTTCTCTCTCTCTGTCCTGAACCTCTATCTTTTTCATTTCTCTCTCATTACCTCCTTATTTAAAACCTCTCTGACTAGCCAGCTGTGTGTCTGTTAAGGACCGTTAATGGATTAGTTGCCCTCCGGTGATCCGATAAAAACACAATAACAACTAAAAATACGAAGATTTTTCTGGAGGTAAGAAAGCAAACAAGTTTTTTAGCTGAACATTGGAAACCACTTCCTAAAATCTCAAAGCAAATATTGAAGGTCTTGCCCAAACTATTTAGCCCCTAGTTTGCAGAATTTGTATGTATTCACAGCATCTTTGAAATGTTTTTTTTTCTCCTTTTTTTTTATTCAAATGAAACAATTCCACTTCATATTGTGGCCATTTGTGGCCACAGAAGTCGCTGATTAGGAAAATGTACTTAACTTCTTCAAGGCAAAAATTACATTTCAGTAGCATTTTTGATTAGCATGTTTTTGAGCAGTGTCTGTTAGTTTTAGTCTTGCTATGTTTCACTCAGGTGGCAAACTGCGGTTCTGCAAAGTAAGCCAATGCAGAAGTGCCTAAAACTTGCAGTCTTTCGACCGTCCATTAAGACGACTCCTCTGGTTGCCAAAATAAGTCAAATTGTATAGAAGTCTGTGAGAAAGTGACCTTATTTCTCATAAAATGAATTGCCTCAGTAAACATTGTACACATGAGTTTATCTCAATCGCTAGTTTCAAGTCTTCTTCAACACAGCATGATTTTTGGTTTTATATATTTTGGTCCATTTTAGAGTAAAACAGACGATAAAGCAGGGTATGCTTTAGGGGTGAGAGGGTGTTTTCCGTTGATGAGTTAATTTAAATATTTTGGTCGCCTAAACATGCCTTATTCAGCATTCGGTATATAGCTCAAACCCTCTCGTGTCACTTCTGGTTGCAAAAAAAGCAGATGGCAGCGCCTATAAATCAAGATAGCGACAGCTAAAAAGTCAAAACCGGGCTTCAAAACTGCAGCCCTTATACTCCCGGGCAGAGAACACATTTTGTAGACTATAAATACAGAAACTACCCGATTTACATAAGTTTAATGGGTAACCCAAGTCAGTGAAGGTCATCACATCCAAATTATTTCCACAGCGCTCACCTATCGGCTTGACCCTTTGAGATGTAAAGCTCTGCAAATAGACTTTCGGTTGAGAAAAGCAGGACAATCTGTACAGAAACCACCATGTACTTCCCCCCGAATGTTTTTTAATGAACATAATCTAGCTCAAACTCCCCGGCTTCTCATTATTCTTGCATCGCATGGGAATGATCATATTGCATAATGTTAATCAGAGTATATTTTAAATGTCCCCTGATATAAAAATCTGTTTTTTCCCTTTATCTAAAGAGATGCACACATAAAATATTGAGAGACATTAAAATTTGGGTTATGGCTTAATTGCATGTTCAGTGCTTTTCTGCAGACACTTTCAGACTAACACACTAACAAGTAGAAGACACTGAATACAACTTTCCCATCTGGCCAGGTTGCAATATGTGAAGCCTCCACTTAGCAGGTTTACCACATGTTTTATCAGAGTAAGTGCTGTTGTCTGTCTGAAAGGGTCAAGGGTTCAAAAATAGATAGCACTTCAATTACGCTGCCTTTTGTTGACCACTTGTAAATATGCAATTACAGGTCAAACAAGGGGACACGATGCATTCATCGGTGATTGGCCCACAACAGGACATCAGGAGACTCTCGTACTTCAGGCTTATGTACTACAGTAGCTTTGAATAGGACATTTTACAGCTCTTCCCATCCTTGCTGGTGAAAATGTAAACATATCAAACTCTTTTCACCACAGTGAAAGAAGAGGCCAAGATGTGATCCTGAGGGCTGCAACTCAGAGCTCATTAAATGTAACGATGTCGTCACCAGCGGAGTTTCAGGAAATGCGTCGGGCAAAGGGAAAGGGATTAGCTTACAGCCTGTCATGGAGAGTAATGGCACGTCAAAATGCTGAGAGGAAACTCCTAATGGTCTACACTTCAATATTTAATGCCTTCTTTCTGGTCCTTTCTGTTTTCTGCTGCCGTCGGGTATGAATAGAGGTTCCATATGTCACGGTAAAGAGAGTTATTATGATGGTGAGTGGAACAGTAGCTCGATGGGAGTGTGTTTGGGGACAGGACATCCACAGGGCTGTAGTATGAGGACAGCAAATAAAAGCACTGTTGAAGTGGAGGCAATGCTATCTGTGTCCGTGCCTATACGGCCAGCACATAGTCTGGATCACAGAGATCTGGAGTGTTTCTTGATAAAGAGGTGGAAAGAAAACGTTTGTTGCAGACTGACATGAAAGCACAAACTCCTGCCCACACATAAGTAGACCTTTGTCAGCGCTTTCCAGTTCTCAAGGCTCAGCCCCCATGCTCCAGATGGGACTGGGAATAAAAAAAGTATCCATCTCACTAAGTTGTTTATTATAGAAGTCATGCAATTATTTTTTTGTGAAACTGTTTGAAAAAATGTGCATCTGGGCTGTGACTTTTTTCGCTTCGTCTTGTTGCTCTATTTTGAAAGAAGTGGGGCAATTTGCCTTTCAATATTACCTGTTGCTTGAGATTATCGTGGAACATTTTTTATTATTTCAGCCCGCAGTCAGGATTTAAACAGTGAAAAGGATTAAACGTCTTGTTCAAATAGATGACTGTCCACTGTGAGGGAGGATGGGGAGCAGTTAGAGAGGAGAGAAGAGGGAGGATATCCTGCCAGGGCTGGGTGACCCTTGACCTTGGATATCCTATTTAAGATACCAGTCTGTTCTCCCCACCGCGAAGGCCATGGCACTTCCCCTGCTGCTGCACTGTGCCAAGGCCTCCTTTTGATAACACTACACTGTAACTGCAAAACCTGACTTTTGGTTCTTGAGTGTCAGTTGTACTTGTTTTTCACTCCATTCGGGGCCTTCACTGGGGAGGTTTATTCTATCCCCTCAGATCCTTCGTGCAAGCCCACACTTCCTGCAAACCCACATCACACTTCCTGCAAACCCACATGTCCCACGTTCACTATTTTAAAAGTGGAGAAATAGAAAAATGTCAGCCCGCGATTTAGAAATGTATTGATTGTCAGCAGCTAGTTTAACCCTGGCAGGCTGTTCTCAAAATGTGATCCACGTAGCTGTGCACCTGGAGGAATAAAGAGTGACAAACACCAAGTAGGAAGGAAGTCAGGGTGGATGGGTCAGTCCAAAAATGCAAGATATAAGACGAACTGTTGTATGAGGATACATTATTTTCAAGGAGATTGGGATTGTTAAAAAAAAACACAAAAATACAAAGGCATATCTGGCTGAATTCATGTAAAAAAAACATGCACATTGATATTTGAACAGATTTTTGTGCCATCTCAAAACAGAAATTAGAATGTATGTCATGTATGAAAATTGGGCAGACCAGGGTCAAGGACATGAATAACAAAGATGTACCCCAAAGCTTGTGGGGTTGGAAATATATATTCATACAAATTTGATGTGCCCGAGCATCATAATGTTCAGCCTGCCAGTTGCCCAAAGGAGTGGGAATGGGCAAAGAGTGAGGATGAATTATGGGCCGAGTCAAGAAACCGAGTTGTGCTGCGAGAAGAAATGGTGAATATAGCATTAGCTACTTATTCACAAAGTAGTGGCTGATTCAACAAAAATCAAGCTCAATTATTTCTCATAACAAACATCTCTGCTGGCACCAGCAGAAGCAAATATACATATTAACTTAATACTTCTTCAAAAATGAAAATTTCCTTGAACCCAAAATGAGAGAAATGCTATACGCTCTTTCAGCCTGAAGAGGAAATGTTTTTCATTCTTTTCCTCTGCACCCATCTCTTATTTTCAATCAAAGGCTGCTTGATGACAGTTTTATGTTGGTTTTAACCGGGGAATTGTTTGTAATATACACTTGCAGAACCATTTCAGAGGCATCTATATTTTATTCGCAACATCTATTTTTCATTAGGAGAGAGTGCTGCATGATCCAAAAGTGTTGTTGTTTTGGCTCAGGAAAGGTGTTTGGAGAAAACATCACCCTGGACCCTTTCACGTGCATCTGGCTGGCAGGAGGTTTAGGCTGGGGAAACAGATTAATCTTCATATTTGGGTTATGCTGCCGGGCACTCTCCCCTTGTTGTGATTTTAAAATGTAATCCTCTTTCGCCATGCAACATAGCCTAAAAAACCCACGGATAATAGTGCAAGTAAAGCCAAGTTCGTCCACATCATCAAGTCACTTCTCCACATAAGTGATTTTAATTGTTTGCCTTGAGGAGCAGGTCCACTTGTTGAATTACACAAAATAATACGGTCTCACCTCATTTGCAGATTCCGCCTACAGAACAAGAGCAGGCCACATGATATGAGATTCAGAGATTGTGTTACTTGGTAGGAATTGGCTGCATTGCGTTTGAGTTGGGAATTGGATGAACTGATGGAAGTGGGCGTGTGCTTCTCTCAGCTTGCAGTAGCGCTGATCATGTGTTAAAAGCATCTTAGATCAACTCTTTAGTTTAGAGGGATGATTACTATCATGCCTGCTAGTCAGTGTGCAAGATCGGATTCCAGTATTTAGCAACAATCAAACTGCCTTACAAGATTTAGTTGCTGAGAGAGATGCTGACAATATGAACATATGGCCATTGTGTGTGTGTGTGTGTGTGCTCTACATTTTTACTCAGTGCGCATTTTCTTTCCAAAATGAGACTCTCTACCATTAGACGACTACAACACCTCATCTCACAAATGGATTGCTGGCATGACAATTAAACCCTATTAAGGAACATCATTAAAGTTAATTAGCTGAAGCATCGTAAGACCTTTACTTGCAAAATAATGACACTTTGATGAAACAGTTTGAGTATTTAGAGAGACACTTATTGACTTCTACCTCACAATTCATTTCTTTCACATTTTGAAAACTCCTAGGTCTGAAACGTGGGTGGTGGGTTAAAACCAATTTAATATATGCATATTAAAAAGTAGGATAAATTGAGAACAAAGTGATAATGGTATTGTACATGCAGTCTGTACTCTAAATGTGAGAGGCGGGTGTTTGAAATATTGAATATGTTTTGACTTCTGGAGATCTCAGCTCACTTATCTTTTATTGGAAGTCTATGAGAAATGACCCTACCTTTCACTTGATTTAATACCGTAATAAATAACATATAATAATAATACATTTTATTTATATAGTGCTTTTCATAGTACTCAGACACTTTACATTAAGTGTCTAATTACATACATAATCATCATATATAAAAGCAATACACAATAATGGTCACACATTAAAAGCAGTTTTGAAAAGGTGAGTTTTGATTTGAGATTTGAATATGGAAAGTTCAGAGCAGTCTCGGATGTGTTTGGGGAGAGAGTTCCAGAGGGAGGGGGCAGCTATGGAGAAGGCTCTGTCGCCCCATGTCCGGTGCTTGGTCCTGAGTGGAAGAGACAGGAGGTTGGCATCGGAGGAGCGGAGCCGACGGGATGGAGTGTGGTGGTGAAGCAGGTCGGTGAGGTCGGAGGGGGCCAGATTGTAGAGGGCTTTATGAGTGATACACGTTATAAAGAGGAGTTTATGGTCTTAATCACTAGTTTCAAGGGTTCCAAACAGCATGATGGTCATTCTGTAAATGATGGTCCTATTTAGAGTAAAATAGACAATGCAGCAGGGTGTGCTTCAGGGCGGGGCTACCTTGTGATTGACAGGTTGCTACCATGACGTTGTCCGGTCTGGGTGTTGTCTGTGTTTTCGTGTTACAACTCTAACCCTTCACAGTGTTGCAAAAAGCCACCTTCTATTGTCTTAATGCTAAACTAAGCTAACTGGCTACTGGCTGAAGCTTCTGATTTATAATACAGTCATGAGAGCGCTATCAATATTCTCATGCAACTCTGCAAGAAAGTGAATCGGTGTATTTCCCCAAATGTTGAACTATTCCTTTTACGTGCAGCATGTATATAGTGTATGCATTGTACTATGGAGTTCATATTGGCTGGATTTGTACTGTGAGTGAAACAGCTGAGAGGAGGTGAGGTGTTATCAAGTCCGGAAAGCAAGACTTCCTTCAAATGAATTCCTGGAAGCTCAGATTGACAAAGACAGGAAGGCAAAGAGTGACGGATGCTAAGGAAGGGAGGGAGGGAGAGAATGAAGGAGGGAGGAAGGGGGGTGGGGAGATAGAGTACACGGATACATATAGGGATGGAGAGGTAGAGAGGAGCGATGAAATGATATAGGGTGGATGAGCAGTAGTGGATAGATGGAAGGATGGATGGACAAAGTGTGTGCGATGGAAAGCTAGGAAGTGACTGGACAGGAGTGCGAGAAGGTTTAGGAAGTGAACAAGGGTTCGCAGGCAGGGAAGATAGGGGAGGTCGGGGTAAGTGTGAAAGAGAGGAAATGGAGGGTCAGCAGGGATACAGAACAATAGACAAGGAGTTGAAGGTGGAACAAGATCGAAGAGGGAGGCAGAGAATGTGGAGAAATGATGAGGGTAATCAAGAGGAAGGTTGTGATGAACCTTCTGCTTCCACTCTTTAAAGTCAATCAGATTGTTTGTTTCCAGCATGCCACCGTGCCCTGCAGTATCCAAGAATGATGGGGTTAAACCACTAGACCAGAAACTCAAGCTAGGGCTGTCTCCTCCTCCGTCTTTTCTTCCTGTATTGATCATTTCTGATCCGGAGTATGCATTCTGTGGTTAAAAATAATGAGAAATCCGTGCAGCGCAGGAGTACGAGATATTTATATTCACTCAATGATCTTCATCAACAGGAATGGGAGACGGATGCCTGCACACTGCTTTGGCTTTCTGTTTCCAAGGTTTCAAGGAAAAGGCTGCGCTGTCCCCGCTGTTATCGCAAAGGGTCGCGGTCACACACAATCACATGGACACACCTCGAATGCATGCTGACATCACACAGACACCAGAACTAAAATGCAATGTAACACTAAAAAGTCTGATGAAATTCACATTCTACAGGATTCGACAGGATGGGACTGGGGCCGGTTCAATAAGAACTGAACCAGCCAAGTTTGGGATTCGTTTCTACTGGGTGGTATAATCCAAAAAACATGTTTGATGATTTCAAAGTAAAATGCCTAAAAATTGCCTCTACATTGTTCGTAAATCTACCTGGAAATTGCAGTGTTTTGGTGATTAGCCAATCGGAGTAAATAGCAATTTAAATAAAACCATCACAGAATGTAAAAACAACCTTCCTCCACTGCTCATTTAATGAAATGATCATAAACTTAAATAAAAACGTAAATGAAATACAAACATACTTCAGTAGGACGGATGCTATTATCACCAGATTTGCAGCACAATGGCATATTGGTGGCTTACACTGTACTTACTAGCACATTGACACCATGCATACATTCTTTTTTTACCACACTTTTCAGCTCATTGTCAACCCACCACATAAAAACGATATATCTATATATCTATAGATAGATAGATAGATAGATAGATAGATATACATACACATACACATACACACAATAACAACCTGAGGCCTGGTAAAAACAATCGGTGCCACCAAAGAAGAATGAAAGGGAGATTTTAACTTTTAAGTGTTAAAAAGTGTTATGATGTGGGGAGTTTCACGACCGAAATGCAGACTCAGACAGCAAAGTTCTATTTCAAAACCAAGGTTCGTTTATTTCTCTCAGTCAAGGGAAAAAACAGGAAATGGACAAAGTCAATAGGAGGCGTCTCCACGCCTCCTATTAACAGGGTGGATCCTCATGGATTGCGGGAGCTTGAGCTTGACCGTGACCGGGTTGATAACGGAGACAATGGGGAACGGGCCAATGAATCTGGGAGAGAGCTTCTTGGATTCAGTGCGTAGGGGTATGTCCTTGGTGGAAAGCCAGACCTGTTGGCCGGGAAGATAGGTGGGGGCGGGTGTGCGGCGGCGATCAGCCAGACGCTTGTTTTGTTCGGAAGAACGAAGTAGGGCGGCACGAGTCTCTCCCCAGACTCTTCTGCATCGGCGCTGGTTGATTTGGACAGACAGGACGGAAATCTCGACCTCTTGGCTGGGTAGAAGGGGAGGTTGGTAGCCAATGGAGGCCTCGAAGGGGGAGAGACCCGTTGCCGTGGAGGTATGGCTGTTGTGTGCGTGCTCTATCCAGGCCAAGTGACGACTCCAGGAAGATGGATTTGCCGCCGCTACACATCGGAGCATGGCTTCTAGCTCCTGGTTCAGCCTCTCGGTCTGCCCATTGGTCTGGGGGTGAAAGCCGGAGGAGAGGCTAGCAGTGGCACCGAGGCTGCGGCAGAACGCCTTCCAAACTTGGGAGGAGAACTGAGGGCCCCGATCAGAAACAATATCCATAGGGATGCCGTGGAGTCTAAAGACATGTTGAACCAACAAGTCTGCGGGCCGACGGGAGCTTGGGAAGAGGAATAAAGTGAGCCGCCTTGGAAAACCGGTCCACGATGGTCAGGATGACCGTGTTGCTCTCGGAGGGGGGAAATCCGGTGACAAAGTCCAATGCCATATGCGACCAAGGCCTGTGGGGAACCGGCAGAGGTCGTAATAGTCCGACAGGGGGTCTGTGCGAGGCCTTGTTGCGCGCACAGGTGGTACAGGCTAAGACGTAAGCTCGGGTGTCATTGTCCAAAGATGGCCACCAGAAGGAGCGCCGGAGCCAGTTGATTGTACGTCTTATCCCAGGGAAATACAGCAGAGTTAGACATAAATCCTCACAAAAAGACAAACAGAAATTGCATTGACTGACATTTTGTTGCAGCAAAACATAAGAAATTCACTTAATTAATCATTTTGTGAAATCATAATGCCTGTAACACATTTATCACAACCTCTCATTTTCAGTATCCATTCATGCCACTCAACAGGCTCCAACTACGCCAGAAAGAAAACAGTTTTCAGTGGAAAAAAAGCCCTTCAATTGTTATTCAACCATGTCAATGACTTTCCCCCTCAACCTGAGTGGGCCGCAATTATCCAGCAATTTTCAGCACACTTGTAGTCTGATAAATCTAGTCCTGTCCACAGAAAGTCCCCTGTTTATCATTTGCACATAATAATCAAAATTTTGCGGAACTTAATTTATTCCTTCTAATATCGAAGCATTTGAGGAGGGTTTTCCTAATTTGAAGTTGCTTCCTGTAGTAATTTATACCTTCATAGTTTGATTTGTAACATCTTAGTTTTGGTGATGTTTGCAGCTCTGACCTGCTCTTTATTTAATTTGCAGAACAAACTCATACTCATAAACCTATTAACTGATTCATGCAACTTTAGCCTCCGTCTTTTAGCACAATACCATGTATGTAGCCATCAATTGTATATTAAAGACTCATTTTACAAGAACGTTGTTATGAAATGAGACAGCTTGAGACAGTATTTTACCAACTCATGAAGCTAGCATTCGCTTAATTAGCTACGAGCTACGTCTAATTAAATCAGCGAGTGACAGTTGCCATTAAAGCTGGCAAAACCCATGACCGCCAGCTAGAAATGAGAAGTTGCTTTTGTCTACGTGTCTGAAGTGAATTGTTTCAAAACTTACAATGTATGGATCATAAGCTGGCATTGTTATCGATGTAAACTGCAGGTGTGCAGTGAAGAGAAGGGAAAGCTTGACAGGCCTAGTACTTAGGGGGACAATAGCAAACGGTCAGTTACTTTCTTGGGCACAATGTTATCGTAAGGGATAGAAATGGTGACGAGCACTATGAAAATAATAAATGAACCGGGAATACACTGGACTATTCCTGAGGCTGCTTAATATATACTATTGGGAGATGATGTTACAATATGTTAAGTTAATTTTAATTGGTAATATCACATATCAGAATATAATGCTGCCGATCTTCAAGCTTGTCAATATTTGTTAAGTGTTTGTATGGCAAATGTAAGTAATAACATCATGTTGCTAATGCTTTATAACACCTTCAATTGACTAAAAACTCATTTTTATTGTGGAATAACTAACTGTCCAGCACACTCCCGCCTGTTATTTGGCATCAGCTTAGAGCAATAAGTTAATTAACAGAGGAGCGTGGCAAATATTGTATTACCCTATTCCCCTTTTTGTTTAATCCCAGTAAAAAGGGGTTTAATGTTGGCTTCCTCTCACCTTGTCTCCAGTGAGATGGAAAGGCCCGGTCAACTGAGTGTCCAAGTGACGAGAGTAGGAACTGCCTTTTCCCTCCGTGCACTGCTAATGACAAGCAAATAACACAGGAAACGACCAGCCCCAGCTCCCTGCAATTAGGTCACCGTCACACATGCACACACACCCAACACACACAGTGCTGCTGACGACATCATGTTGTGTGTGTGTGTGTGTGTGTGTACAGTAAAAGCTGCAGCTGTTACAGGACGGGCTCACTGGAGAGACAGACAGAAAGACTGTCTTCTTGTTTCATAGTGTGTTCCAAGGTGTGGGCTGGGAGAAGCAACAGCAGCAATGTGTGCAAAGCTGGCAGTGATAGGACTGAGCATGTGGGGATCATTGAAAACAATAAGCTGCTTGGTCACTGTAACAGCTAAATGACATCATGAACCTCCTTGCAGTTTAACAAAATCACTGAGATCCATCAGCCTCCAGACAAACAAACCAACTACAGCTCCTAATTGACAACACTGACCATAGGCCTTTACATACTGGGGCTGTGACGAATAAACAACACGTAAATGCCAAACGTTAACAGGCAGCAATGCAAATTTGCAAAAGTTGCAGCAATGGTTTGAATAGATTTGGGCAGGCATAGGACCAACTACTGGGTTTGGGATATATCCGTTCATCATTGACGTTCGCGTCCATGTAATCGGTTGATGCCTTGTTGTGAGAGACGTCAATTACGTGACTTTTGGGTGTGCAGTCTTTCTTAAAAACATTCTCATACTTCAACAGTTATCCCCCAAAATTTGATTTTCTTGATTTGCAAAATAAAAAGGCAACAATCGTTCTTGAAGTTTAAAATAAAAAGCATTCTTAGTAATAATTCATTAAGAGTTCAGCAGTGAAAAACTCAGCTAAGCTGCTTCAGTGGGAGGTGGGTGAGGTTTCATCAGAATGAGTGACAGTACAGGCAACAGAAACATATAAGCCCACAACTGTCATTACGTTTGGTCTCAAATGTTGCTAGACTCATATTGGTGGACAGTGTGTGACATCATCTTTGTTCAAATGAGCCCGCCCACTTCAAAGAAAAAGCACAGACAAAAACACAAATACAGAAGATATAACCTAAGCTGTTTTAACTTTGGCAGAAAGTGTTGTGTTCATGTCTTCTAATACTTTTAAATTGGGCATTGTCACTCTGTGCTTCTTGTCCAAAGCCTCTCTAGATTAGCAGGTGGAATATTCACAACACACCCACATCAGGATTACCACTCAGTGGCGTTGTACAGCCGTGAAAAAAGAGAACAAAGAGTGCATTAGAGAGAGAAGACACAGCTGGCACCAGGTGCTGCTCCAAACAGGCCCTTCATCTCTAAACCCCATGTTTAGATTTGGCACTGTCACTCCGACCATGACTGAGCCTATTTCCCACCAACCAACTCTAACACACACACACACACACACACACACACACACACACACACACACACACACACACACTCACACAGACACATGTAGTGGGCAGGCCAGACCCGAACAGTGGGGCCAAAGCAGCAGTCTGTATACGCTGTGATAGCGATTAGTCACGTCTAAGGCCAAATGGCCATGTCAGAGATTCAGAGAAAGGGTAAAAAAAGAAGAGGAATAGAGGAGGGAGAGAAAAGGATAGATCTGGATAAAAGAAAAAAGACAGGAGGGATTGATCAGAGAGACAGAACTGTTGCCTGAGAGACATAATGAGCAAGCCACATAGTATGAAATAAAAGAGAGAAAGAGGAAGAGAGAAGGGGCCTATAGGGAAATGAGAGGAGATAGAGACTGAGCGATAGAGTTTGGATAGAGGAGAAATAAAGTCAGCTTGATATGTGTGTGTGTGTGAGAGAGAGAGAGAGGCTGTCAGTTTAATTGATGCTGTGACAGCCTGACCATTTATTTTAATGGTGGTGTTTTGCAGCGCTCCATCACGGCCCGACACTCGCCTCTTATGTTGAACAAGTTGCTGGATTTTGTTTCTTTTTTTGGCAGATGAGAGCGGGTGAAAGTCAGAGTTACAAAGCAACGTGTGTGTGTGTGTGTTTGGGTATGCTATCTTTACGGCGTGTTTGTTCATTCTGGGAAGACGGGTATAAATGTCTTGGAGGATGTGTAGGTGTGTGAACGGGAAGCTGGAGAAGTGAGTGTGGGTCTGAGTTTTACACACAGGCGCAGTTAACACGTGTGTTATATGTGCGTGCGTGTGTTTGGTGTGTGTGTCCTTTGCACTACATCCTGCAGGATGGATTGTTTCCTCGTCCCTTTCCTGCTTCATCTTATTTTAACCCATCAGCAAGACTGGACAGAGGAAACACACAGTTACACAACTGTCCACTTCTCACTCACTCACACGCACACACTGACACACACACACACGCACACACACGCACACACACACACACACATGCATACCCACTTAGAAAAGAGCACACACCTAAATTCACCTTGACATGCCCACACAGACCTTCTCTACCACACATTGAAAAACCACAACCTTTCTTTAGAGACATAATAATACGCAAATACAATTTTACAAGAGATTGATGCTGCTTTGTATAGAGATGCACATACTCTTACGCTATACACACACACACACACACACACACACACACACACACACACACACACCTACACACAACAGGCACATATCACACACACAAACAGCATAGATCTGGTCAGCTGTAAAATAAAGATCGTCTAGATTTAAATTGCTTTGGTTCAGTGTGTTGTGATATTGAATCTGACACCAATAAAACACAGCAGTAAGGTTCTGTATATCGTTGTTATTAAAGTGTTTATTTGAAGGCATGCACACACTACAGTAAACACATACACTACAGTATCAGTTGTAGACTTTATATAAAGTGTTGTTTACTGAAGTGGAACTGGCTTATAAACTGATCTATAACAACTTTCGCTTCGGTGAAGTCTGAAGCTGCCGCTCCACCGTCAACGTCAATGTTTCGACACCTGTTTGCAGTACGGAGAGCAATAGTTACCATTTACAAATTTGACTGAAGTTTATAAAAGGCAGGAATGATTTTCTGAAATGTAATCGCTGCACAAATATAATTCGATGCATAATGGAAGTCAAAGTATTTCCAGAAACAAGTTATTGCTAAAAGATCAAAGAGGAGCACAAACAGGGAGGGGAGTAGGAGGGGGCTGGGGGCTCATTAAGAGTTCGCCTTCATGAAGAGCAAATTAGAAACTTTCATTCTGCAGACAAAATGTCGGGTGAGATAGAGACAAAATAATTGTTAAAATGTGTGTGTGTGCATTAAGGTGTGTATGTGTGTGTGTGTGGTGGTGGGTGGGTGGGGTGGGGGGGGGGGGGTTTGCAAAGAAGCTCAAAATGACTTTTTAATCACATCATTAAAAGGACTTTGAATTATGAATTTCTTACAATGGATCTTGGGTCTTTAGGCGCGAGAGCAAAATGAGAGAGGGATATTTCCTCTTCCTTTCTTGGAGAATGAGTCCAATGAGGGCCATTGCTCTGCAGCCATTGCGTGTGTGTGTGTGTGCGCGTGTGTGTGTGTGTGCGTGTGTGCGGGAGGGTTGTGTGGAGGTGGGGCTCAGCGTATTAAAAGGCAATCAAGGATGGCGAATAGACCTTGATGAACAAAAGCAGGAGAAAATTAAGAAAACAGCAGACGATCAAAATTGACTGTTCCCCAAACCCCGTCCTCTGAACACCAATTCCAAAATCAAGCCGTTCTCACTACTGACTCGTCAAATACGCTTGTTCAGCGCCCATTGGCATCTGAGCTCGACGCACTAGGTAACCTTCTAGCGTTAGCTTTCAACGGTGTGTCAAGTTAAGCTTGTTACGTTCTGTGTCCTTTCAAAATAACGTCTGTACCCATAGGACGTTAGGTTTAGGCAACAAAAGACTTCGTTAGGTTTAAGGAAAGAGCATGGCTGAGATGAACTTTACTTTCTAGTGACTCACACTGAGGTTGGCACAGGAGTGAAGGTGGTTGCATATCTGACCGACAGCACCCCTCCCCCAGGCAGATTTGGCAGGAGTTTGTGTGGTAGAGAGTGAGTGAGAAAGGGAGGAGAGGTGGAGGGAGATAAAGAGCAATTGAAGATCTGAAAGAGAGGAGGGGGAAGTTAGATATGCACTGTTTCCGCCATTACTTTTTTATCGTGCCCCTTTCTCTGTTGTTGCTCTCTGTGCAGAGGACAACTCACTCAGTGGAAATCAAATGTTGATCAAGAGAAAATTGCGTTGGATGGGGGCGAGGAAACAGGAAAGATACACCCAAAGAAACCCCACAGGAGCAGTCAGGAGGGAGGGAAAATAGAGAGATATAGACAGTGGGAGGATAAGGAGGTAGAGAAAAAGTGAGATGGAGGACAAGAGAGAGACAGCGTAGAAAAGAGGAGGAGATGAGAAAATGTGGCTTGATCTCAGAAACAGAGAACAGAATCAAAGTAACACACCAACGCACACACATTTGCATGTACGCCCTCTTTCTCACTCACATGTACACTAGCACATTTGTTACATTCACACACGCACGCACGCACGCACACGCACGCACGCACGCACGCACGCACGCACGCACGCACGCACGCACACACACACTCTCTCTGGCTATCTCTTGATGTGTTGAATGCTATTAGTAGTTGACACAAGGAGGAAACGGGTTCAGTGGGGAAACACAAACAAATGGAGAGAGAAGAAATTGGCCGTCGTGTTGCACTGCACTACTCCTCCGCAAACACCTCAATTCTCTCATTACACTCTATTATGGTGGCCATCCACAGACACAAGAGTTCCTCCAGCACGGGTAATAGGAAATCAAGTCAGCCCTCCATTGTGCATTGTCCACCATCGGTCCCAGCGGCGGTGGACGCTGGTTGGGCTCAAACCAAGCAGACACACACACACACACACGGCAGAGATTGGAATCGATTGGGAACATTTGTGAGGTTTTAGTGTTTCTTCTCAAATAATTTGTCTTCATGGAGCTAAATACAGTCAAAAGGAGCAACCAGTCATGATTTAAATTACAAGAGTTACAAAAAGCTATGATGCTATGATAAGCTATGATGTATTTTACATTCAAACATGTCATTTATAGATTTTACATCTAGTTTTGTAATGTTGTTAGTCAATATAGTGTCACCTTGGTAATCTCAAATTTCTGAATTCTGTTACATTTTGTGATTCCAATGATTTTTTACCAGCCTTTCTCTCTCCTTGGGCGAAAATATGCGAAAAGGTCTTTGGAAACTGGAAGTCTCACCCTTCTCCAGTCTCCAGGTCTATTCATTTTATCTACAGCACATTAACTTTGCAAGTGTAAAAGGAAAGTGAAGTGTTGAACCGTGGGATAGGTGGGATTCCTAAGAGCCTGCAGGACTTAATTCTGGCTTCACAGTACTGCAGTGTGCATTCAGTCAATAAAGGAGGAGAGTCTCGTAGTCTGCAGGTGAACTTCCCTAATTCATTTCATTCTCATGGCGGCCATTGTGATTTACAATAGATATAACAGGGGTCGGAAACCCAGAAGTGAAACAGATGGCAAAGGGCAAAGACAGATTTTGGAAAACTTTAAAATATAATTCCACGACCTTTATGTTAGTTTCCATACAGTCTTGTCCTATTAAAATCCAATTATAGTAAAAGCAGTATGATTGATTTTTTTTTGGCCGTAGAATGGCGAACATGTTAGCAAACAGTTGGCAACAGACAAAACAGCAACATTATCATTCATATGGATACATATTTCTGTCCACATGATGAATTAAAGTCCAATATTCACTTTCCGTTTAACTCTGGTCTGATTTTCACCAACGCCAGAGGGACATATCTGGCTCTTTAAGTTTTTTTAGAAAAGTACGTGGCGATTTTTCTTGCTTAAATCATCTGTCTGCTGAGGCTGAAAGCAGGGTTCATGTGGCAATCAGAATCTTACGCTGGACTTCGACGAATATGACTTCGATATTTGTGTTTATTTGCGTTAGACAAGCCGGAGAGGAGGGAGGCTTACCTCCATCTAGACACCAACAACGTTTCATCAACCGTGGCCAAAATAACCACTGCTGCTGCTTTGTACATGTTGTACGCTGATAGGCTTTCCCGACACAGCAACAGCTAGCTAGGTGTCAACATCACCGAACAGTTTGACATTACTGGTGTTCATCCACCAAGTAGAGTTTCACAAGCTCAACACTTTAGCCTTTTTCTTATTTTCATTCGTCACCAAGCTGTGTAATATTGTCCTTTTTAAAAATGTCTTTATTTCCTCTGCCTTGCTATGATGTCCAACAAATTCAGCATGTGGGCTGAATGTTTGGCGGATGAAGTATTGTGTTCACTGTTAATGGTCTCAACAAAAGCTTAAAACTCTGCTGGAAATGACATTCTTCCCCTCTCTGTCCCTCTGCCTGTCTTACCCTCTTCTTAGCATGCATTGACACAAACAGGGACATTTAGCTCTGGGTGTAATGCAATTTGTAACACAAACCTGAAACCTTAATACGTCTAAAAGCCACAATCATACAAGGCAGCAACGACACAAAGTCTATTGCACGAATACATACAAATGGGCCATGACTAAAAGGGAGGTCGATTTCAGCCACTCTCTCACCATCTTGGCAGGTGTTTATATGAGCAGACCCTGATAATGCAGCTGAGTAGAAAGGCAAGGTTAAAGAACAAGAGAAACTCACAATTAGCTGATGAAAGAGTTTGAGTGTTTTAGTGCAGAACGTTCCTGGTGAGAGAGTGGTTATGAAAGCAGTGCTAAAAGCTGTGATTTGGCCCAGTGTTACAGATGACAGCATCTCTAAAATCCCCTACTGCATCTGTCAACGAAGTCGAACAGCTTTAACCCTGTCACATTATTTTATTGTTGCTGCTTTTCAAACATACGGAAATACAGATATACTGCAGTCTGTCACCTTGTTAAGAAACATAGCAGAAGTCAAGTAAAATCATTCTCCACGAGTCTTCCCTTTGACTTCGGTGCTGTTGGGTAGAAATAGATACATTTTCTCCATCACTTGTGAGAAACAAGCCTTCAGTGTGGATCAATGACACTGAGAAGACAGGGCTTTGTTTTCAAAGAGATGTCAGTGTGGCTGCGGCAGAAATCTGGACCGTTTGTGTTGTGTTCTTAGATTGGACTTTGTGTGAATGCTTAGACTGTGTAAGTGTGTGTGTGTGTGTGTGTGTGTGGGAGGGAGGGGGTATTAGGTGGGTATTAGCACAGAGGAAATGGAGAACACTGAGATTTGGTTACAAGCAACTTGAGAGCTTTGAGAAAGAGCTCAAGAGAGAGAGAGAAAAGATATGAGAGTAAAAACAAAGAGCATGGAGTGGGAGAGCACGATGGTAGGCGGGTTGATTCTGACGCAAGGGGGTAAGAATAAAAGCTGGAGATAAAGAAAGAAAGAAAGGGAAAAAAAAGTGGCAGGGACAGCTGAAGGAACACAGAAAAAAATAGGAGAAATAAGCATATGAGAAAGAAGAGAAAGGATTGGAAAGCAAGCAAGAAAGACAAAAAAGAAAATAATAAAGAAATAAAGTAAGGAACAGCTGACAGTGGAGTATGTGGCCAGCAGCTAAATGAATGAGTCATAACTCGGCTTCATGAGCGAGTATGTCTCTTGACCTATCGACATTCACATTGCAGCATGTAATCCCCGCACATTGATTGGCTGACCTCCTGAGCTGCCTGATTGTTACCTCTCCTCATTGTTTTAGCATCCGAGCTCCTATATATTCCTAAAGCTCTCCCGCGCTGCCTCTCAGAAACCGCCCCCCCCCCCCTTTTTGCCATCAACAATGAGCTTCCACAAATGAGTACAAAGGTCAGGATTTGTTTATGCATGCGGCAGGACTGTAGAGTGCACATATATATCCAGCAGAACAGCAAAATGTCAATTTGAAAATGCTGAAAGTTTAAAATCAACTTGTCAACCTAGAAAAAATGTGTTTGACCCCCTTTTCACAATATGTGGTTGTTATGCCATGTCTTCATTAGCGGATACGGCAGTCACTGTTGGCTTAAAATCCAGTGGGATGCCCTATAATGTATTGGGATTATCATTGTTAAATATTGTTACCCAACCTAATGTTTTACTCTCCCCTATCATTCATCATTTTTTTTTGTCTCTGACCACCCCGATGAATATAAATCTACTGAACCTTTAGCTCTTTTTTGATCTCCACATGTATCTGAGAGGAATATCTGGCTCTTAGGTTGCTTGTTGTTACCTTTGCCTGCTATTTGGTCTGTAGGGTAGTTATAGCATACAGCCAGTTCTTCATGGCTTGTTCACAGAAAATACTTGCCATCTACTGATAAAAGTGAACTCTTTTTTTTCATTCAAAATTCAGTCACCAGACATCTTGTCTAAAGTATTATGTTCCACAATGTTCTTCATTTCTAAAATCATTTTCAATACATATCGTAACTTGTTTTTCGTACACAACCAGTTTCATATGAAATATACAGAATACTGGGATTTGAAATTGCTGTGTCTCTTCAGTCAGTTGATTTAATGTCCACCCATAAGCACATGTGTTTTTTTATTATATTGATAAAAGTACTATTAAAAGGATAAAACAAGTTCCTTGGAGAAATATCTTAAATTATCCTTTTCATCTCAACCGGCTGGTGTTTTGATTGACATTTATGAGGCTAGTTTGTTATGGATTCACTTAAAATGTCCTACAAACATCCTACAAAATTTAACACCACTCCACTACTTATTAATATTGTGATTTCAAGTGATTGACTGTTCTTTTCATCTAAGAAAGGAGGGAAATGTCCTTTAGATAATCTGAGTAAACTTTCTATAGAGAATACATATCGCAGCTGTCTTCACAGACGTCTTGCACCCCAGAGGATTCTTATTTAGGCTTTAGTTTGTTCCCAGCAAGGAACATGCAGATTCAGTCCGCCTGTATGCTACTTGTCTCCAACTAAATGGGAGAATCATCCTGCTTCTGAATCAATGACCAATTTCATGCACCATGCTGACATTTAACCAACAGAGCCAGAAAGGTTAATAGAATTCCATATGTACGCACAGACGGCCTGTACAGTGGCCGATTGTATCGTAATGCTGCTTAGCAGAAAAGCCAAACTAAAGGGTGAAAATCCTCCTCCAACTAAGCCTTATCAGCACATTCTCACACAAGGCACACTAGATGGGAGTGCATTAGATTAGCCTCTTTGGCTTTCTGTCTGTCTGTCTACCACCTGCCTTTACACAGACTACTCATATTTTGTTTTGTCTCCCTGACTGCCATATTTATTCTGACTCTTGGATCATCTTACTCTCAATTTTCTTTAGCTTCTGTCTCTTTTTCTTCTGCAAATCTGTCTTCCTCACTGCCTTTCTGTTTGTCTGTCTGCTTGTGCATCTGCCCGTCCTTGTATTCAATGTGTCTGTCTGCCACCTCCCTGCCTTTCCCATCCTATCTGTCATGTCTGTGCAGCAGCACAAGAAGACATACCACCACCCTATGTGGTCCAATCCTTCAACCAACCTCCTCCTCTGTCTTTTTACTCTCCACTCCAGGTTCCCTCCTTTGCTAAAATACTGATCTATTGGTTATACCTCATGCAATTTCAGCATCAGCTCACAAGGATGGCTTGAATCAGCATAGCTGGATGGGAGCAGTGTCTGTTTGCCAATGTTGCCGAGCCCCAGTAGCCCTAGTGATGAGAGCAGGGTAGACACTGGGTCCTGACTACTGTAATGCAGCCGGACAGCTTATACGAAAACACAATTACCCCAACACAAGAGAGGGGTGCTCGCCTTGTTGCTCTGATCCACTGGCTGGCTGGAGAATAGACAGGACGCAGCCAGAAGAGGGGGATACACACAACCACATGGGGTGCACACTTTAAGTGAGGTAGAATGGCCATTTAGCAATTCTTGGAATGCCGGAACAAGCTCTTCAAGGTTTCAGGTAATTATACACCAATGAAATATAATAATTAATAACATATTCATTACACATTTCTGTCAACATATGCAACCTCAATCCTCCACACTGGTATTTTAGTAAAAGATTTAACTAGTTTTGTGTGGCGGTTTCTAGGTTTGGACCCAAAAGCAGACAGACAAGGGGAGTACAATAAAGTGAAAGGTTTATTGCAGGGATAATGGTTGATGAGAATGGCAAGAGGTTGGAATGGAGCAGCGGAGACCGAGGGTAAGACGACAATGGTGGATGACTGAGCCGAGCAAGGCAGGGCGGGGTGTGAGCGTGGCAGGTTGGGGAATGAGCTGGCGAGGCAGGCAGGCTGGGGAACCGGAGTGGATGATCCTGGAGGCAAGTACGACTAACTACCATTGTGGTTGCAACAATGGGGTAGATGCACTGCTGAGTTGATGAGAAGATGGAAGGCAGCTGAGCAAAGTGGACAGATGAGGTGAATGAGCCGTAATCAGGAGGGAGGCGAAAGGAAACCAGGCAGGAGCCATGCCAACACCAGACACAGAGACAGGTTAAAAGAGACACAGAGGAAGAGGGAAACATTGGGAAACACAGGGGAAAACCGGATGCACGGTGAACTGCCAGGCTTGCCAGATGGTCCCTATTGAGGGAGGGGTCCAAGATGAGCTGACAGGATGTTCAACTCCACTCCTCAGGGCCTTATCCCTCCCAGTTCACGAGATACTGACCCCGATGGCGTACGTCCAAGATCCGCTGGACAGTTTAGGGAGGGTGGTCGGAACAGCTGGAGCGCAAAGTGGACTGATGGAGACATGCTTCAACTGGGAGACATGGAATTAGGGATGAATCTTCAAGGAACAATGTAAATTGAGTCTAATGGCAGAATAATTGATGATAGAGTCCATTTGGAAAGGCCCAATGTAACAGGTTGTTAGCTTCTTAGACTCAGTTTATAAAGGAATGTCTCTGGAAGAAAGACAAACTTTCTGACTGGCTGGTCCGGTGCGGGCATCCTTCCACACCTTGCGACAGTGGCAAAGATGGGCTTGGACTGAGGATACAGCGATTTCATCCTTCTAGACTGGGAACAGAGGTGGCGGATAACCACCGGAGCATTCAAAGGGTGACATCCCTGTGGCAGCACTGGACAAGGAGTTATGGGCATATTCAATCCAGGGAAGATGATTGCACGGAGGAGGGATTCTGGGCTGTGACACACTGAAGCGCAGCTCCCAGGTCTTGGTTGACCCGTTCTTTCTCTCGATTGGTCTATGGATGATATCCTGAAGAAAGACAGATGCTCCAATAGCTAGAGAGAAAGCCTTCCATACCTGAGACTTGATACAAACCAGGTGGTAAGCATTACGGAGGTTGAGTTTAGAGAAGATGGTGGCTCCCTGTAATGGTTCAAAAGCTGAGTTGATTAGAAGAAGGGGTTATTTGTTGAATCACCCGTGCGTGAGGTTAAATCAGGAGAGAGCCCGGAGGAAACCAGGTCGGAGCCACGCCTACACCACAACACAGAGACAGACAGGGGGAAAAACAAGAGACACAGGGGAAGAGGGAAACACAGGCGAAAACAGGAGGCAGGACCTGCTCGTGACAGCAGCTTTAGTTAGGCTAATATGGGAACGTTGACAGACAAAAGGAGGTAGGGTCATGTTGAAATTCAGCTGGTGATATCTTTAAAGACAAAGCACAGTGTCGGACAAGGCATCAATATCAACCTACTTTAACGTCACAATAACCTGATGACTATAATTCTTACACAGTTATTAATACCAAAAGAGTTACACCCTTAGAGGTCGAACATGTATCATATGACATTGCTGTTGAAGATGTCAGTGTTACCAGATAATCTGCAGGAAAGACTGAAGATACTTCTGCTAAAGTAGAGAATTACACAGAATTTCATTACATAATTACCAAATAAAGTGTCAGATTCACCTCCCTCCTCCTCCACGGAGCCTACGCTCGATTTCTATGACCTGCTTGCCCACACATGACCTTTCTGTTTCTGTCTTGTGCTCACTCTCTCGCTGTCTCTCCCTTGCTGTCTCTTTCTCCATCTGTCTCTCTGAAAACATTTCGTCAAAGTATGTTAAAATGTTATTAAATCAACCCTTTTTGAGACTCTTCAGGATGAGGGCTGACCTGGGTTGACCCTTTCACGTTGCCTGTCGACATAATCTGCGTCACTGTAACTGTCTGAATGGTGTTTTAGTGAGGAGGTATGGAGGGCTATCAATGCCTAGTTGTAAAGTCCTGCTGAATGTACTGTTTTGAATAGGCTGCAGATGAATGTCCGCTCTCTGCTTGACAAGTGTATTTTACAGCTTCATTCAGGGCAGAGGCCTTTGTGATTCGTGAAACAAACGTTTGTTAAGAATCCAACCTGACAGAGGCATGTACAGGGAACAGCTGTTCTCCTCCACACATTTAGAGAACATAACGTCACATTACTACTGACAGCGTGCAAAATCAATTGTAAAAACCTGTAAAACATTAATGGAAACACATGCATCACAATCATGTCCTCTGTGTCAAACTGGATCTGTTTCCACTGGCTACCTTTCAGTGTTACCAGTGAAATGTGCTGCCACTTTTTAGCCAATAACAACATGGTTCTAAGATGGGTTGGCATTAACTTTTGACAGTCATGATGCCCACAGTATGTACCCTAATGTCTGAAGTGATTCATTGACTTTTTCTCGAGTGAGGTTGACATTTTTGTAAAATGTTTGAACACCTATATAGGATGGATTGCCATGTAATTGACATGGTTTCAAGGTTATTTATTGCCCCTCATGTCCCTCACAGGATAATTAGTGATTCCTCGACTTTTCCATTCAGCGCCATCATCAGGGCAAAATTTTAATTTCCACGGAAATTTGGTTTATGACCAAATAGTGACCAACGTTGATGGCTGCAGGTCAGCTGTTGCTAATGTGACGGCCCTTCTATCTGGTTCCTCTGCTGTGTCTGTGCTTTCTATCTGGCTGTGGACTTGATTTGAGAGTAATCAATGGCATGGGAGAACTTTTACACTGTAACATAAACTTACAAACACCAGTGGACGAGTTTTCGTAGTTTCAACAAATCCATTTCATCCAAATCGAGTCTTCAGCATAGTGGGTCTCGTAAATTTCATGAGTGGCATTCTCCCAGTTTAACTTTCATTCATTTCATATCTAATCTTGTCAACACAATATAATTGAAAGTGGACACATTTTGTAGGCTACAGCTGTCAGTAAGTCATCAAGTTACCATATTTGGATTGTGAAGGAGTGAGGTGGAGATGCTGAGTACGAAATCGTTATGATGCTGAATTGAAGACTTGAATCTAGCAACTAAGACCATAAACTCAGGATTACAATGTTTACAAATCAAGTCATACAGTTGGATTTCTTCTTGCAACCAGAGGAGTTGCCCCCCCGATGGCCAATCGAGAGAATGCAAGTGTAAGGCACTAATCCCACATAAATGGTTGGATGACATTGACCTTGTGTCAGTGATGGGGTAGACATTTCTTGATATTTGGGTTGAGCAAACACACTTAATATATATAAATTCTTAATATTGAGTTCCACAAATGCATTTTTTGTGAAAGCAGTGCAACATGTTTAATTAATGAATGCATTATTGTTTGGACCTGCTGAGGTGCGTGAAGGACTCTGAAATGAGAAATATTTGGTTGCTATTGGAAAACATCACAAATAAGGTGTTGCTGTGAGATACTACCGGCACGCACAGCATGAACAACCAAGAAAGTGTCTGAGACACAGTGTACAAGGACAGGGAGACCTACTATCCCGTCAACGCCCTCTCTGAGTCACTGACTCAACTTAGAGAAAACTACAAAGCACCTGTAACAAAAACCTGGTTGTTCAAAAAGAAAGGATGAAGAGAAGGTGCAGCTAGAGGCAGATGGGGGAGGATGGGAATCGGAGGGCCATTCCCTTTTCGGGGAGCTTTTCTGTTTATACTATGTTCCATCTGTATCGTGTTACAGCTCGGTGCCTGTGTCCGCCAAGAGAGGCTTAACTAAAAAAGTCAAAGAGAGAGGGAGAGGGAGAGGCCCAGCAGGGAATACCGGGTCACAAAAGATTTACTTCACCCCTATCCAGGAACCAGTTTTTCATGCAAGAACAATACATCCAGTAGAAAAAGAAATGGAGCGAGATAGGCAGGGCCAGGTGGGGGGGGAGGAAGACGGAGGATTGATGACACAGAAAGGAGAGATATAGAGAGGAGAAGGAAAAGGTAAGGAGTCCCAGAGTTCAGTCTCAGGGGGGAGGGGGGGGTCTCGCGGCTGGCATTGGCTTCAAAGGCATTTCGAAATTGAAAAAGCGAATTCAGAGCAGGATGGGATGAGATGGAAAGGCAAGAGGGAACGAAGGAGAGAAGCCGTGAGGAGAGAGACAGACGGAAGAAAGAGAGAGACAAAGAAGAGGGGAGAAAGGTGAGGGTCCCCAAGGATGAGTTCCGCATTTGAATTTGAAATTGGAAACGGAATGGCAGGTCACTGCTCAGCATTGCAGCTAATGCTACGATCTCTCTATGAGAACGTTCTCTCTGTCCCCCTTCCTCCCTCCCTCCTCTGTGTTCTGAGCAGTGCAGATGGTGCAGTGTTCGCCCGCAGATATTAAGAAACCCAGGAGACCAAGCGCATGAGAATGTACTCTATTCTCCGCTCCCTTTACAGCCATTCAGCGACGCACTCATATCCACCAGAGAGCCATGCAGGCAGACTGAAACTATCACTCAAATTGCTTGGGGGATGAATCCCATGATCTCCACTGTTTTACACACATACTGAACATATGCTGGTGTACTAGTTGATCACAAACGTGCATACTCAAAGAGTACTGCCATGTCCTCTCACACACAAGCTTGTCAGAGGCTCCGGAGTCTCGTACCTTGCAATTATGTGGCTATGATGTCATTGATTTTCTGCACTGGTTGGAAGCTGCACGATGCCGAGCGATTAGAAAGTGCTGGAAAGTGCCTCGCTGTGTGGAATACTAATATGCTCATTTGTGAGCAGTGGCTAAAAGGGAAATGTGTTTTTCCATGCACCCCCCCCCCACCCTAATGTTTACCTCAAGACTGAAGGAAAGACCGACCGACTGACTGACTGAGTGAGTGGCAGGCTGACTCAGCCCTGACAGACATGTTGGATCCTTGCTGACTGACAGGCCGATAGACCGGCCCCGGGGCCCTGAGTGGACAGAGAGGGGGAAGAAAAGGAATGATGAGCATGTTTTCGCTGAAAGGCATTGATAGGTTTCATTTTAAGTAAGATGTCCACCATTTGAAAAATAAGTGGCAGCTACTCTCGCAATGATTGATTGTGGAAAAGGAAATCAAACAATTGGATTTTCTGAATGGTAGCAGATAAATAATAAATAATGAATGAAGTCCCAGAGTACGACACTTTGCTTGAGTGTATAACCAGTGCATGATGATCACAGTTTGTCAGACATGTAAGCACTGGGGTATTTTAAAGGACAATAACATATAGGACAAAAACAAGTAGTAAAAAGATCACACATTTTTGGCACTAATGAACACACTTATTCATGTTAAGAAGAAACTGACCATCCATATGATCGAGGATACCTGCAGCAAGCCTAGAAAATCCTAAACATACAAACTAAAAACGTTTGAAAAGAGCCAAGTCGACCTTGACAATTAGTACATTTCTAATTAGTTGATGGCTGTCAATGAACATATATATGGATATTATAATTTATTAGTAAGCTTACCTGTGGACAGATGCAGGCTAGCTTTTTCCAGTCTTTATCCTAAGCTATGCTAATAGCTGCTGTCTGAAGCATCTCATCTAACGTTTTTTGTTGCTAATAATTGTCGTACAGTGGACTTTAATATGT
Organism: Melanostigma gelatinosum; assembly: GCF_949748355.1. Lineage (NCBI taxonomy): Eukaryota > Metazoa > Chordata > Actinopteri > Perciformes > Zoarcidae > Melanostigma > Melanostigma gelatinosum. Next base: position 8,185,111 of record NC_136639.1, read on the forward strand.
GAAACCAGTGGAGTGTCCCATTAATAGTCAAACAGTCACAATTTCCACCAGCAAGAAGTACTGTACGTTTAGAAAAACTATGAAAAAAATAGTTGACCAAATGAGTAAAAGTCTGCCACAAATGGCAGGAAGAGGAAAGAACTACTAAGGAAGAGGCGATGAAAACAGTCAGGAAATATTTGAATGAAACAGATGAACCCAGAGGTAAAGAGAGAACAGTCATGTGTTTGATGGCAGGAACAGAATGAAACAGACATAAGGCAAGGAGAGAGCGGGGTGATGAAGACCAAACGTCTGTCTCCAGTGGATGGTATAAAAGATAGATTTTATTTTTGAATCTGATTTTTGAAGGAGCCCACAAAGAGCCAGAGAAATAAATAGAATGAGACAAACAGAACAACCCAGAGGACAGAAACAAAATACACAGTACTGCTGTTGTGGTGTCCAGCAGAGTCTCTCTGTTACAACAATACATGATGAGTAGGTAGGAAGGAAAGAGAGAAGTATGGAAGGTAGAAAGGGGAGAAAGAGGCAGCAGTGGTTCCAGTAAGAAGAAGGCTAATAGAGACGGTGAGAGATGTTAAGGGAGAATGGAGAGAGGTTAAGTGAGGGAGTTGCAGAGAGAAACGCAGAGTGTAAGGCAAGTTCAGAGACATTGATCAAGAGACACAGAGAGAAGTTAAGTGTTCCGTCCTTCTCTCTCCATTATAGAGGAGCTCTTAGTGCCTGAGAAAGCTGAAGAGGAGCGTCCATGTACACAAAGACTCTGAGGCGTATAGTTTTCTCAAATTTAGAATGAGAGCCATGGCCAGCGCATGTGAGTGTGACCGACTCGATTTTGTAGAGCAAAGAGGCACAATCCTGGTGCAGCAATGTGGAGACGAGGATGAATATAATGTTATTTTCTAAGCCTGAAGGGTATCACGCTTTTGGTTTTGGGTGTGTGTGTGCACGCGTGCATCTGTCTGTCTCTCCACAGCTCATATGACATACTACTACTGGACCCATTAGCCTGATATTTTGAATGTATTTTCAACCAGTTATTAATTTTCAATTAAATTAAATTCAATTTATTTTTGTACAGCCCAAAATCACAAATTACAAATTTGCCTCAGAGGGCTTTACAATATGTACACATTTGACATCCTCTTGTCGCGGGACCCTCACATCAGAACAGGAAAAACTCCCCAAAAACCCCTTTAACGGGGAGGAAAGAGGAAGAAACCTGTGGGAGAGCAATAGAGGAGGGATCCCTCTCCCAGGATGGACAGAAGTGCAATGATGTCATGTGTAGAACAGGATAGTGAATTACAACACATTCAATGTAATTACAGCACATTCAATGTATGACACAACCACGACAGGAGGCAACACCTGGTCCAGGTAAACCCGGATACACAGGAACATCAGCAGTTGGAGTCAGCAGGGCCATGGCAGGAGGAAGGACCAGGGTCCAGATGAAACCATGCTCCATGGAAACCTGTGAGGAGAGGAAGCACAAGGACTCCGGGGAAGAGACAAAATCAGTACTGTGCATTAATGGTGTCGGTAATAGGATTAATAATGATAATAATGAAGATCGTAGTAGGTGTCAGCAGGGCCATGGCTGGTTGAAGAACCAGTGTCCAGATAAAACTGCAGTCATCCTGTGAGGCGAGAAAGCCCAAATACTCCGGGGAAGAAGTAAAGTTAGTAATGAGCATTAATGGGACATCAATGCATACAGACGGAGGTGAAGAAGAGGAGGAGAGAGGTGCTCAGTGTAGGAAGTCCCCCTGTAGTTTTTGCTTATACCAGTTTGTCCATGGGCCGGTCCAAGGCAAGCCAGAGCCAGCCCTAACTATAAGCACTGTCAAAGAGGAAAGTCTTAAGCCTACTCTTAAATGTGGTGAGTGTGTCTGCCCCCCGGACTGAAACGGGAAGCTGGTTCCACAGAAGAGGAGCTTGATAACTGAAGGCTCTGGCTCCCATCCTACTTTTTAAGACTCTAGGAACCACAAGTAACCCTGAATCACTGGATCGCAGTTCTCTAGTAGGGCAGTATGGTACTATAAGCTCTTTAAGATATGATGGAGCCTGACCAGTTCGGGCTTTGTAGGTCAGTAAAAGGATTTTAAATTCTGTTCTAGATTTTACAGGGAGCCAGTGCAGAGAAGCTAATACAGGAGTAATATGATCTCTCCTCTTAGTTCTTGTTAGTACACGAGCTGCAGCATTCTGGATCAGCTGGAGAGATTTAAGAGATTTATTAGAGCAGCCTGAAAATAAGGAATTGCAGTAATCTAGTCTAGAGGTAACAAATGCATGAACTCATTTCTCTGCATCGCTTTGAGATTGGATTAACACCTTCGATTTTGGGACGTTTGCATTCATTTCGTGAAGATTCAATTTGGAAATCTTGTGCATATGTCAGCTTCACATGTACCTATATATAAAATAAATTAAAAAAGCATACACACTATATGCAAATGAAAAAAACAGATCGTTGAACACAAAATGGGGTGTGGTATTTCCTAGCAACCTTGATGTCCTTCACAATCAGGCTGCCAGTGGCTGGAAAAAGGCTGTTGTGAAAGCCTTGTGAGTTGTGATGTTCTCAGGCCTTTGGTGTCTCCGGTTGCGTCCTGAGTTCTGTTCGGTCTCTCAGGAATGTGCTTTCACTGTGCGTTGAGTGTGTCCATGGAAGGGAGGTCAGAGCCAACAATGTCCCTTTCGGATTCAAATAGGTTTGAAATTCCTGTTTCTGTGTATTGATAGAAAGTGGTTTCCCATCATAAATTATGTGGAGAATCTGTGCCTTTGGTGGCTAATTCAATTATTTTCGATTCAATTCATTTTGTATCGCCCAAAATCACAAATTTGCCTCAACAGAGGAGGGATCCCTCTGAAGTGCAATAGATGTCATGTGTACAGAATGAAAAACATTACAGAGTTACAACACATTCAATGCATGTGACAGAAATGATTCATATAATGAGAGTAATACGAAGAATGATGGAAAGGTTATGACTACTAATAATAACAGCAGCAGTGGATATAGAATACTAATCATAATAAAAGCAGTAATGGTATCGGTAATAGTAAAACAAAGTGATTATTAATAATAATAATGATAGTAGCAGTGGGTGTCAGCAGAACCACGGCAGGAGGCAAGACCAGGGTCCAGATATAACCACGATCTACGGAAACCTGTGAGATGAAAAAGCACAGAGACTCCGGGGAAGAAGCAAAGTTAGTAATGTATTCATACAGAAGGACAGAGAGAGAAGAGGAGAGAGGAGCTCAGTGTATTCTAGGAAGACCCCCGGCAGTCTAGGCCTATAGCAGCATATCTAGGGGCTGGACCAAGGCAAACCTGAGCCAGGTGTAACTACAAGCGTTATCATAAAGGAAAGTCTTAAGCCTACTTTTAAATGTGGTGAGTGTGTCTGCCCCCCGGACTGAAACGGGAAGCTGGTTCCACAGAAGAGGAGCTTGATAACTGAAGGCTCTGGCTCCCATCCTACTTTTTGAGACTCTAGGAACCACAAGTAACCCTGCATTCAGAGAGTACAGCTCTCTAGTGGGGTGATAGGGAACGAAAAGCTCCTTAAGATATGACAGTGCCTGACTAATTAGGGCTTTGTAGCCAGTGAAGAGATGCTAATACAGGAGTAATATGATCTTTTTTCTTAGTTTTTGTTTGTACACATGCTGCAGCATTCTGGATCAACTGGAGAGATTGAAGGCCAATTTTTTTAACCTGTAAAATTGCTGTTTTGTCTTTAATTTTAGAAAGTAATGAGACAGATTATGATCAGTTACACATATATAGTCACATCTATATGCATACCATATTCCGTTGCTACACATACTATATGCAAAGCCATATTCTGGTCATTCATGTGATAAGAGAAATCCCTTTCACAATCTCTTTTGAGATGACAGAATGTAGTATTTGATTATTATTATAATGGTGTTTGGGGACTAAAGTTAATATGTCTTGGCATCTTTGAAGTCGCTCAGAGTGCATCAGGGGCACGTTAGCTGTTGGGACCATTTTGGAAGATTAGTACAAATGTATGCAGCTATGCTAACACTACCCCAGTCACAGATTCAGAGGCCTACAGTGAGTGACCACCCCCAGAAAATCCCCAACTAATCCAATTCCGAGCAATTAAATGAAAACATAGGATAATTCCACTCAAGGTGTACTGTGCCAATCCCCTGCCATCACAACCTCAGAGAAAAAACCTTCGTCAAGTGTCTGGAAATTGCAGACAGAGGCAAAGCACAGACTCACAGCTAAAGACGGACGCTCTCATCAGCACACACACATTAGGATATAGGCCATACAAAAAACAAACAAAGCACTTTCAAGCACATGCACACACTCATTTGATACACGCACACATACATTTGTTCATTCAGCACTTTAAAGCAAACCATTAGACGCTCAATCAGGCAGACCCCACAAGGGAGAGAGAGCTAATTAACAGCCGTATCGAAACGCCATGCCTCGCACTTTATCAAGGTTTCGGGAAATGCGATGGGCCCCAACAAATAACATATTGTTCTCTGTCTCTGCCTGTCTGTCAGTCTCCCGCTCTCTCTGTCTATCAACCCATTTATAGTTCCTAATAAAGAAAAATCCAAAAAAAAAAATATGTAATGAATATACCGTTTCAGGCTCTGAATATCATATAGAGAATCTTTAAATGTCAGCTCATTACCAACGAGTTGATTAAAACAAATAGCTCAGATATTCAGCTTCAACAGGACTGTGTATAGGTGTGGATTGATCAGTTATGATCAATTGGTACAACACCTTCTGCTAACAGAGCCCCACCCACCGGTGAGAAAAACGCATTAAAAAAGCAGAAATACAGAAACCTTGTGTGTGATATATTCATCATACATCAGAAACACGACTCGGAAGAGAAGATGATGTTGCCGTCTGTCTGCTGTAGCTAACATATTGGCTATAACAACTTGATGAGCCTATTGTGTCAGGACTTGAGTTTGTTTTATTGTTCAAAAATGGATTAATGGTAAATTGACTGCACTTATATAACACCTTTCTGCCTCTACCTTAACAGACAAAGAGCTTTACTCATTCAGACACACACACATTCACTGAGCTGTCATTCAAGGCGCATCGGGAGCAACTTGAGTTTCAGTGTCTTGTCCAATGACACTTCGACACGTGGACAGTAGGAGCGAGGGATCAACCACCAACCCTGCTCCTGAGCCACAGCAGCCCCGGATGTTGCCTTATGCTTTAAGAAGAAGGCCTGCCCTCTGCATAGTATAATATCAATCTGGACTTATTTAACAGTAATAATAATGCTATTAATAATACTGATATTAGTCCGTATATATTTGTCCATACATTATTATTAGTAGAAAGCCAAAGTCCCGACCCACTACAATAAATAAAACTCCAATACAGTAATTCCAGTACAGTAGTAGATACCTATTTGGTCCCAAAAAGACCAATTAAAAAAGACCTCAAGGAGAAACTACGCTGTGTTATGTGTTAGTTGTTATTTGAGAGCTGACAATATGATTAATGTGTCTATTGACACAATGATATATTAGATGATGGAGTGTGTTGAGCCAAACATGCATAAATGGAGTCAGCTTTTCAGCCTATAGCTGCTGGATAATGTCATTGACTTGTTGTCCCTCGCCCCTGTCATTACTACGAGGACTAGTGCAGTGCCTGTTTGGGAAATGGTCGTTCTGAGCAGGACGATTGCCTGGCTCCCAGTATTGCTGCTTGCAGCATTGCCGGAGGGTGTGCCTGATACTGAAGCAAAATGTAAAATTAGGGTTTGAAGAGTTTTCAGCAACAAATCACTCACAAATGTATTCACTCTCATGTGATGGACGACTGTAATTGTTATTAAATGTCTCTGATTGGTCTCCAGTGCCGCTGAATTCCACCTGTGCAGGTTATACAGAAAGAGAATGTATGATAATTTTAAAAAGTTAATTACAAACCAATGATTAGTATGCTACCTGTATTTTCTTGCTGCATGATGTTGCATATTCCATCCACACCCTTCACTCTGCCATCTCTACCAAACCTGAATGTAGCTACGACTAACTTGCAAAAGCTGCAGCTCTGTCTGCCTCTGTATATGCTTATTGGTCAGTTCAATAGATTCTTTGTACCAACATAGAGACAGATTTTATGACTCAAACCTTGTTGTTGAGTGGGTGCATATTGTACAATGCAAAGGTCAACAAAAAGGAGCGCTTCTAAAAAGGTTGCAGTTGTTACTTGCAGCAGAGGACACTGCAGGAGTTTCTCCGCGGCAGTGCCTCATGCTGCCATGTGTATTCAGCTTTGCTTGTGTGAAAACCTTTGGCTGAGAGGCCCGTAGTGCCATGGTTCGACATCAGTGCTTGGGAAGAGATGATTCCAAGTGGCCGGGCACTGTCTGAACACAGTGTAGTTATAGCTGTAGATCTATCTGAGAAGCCAAGTGTGTATACTAAACAGAGCCTGCACGCTCATAAATCACTGGGTGCTTGTAATTATGTGCGGTGTGCTGGATAGAGTGAGTCCCTCTTGGGATATAGAACATTTTACAACCATCAATTGAGATTTGTGCAGATTACCACACAACAGCTCCTTGTCGTGACGCTCTAACCATAAACTCTGCGCAACATTGTCTGCATTCACATCTTGCAACACTGCAAAGCTGAAACGCAACATGTTTCCACGTTTTTGGTCTTAAAAATTTGACTTTTACAGCAACACCATATACATACTGAATATGATACTTGGAAGGGGCCCTCAGAGTGGACACTACAATTGTTGCTTTTGACTTCAAGCCTGGTCTAAGTAGGATTCATAATGGTGAAATGGAATTGCTGCAATCAGAGGTTACGCTCTATGAAATGTTCCACGTGGAGTTACTTTGACCCGTGAATTTGCGCTGTTGCCCTATTGCAAGCCATCTTGACAGTGGACATGTAAGCACAGAGAGTAGGCCTACAGACAGAAAATGTGATGTAAATGGTCATGTTGAAATCAACAGATTATAAAAAAAGGTTTCTACGACCCATACCAAATAAAATAAAATGTCTTGACTTGGCCCACATTTCCCACCTTTTTCTTCCCAATGGATCCATTAATTATATGTGACAGCGCAGACAAGATCTTTCTGTATGCTTCAGAGTTAATTTGGCTGCCATTATCAGTAACATCAGTAGAATCCGTTAAGTCGGTTCCACAGGTAGCCATGCATGCTGCAATCATGACGCTGCTTCCCACATGCTTCACAGGTGAGAAGATGTGCTCTGCTGTTTCTGTCTTCATTTGTTTTTGGCTCTGTTCTTGCTACTGATGAAAGGCTTGCAACCAGCAGTGGTTTCTTTGTGCTTCTCTTGTGTTAAACACCTCTTCCAATGATGAATTACGGCTTTCACCCTTGGAATTGTCTCTGTGTTTCTTTGGCTGTTTCTAGTTGCTTTATTCACAGCTGTAGAATATGTTTTTCTTTCATCAATTGCTGTTATCTTCTTTGGATTCCATGGCCATTGATGATTGCACTCTTTCTTTCATTTCCACGCCCACTTGGAATGTTTTAAGAAAAAAAAGAGAATTGCTTTCCAAAGACTGCTCTATTGTTGTCAACTTCGGAGTGTTGTTGCTGGTACCAGATTTAATAGAATATTATGAATTGATATAAAGATATGTAATAGTTATTGTAATTATTCTAAGTTCATTATGAATACACACAATCTGTTGAAGGAGGGGTCAGGTTGGGAGGGAGAAGGAAGAGGAAGAGAGAATAATGGATAATGAAACATAGCCCTGATTCAGGACAGTCCTACTCTGGATCATAAACTTGGATGGCTATCACAGGAAACCTCAACACATCAGTCACTCATACAATTGTGTTACATTCACTTGAATTGTAAAGTCTGATGTAAAATCTAGTTACAGAAGAAGTTCAGATGATTTAGAACAGCGGTTCCCAAACTTTTTAGGCCGCGCACCCCCTTCTACATCCCGACTGGGTTCGCGCACCCCCCCCCCCCCCCTTAATAAAAAAAAAAAAAAGAAGCAACAGAGCCTTTTAAGCCTTCATAGCCGCATAAGAATCGGACCAATGAGAGAACAGTTTGCTCGCGCGTGGCATTTGTTTACAAGATTTAGTCCGCTGTTAAATGTTGCAGTGTGAACACAAACCGAACAAAGGAGCAACTGCAACAAAGCAAACGAACTGAAGGTGTGAAAACGCCCTGAAACACTGCAACAAAGTTTCAATAACTTTCAGTGACACAAGGCGTCACTTTTAAAGAGCAATACGGATGCGAGCACACACGCACAGGCTCAGAGGCAGATTATCACATTTCATTTACAATTAATGAGCGACTAATGAAGCCAGGATGTCTTCGGACAAAGCATCGATGCGGCGCGACACAGTGTTGTTGGACACCGGGATCATGTCCAACTTTTTTGCTTCTTTCTCCCCAATCATACATTCCACCATCTCTCTGGCAGCTGGCAAGCTCACGTCTTCGGCGATTGTGTGCGGTAGCCCCTTCCTCGCTATTCTGTGACCAGATATGAAGCCCGTAGTGCGTCATTTATAGACCCAACACATGAATGAGACTCCAGTTGTTTTTGGCTGTTTTGTAACTCCTCCAATTTCGATATAAAGAATGTAAGGGGCTTTTGACTTGCACTGGCATGCTTGGTGTTCAGGTGGTGACGTAAATAAGAGCTTCAGACTGTTAGCCAGAACCTCACTGCACACCACGCACTGTGGCTTTGGGGAATCTGCGTTGCCAATCCAAGTGAAGCCCAGACACACATACTTTTCATCATATTTCCTCTTTTTTTTCCCAGTCTGATGCTCACTCTCGTTTCCTCTTTTTCACCTTGACTCCGCGATGGGCCGATGTGCTCCCGATTTGTCTGTGCTGCACCTCTCCGTTCCCCTCGCCTCCGATTCCTCTCTCGCTCTCTGTCCCTCTCCTCTTTTACGACTGATAGCTTCAGATGTCCCACCTGACAGTTTTTAAATTAAAATTACATTTTTTTTTAATATTTAATATTATTACACCATCAGACCGCCATTACACTTTTCCTCTCGCGCACCCCCTAGAGGCAGCTCGCGCACCCCCAGGGGTGCGCGCACCCCACTTTGGGAATCCCTGATTTAGAATATGTTCTAAAAAGTCATTGAAAATGATATGGATTTATCTGATTTCTCTGTTAACGCTAATGCGTACATGTAAAAACGTTCCTTACTGTTGTTGCTGGAGCAAGTTTTAGCTGCTTCATAATACAACTAGGTTTGGCCCAGTGGTTCACAACTGAGGGGCCGGGCTCCTCCACAGCGTGATAAGATACACCGGAAGAATTGTAAAAAGATTACAATGGTTGTAAAGTAGGAAAACACATTATGCTCCTACACATATTTATATTAATATTTTCGACTTTTCTCCAATCTTTGCTTTTTTGGGTCGCATTTTGAAAAGTTTGAGATGGGATCATCTGAGAGGTCTAGAGGGGAAACCACTCTGTGGTGGAACTGCGAACAACTCTCTCACATCACATTTCTCACTCGTTTCTTTTTTTATGTTCAATCTTAATATGAAAAAGAAGGAGCAACAATAACTGTTCGATAAATGCAGTGAAGTACAAATATTAAATAGCAGAAAAAATGGAAACACTCAAGTGAATTACAAGTACCTCAAAATGGTACTTGAGCACTGTACTTAGTTACTTTCCATCACTGGTGAAATCATGCTTAATATTGCAGGTTTGTACCAACTGAAGGAAGATGTTTTTTTTATTTAGAATCAGTGCTTTTCTTTTAGTATACACTGTTTGAAATATGTGGATGTGTACATACAGTAGTATACAAACTAGAAAGTGCAGTATAAGAGCTTCAACATCTAAAAGCTACACTTTAAAGTATAAATGGGGCTTTTCTCTGCTTTAATCATTTATTTCACCTTGCACTACCTTATAATACAACAGCCATGCAGGCTAAAGCTGTTTGTGATGGAGGGCTCAAGCAGCGATATTGAGATCATCTCAGTGAATGGTCTGCTATTGCCTTATGTAATGATGGTTATAAGCAATTTATTAAAGCTAACAAATGCTGTTGACTTTTATTCAACACTGGTACATTTTTTTATGTAAAAAGCTATAAGTAAAACATGCATTAGGCAGAAAAAGAGAGTCATTTTGTCTCCATGTGCTATAGCACACTTTGAAGGACAGGTCTTGCCTGTGATGTTCACAGAGTGGAGGTCGTAGTTCACCCTCCTTTTGACCACTACAGCTGTAAAATGAGCTTGCAGACATCCTTAACAAGCACACCCATCCTCATCCAGCATGTATCGTTCTCTCTCTGTCACTGGACTCTGATGTTAAGGGCTCTCAAAAAAGTTTCCTCACTCAGAAAGGCTGGCTAATTAGGCTGCTGTTAAAAACCAAGCCACTGCCGAGAGAAAAAACGAGACACGCATGAAAAGACTGAGAGAGAGACGGGTCATTCACTAATAAATAGGCGACTTGCAAAGCAGCAAGTACGTCTTGAGGAAGAAATCTTGTGTGAGAGCCACTATATATGTGTATTAAAGAGAGAGTCACAGTATGAGAGCGAGAGAGAGAGAGAGAGAGAGAGCATACAAAGTGTGAGAATGTGAGACAAAGAGAGAATTGGCAAAGGAGAAAATCTTCGTGACATAAAACAGAAAGCTTGATCAATGGATCCTTCAGTCACCTCATTAATAAAGACCAGCGCTTTTATTAGCCGCAGAGCCTTGCAATATTTATACCATGAATATTTCAGAGTCCTCGGCAGGAGCCCAGACACAGCCTGCAGAGAAGACAGAGTCACAGCCTTCCTTTCCACCCAGACGGCCAGTGGAAAAGTGTTGAGGTCCTTCATCATACTTTATTATTTCAGTGTAGAGCATGAAGAAGTGAAGAAGTATTTCCTCTGAGTGAAACTATTTTGCGCTGTCACCACGCTAAGGCTGGGGGAAATGCTACTACTAGAGCATGAGGGGGTGTGGAGAGGCAACGAAACGGCTTAATGTAAAGTCAGCCTAATTGCCAGGACGACATGCTGGCATTGTTCGTTCCTGCAAGCGACATCTACGTTGAATGTTGCCCTATTTGCATTTGGTCATAGCAAGTGACCTAAAATGTCCAGCGAAAGTTGCGAGTGATAATAACGAGTATAACAAGCGAGAAAGTTTCACTGTGGGAGCGTGGATGGGTCAAACAAACACAGGACTTTCACCCAGGAGACCATTGTTTGTGTCTCACGTGAAACCAAAAGTAAACGTTGAATTACGCTGTTACGTTCTGTTGTTGGTTACGATTCTAACCTTAACGAAGTGGTTTAGTTGTCTTAGCCTAACCCAGGGGTCAGCAACCTTTACTGTCCAAAGAGCCATTTTGCTCTATTTTCCACCAAATAAAATGTGTCTGGAGCCGCAAAAGCTATTCGATATCACAGCTTATATACGTTTTATATATAGTGATATTACATGTACAAAAACTATAGTTTGTTGTATTTATGAATTAATATAACAAGAATAAAGACAATTATTGACATTTTATTGCTATTTTAACTTTCATGAAGAGGAGAAAAAAAATACACTGGCATGTGTAGGCCTACATTGAGGTCACAGAACTAAACACAGAACTATGCAGGCCTTGAGTCCTCCCCATAGTTGTGGGAAATAACTTAGAAATAAATGTAACATATAGCTGCAGAAGTGAATCAAACACAGAACAAGTCAAGTCTATTTGGGTCCTCTCCCCATGTTTGTGGAAAATAAATAAAATAACTTTGAAATAAATATAACATATAGCTGCAGAAGTGAATCAAACACGGAACAAGTCCCTGCTGTGGGGAGACCGTGGCTCACTGGGTTAAGAGGGTCGTCTGGGAACCGGAAGGTCAACGGTTCGATCCCCGACTGGGACGTGTCACGTGTCGAAGTGTACCTGAGCAATACACTGAACCCCCGGCTCCCCGGGCGCTGATCACTGGCAGCCCACTGCTCCCTATATACAGGGATGGGTCAAATGCAGAGATACATTTCGTGTATGTGTAAAAATATATATGACAATAAAAATGGTTTCTTCTTTCTTCTTTCTTCTTCTTTCTTCTTCTTAAGTCAAGTCTATTTGGGTCCTCTCCCCATGTTTGTGGAAAATAAATAAAATAACTTTGAAATAAATATAACATATAGCTGCAGAAGTGAATCAAACACGGAACAAGTCAAGTCTATTTGGGTCCTCTCCCCATGTTTGTGGAAAAAATATCAAATAAAAAGTAGCTTACTTTGAAATAAATATAACATATAGCTGCAGCCTAATATCTTAAAATGAGTGAAGATAAAAAATAGGCAGTTTGTACTAAAGTCCATTTCAGTGCGATGTCATCCTCTTCTTTCCTCAGACACGTACAGCCATCAACCGTCGCGCCTGAACATAAAAACACAACTACATCAGTTCAGGATCTAAAATAAATATTTTTCTCCAATATAATAGCCAATTAAATGATAGTGTTCTCACCTGTTTAATGTGACTTTTGTTTCTGAACATCGCTGCAGAGTTTCTCTGTGTCAGGACTGTAAGATGTGACTGAGCTTCAAACAGGACTGTAGGCTGTCATCTGTGAGGCGGGAGCGATATTTAGCGCATCTCCAGCTTGATATTTTTCAGCACATGCTGTGTGTTTGGTCTGAAAGTGTCTTTCAACATTCGATTTTTTGTTGTTTGCAAATTTCTCGCCACATATTAAGCATACAGGTAGGCCAGCGTTGTTGGCAGTGAACGCAAATAAATACGTCCACGCAGAATTCAATTCTCTATTTTCTATTTTCTTCCAGGAGTTTTCTTTTTTTGGATTTATCCATTGACAACCTTACCGAGTCTGCAATCACGACGAGCCACCTGCAGGGGAAGGCGCTTGACGGCGACGTAATAGGATGTGACGCACATTTTAGTTGACTAAATATTAAAAGTTTTTTATTTTCCGTGACACAGTATCACCTCAAACTCCAAGATATGAGGTGTTCCCTTTGAAAGATTGTCCACTGACAAAAAACATAAAAATAAATTAAATTCTTTATTTTTTTGCACAAAGACTCAGGGAGCCGCAACAGAGGGGCTAAAGAGCCGCATGCGGCTCTTTAGCCCCTCTGTTGCGGCTCCCTGGCCTAACCGATCCTTTCACAATGTTAACCACATGACATTGAGTGTTTCTGCATCATGTTACGAAGATAATTTGAAACATGTTTATAAAATGTGTTTTTGGTTCAGAAACGTCGACATTCGAGGTATCCGTGGTTTGCAGGAACGTGCAATGCCAAGATTGTTTTTACTGGTGACTGGGTTGTCTAAAACATGTTCAATATACTTTACATTGCTCACAGAACAATCAAAAAGCTACCCCGACTCAAGTACAGTTTCACCAGACCCGAATAAACCTGAGGATTATTAGACCTGATCAAGGCTCTCGGAGCCAAATTTGTGACGTTGGCCTATATAAATAACATTTAATTGGAAATGGAATAAAAATGTTGACTGAACAGACTGTAATAGAGTGGATACCAACACAGACTGACGCACGATGCTCCATTAATTAACTTCAGAGTGTGACAGAAATGTTACCTGGTCAGACCTAATAATACTCTAAAGACAATTCTTTAGGGGAAGTGACTATAGGGCTTGAGAACTACATGTAAAATTGCCAACACATATACTGTGTGTGTGTGTGTGTGTGTGTGTGTGTGTGTGTGTGTGTGTGTGTGTGTGTGTGTGTGTGTGTGTGTGTGAGAAAGTAGTGTCTCACACTTAACTGGAAGCTCCATGTCACATTGCTGCTGCTCGAGTGTTAAACAGAGGTCAAACCTTCCTTTCAACGTCTGCTATGCTGGCAGAACATTGATAATAGCTCCTTTTCCTGACTATCACTCTCGTCCTACACAGCTTTATCCTGGAGGCTGCTGGACAGCGGAAAGGACCAAGGAGCCTTGCAGGCCATCCAGCTGATCTCACAGGTGTTGACCTGCCAGTCCCTGCCGGCACAAGGCCTGTTTAGCCTTCAACTGCTTTACATCCTCCTCCATTTTCTTTACACAGCTCCTGAGGTCGGATGATGGCTGGCCATTGAGCCTTGCAAATTCATTTTGAAGGATTTCGCTAAAAAGATCGGACTACATGATGTCACAGTAGTGTACAGTAGTGCTACCACTGAGAGCTTTCATTTCCCTTCAGAAGACGCAAACCTGGAAATGTAATGCCGGTGTTCACCATGTTCTTATGGCCTTAAAATATCAGCCAAGGTGTACTGCACACCTCCTTACATCCCGCCGAGCCTAAAGAGGCTTCTGGATAACAGGGAGGACAAGCCCCCCCTTTATTTCCTCCAACATGCCCCCCGGGTCATTAAGCTGTAGGTGTCGGTCTTGAGTTGATGTCCTCCTCCACGTTTGGTGCCAACACGTTCTCATCCCAACACGACATTCAAACAAAAACACTGAGTTATGTTTCGGAAATAGTCATGTTGCTTCCCACATTTACTTTTATTATCCCTCTTTAAATTTGCTATCAAAGAATAATGCTCGGGAGGATACGTTGCCTTTTCACTGTAGATTGCACTGTTGCAAACATATTCAGGTGCGTTTGTGACATTGACATTTGAAGGAGATTAGTGTAATTAAGGGGCAATATTGTCTTGTGTGCCATGCTTGTGTCATTGTTAATGTCTAAGCCTTTCTCCTCTTATGTTCATATGAAAAACGTAACCTCATAACTATTGACTGTCCTTTTCACAGGGCGAGGCAAGTTGTCCAAAATGTCTTTGACATTTCACAATAATTGCAAGGTGGAGAGGAGAGTGTTTGGAAAGGCCACAGTGTTGTATCGACGTGACTCAAGACATAACCATGGCAAGTGTGGCTTTGCACAACCAACTTTTGTGGCATTGACAAAGTCCAATCAGAAAGGGCTGAGTACATACACAGCAGTGTGATGGATCGCTCACTGCTGACTGAGTAATGCAGCTTGGCACTGAGGTGTGGAACAGCCTGAGGGGCTGTTCAGACAGGCGTAGGGAGGGTGGCCTTGCAGGACATTGTCCTCCAGTGAGGCACAGTGATGCAGCACAGTACTGTGGATTTCGGTTCAGGGGAGTTTTCTTTTGCATAGTTTTTTTAGTAATGTATTTCTACCGAGTACACACATGCAGTCCAGTTTTACAACAGCAGCAACATTTCATTTCAGTCTGTGTGAGAGTATTACTGGTACGTTATGTATCAGCTTTTTCCAGCCTTTTTTAACAGTCTGATGAAATGGTCAAAGCAAAGACTGTGGTTGTAGTGTCATTACATGGTCAGCCTGACATGTTTGGTATCTTTGGAAACCTCGGGATTAACATTTACATAATACGTTTTGTCTGTTCAAACAAAGAAAAATAAATGTACGATTTTTTTTCATTTCATTTGTTATTTTAGATCTAGCATAAAAAAAACCCATTTAAAATACTATAAAAAGTGTGTCTAAACATAATTACCCAAATACCGTTGCCTGTTGCAAATCACTCAAAATGATCACGATGAATTACAATCTGTGTCCGTATAGTCTGCACGCACCTCCTCACAGATCTCTGCCATCCCCACAGTGACTCCAGCATGTTGAGTCATGCTTTCCAACATTTTACAGGTTTCCATGTCCCGCTGCAAAATCTTACACCAGCTATTCTGACAAACATGTTCGTCATTGGGAAGTGACATGGAGACATGTCTCTTCAAAACTCTCTGCAATTGGTGTTGTGTTTGCCTTTGTTCTGCATGGTTCAGACTCAACTATCTTATCGGTCTGTAAAACACGCCTCATTCACTGCTCCTATTTTACTGCTTTGTCTTCTGATGGTTGTTGTGGTCGTATGAGTTTTTCTTTCACCACTTTTGCACAGCATTGATATGGGAAGAGTGAGACTGATCCTCTTTTTGTAATGCTTTCATTTTTTGAGCAGGTCCTGTGTGCCATGTTTATAGGCAACACAGTCTCACAGCAACTTGTGAAATAATCACAACATTTAAATCTAGTGATTTGTGTGAATGGACAATAATTTCCCTTTTGTTGTGTCCTTCAGCACAGGGAAACGGAACAGAAACCCTTCTATCAATTGGTGCATGCTGTTAACCCAAAATACGATGGAAAAAGACATAGACCATATTCTTATGATACGGCAAATTAAAGAATGTTGCATATTGCAGCTTTAAAACAGAATCAGGCTCAACTTGTAGCCTGACAACTTTTTTTTTGTGTAGGAGAGAGTGATGAGAGTTTTTATTATCTCCGCCTGGAAGGCTTTCTTTCCACGACTAGTCTCGCATACTACAGGACCCATCTCCCTAATATTTTGTGTGCTTATTTATGACTGTATGCTCTCGCAGTGGTTCACACTTTCCGAAATACATATTTCATTAACTGTGTTGTGCGGTCATTGACTTCTAAATCTTCGTCCTCTAAACCGGCCAGTCGAGGTCCCGAGTGATCACCAACTGCCTCAGGTTAAAATCTTGTTTCTTCTACGAATAAGAAATAGTTTGCGTCTAGATGTGCACGTCTTGGTAATACGCCTTTAAGCCTTAAAATAGTATTCCTGATCTATTTTTCCATCAACACTGATTCATATGATCGTGGCTCAATGAGATAGTATTTGGTGTGTCTGTGTAGCGTGTGTGTGTGTGTGTGTATGTGGTTGAGCGAGAGGGAGCTGTTAATTTGACGTAGTTGATTACAAAAATATATCTATTTGCATAATGTGCTTTAGCACGTCGCAAGAAGCTGCTGCACGCGAGAAACCCAAGAAAACAAGAAAACAAGAAAAAGCCATCTGTTGTCCTCTAAAGTGTGGACGTATTTTAGACAGAGGCTCAACAATGTTGTGACCTGTAAACTCTGCAAATTGGAAATGGCTTCTGATCAGGCATCTGACAAATAGGGTCTATTACGTTGTTACATTTATTTGTTTTTAATAGAAAGTAAAGCAAGACAGCTTTTGCCTGGGGCCCCAAAAATCACTAACATGCCCCTGAAAACCAAACCCAAGTCACAGTTGCGCACCCAAGTCACAGTTGCGCGATCAGAAACATCGGTGACATACATTTAGCGTAAGTCATTTCCAAATAGGCTTATTAGTTGCTTGCTGTGAAATAACAACTGTAGTTGTACAGTAAAGCATGGCTTTAATTAACGGAGGTATTTTGCTGTTTGGTCTTTTAAGTTAGTGCCAAGTCATATACCGTAGAAATAGTCTTACTCACAGGGTAAAAACGCACCCAAGTCACAGGAGAACCTTGTGACATAAGCAGGCTTCCTCCAGCATCCTCAGCAAAAGGAAGTGCAATGATTTTAAGTCAGGCCGGCTGCGAAGAACATGCTGGACTCAGTCCACAGAGGCCTGAAGCTCTGCTAATGCTGCTGCACAGAGCGCTGTGTTAATAAAAGTTGATTCATGCTGAATGTGTTGTGTGTCCAAATTGCAACGCATTCGACACAGCACTGTACAAATGTTATCACTCAAATGCAATCATATCAAACCATAAATGTATCTGTATCTTTATTGGCTTGGACATATATTGCTGATATTGTGGATTATGTATCCTTTACATAAAATGAACAGCATTCAATTCTGACTTGTGTTGTGTTGGAAGTGTCCATACTAGGTCTGGCTGTGAGACTGCTGTCTCGAGTTTTACAGAGCGACTCGAGGGCTTATTCAAAGCATGTAGAATAGCCATGACGTTGACTTACTGAGGCGCATCTTTGAAAAAGGACTTATGTCTTTTACATTCGAGAAAAGATCTTAAGAGTAGATCTGCATGCCACTTATCCTGTCCAGGGTCATATTAGAGGCTTTCAGATGTAATTGTGCAACATCAAGTTTCCTTTCAGAGATGGGAATTGTATATGGGTGAAGAGTGTCAGTGCTTGCACTAACTTTCTAATGGAATGGGGGTTAAACTATTTCCATGACTTCCTCAATCAGCAGATCTACATGTCTTTGAGTATTTGAGAGAAGTACATTATTGCTCAATAAAAATGAGGTTTTACTTGTTAAAGAAAGGTTCAACAACAAGATTAAAGATGTGGAGAAATCTCATTTAGGGATCAACTGTATTGGTTCTTGCTTAATTCGTCGTCCTTTTGTATGTATGATTTTAATTAACGTTGAAAAGGGTGCGAGCGCTCACGGGTCCCACGGACAATCTCTGGCCACTGCTTCACCTCCACCTCCTCAGCATTCACCAGGTCTTCACTCTCTCTTTCACTCCCTTCATTCTCTGCAGACCGCAGAACGACCTGCAAGGCTGACCGCTTCGTTTAGAGCAGAGTCCTCAGAGGACCAGCTGCTATTTGGGGCCCAAATGGACGAACATAACGGTCTCTCCAACTTAGCCTCGTCTTTATCTCCTTCCTTCCCAATTTCTCTTCATTAATTTGGTTTCTCACTTTTCCCTTCACCCTTTTTTTCTCCACGTTCATCTCTTTTACTCCCTCCCCTTCTCCCTGTAGACCATTTCAGTGCTGTTTAGGTATGCATCATCAAGTGCACATTTAGCGATGTCAGAGAATTGATTGTTCCTCCCTCGCCTTCATCTCCACCTTCTACTCTTTGGCTTGTACTCACATATCTCACAGTCTCTCTCTCCTCTGCAAAAGACAGGCTCCCTCAATTTTTTTTCACTTGTCTCTCTCGTTTCCCACAATTCCATGGGGTGTGACAGTCACTGCTGACACCTGTGACACCCTGCACGGTTGTCATTCCCTGCGAAATGAGCTAATGTGTGCGCGTGTGTATGTATGTGTACTATTTTCAGTCAGTTCATTTGAGGGATCCATGCATTTTTGTGCATGAGCCATTTTGTTTCACTACATATGGATGATTTGATGTCCTTGTTTCTACGTGCATGATGATGCATCCGCATGCATCTGTTTACGATTCTATGTGCATTCATTCAGACACACGCGTGTGTGAGCGTGATATCTGTATCTACGCTGCTTCATGTGATATCCTGCATACGGTGGATAGAGTGTGCAGCCTTTCAGTTCGTGAGTTTTTCAATTTTCTACAATGTTGAAGGAAAATATTAAATTGAAGTGATGTACTGTTGAAGGGGAAGGACACAGAGTTTGCTCTTTGTCTGCTGTTGTTCAAACAGCTTAAAAGAGAGAGGGTCAAGTTGACAGTCAGAGTTAAGGCTTTAGCAGTATCACCAGAGCGTAAGATCCACATTCAAGTGATTGCGCAATCACCTCCAAAAATGCCGATGTCCGTTTATATTCCATCACGTTTGAGCACAGCAATTTACTGGGTGGAATAAATTTCCATTATCTTCAACTCTCAGCCTCTAACTCATTTAATTGCAGTGTGCAAGAGATGAAGGCACAATTAGTTGCAAGAGGCAAAAAAGGACAAATACAAATTGGACAAAATAGTAAAAGCTGCCACGTACAGTACTTACTCCTTTGAAATCGACGGTGTTTGTAATAACAATCAAGTTCATCATCATCATTATAAAATGCAAAGCAACATACGTTTTTTGTTTTGAACATAATTTCCATATGGTTGTATTATTTCACTCACCAAAGTGATGGGATATGGATATGGTAACACGGTGACACAACAAACACAACATACATCGGCTGCATTTAAAGGAAAAGTCGTGAGAATAATTCTAACCACAGCACATACAGCAGGAGAGGTTGGTCTATCGTGGAAAAGGTGTTTATCAGTGTGGGCAACTTTCTGTTTGTCTTTGTCATTCCTGCAATTTGTCTGCCCATTGTATACTGCCAGTTCTAACGTTCTCTGTTATTTCAGACCTTGCCATGACCTCACCAGTACTTTTATCACCTACGATGTTATCACACTGCCAGACTCCTGGAGTGTCGCTCTCACTGTGCGCAGTTTGTGAATGATGTGGTTGACATTCATAGAGTGCCTGCATCAGAGCTTTTTGGAGCTGAGTGAGGGAAAATGTCGTTGAAGGGAAATGTAATGTGGGCAAACCTCCACCAATTTTACACATCAGAATGTGTTTACAGGTCCATGGGAGCTGTTTGGCCGTGATCTAGGCCGAATAATAATGCTGTGAAATTGCATAGATTTAAGTCAAAACAACTCAACTGAAATAATTCAGAATATAGGCTTACTATGATTGCTGACACGCAGCCAACATGTGAATAAGGGAGTACCAGCACTTATTGTTTTCCCCCATCAAGCACTGGCATTGGGGCTGAAGATTACAGTTTGAAAACTGTCGTCAGGTGAGTTGCATTGTGGTCAATGTAGGTTTAAAGTTTTGACAAGGAAGAACACGTCAAATCAAATAGATGAGAGATTTGTTTGTAAACACCTAAAGTTTGACAATGCTAAATTGTGGGGGGTTGCTCTTTTGACACGTATCCTTTCTTTTTGTTTGCTTGACAGCTGGCTATGATTCTTGCTTTTTTAGATTTTTTTGCATCTGCCTTGTAATTAAGACACAATGAATCAAATATGATTCCAACCTTCTCTGGTCTTGCTTTTACCAAGCATACCAGAAAGTGTGGACCATTCGTAGTTTTCAAAAAACTACAAAAACAAGACCCGATTATAATAAAGAAAAGAACAAATAGAATTCAATAAATATGATATCATACAATAAATATTATAGCTTTTTTAAAACTGCCACAGGGCTTATGTTATTTTGTTTTCAACAATTGTTAGGGAGGTCAAGGGAAGGTTTGAGTCAAAATAAAGAATTGTGCTGTGTGAAAGGGCTCATACCATGTGGCATACTTTTACAAAACACACAGAGAGGGAAAACAGAGAGCTGAGAAAATAGGCTCAAAGGGAAAAAATAAAAGCTCCAGAGACCAAACATTCAATTCAGCCCAGGTAAGCATCAGCTTGACTCCAGGCTTATGGCAATTTTTCAGAAACAAGTACAGAGTGTGTCCAGTTAAATAGCTCAGTGCAAGGAATGGGAGTGATGCAACCAGGAAATTAGGTGATTGAAAACACTATAGAAGGATCCTCTTTTTATACCACTGCAAACCTTTGTTTTGCTGTATCTTCCTTTTGAAAGTGTCATAACTTTCTCTGCATGCATCTAACAAAAATGTTGTAGATGTTTCGTCTTTCCCTTTGTCATAAATCTTTTGTACGTTTTTAAACATAGTGGAAGAAGCAAGTTCCCTGCTAAATGTTAAGATTTCATAGCGATAACAATTTCAACCTTAACTTTATTTCATGTATTTGCCTAATTACTTCACTTATAATAAAATAATAAAGACATTGTAGATTAATTTATAGGTTAGGATAACATTTTACTTAGCTTCCTATTGCTGGTGTAAAAATGTAACTGTCATTAAAAGTGAAGTTGGAAACAGTTTGCTGTTCTATCACAAAAATACTATCCAAATATATGTCAGCAGATTGTAGAGTTGTTGATGAACACCACTGAGCTGACAAAAACTTTACCAAGTGCTGACATTCCTCGATTAGAGAACACATTTTCTGGTCATTACTCTGTTTTGAAGCCACCAAATAGTGCAATGGATAATTAATTAAATGAATAATTAAGTCAACAATTTCCATCAGTCCATTTCAATACATTTACCCAAAAGCATTCAAGTGCACAAAAAAGCTTTCCACGACAATTCAGCACTGCAGAATTGCCATTAATTAAAATTTGCATTCTTCAGTGCCTAATAGATGCTTGCAAAATCAATTGTTGGCTGTATCACTGACAGGTATGTACAGTGTGTATATCATCTGTATTTGCTGTTTTTTTAAAAATAATATTAAATAGGACTTACCTGTGTAAGTGAGATACAGTTTCTTGGCAATGGCTGCCAGAGAAAAAAGTGTGATTAACTCAAACTTCCTCTGCAAGGCCGGCTGCCATGTGTGACTGTGTGCCTCCTGTCCATTTAGGTGGACTTATCACAACACTTACTCACAAACCAAAGGGTAAACATCAACACACACACATTCTGCTCAGAATGTGTGTAAGAAAAGAAAGTATCTCAGGAAGAAGAGATACAGGAATAATAAGGTATTTGGTTTGAAAATATGACAAACAATGCATTCAAACCAATGGGTGCAAATCCATAAAACTATTTTGTGTACAACTCATTCTATAGATGGTGAAAGTAATCTCACATTTCCAGTTTCTTATACAATTTGCTGAGGAAATGTGTTTTTTTTAATGGTTCTACGGTTGTTCCCCTTCTACTTTTTGACACAAGAGTTCTTAACACGTCCACAGCCCCACTGATCTATGGGATACCCCAGGGCTCAGTTCTTGGGCCTTGGTAATGTTAAGTCAATGGTATGTACGCTGAGAGGAAGGTGCACATTCCTCTCGCTCATCTGTTCAACATTTATATGAGTCGTGAAGTTGTGGTGTTTGAGAAATGCTTCGTCCTTGTGTTAAGTCTTTCTGCTCACACTGGTTTTCTTTAAGGGGACTTTAATTCTCTGACCTGCCATCTTTTAATAGCCGAAATAACTTCTTTTTTTTAAACCATTCACTCTCAGATGCTCTCTGATGGACTAGAATATACTTTTAGATCTGAAGCTCAATCTCACTCAAACAGTATGGCCATTGTCTCAAATCCACATCAGAGTAAAGGTTTTGAATGTCTTTGTAGGGGCTCTGGAAATAAGTATTCATGAATTTTCCATTGTATGTCTTCTGGCAATTAATTCCTATTTAATTCCTATTCAATTCAGGACAATTGGTTGCATTCAACAATGCCTGCATAATTATTACAGGACTCATTCACACCTAATAGGTATTACTCAGGGACTTTAACATTTACATGTTTTTAAATATCTAACATCACATGCATAAAAAATACATCATTTTAACTTCGTGGCTTAAAATTTCAGCCTTTCTGAAAAGACAAAAGCGGGACACGGCTGTGTCTTGCCATAAGTAATGTTGTCAAAATGTTAAACAAAGAGCCAACATAAGCACATTTTAGTACAGTAGCTATAAGTAGCTATAATACCACAAGTATGTTATATGTATTCACAAATCTCTACTGTTCATGCTGGAGGCGACTAAAAGCAACTATCAAATTACTCAACAAGCATATGTGCCCAAGATGTAACACTCACTGGTGTTAAATACCGTGAACTCCAACATTGCACACACACACTGTTCACTGTCTGACACGTTGATATCATTGAATCTGACAAGAACCAAAGACCCCAGGTAGACGTTTTGGCAGTCCTCAGCATATACATGTGGCATATCTGTATGTGCTGTAATTGTGGAGGACCGTATCCCTCATGGTGGACATTCCTATGTTGCCAGGTTTCCTAGGAACTCGTCAAAAGGGGTTTATCGTCCCCAGCACTGCAGTATAGCACTAAATATAATAGGCCTACACTTGCGGGAACTTATCAAATGGTTGGAGTCATGGAATCACCGAAGGCCATAACTAACATTATGCTTTCTTAGGTAAAAACTAACCTGCATGTTATTGAAACTAAATCTCACACTTCACGTCTGTCTGTCTAAACCATGAGAATCCGATGTAAATTATAAACTGCACTGCTTAAAGTAAGCTGCACTAGTTGAGTGATTCTGTACCAGGGTTCAAGGTTGTAATGTTTTCCCCTCAAACACGATCACCTTGGTAAATGAGAACCAAGGCAACGAAAAACAGAAACTAATTGACAGGAAATGTGAATACAGGCAGCATATTTATTGGAGGAACACTGATGCAAATGTCAAATATAGATCAGGGCAGGCAGATAGCTCCAACAGCATTATGACACTTTACACCCACTTCGCTCTGAATTTTAATGCCTCCTTCAGCTCTGTGGCCCAACAACGCCTTGTTTAGAAGGCGTTTTTTTGTTTAGAACTCCTGATTGATTTTGGCTTCTTGACTTATTCTACCTACATTGTTTACTGCCTGAAAGTGTAGGTGTTTGTGCCTACTAATGTGATTCGTAGATTGCATTTTATATTTGAAAAACAGTGCTATGATCTTTGAGCCTTATTTATCACCTTAAAGTCCTCTTTTCTAGCTCAGAATATGTTGATAATCATGTCAAGTGTCTTTCTACATGGAACATGTATGTAATAAACACATGCATGCCTTTATGTTCACCTGATTATTGCAGCATCGTATTTTCCGAATGAGACCTGACATGCATGTAACCCCCGTTTTAGCTTCTCTGCATCGGTTGTCATTTGAATTCAGAGTACATTTGAAGACTCCTTTAATCACCTACGAGTTCTTAATATGACATGTCACTTCTCTTATATAACTGACTCAACTCCTTCCTCCATGACAGTGTAGCTCAGATCCCCCAACCATCCATAATTTCAAACTAAAAGCTCTAGTAGTCAGATATCAGCTCAGCCCATACTGCTGAGTTATAAAAAGGGTTTTGCAACATTTCTGTTCTCACTGTGTTTCTAGTTAAACATGATTATTATGACTTATTATTACTCTGGTGACGATCCTGTCATTTCCGTTATTTTTCCTGTCCTTACTATGTCCTATTTTAATTTCTCTTTATATTGCTCTGTCATGATTGTTCTGTTGAGCTGGCTTTGATATCTCATGCATGTCTTTTACTTTACTTCATAAAACACAGTTTTTTTGTCCACGCACCAAAACACACAACTTCTCATACTCATCTCTCTAACACAAACACACCAACACACACTGCTTCAGGCCATCTCTCAGCCATATAGTGAAGAAAATACAGGCAATAGTCTCTACACTAGAACTGTATCATATAGAAATCGTGTTTACAAAGCGAGATGCAAAGAAGTGTTTTTGGTTTGACACTTCCGATACCTTCGTTTTGTATCATTTACACAGCAAAGACGTAAAGGTATTGTTTCGTCTAGATAGGTAATTTTGCCAGAATGCAACAGCTTGTTAAACAACACAGGCAGCATTGGAACGTTAAAACCCAACAAAACTCAGCAAAATGTCTGTTAATGATGATAAAGATATGAACAATGTGAGCCCACTCATGCATTTTTATTTGAGTGCTTCCCATACACGACCAGACAGTATTGATGAATTATACCAGACCTTGAAGACAGTTACTTGAAATCTGCTTGGGCTGAAGAATCTTCTTAAGTTGCCGCTTGCACAGCAGTTTATAATTGTTTGTTTGGTATTTGCCTTCAGGTTGGATTTTAATAATAAAGGAGAACATAGATTTGTCGGCTGTCTGTTCAATGACAGATAAGGGGCTATATATCTGGAGTTCCAGGTATATCCAGAGGATATCAGGGCCAAGACTTTCTTTTCCATCCGCTTTTGTATCCGATGTACTGTAATTTATTCGCCAACTTGACAATCTTTGATGTCAGATCGATCAATAAACAAATATCTACTGTTTTATTGTCAAAATGCTAGATTGTCATGAATCAAACCAGCTGCTCCCTGGTCAAATGATGATTCGATGTTCCAGGGTTCATCATGAGGGAAACATGGATGTCTGTATAGAGTTTTATGTCAATCTATCCAATAGTTTTTAAGAAATTCCTAACTGGACCAAAGTGGACAGACCGACATCGCCTTCCCCAGCGCAACGCCGCTAGCTTGGTTAAAAAATAGATTAAAAGACCTTGTTATAAAAACATGTTAATCTTAGGATAAACCATCCCATTGTTCATATTTACATTTATCTTGAACCTATTTCTAAACTGCATCAAAATGAGCTATTGTTTCACGATTCTCGATTTCTACCTCCCTTTGTCTCTGGTATTTATTCCTCATCGCTTCTTTGTCACGTCCTTCCATTCTTTACTTAATCTGGCCCACACCGGAAGTCATTTTGTATTTGTCCAAACAAAGAAATACACCACTGAATCTGTATTTGGCCAGGATTGGTGTTCTACAGCTCTATTACATGTCCAGGAGCCTCTCGAGAGGAGCACCGAGACCTCGCAGAAATGTAATAAGGGCTGGAGATAATACCAGCTAACCGGGCCCTGAGAGAGACATGCTGTTTTCTCTGCGGTCATTATCCCCCCCCCCCCCCACCCCCCCCCAAACAAAATAAGACGGAGGTGGGTTTTTTTGTCCGTGCGAAAAGAAGAGGGTGATTATGTGGGAGATGCTGTAAAGAGGCCACAGAAGAGAAATTTGACGTTGTTAAATAAGTGATTGAATAATCTTGCTTTTGGTCTCCATCCTCATCTACCCACTGACAGCTGCCTCCACTACAGGAACAGAACATGTTGTGCTGTGAAGTGACATTTCAAATATCATCTTGAAAGCAGCAAGGCGCAGTTCACTTTACAGACCCGAAGACAACTTTGGAACTGTCTCAGGCTATATTATCATTACCAGCATGAAAAACACTAGGTTTACCTTCCCTCTGCTTTACCTTTTCTTCCTCCTCTCCAACTTCGTCACCACCATTCAT
Organism: Melanostigma gelatinosum; assembly: GCF_949748355.1. NCBI lineage: Eukaryota > Metazoa > Chordata > Actinopteri > Perciformes > Zoarcidae > Melanostigma > Melanostigma gelatinosum. The sequence goes on from NC_136639.1 coordinate 8,211,570, forward strand.
CATTTTCGACTCGACCATTCCTTTATATTTCCTCATCTTCTCCCTTCTCTTTGTCCTCATCAATCCACCATGCCCTGGTCTCATGCTATTCCCTCACCTCATCATCTCCTCTTTCTCCATTACAGTACTTCATCCTTCCCTTCTATAACAGCACCTCCAGTCCTGCATGACAGAAATCCCTACTCTTCTCTCACTCTTCTCTCACTAATCCATTCCTCTTCGTCCTCCTCATCTCCCATCACCGCCATCGACCCCTGGCTGCATTCCTTGTCTTCATCATCAACCTCATCATCTCCCCCACAGGCGCAGTATTTGTATGTGTTGGATGTACTGTACTCTATAAAAGCTGTATGCTAATGCTGCCGCGGCCTGCGAAGCATCATGGTGAGTGGACCAATTTCAGGAGTGCTTCGCCACGTTTTATTACAGCTCATAAGCCCAAGGTCAGCTGCGTAAGATGAAGAGGCAAGAGCGTCCCGTGCAGCACTCGAATCATTAATCACTCCGCTTCGGTCTGCTCTGCCTCTCTTTCCTGTTTCCTCTCTCTCTCATGTTCAAGCAGAGCCCACATGCTGTTCTCCACCTGTACTGTCATTTATCTCCTCAATCACCTCTATTCACCCAATTTTTCCATGGTTCTTCCCCTCTGTGCAAAAACACATTTAATGCAGTTACATTTCCCCCTGCTGTCATTTTTCAAGGACTTGTTGGCTTCATTGGCTGTATTTATTTCATCAGAAAATGTATCGCCAAACCATTATACATAATGTCAATAAGTGTGTTGAGATGTTGCATCGATAGGTTTTAAACATGCTATTGTTACACAGATACACTAAAGGGTTAACTCCTCACGAGTCAGGCTGTTTGGACCCTCGTAGAGCTGTAAACTGTGGTGGATAAATGAGTAAGCATAATGTCAAGATAAAGCCTTAATATCACACTTTTTCTGGACTGTTTACAGTTCAAATATGCCAAGGGAGTAAATAGCATGGTGTCTTGCTAGTTTAAGAGGGTACAAATAATTTAGTTTACAGATAAAACTAACCTACAAATCTATCCATCTATTTTGGAAAGTACTTTGAAAAGTACGGGGTATTTTGTGTGAGTAGAGTTTAACTCAATGTATTTATATTTGTTTTATTAATGATAATAATATGATCAATGTAACTTTGTGAGTAATTATTATTATTATGATTCGGATCCTGGTAACATTCTACTTTTTATGTTAAATGAGAGCTGTAAGAAACTAATTTCATGATGCCTTGTCTCAATGTTTAGGCTACCTAAACGCAGCAGTATTACCTTTTTTTTCCACTTGGGTGAAGCCGAAAAATCTGTAAATTCAACATGGACAAATGGCAAAAAAAAGTTGCTTGTTTTACACATCTAGCAGATGGCAAGCAACATTTAGAAAAACATCTGGCTTTGTCAGGGTTTGCGTTGTTCGATAATTACTTTTTGTTTACCACACAAATCTGTGGAAGCCTGACACATTGAAGTCACTCTGGTGCGCTACATTGAAGACGTAAAGGATGGGGACCGAGGGGCTGTTCCTTCATTTTCACCAGCTAGTTGCTAACTCTGTTCGGATGCTGTTTGGTACTGGATAACTATTGTCGAGCAGCTTATTTGCTGAAACAGCTGCCTACTATGTCTAGAAAGAGGAGGATGAGAGCTGTGAGAATTAACTAAAACAGTAAAGTTGCAGGTCAGAAAAACCAAAAGAATGAGGAGAAAGTCGCCAAAACGCTGCAACTGCAGTTGGGGCTGGGTAATACAGTAAATCTCTGTGTGTTTATCAATGTGACTAATATTTTTCAAAGTCAGATATAGTTATTTGATCTGTTATGAATATTGATTAGCTCAGCTTTAGTTGTTTTATTAGCTTAAATCTGACAACCTATGCGATACAGGATCATCCATGTCAATTTCCTGTGAGCTGTTTGTGTGAAGATGTATTTTGTGGACAACATGGTTGCAATAAATTCCTCAAATAATGCAAAGGATATTTTGCTTAAAGTGTGCTGTATCTTTCCCCATGACAGCTTCTTTCTCTGTTCACACTACTCCTTCCCTCCTACTCACTCTCTTTTTCTGTCAAAAATCGATGTCGGGCATACAAACATTTCTCATCTTTTTCGCTCAATTTGTTTGTCTCCCCTCCCTAATTTACCCCTATTCTGCATCGCTCCATCTCTTTCCCCTCTCTATCTATCTGTCTCTGCAGGAGGTAGTTACTGGGATGCAGCTTCACTGAAGCCACATCACACACAGTGTGGTTTTACACCACGGAGAGTGTGTGAAGGGGGGGATGTGAGAAGTTTTTTTTCTTGTTGGTCACATCAGAGGGTCCTCTGAGTGTGTCCTCAGAAGTGGGAATGGACCAAAAGATCTGTCTCTTCACATGTGCATACATATTTAAAGTCCCAGTGAAACAGAAGTTAGAGTAAGCTTCAGTTAGGTTCCAAATGTTTAATGACTCATCCTGTAAGACTTTGGACTACACCTGTCATATATCAGACTTCGCCGTTCTTGGATCAATGCTATCAGAGCAATATGGGGAGATAGGAAGAAATATCGTCTGGGAAAGGAGTTGGCAAACACCAAAACAATGTGGCTGGGGTCAAATTTATTCAGGGGAAACTGCAGATTTTGAACTTGCTCTGTGTCACTGCAGCATGGCCAGTACAGGTGAACAGATGAACGTCCGCTGTATGACATGGATCGATAGGTGGAGTTTTGCGTTCGGGGAGCCGGGTGAGGAATGTGAGTGGAGCCAACAGTTCTCTGTGGTTTGCATCGCACTGAACTATAAGCCTGCCTATTCACAGCGGTCCAATCAAATGCAAAGGATTTGATATAAATCTCTCTTGTAATGTGCAAATATTCCGTTTCACCCCGAAATACGTCACAGTACAGAAGCTAAAGACGCTCTAAATTCTGTCTCACTGGGACTTTAAAGAGATTATGTGCACGCGTGTGTGTTGAACTAAGTGTGTGTCTGTATGAGTCAGTGAGAAAAAAAATCCTTTCTTATGACTCCTCTAGTGTGAGGAATATGTGGTGTTTATGCGCCTGCATGTCATTTCATCGGTCTATCACTTTTCAAAAGTGAAACTGCAGAAAGCTTGACGCTGAATGTGCAACAGAGAAGGAGAGGGTGAGAGAAACAGAAAGAAAGTCAAGATGAAGAGAGGGAGAGGGTGAGGAAAGGAGAGAGAGTGCTGACACGTCCGTTGGCTATGTGCCATTTATTTTTCTTCCAGGAGGTCGTTTGGAAGCTCATCTGCTAAATGGGTGCTTCGATTCTTCAGGTCCAGCCATCTCATAATTATTATTATTGTCACGGCTAAAGCCCAGGCATAATAGCTTGTAGCCTCTGCTGCTAAATGACTTAACACAGGTTGAGAACATTTCCTGGTATGACCCCCCCCAGCCTCTTCACCTCTTCTCAGACTACAGTCTACTCAGAAGTATGAGAACACTGTTAATGTGCAAAAACATCAGTCGACACTCGTGTTTTTTAGATAGTTGGGCAAAAATAATGGTTTGTGCACCCTAAATAATGTTAAAATGCTTAATCTCTTCTTTGTCCCATTTTGGTTGGTACAGTCAATTCCTGTATTGACCTTTCGCTTGATGCACGCTCTTTGTTTTTGTGTCTTGATGAGATAAGCCTTGTTCTGCAATCTCGCTTTGCATCCACATAGTTGAAATCAGCTAAATATGCAGCGATGATATTGAAAACCTTTCATATAACACTAATCTACACTTTTGTACTCCAACACAACATACTCTGACAGCACCGGCTGTCTATTCCCCAACATTCACTCACCACTGTCTTCTGGCAAAAAGTCACATGACACAATAACAAACAAAGAAAATGAAAATGTAAAAGAGAAGACGTTTGAGATCTCTGTAGGGTGCTTTCTACAACATTGTCAGACACTTATAATAACAATCTGTGGCAAAAAGAAGCATTTTTAATGGACGCACATTGATGCTGAGAAATTGCCCACAGCGATTCAATTGCAGCTCATTTAGTGGCTGCCGTCTGCAGCGTACTCCCTCAATACTGGACCAATCTCAAAAACGGTTGTCTGTATGAGTCACTTAGAAACAAGAGAAAATAGGGTTCAGGTTGAAAAATACCCTTTAACTGGCGCTCACACTGGGTTTTGTTCTCCAATCATTTACATGAAGAATGAGAAGCTTCCAGTTTAATCCAGTGGCATCGTCTGCATTGGGCATGTTGATGTTTCTGTCTAGCCCTGAATCCTTCTGACAGAGTAACAAATCTAATCATCATTAAATGTAAATAGTTTAATTCAGCCCCAGATGGTCTGGGCTTAGCCATCAATTACATCTAAATGTAGGCCCTAATACAATTTAAATGGAAGAGTTATATCCAAATTCACTCCTTGTATAGTTGTCATGAACGGGAATATTAGCTTTGTACCAGGCAGTAAATGTTTGTTTCTGCTGTAAAGTTGGGCATTTTAAGATGGGGCTCTATTGGGATTGACCAATTTTTGGAGCCAGCCTCAAGTGGCCATTCAAAGAACTGCAATCTTTAGCACTTGAGGGTTGGCTTCATTTCTCAGTGCCGGAGGTTGACGCTTGGGACAGAGCCAGATCCGGCTTAAGAGCCAACATTGACCCAACGCTGCTGGAGGCCCAGGCCATATTGCTGGGCCCGCTGGATGTAGTAAAATGAGAGCTTTTCTTAAGGGACATTGGTGCTTGGAAACACTTCCTATTTTGTCCACAAGAACCACCAAAATCTTCTGGTTTTTTTCCACATCCACGCTGACTTTATTTCCCAGCAATGGAGGTTGCCTCTTGGTGCCCAAGAGGACATATGTGTTGCTGATCGGAGCAGAGGGAAATGTTAGCAGTTAAGTTGTCTCGTGGCAGTGAATGTATAGTTTAGGTTTCCCCATGAATAAACCCTGCAGTTCCCCAATACCCAAGAAGTTACCTCTTCTTGCTTCCTAGCTGCTGGGCAAAAGTGAGTCTTTCGGAGGAGAGACAGCATACTCTGCTGCGGTCTACTCGTGGAGCGATTGTTGTTTGTATACATTCAATCAAACATTACAGCAGTGGTCATTGAAGACTCACCTGGCAGATGTGCACTCTACTGAGTGCACTTTTCTAGTTGACACAATTTCTGCTTGCAACTCTTCCCACATTAATTCCTGTCCTTCCTGCTTTCTGTCTCAGCACGAGAGTACATTTCAAAATCCGCTCTGATCAAAACATGACTCACGCTCTCCCCTCCTCTGCATCTTCATCACCAATTTTTCTTTTTCGACACAACCATTGCGTTAAATGTCCCTGCCCCTTCCCGCCTCTTTGTCATCATCAGTCTACAATGTAATGACATTCGCTAACCTCATCTCCTCTTCCTCCATCATGATTTAGTTTTTCTCATTTATATTTTACTTTTAGTGCAAGACAACTAAACAAGCATAACATAGCAGTCTGATCTGAGCTCTGTATTTTACATTCACATGAAAGAGGATTTTACATCGATCCACTCTGGAGACAGTTCTTGGAAAGTTTTTGGGTGACCCAAAATAAATGCAAATTGGTTGGGTTTAAAATGATAAAACATAGAAGGGAGTTCAGATACATGAGTTTGAAGGATTATTAGAAAGTTATCTTGGTGATAACGGTTTAATCTTTTGTCAAAATGAAAGGGTGAACTGTAGACATAAATACATTTACCTGGCATGGATATTCAACAAGCCAACCCCAGGCCCTATCAAATGTTGCATTGCGTCTGTGCAAAAGTTGAACCGGGGTGAACTTCTTTGTTGGACAACTTTGAGTTTTTGTTTTTGTCTTTCGCACATGTGGGGCGAAAACAGGGAGGAAGGATGCACTGTCAAACGTATCTGTTTGAGTGTGTATGCACTCTTAAGTTCCTCAGTGAGGGGCCAATCAAATGCTGCCTCAACATCCAATGTATAACTGAAGTGAAGGAGTTTGGGGAGAGAGCGTCACCCACTCACTGTGAGACTGTAGAGCCTTGATGTTCTGACCAACCGTCACACCTCAGGAGATACACTCACAATCTCCAACATAGCCATACAAACATCACCTTCTCACAAACACACACACACACACACACACACACATCCACTTCAAACACATGTAGCCTCACTAATATACCTCTCAGATCTAGACTCGCCCCTGGCGATGCCCAGTCTTGTTATCTCTCCATGTACCTCACCCTGTCTTCTACCTCCTCCTCCTCCCCCTTTTCCAGCACCCCTCAGAGACTGGAGCCTTCGTTTGATGGCACAGCGTGGGACCAACCGCACCGGAGCACCGGGGCTCATACCGATGAAGCTGGCCTATCTAGGCCACAGTAAGCACACACACTCATCAAGTGCTCTCTCATTAGAATTCACTGATACTGTAGGTTTCCTGGCGAGGGGAGAGAGGAGCTTGAAGGAAAGTCTTCTATTGATAGAACAAGAAGAGTGTCTAATTAAGGTCTCATTCTTCTCCGAGTGTGATTGCATTGCATCCTCCGCTCCCCCTCATTCTCTCCAATTATGAGACCCGTGCTGGCCTTTCTTCAGTCCACGTGGGATGGGGGTTTAATCTCGCCAGTACTGGGGTGTGAGGAGACTGACAACAACACTGGTGGAAGATCTGCAGGGCAAAATGCGTGGGCAGGCGAGAGCAGCATGTGTGTTTGTGTGTGTGTGTGTCCGTGAGAGGTTCACAGAGAGAAAATAAATGAGGGGCTGCATGTGTTTTGATTGTCTTTAGAGAGTTTGCGGTTTGAGGTTGTGTTCAACTCGTACTGAGTTTGCATATGCAGAAGTATCGATATCCAAATTCAATTCCTGCAACTATGGCAACCAGCTCGCGCAACTATAGCGAGCTGCTTACGTCAGCATGGCAACAAGCACTGATACATGATTTTGTGCAGGCGAACTTTAACAAGACATCACCCTCTAATAAATGTGAACCAGATGACAACAACACAACATGCACCTCAAATGGAAACCTGTAACCAGGCTCACCCACCACAGAAAACTAGCCCAAACCTGAACCTGCAGACTTGGAGAGGCAGCACATATCAGCACTTTTTGACAGTAACACACTCACTTAAGTGCGTATCTAAAACCAGCATATTTCTGTTCTAAATCAGCTAAATCAACACCAACGACAAATGATTGAAACTGGACATGCAATGCAACAAAATAATTGAGACACTTCACGTTTTCAACAGCGTTGACATTTAGCCACTCACTGTGTCATTTGCCTGCAATTGATGAAAGTGGCTACTTCAGTACTCTCATTGAGAGTGTCTGGTCATATCAGTTATTGCTCCATTCACTGATGAACATCCAAAATGGATTGGGAAGACGTGAACTTTTTGTCAGGCAAAGCATTCTGACTGAAAATCAAACGTAAATCCTAATGTCAAATAATATAATCAATTCCTGGATCTTTTAACCATTTGTCTTTGAAAAAACAACTCCTTTCATTCCGGTTATTTGTATTCTTAATTAAATGAAGGTTTTGAGTTAAATCAGGACGATTACACTTGCTCCTCCTCTTCTTTATCAATTACTCCTCGGAGCCATGCTCTCTTATATTCAAAGTTCAAGTGGCAACTCTCTCCTGGTTCACAGCAGTCATTAAAACCTAAAATGACTGCTTGTCATCTCTTACTCAGCCAATCACTGGGGAGCATGCTCATTATAAGCCCAGATGGCTGCACCTCTGGCATGATGTGTTCAACTCCTCAGCAGACTCCAAGCAGCAATACCTGAATAAATATATTATCTATTCCCAACAGCATAATTCATTCAATCACGTTCTACTTATTCCTACATACAGTAAAGCTACTACAAGGAACATTTTTGTGTGTCGATTTTGGTGGTCCCTGTGGACAAAAGCAGTTTTGTGAAGTGTTTTTCAGCATCAATTTCATTTTACTCGATCTAGCAGGCAATATGGTCTGGGCCTTCCAGCAGCTTCCGATGTTCCTGTCGATGTTGCCTCCCAGCTCTCCACTTCTCGCCGAAGCTACAACAGCATGTGGAAGGTGGCAGCGATGAGACTTGGGTCTGTCCCAAGCAGCAACCTCCAGCACTGAAAAATGGAGCCAATGCAGGAGCGTCTCCGAAAGCAAGTCAACTCCCATAGACCCTCATGTAAAAATGCCCAACTTTACAGCAGATACATACATTTACAGCTTGGTAAAACAAACAGCTTCTGTCTTCTTAGCTAATATCACTGTCAATTACAACTGTACGGCGAGTGAATTTTTATACAACTCGTCAATTTAGTGTCTGAGCTAAAAGAGTTTCTGGTGAACTAGCTCTTTGGGAACTAGTCCTGATGAGAATGACTCTTTGAGAGGCATTGAGAATAATTATATAGAAATATCTATCTTATGTACGTAGGTCATTTAGAGGCATGGGCATTCAATTGAAACTGTTAACTTCAATGTGGTGCTAAAGCTAAGTATTGAATGGACGATGAATAATTTGTCCGTCTATTACAATCAGAGTACAGTTCAATCATCAAAATTGAGTTCCATATAGCCAGAATTGAATCCTTTTTACCAAGACTGATGTAATCTGGATTTTAGCTGTTATGTAGCTCTAAGAATGGCAATGTCTGTTGATCAGTCTGTCCATCACTTTGATTGATGGAATTACATGACACATGCCTTTCATGGTCCCCAGAGGATGGATTTTAATAACTTTGATGATCCTTCAACTTTTCATCAAGAGCATCACCATCAATTTGAATTTGTTTTTTGATCAAAAGACATTCCCATCTGCCTCAGCTGCATTTATGTTCTGAAGACTATTATATGTGCTGAAGCAAACTATCCAAATTATAGAGCTTTAACAATGTAAAAATAACTTAACAATCCTCACAAACATCCACTGGCTATAGGTGTAAAAAGCTCTAAATGCCCTGGCTCCACAGTGTTTATGAGACACGTTGATCCCTGAGGTCTCAAGGCACCAGCTCTCTCATGTCCCTAGAGCTTACTCCAAATCTGGTGGGATCGTATTCGGCATGTGCACACCTGAAAGCAGCTGATCTGAGACTTACACCTACACTCTGTTCATTGAAAAGCAGCCCCAATGCATTTTAGCAGCTTTATCCCCATTACCTATTCATTCTGTCTCAATTATAATCCTCTATTTTTTTCATACTCTGCTTTTAAGTGCTTGTGCCCTTCTCTCTTTTTCTTCTTGTTTTAATGAAAGATAGTTTGAATATTTTACTCTAACTCCAGTTGTATAAATTGTTGCTTCACAAACACAATTGACCTGCAGTTTTATAAATTGGTTCTACACAAATTCATTTTACTTGAACTTGAACAAAGTGGGACTGAGTATTGCATTCATTTCAGGAATAAAGTTTTGGATCAAGATTCTGCAAATGTTTCTTCCAGCCACTTTTCTTATGCTAACATTGTGGGGTACTGTTCACCTCTGAGGCTGATTTGGTTAGAAGCAATCTGTTCTCAATCCCAGCTCATCAAATACCTGCATTAGCTCATTTTGTGAAGAAGGTATTTGACGAGTTGCCAGTTGTGTTGTTCGAATAGATGTCAACAAAGCAAAGTGATTTAACATGTGGTTTGATCAGATGCATTCTTCATTGACTGCCAACATTAGCCCTAATGCTAAAACAAAACATCTTAGTAAATGTTCCTACGGTACACCTAAGACTGGATGAATATTCCATAACATCCCAAAACGTTGTAGCAAATTTCTAGTTTGGCACTTATTGATAAATTTAACACTTAATCTAAATTGAAATTGTTACTTTCAAGCCTGACAAAATATCAACTCACGATAAAATCAAACAAGTTTATCATTCTGGGATTCTTGGCTACTTCAAGTCTACACAAATCATCACCCAAAGTAACCTTGTTAAAACAGGCATTCATTTGAACTGTAGCTGGCGAGATGCAGAATTTGAATTGGAACAGTGCGTTGGGCTGATGACACATGATTTCAGCCCGCAAGACTATGCCTAACAGCCACACACTACACATTCTACAATGTGGGGAACTTTCCCCATGATAGGATTCAGCGAGTGTCACATTAAAGATGGTGTTGTGCGGCGATCAGATAACAATCCAGCCTACACAGAGGATGTTCATTCTGCTGTGAAAAACAATATGGAGAAAAGGACCTGCTATCAAAAGTGAGTTCAGTTTCGTCATGCGAAATTGTGAATGAGGCCTTACTGTTGTTTGAATTTTAGAATATTCGTGAGTATGGATGATTCTCTATCGTAAACAAAGCTTTAATCTCTGAAGATTTGATGAAAAGACTAAACTTGCAATTGCTTAAGTGACAGCATCCAATCCATATTTTCATGAATGATATCCGACCATCCTTTTGTGGCTTTGGGAAAGGCTTGTTCATGTTCACAAATTTAAAGCTGAAGATCATAGGAATAACATTTATATGAATTCCTTTCAAGGGTGGCTTTGTCTTATAAATTCAGAAGCTCTTATCTGTGTAAGGAGCTTTATTTCTTTAGTAATCATTCTATTAATACGTGTTACACTGTGTCCCCTGGAGTTTTCATTGTAAAAGGCTGATAGTCTTTTAATTAGACCTAAAGGGGATTTGAGCAATGCTTTTACATATTCCACTAGTGCAATGAATTATACAACACTGCTGTATGGACTCACATTACCACATGCCACATGCCAATTATTGCGGTCTTTATCTGAGCTGGGAACACTCACAGCTTTGGCTTTTTTCACACAATATCAGGGGCAAAATAACAACAGTGTACATCTGGCTGCAGCAAGAATACAAAAGCGCTCTCCACTTGACAGGCTCATCACACACTACAGCCGATAGTGCCGGGCTCAGGTCTCTGTAAACCAGCAGGTCATCTGTGGCATCTGGAGATGTCTGTCATGAATTCTGGACCGATGTATATTTTAATTCAATCTATAGGTATCTTTGTTCTGTTGCTGCCGCTGCCGCTATCATGACAAGCTTTGGCATAGACGTTGCTGGAGCAATGCTGTTGTCCTGGTAACAAAGCCTAATGACAAGACGTGATATGATCCTCCGATTTAGAACAAAGCTGCAGTCTGCTGCCGGGCATTGTGAGACAATCGGCAGACAAGGGCTGGTTTCATTCATGGGTATGTCTGTGTGTGTGTGTGTGTGTGTGTGTGTGTGTAGGTGTGTGTGTGTGTACCATACTGTACTGTGAAATATTGGACCTCTTGCATTATGAAGACTCACAAGAATGCAGAAATATCCTTCAAGTGAATAATATATGGTCTACTGCTGGATGCTGGTCCTAATTATCCCTTTTTGTTTTAAGACTGGGGTTTAGGTTTGAATTTAAGGTTCAAGATCAGGCGATCATGGTATTATATAATATGAGTTCGATAAGGTTACGGTTAAGTTGGCACACGTCTCAATCCCCAAAGGGCTGTCCCAGAGAGTGTTATCCAACTTGCAAAACTTGGCACGGCGGCCAGGCCTTACAAAATGAATCGGCGGATCCCTTCAGAGTGAGTTTAACTTTCTCGAACTGTAAAAACTGCATTAGATCCAATGGGTATAGTTGGGTTCATATAGGTGGCTTTGTCCTTGTACTTCAAAAGGATGAGTCATCTGGCAATTAAAGATGCAATGGCATTTCATTTATATAGAAGATTAGTTTCCTCAACAAATATTGTTGTCAGTGGAAATGTGTTCAATGGGGTCCCAAACACCTTTTAGACAGTACACGCAGATAGGAGGGGATGTCCAATACGTATGGATGAGGGACCCTCTTTGATTTTCTGAACCTAACACAGAGCACTAACAATAGAATATATCTTCACTTCCATCTGTTTGGAGTAGTGTACAACTGTAAACTGTAGAAGTCCATGAATCAAGGAGAGGTCAGGAGTGGACCCGGATCAAATTCCATGTATCTTCATCCATCCCATTGACCTTTAGTAATATATCAGGAGGAGCATTTAAGACATTTTCTCTCATATCTGAGTGACCACTAAATATCAATTCTATAGCAAGAATGTCATCAAATGAAGTTCATGGAAACTGGACTAGATTTGTTTTAGCAATGTTTCTAATGTGGTTGTTAATTAATAACTTTGAATACCTGTTTTGCTTCTAAACCAGATTAGTATATTTCAACCATTGATTTAACATGCGGAAACTCAGTTGTACAGATAAGGACTGTATGATATTCTCAAGGCTCAATCTTAGTGAAGTCATCCATCCAAACCAATCCAGGGTCACTTGTTGCATCACTTACGGGGTCAGTAGAGTCCTCCTCATGTGACAGGAAGCCACGGTGAAGTCATTGCCGGCAGTGATGGAACAATGAGGGCACAGTTGGCCTGAAAGTACCGTTTCTGAAATAGCACACATCCTGTCAGCCCCCCCCCCAAAAAAAAAAGCTCCCTAAACTCGCTCCTTTCCTTGCCTCAGCCATTACTTTGCACCACGATCAGGAGCACAACCCCAGCTTTTTTATTTATATATTCGCTCCTCCAGACTATCTGAACTTGCGGGTGCAGAAAATAACAGGTTGCAAAGCGACAAGTAAATGGAGACAATCTCAGTCTCAGAGTGTTTCTCTTTGCAAAGCAGCGAGACGAGTCAAAAGGTGAAAGAGCAGGGTCACCAATGCAATCACTGAGGCTGCCTGTTGACATCGTGGGGATGGGGGGGGGGGGACATGCAAAACACATTTCAAATTCCAACAAAAAATGAACAATTGACACATTTTAGCTGCCTAGTTATGGATGTAGTGTCCTAAAACGGACAGTAAACAAAGTCTGGAAGAACTCCTGGGGGGATGGGGGGAGGGGGGGGGGGAGGGGGTTAGAGAGGCCTTAATGCATACCCAAAGAGCAGAAGGTGTGGAACCTGGTCCCGACAGAGGTTTCTTCTCCGCCAACAAGGTCCCATGAGTTAATGTGATCCGGCAGAGGCAGACGGTGCTCATTCCCCGTCTTCACTCCCTCCGGCGACTTAATGTATGCAGCATCTTGCAGTGCCACTGTGCTTGAATAGCAGCCGCGCCACGAATTACAATTTGGGAGTTGTGGGGTAGTTTTCAGAGTTGGAAATCATGGTGTGCTTGGATGTGTGTGAGTGTGAGCAGGACTCCCTGTGTGTGCACAGCGCTCTGCTCCAGTAAATACAGACTGAGGACCCTGAATTTGTGGCGCTGTGACATGTGTCTATTCCCTGATCTCGTCGCTGAGATGGGACTTAATTTCTGTTGAGGGTTTTGGGGGGGGCGGGGTGCGACGCTGACGTCTTTCACCCCAGCTCTCAGAGGCTTTAACCAACACCCCAGAGAAATAACGGCAACTGCCTGTGTTACATATTTCTCCTTTTACACTCTGTTCACTCGTTTCCATCTCTTGGAGAGAACTGCTCAGTATATTGCCCCGTTTCATCCTCCTCCTTCCCCTCTCTTTCTGCCTTCTTACCTTATTTCTCCCTTTCCTCAGGAAGCAATTTGAAGCAAAAGATGCTTGGTTAAGGGCTACGATGGCTCAGTCTGCTTTGATATGCTGCTTTGCCTTTTGAGCTGTCAAGACACGGGGACAGGAATGGGATGGGATAGGAGCAGAGAAGAAGGGGGGAGGCGGGAAGGAGCTCAGCCGTGATTTGGAAAAGGGATATGGGGGAGAGAAAAAGCTGAGCTAAGTGGCATCCTTCCAAGCGAGTCCGTGTGGAGATACACTAATTAACAAAGCCATAATTAGAGTTAGCCCTGATTCACAGAAAAAGGTTCCCAAACCCTCTTTTTCCTGCAGCCCTCCATACACTTCAGGTCGATTTGTGCTCATTGTCTACCCACCATGCTGGTACATTCATGGGCTTTTTATAATCTCAGCAGAAAATCCCCTGCACTAGTTTCATTTAACTGGAGGTACAAACTAATGGAAGGAGGAAAATCACACCTTAACTAGGCCAGAGAATATTCTTCCTAGCCAGCTCTTCCACCGTTTCCCATTGCTCATCTACAATCTCCGAGTTTAGATTGTTTTCATGTGAAGAATCTTCACAATTTCACTTGATGAATGATAGTGAAGATAACTCCACCACTCTACTCTGCCCGAGGAGGACAAAGCTAAGGTGAATAATGTTATTCCACTGCCACTTGTGCTTGGGTATAATCATCAATCACATTCCCTCATAAACATTGTGTGTTCACACAAAAGATGTGATGAGTTTGTCATAAATTCGATTGTGCCTCTCTGTCATTTATCAAGTCTTTCTCATCTATAAAGGCCACTGTACGTAGCAACACACAACAGAAGGGGCTCGGAGCTCAGCGGCGTCAACATGTGCTGCAGCTATGTCCTTCCTTGAATTACATTTCTGGAGACGTGGGGGAGGGAAGAAATGGCATTGAGTTTCAAATGACCAGCGTTTGTTTGAATGAATTCCCGGCTCCTCTCATGTTGAGGAGAGGGTGAGCATCAAAGCGTGGTGGCACTGACAGTGGGATAATGTTGGTGTGCATTTCTAGTGGGTGTGCTTTCAAGTGGGTGCTACAGTATGGGTGCACGAGGTTGTGCCGCAGGAGACCTCACCTGAACAGTGCCAGTGAGCGGGAGACTACAAACAATGCAGCAGTCTCTTTCAATCTGGGGGTCTTGCTCCTAGGGGGGGGGGGGTCTGTTTCCATGGGCATGTTGTCTTCCTTATTTGTCTGTGATCGTAGGCTATTTGGAGTTGAAAAAGGCAGATATTTATTGATATCAATCGCTTATGTTTACTTTATTTTATTCGTGGGTTAAACCCGCGTTTTCTTTGAATGAGTGCAGCGGTATGCTTATATTTGACTCTTTATTTATTTAGTGTAAATGCATGCCAATTATATAACATTAATGTACCAGGACAAACAATTGAGTGTTTTTTATCGTATTTTACAAATGTGCCCCCCTTCTTTTAAAAGTGTGCTCCAGTCTGGTTCACCCATTTAAAAGTTGAGAGAAGCGGCAAATTCTCACAGACCAGGAAATGAATCAAATAAACACAGGACAAGTTATTTCGCATTACAAATTCACCAGCGTACTGTGAATCAAGATGCATAATATGGGGTGTAATTTAAATGCAAAGTACAAACATCCATCCCCCCCCCCCTTTCCCTCTCCATCTCCCTCTCCCACTCACATACAACAGACTGAGTACCATGGATAACAAGAATCGTTGGTGTGCATTTGCTGCAGCAATAAGACAGAGGGCAGCTTTGTTGTTGGCCAGCCCCAGTTGCTCCACCTCCTCCTGGTATCAGCACATCTTCTTCTCTAACTGCTTGGGGCAAGGCGCAGGGAGAAAGGAGAGAGCTGAGTGTGTGTCACTGCGTCTGCTGGTCCTTTTGTGCCTCAGATCCCACACCTTAAGTGGAAGCCTCAGAAGTGTGTGAGCTCATGCATTGGTAGTCATACGAATGGTTAAATATATATTACGTCCCTTGACACCAAATACAAACCCTTAAAGCCCAACACATAGAGAGGTGGAGGAAAAGGCAGCGGCTTACAGAATTGAGTTTAAACAGGGAATGATGGGAGCTGGCACAGGCAGAGCTGTTTGTTAATGTGATATGTGTTTGGGGGGGGGGGGGGGGGGCAGGAGAGGGGGTCTGGAGCAGAGCAAGAGATGACTATCAGCCAGGCAGGTCAGGTAGATGCTTCCCGAGTGCTGATGTGGCCCCTGTGATTCAATTGGCCGGGCTGCTGAGTGACTGCAGGGCTACCGGCTCTCTGGTTGGTCAGCTGGGGGTCTGCTGCAGCATGGCAGCGCCATCCTGTGGAGAGCAAATGAAGTGCAGCGGGAAGATAAGAGGACAGTGACCCTGCCGGTCCTAATGAGGCAGCTTGAGCAGGGAGGGAAAAAACATTGCAATTGTAACTGCAGCGGGTTATATTTGAGCACAAAGACAACTTCCCTGACGACCTTCCGTCTCCACGTTCACTCCACAGGTTGGGTCTTGGGAAATGTCCGGGACAGCCCCAGTACAGTCGGCTATGCACCTTCTCTATGAGAGTAATGTGCATGTCAATGTTAAGAATGGGACACATCACATTTTCTTAATCAGTTCGGGAGGCTGAACAATGACAGTGACATTATCAGCTCTTATCATTTTTAATATAAAATCATGATGGTCATCAAAAATGGTTTGGTTACACTGGTGTACACAATTATCTCAGAGTTCAGTTATTTTGTAATTTAATTGATTTAGTATAGCCCAAAATCACACTTGATATATGACGCTTGATATAAAATGCCCTTAATTTAGAAGAGTGGAAAGAGTTCACCCTCGTTGCAATGAGTTCATGATGCTCTTCAGTGCTCCTGACATTAATATTTTCGGAGGGGTGTGCTCGCTGAGAGCCAACTCCCAAAGCCCACGGCCCCCCCGCTGAGACGCTGATACCAGCACTTACAGTAGATGGCGACAGACGTCTGAGGCAGGAGCGATAAGAGCCTCTCAGTGGGGTGGTCTCTTTTAGAAATGACGTCAGGACCTGTCACGCCTACTGCTCTCCGAGAAGGAAATGAGGTCTTCTTTTGATCCCACACTCACAGATGTAAAACACTTCCACTGAATCCTAATGTGGTCACAGCCATGACGGGAACAAAAGCCCGATCATTTCCATTGAAGACAGATAATGAACAGATAATTCCTCAAAAACCCTTGAGAGACACCTGGTAGTTGATGGATACATTGACTGCTAAAGATGAGGATTACACCTATGATGGTCTAATAATGTCATAGGGGTATTTCTTTCTGCTTCCGTGGGACGTAACCAAAATGTAACAGGTGTTATATATTTGTACTAATGTGCGTTTGCTGGAGGGATGTAGGATAGAAAATAATACTTATAATAAAAGCCTTTAGATTAGTGTTGATTAGTGATGATATATCAGTGGTCATAGCTATGTTGCTCTGCCCACATGTGGCCAAAGGTGAAGAAGACGTCACTCTCCCTGATCAAACTGACTGTGTTACCAATTACATATTTTCTCCCTATGAGTATCAAAGAGAACATTGTCGAAAATTCTTTGTCAGTGGAAATTTCTTGTATTGTCCAAATTGTTTCAATATTAACAATAGTTTCTATCTGAGAGGGAATTTATTGCTGTTGAATGCATCTTGGAAGAAAGGTTGTTGTACAACTGAACATCATTGGGAATTAGCAAAGAAACTCTGCGTTCTCTTTTATTTGGTTTGAATTATTCTGCAGATCAATTAGTAAAACGTTTGTACCTCTATTTAACGTGGGAAGATTTCAATTTCACTCCTAAAGATAACAACCTAATAAGTGCATTCATTTGCACAGCTTTCTGTTGTCTACAGTGTTCAGTGTGAATAGTCAGGAGTAGCAGGTGGAGGCAAGATTTACTCAATATTTCCATGCAGTTTACTGAGACCTTCCCCTACGGCCCTGCTGATTGTGTTGCTGACACACCAGTTAACACAGAGTTCTTTGTTATTTTGTTTATTTGGCAAGAGGGTGTTCTTTGCTCATGGTTCCACCTACAGTGTCATTTATCTCCCAAAACATTATGCTGATGCTTCACTGCATGGATAGCAGACATCAGTTCTGTCATTCTTGGGATTGACAGCTCCAGAACATGTGCTCGATGGGTTGTCACCTCCTGCAGAAACACTGGTTGTTTTTAGACACGCTGCTCTGTTTATGCGTCACCCTGAGATTTAAACATGACAAAGCTGGCAATTGATGCCCACACACCTCCCACAGAAACTGAGAATGATTAATATGATATACTGTACAAGGAGAAGAAGAAGAGATGGAAACTTTTAGTTTCTCAGATATTTATTGTTTGAGAAAACACACACATACACACAATTGTACAAAATGCTAAATCAGTTTTTCAAAGAACAAATCAGATGATGTTGTGTCCCCTGGTCTCAGCAAGGGATCCCAACAACAACAACCATTCACACTGAAGAATCTTGAACTAAGATATGACATGTCAAGTTGTCTTGGGGACTAACCTGTTAGTATTGAGCCTTTTCAGTAAAGGTACTTTGTGCAGTTTAAATTTGACTAAAATGAAAATGCATTATAGTCACAAAAAAACGAAATCAAAATCAGTAGCCAACACTGAGTCCCAATCAAACACTCCACATTGCACCTTTAAGTCTCTTTCTGAGGTCAACTTGCGGTCAGACAAGTTAATACCATTTTCATCTCCGCTTGAATATTTCTCTGATCTACATATTTTTCCAAGCAGACCAATCGTACTTTTCTCGTGCTGCCCATGCTCTCTGGGTCGGGATCTGGGTCTGTCCACAGCGGGCTGGTCGCTGCCAGAGGACCCATTGGAGTCTGAGCTGGAGGAGTTTCTGGCTTTCCTCACAGGAATGAGAATCTGAGTCCTGTATTTACTACTCGGAAGCTGAAATGGAAGCCTTTTTCCAAATTGTAATCTGCCTCAATTCCCATTTGAAGTGAAAGCACAAGTTCTCAGTGTGATCATTGCCTTGAGCTTGTATCAGCTTCTTCATGGGTTCCATGCCAATATGCCCAATTCCCCCCCACCCAAGAAATCTGTCACCACCAGCTGGAGTCATTACCCCAACTCCTCCCTGGGTAAGTGCCACTCCTCCCTCATATCCTCGCCAGCCAGAAGGGACAGATGTTCATTACAAGCCCAGTTCCTCCCTCCAATATTATATCTATTACCAGTGGGCCAGCTAGCAGAGCACATAGCTGCCTATTGTCTTTTATAACATTGGCATTGCTTCGTAAAGTAGCAAGTGAATGGGATGAATGTATTTAACGGTCATCTGCTGGCAGATCCTGGGTCAGAGCAATATGCTAAATGGAACTGTGAGATGATGGCTGACTGTGAAATGATGAGGCTAATTAGCAGCTGATGGCCATGGGTACCCACTCCGGTAAATTGATGATCAGGATGATCATGGCCTGTTGACAGAGGGCCCTCCGCTGGAGGAAGATCCTATTGTGTGTGGGAACTCGACAGCACAGAGGAGTCACATCCTCTGACACATGTTTCATTCAGAGCTCCCTGTACTGCCTGGCACTGCCCTGTCTATACACAATGTATCAGGTAATGCAGCAGCGCTCACCACATGCATGTGCTGCAGGATGTATGTTTTGCAGAGTGACACCCAAGTGGCACTAGCTCACTTTTTTTTCGAACGTTATGGCAATATGAGTGCCTCCGGTTGTTGTTTTTCACGCTGCCCTCTCTGTGATTGTTATCTCATGAGTGGGTGTTATTGCTCCACAGGGCACAGTCACTCTTTGAGTATATTACACTTGTCTGCACAAATAAACGATACGAGACTCTCCTCAAAGCGAGTGTATTAAAACTGTCAATAGTGTTGCGGAAAGGAATATTTTGTGTCTGCATTTATATAAGCCTGAACTCCCAAAAGGCAATATGAAATGGGTATTGCAGTATTCAAGGAAAGAGGCACTGCAGTAGATATCTTCTTACACACGGAACACAGGCCATAGTATATAACGAATTCTGATAGCACTAATTGTACTTACTCATCTTTAGCCTTTTACCAACCACTGCTTACCCATGAGCTAATAGCACTATATACCATACATGTTAACGTGCTGCTTTACAGGTGCTGGTAGGTGCATTTTGTTACCTTTGTTTCTAAGACAAGATTACCGGCTGCTGGCTTTAGCTTAATTTTCACCGTGCAGAAATCCCATTCCAATCCATGCCAATTCCCAAAATGTCAAATTGTTACAAATAAAATGTGCTGTCTCCAGGGGTTGGATGGTTGAAATAAAAGCAAGATAGCTGAAAACGTTGTGTGCATTCTCAAAGTAAGAGATTGGTTGAAATAAACAGTGTTCTGTGATCAATTGCTCTGACACTGATGGTTGTCGGTGGAGTAAATTGCATTTTCATGTATTTATATGTTCATATTAAACCCTTTCAATATGCTGAATAATAGCATAGTATACTCATCAATAACATTGATACTTTCTTGCTTCAGTCTTTCGAACAATTGAATCTGTATATAGGATTTTTCTTTTCCATTGGGAGGTAAAGCATTCTCAGAAGTAAGGCCAACGATGGCTTGGGAAGATGGTAATATTTTTCTGTACATGTTCAAACCTGGCAACCCTATACAGAGTGAACGGCTGACAATGGTTTATTGGTGCTAATTGCTGCTTTTCTGGCATTTTATCAGCCCATCTGTTGCAGACGATTGGAGCATGTAGTGTAGTACTATCCAAACACACACACACACACATATACACCCATGAGTATGTATGCAAGCCGTACCCACAAACACGAGTGCACACAAAAACATTCAGCATGCATCCACCCGAATGCGCAAACCCACCCAGACAGGTGGACAAACACAAACATGTGCACACATCTGTCATCTGCGCAAACATGTGCCAACACACGCCACGGATAACAGCCTGCACCTGATCCCCTTACTAAACATGTCATACAAGTCCACATATCATTTAACAGATATCCATGTCCATACTGCAACAGCAAACAGAGCACACACATGCACGCTTCATACGTTCTGCTACATGGGCGCACACCAACAATATTCTGTTACGGATCACATGGACGCAAAGAAATCAGCCTCCACGAGGTCTGTGCACTCTACTGGAAAGAACAAAAACAAGACATAGGCTAAGTCCCAATACATAATGCATATATGAACGCAGATGCATTCATGTAGACACTAACACACACCCACACTGTTGCAATAACAGCCTGTTTTATGACTTTGATGAATGGATTTTGGATATTGTATCCTTTTAGCTAGGTACAGACACACATATAAACTGGCAAGGACAGATATATAAACAATGTATTGTACATGTACTATAGTTGCATGTGTGCGTTCAGAAATGTATAAATACACACACAGGGATCCTGTCTCTGTGCTTGGGGAAGCCCAGTCTTTGCTGTGATTAATAGGGGCTGTGAGGCTCCCACTCTTTACCTCATACTATCTCTGTGCTGAAGCTGGAAAAATAAGCAAGCAGTCAGCTTACATGACAGTGACAAGAAAAACTCCCCGCCCCAGTATGAGCATGATAACGCTTAGCATGCAATGTTCTGGGTTCAGCAAGCCTCGGAGCCAGGAATATTCGCAAGCAAATCATTTCAGTTCGCCTCTGCCACTTCTCACTCATCGCAAGTAACTCGGTCATTTGCTAATATTGTGTAAAAAAGTAAAAAAGCTAATGTGATGTTTACTATAGTCACCATCTCAGTTTAACATATCAGCATATCAACATTTGGTAATTAGCAATAGACAAAAATAACAGCCGAGGGTCATTAGAGAGTCATTAGTTAAGGGATCAAGAAAGTACATTGCAATTCATCCTGAAGGAGACATGAATGACTGTGCCATATATTGAAGTCTGGACCAACAGACAGACCGTCAATGCCAAGAGCCACACCGCTAGCATGGCTAAACACAATAAGATCTACGTATATCTTAAGCACCAAGCCCATTGACGGACACACAGTTAGACCAAAACAAAAAAGCATGAGAGGCCCCATATTTGTGGTTTTGTCTCATTATTAAATGTGACATGGTATAAACACACCAGAAAGATGGGACAGACATTGTTTAAATGTAGTAATGAGGCTGATTTAAACCCGTATTGCCACAGCTGCTTCGGCTAATATTGTGTTCACAACTCTGAATCCATTGTAGAGACATGAATATGACAGGTGAGTTCAAGGGTTCAGCAGAAAATGAAAAATATAGTCCATTTCTTGGTTGATTACCAAGCCTACCACATTGGGAGAGGTGTGTGGAGAATGAGCAGTGGAGCCACTCTGTCCTAGCATCCAATCACTGAATCACAGCCAGACCCAAGCAGAAAGCATGGCTGCGCTCATGTTTTTCTATTGGATTCCCAAACTGTCAAAGCAACCTTGTGACCAGGAGGTGAGGTCATAAACTTCCAAAGTTCAAGCATTTCCAATTGCTGTGACATAAACTTTTACTGTCACAGTTGCTTATAAGGACCTCGAGAATATTTTCTTATTGGTGTTTCTTGGTGGTCTGCCCTAGTTGTATGATTCCATGGTTCCATTTTGGTATTTTTATTGGATGTGCGGAGGACACATTTTCACTTCGGTCCAGGTGTTTGGCATTTTAGCCTCGGCTGTCAGTCCAGGCTTTCGCAAGAACATGACAAGCCCCTGAACTGTTTACTTAACTTCACCCCATTAACTGGCAGCGATTGACAGGCTTTGGAGTTTTTGGGAGGAGATGGGAGGAGAAAGTGAGGTTAGGAGAGGTAAATTGTGAGAGTAAATATCAACATTTAAATCTTTCCCCATTACTAAGCTGTGTGTTTTTTGTTCATTTCAAAGTCTTTGGAGAGTATAAAAATGATTAATAAAAACTTTAGATTTGGGTTTGACTGATACTAACTTTATATGGACTGTCTGTCTAATACACTCTGGCCCGGTGCTCCCACCAACATTTTTTGAGCTAAGTTCAACTATTTAGTTGACAAGCCTTGGCAATACTGACCTTTTAAGCGAATGCAGAGTCAACCTACCACTTTCTGTTACCAGTACTCATTCTGCAGCCGAGGTTTCTGCCATCATTATGGTTGTTGTTGAATTA
The DNA here is from genome assembly GCF_949748355.1 of Melanostigma gelatinosum. NCBI lineage: Eukaryota > Metazoa > Chordata > Actinopteri > Perciformes > Zoarcidae > Melanostigma > Melanostigma gelatinosum. The sequence goes on from NC_136639.1 coordinate 8,234,226, forward strand.
TTCATCGTTCTACATGACCTAACATTACATTTCATGCAGCGGTAGTGCTGTAATTTTTAACACTCAAATATCAGTTTTCTTTTACTATTCGAATATATATTCTAATTCAGAATATTCTTTGACAGCCCTATGACACATAGTTGGCCACGTTGTATTAGAAGGTGAAGAACACTGGTGAGCCTTTTTTTGATTTGAAAGAAAAGGTCAATATTGTTGTGATATCTGCTTATTGACATGAAAGTTTTAATTTGTAGATGGATAATGCTTGTATTTCTTTCCCAGTGATACTGGAGGAGAAAGCAGAATGGTGAGGTGAAAGAGGTAAAATCCCTAAGTTTGATGATGTTGTAAAGAAGAATGACAAGAGTTGTAAACTCCTTCAACCCCAACCTGGCCGATCGCCTGGTTGACTGGCTCGCTAGAATTGACCAGGGGGGGAATAATTTGTGTGTGTATGTGTGTGAGCGGTGCAGTGACATGGCCAAAGGACTGCACACCGCACCCTGACATGAGTCTTTGTCCTTCCAACTGATTGATGGATTCATGGCCCGAGTTTTAGAGTGGACACACATGCATACACACTCACACACACACACACACACACACAGAGCTCTTGATCTTATCTTGAAGTCACTCATATAAGTGGCACTGACCGCCAGTTATGAAGGCCCGTAACCTGATCCACTGTGGGCAGGTAAGGAGTCTTGTTTAGTGATCAGGGAGACAAACAGAGAGGTATTTATTTGATTTAGTCGCCAATGAGAGTCAGTGTGTTTCAGTGACACTACACATTAACACACTCCATACGTTCAGAACTGGGAACTGACCATGCAGTAAAGTCCCATCCAGTGCAGTTTGAGGTAAAGTTACTTGCTCAAGGGCACTTAGCCCGTCGCTGCTGATAGAGTGGCGACTGCTATCCATTCACTTTCCATCGACACCTTTCCAGGCAATACAGAGATTCAAACTGCTTCCATTTCTACTCACACTTCTTCTCCATTTATCACCTCTAGGCAACAGCCACAGCCATCCGCACCCTTGTTTGATAAAATTCCCACCAGCCAACAGAGATGCATGCTTACACAAATCTAAACTCCTGCAGTGACCCCCAAAATGATTCGCCGGCAGCAGTAGTGTGCTAAGCCAGTCGGGTCGGCTCGGTCTCTCCCCGCAGTCGCTGTCAGTCCCCCGTCAGCTGCCATCCATCACGGTCGAGCTATTTGGGTTCACCTGCAGCCGACTGGGCCAAGACAAGAGGGCTTGTCAGTCTGTCAGTCACTGAGTAATGACACCAGGCCTGGGTGACCTCCAACACTCACTAACAAAGCACAAGCTGCCTGTAGTAGAGTGGAGTAGAGTAAAGTAAAATGGACTGGACTCGATTAGAAGAGAAAAGCATGAACATGCTGTGCTTCTGTCAGATGAAGCCCCGGTATGTGTTGCAGAGGAAGAAATAGGCTCCATAAAGTAGAGAAGTGGCAGACAGTGGCAGGCAAAAAGTTTGGATATTTCTATATTTGAGTGCAGTAGGAGCTGACCAGGCATGCTGAATGAAAAAATGCATCACAGACCCAGGTAATTATTCTAATCCCACTTGAGACAGTGATAGGGAGACCGAAAAAGAACATTTTAAAATGTATCATAAGGTTTTACGCTGATCAATAATCTGCATATAATTAAAAAGTGACTCCAGCTGACATAGGACTTTATACACCCCACTCCTTCCTTTGTGCCTGGCATGAAGCCTGAGAACTGAACCCAACCTATCTCCTCTTCTGGTAGGGATGTCGCCGGCATCCACACACAGGCTCATCCTGCATGGAAAAATGATCAGCCATGGAGCTGAACGCCACTGGCCTCGTAAATAAGACTGAGGCAACGGTTGAGAGGGTGTCCTGACAAGAGGTATCTGACTGTCCAGGTCCCCTGATGCAACCACAGGGGTGTAAATCAGATGTTTGCTGGTCTGGGGACAGCAGGCCTGAAGGGTAAAGTAAAGAGAACAGGGGTCCAGGGAAGTCCTCTTCTTCTCTTTAGCTTCCATCTTCGCAGGGAAGGATTTACTCAACGTGCTATTCGTCTGCCACCCAACGTGAGATTAGTACAGGTATGCTCATTTACACCACAGGGCTGCTGGGTAAAACCAAGGTCCTCTGCTGTTGGCAATTGAGCAACACCACAGGCAAAGCTGGCGGTTAAGGAGAGGGCAGCCAGCGCTTATCTGCAGGGAACAGAAACTGAAAAACACTACTGCCAGGGGCTACCAAGGGGAATTCTGGTTCCCTGCTCATCGCACACATGCAGATGAAGAACAACAGCTTATAGTTTTTGGAGACTTCCTGCCCCCTCTGCCTTGCTTGACTACCATCTTTCCCCTGATTTATATCTCCCCATGCTATCATCAATAACCACACACTGAGAGTTTATATTGTTCCACTTCATGTGCGCTGAATTTAATCCAAACGACAAGTCCACCATAAATTACACAACAGGATTTGACAGTTTGAAGGCCAGTACAGATATCTTTGGATTGAAGTTGTAAATAACTGACACTGTGTGCTGCACAATGCTCAAATCAGACCATTTTAATGCCAAGAAATGCCAAAAGTATCCTAACCTTTTTTAAACTAAAAGTTTGGAAAATGGGAGTAGGGCAAAACTATTCCTTGAAAACTTCTTCAGTTAATCATAACATTGATTAATCCTTGAAAGTAAGTGCAACTTAAACACATGCACTACTATTATCATTGAAGGTGATATGGTGTACACATTAGCAAACAGTTGCTTATTTACACATTCAGCAGTCATGAAGCAACATTGTCATTAATTTTGGAGATGGCCCCCTGATAAATGACCATCACTCCCTATTTAGCTCTGCTTTTGGTCTTTGCCAACTCCTGAGGCAAATATCTTGCTCTTTCGCATTTAAATGCTCCGCTATGTTGACAGGCTAGCTGCTAAATGTGTCTATCAGCTGTTTGGTGCAGGGAAGATAGTGCACAGTGGGTTTTTATACATTTCTCGCAGAAGAGCTTCCTGCTGCGGCCAATAATGATGTTGATAAGAATGGTGAGCGTCAACCAAGTTGCAATCCGTAACACCAAAGCAATCTGTTCACGTGCAAGTAGCAATGTGATCAGATTTTCTTTTTGCAACTTTGAAATCAAAAATGTATTCATGCATATTTCTTTGAAATCTGATCCGTAATTCAAATCTGTACACAAACAGAGCAGTATTATCAATTACATCATGTAGCAGCAATTAAACGAAGTGATACATGTCTAATACAAGATACATCCTCACTTCACAATGCAGAGAAGAAGAAGGAATATAAGTTCAGTCGATATGAGGTTCAGAGACTCACATCGACAGAGCCCATAACTGGATCTCCACTCGTGAAGAAACCCATTCCATTATCCAAACCCGGGACGCTGCATTGTAATACATCTTCTTCTTTTTTACTACTGGTATAGCGTGTCCTGATGATAATCCATTAAATCAAGATATATTGCAATGCAGCTTCCACATGAAGTTTGCACATCGCATTTTAGGTATTCAGCTGACACTGATATATTTGGAATAACTTCATTTAATCAACAATGTTACAAGCAAACATTAGTGAGGAATAACAGAGCCAAAAACTTAACATAAATTCTGTTCAATCCCTTGACTATTTACTTTGTATAGAGGTGTTTTTTTTCAATTAGTTTCTCCTTTTGCACCTGCACCATAGACTAACTAGCTCTGCAGCTCTGTTTTTCTCCAACCTTCCACCTAAAATACATCATACATCATTCAACAGTTTAGAATTGTTCATTGTGAATTTAAAGTTGACAGATTAAGAGGAGAAGAACTTGAGAATCTTTGGCCGGCGCTATAGTGCAGGCCAACGCATCGTTGACCCTGAGGAAGCAACAGCAACATGATTTCAAAATGTATAGGCTTAGGGTTAACAAGGTCTAGTTGTTAGGCAAACAGCCTATCACTGGGATGCAGTAAATAACAGTAAGCACAACGGTGTGTCTCTGTGTACGGACAGTATATTTGCATCTGGCCAGGAGTGCATTTGGGTGGGTGTGCATGTGTGGGCTTTTGGCGAAGATTGCCTCAGCCAGCCAAAGCTTATCTTGAAGGATGACTGTATTTTTATTTCTGTATATCACATTTAGACACCTGCAGGCTGACCTTCTGCCTGTTAATCTCTGCGTTTTTAGGCTTGATTATACAGTATACAATTTGCTCAATAATAAAGTCAGCTTCGGTCTAAACATATTGCTATCACCATTCTTCTGGATCAAAGCAATTTCAACCCACAATGCCGTAGGGCAGGGGAGTCAAACTCATTTCCACTCTGGGCCACATTATTCAATCGTTGGAAAACCTCTTTTCGGGCTGTTGCCTCTCCTGTCCACCTGTTGTGATAATTTTAATGTCGGTACACAGACAACATGCTATCTCATCATTTCAACTTTCTATCTCATCATTTCGACCATGGGGATACTTTTATTTTCAAGCCTAACTTTTAATTATTTTTCCAGAAAAAATAAATAAATAAATAAATATTTATTTTGCTGGCGGATTCGCGGGCCACATAAAATGACGTGGCGGGCCGGATTCGGCCCGCGGGCCTTGAGTTTGACACATGTGCCGTAGGGCCTCTGAGCCACACGGGTACTGTTTGTGTGCGGTTTCGATGACGGCTACTGTGAAAATTGAAGATGTTCTTTATCGTTCCACTTCTCTTGTCCTTGTGTTGATGCAGCAATCACAAAACCACTCTGGGAGAGGAGTGGCGTTGTCGAACAAGGGAGAGAAATAGAGATGCAGAAAGGCAGACGCTGTATCTCTCTAAGTATCCAGCTTATTATCTGATAGGAATCTACGTGGTCAGGTTTGATTGTGGCGCCCTCGCAATGTCTCGACTTAATCACAGCCTCAACCCCCTCCCGTCGTGGAATCAATTTGCCTGTCACTGAAACACGGCCCATTCCTCGGCTGTTTGGAGGGGAAGCTCTTTGATGCAGGTAACTGGTATCCAATTATGTGCCAGTGGAAAAATCACATCTGGTGCATAAAAGAGGGACAGAGACATGTGTGTCAATGTGCATGCCAGTCAAATTGACTTACCGGTAGTAGTTTTTAGGCATGCTTACATGCTGATCGAAACAGAGATGTCTCACTCTCACCTGCAGAACTGATGACTTTCCCATCAGCTGTACTTTGTTTACTGCTAATTAGAAAATATTAGCATGCAAAGATGCAAAACTGAAATGGAAAACATGGCAAACATTATACCTGCTAAACATTAGTATTTTACCATTATTGTTATTATGAGGATATTACTGTAGCATGATGCCATTAGCATTTATTTCAACACATCCCTTAGTACAGCCTGACAGAGCCGCTAACATGGCTGTAGACTCCTGTAATTATCAGAAGGCCCTTCAGTGCCAAGAGTTGGACAAAGACAAGAGTCCTCTCTGCCAGCTAGTCCTGAAGCTCTGCCCACACACACCAGAGCTTCAGGACAGACACCAATGCAATTAATTGCTATTTAATGCCTTCATTATTTTGCATTTCAAATTGTTGTTGATATTTGCATATTATTGTATTTATTGCTAATTATCGGTCAATTTTCTCGGTCAAGTGTCTGTACGACTCAATAATGGCAATGGAGGTTTCTGATCTGCCATGCCAATAAAGCTTATTGAATTGACTCCTGGAGAGTCTTGTTCATCTGAGAAAATCTGAAACTCATTGGAATCCATCCCTGTATGTTTGGTTACCAACAGTCCCTGTAATACTTTATGCTCATTAACGTAATCAGTGTCTTCTTAAAGGAAGGATAATGTCATAAACCTTTGTATCTAGTCAGTTAACGTCCTGCAATGAGACACTAAGGTCTCCAAATAGGGACCCGTTGTCCATCCCAGAGACCTCTAGTTGACCTGTTGCTGACAACCAGGCAATTAACATTGTGATGAGTCACTGGTGTCACTGCCCCCCCCCCCCCCCCCACACACACACACACACACACACACTCCACCACCAACCCCACCCTGGCCCATCACCTGGCCCGCTCATGCATACGACAGTTGGGGTCGTCTCCCAGTCCAATACCAGAAAAAGGAGACCTGCTCACCTCTTTTGAGCCCTCTCTGACTCTCAGTCTCTCTCTCTCTCTTCCTCCAATGGATTCATAGCCCCGGGTGTGAGGGTTGATAGCAGCCTGACTGAACAATGAGCACCTGTGTGTGTGAGTGTGTGCATGTGCATGTGCCTAACCAAGCAGGAAGAATGACCTTGCCACCCTCGAGTGACTGTTAGAGAATTCTGCTGCTGGTGCATCCATATTGAGAAACCTCACAGCTCTGTTCCACACACATAAACATGCATCCTGAGTGTGTGCAGACAGCAAAAAGAAAATAAAGTGCAGGTTCCAGATGTACAGAAAATCCAACCTCAACATGACAGTGAGAGACATCGCATCACATCACAGACGGCACAACTTGCCTTGTATTTTGCGTCCAGTGCATGATCTAATCAAATACTTTCAAATTTGATCGCAAGAAGGAAATACTTGTGAATCACCATATCATGAGCATCCTACTGCAGAAAAAAACAACATACTGATACATTTCTTTCTTGGAAATTTTGTGATTTTTCTCCTAAAATGTACAAGTTCAATCTCAGAGAATATCTGACGTTTTCTTATAAATTTACGAAACTAGTCTCAGAATATAACCGCCCTTCCCTGGCTCCACAATAATCCATAAGCTTCAGCAGAGTTACAAGCCGATTAATCAATGCTTTTAAAAAATGTGGTAATTTTAATATTCTGCTGTTTATTATTTGTTTATTTATTTTGTGTATTTTGTTACGCCAAATGAAATTCGCAGACCTGTCAGTTCTCCTTAAGTTAGTGCACTCGGTAAATCAATGCGTTTTTACCATACTGATGTGTGTCCTTCCCTCAGGGAACGTTGGTTCGAATCATAACCCTCAGATTAATATTATGGCAGTGGTCAGTAAAACACTTTTATGGATCAGGTTAGAAGGCAATGACACAAAACCTATTTTGTATGTAGGAATGAGTTGACTTGATTAATCACACATAACAGTGGTTCACAGAAACATTTCAGGATCCCCAAAGACAGATTTGAGCTCGATTGATCAGATTGATCTTTATATGTAAGCAAGGATAGCCTTGGGAATATTTTAGTTGAGTTACGTTGCCATATTCAATCACCCCTCCATGCCTCACTCTCCAGTCTTGTTTCAGCTGAAGTGCAGCTGACCCTCCTAACTGCTACTGTCATCACCCTCTCTAATGTCAGGCCCTTCGCTGTGCTAAACAAGGCTACATTTCACCACCGTATCAGGGGCCCCACACCACTGACTAAGATGCCCAATGCTTTCAACTCCGACACACCTGTGTGTCCCACAACATTGCAGGCCATTTCCCCTGTCCTCTGACAAACAAGGACACACACACAATTTCCCTGAGACAAATGAGGACTTCTTTTTTCTTTTGGAGGGGATGCTGTTGCTGATGAAGGACAGAGCATGTCTCATCAAAGGATACATCGCTTTACTTTTCCATTAGTCTGGTTTAGAGAGGTCTGAACACTGTTTCGGGTGTTGTTACAGATAACATTCTTGGGAAATCAATCAACTGCATCAAGGAAATTTGTAGGACGATAATAGCGCTGCAAAAAATATCGCCTATTTTCACATTGGGTCAGTTAGTATTGGTTTGGTGATAGCCTTTAAATGTCATTGGTTTTCAATTTAAAATCAATCTAGGATGGACATGCTCACATTGGTTTCATGTCATGATTATTATCTCAAAGAAAATGACTTTTAGATGGAGGTCAATCCTGTTACTTTATGCAAGACCAGTGGTTTCCAACTTAGAAGTCTGGATCCACCAAGTGGTCCAATGAAGAATCTGAGTGGACACCAGCGGATTGAAGGTATACAAGGAAGAAAACACGTTTTTCCAACTTTTCTTCATTCATTTTTTCTCTTTTCTCTTGTGAAATACTGGATTCGGGCCTCACAAAATCCTTCAAGTGAGAATCCTGAGAAGGAAAAATCAGTGTCTGAACTGCTCACAAGTCATGCCCACAATAAGGCCATACCAAAGGTATACACTGTGTCAATTTAAACTCATAACACCATGATGCATTTTTTAACCAGAGCCATTGTTCTATATATGAAATAACTCTAATATGCTGCTCTGTAAATGTCACAGCATTATTCAAATTGTGTGATGATGCAAGTGTGAAAACACCAACCTATTGTTCTCACTCCCTCAGTGTGTCTAAACGCTTTAAAATAGCCAACTGCATCAAACCAATCTGGCCTTATACTAAAGGTCGACCAGAATTATAGACATTTTGACATTTAAGGATAAAAAAAGCATAATTTCCTCCACACGCACTCACACGCACACACAGAGACACTCGGTATCCTTGGCAGACTTTAAGACTTTTTGCTTGGGTTGATTGTAACTTCAGAAAGGCCAGGGTGTGCAGGCCTCCCAGTCTCCAGTTCAGCCCACATCATTCTCCATGCATCATTACCGCTGCAGGAACCTTGAGCCAATAAACAGCTCAGTGGCACTGCTCTTATTCAAAGGCAAGAAGGGAAATGGAAAAATACACATGCACACACATGTACAGAAATACTCAGACTGCCAGTGCAGTTGACACTTGTAGATTTAAAACAACACAACAAAGATCAACATTCTACATCAAAAGCACACGCACAAGCCTGCACACACACATTAGCATACACTCGTCATTATATTCCAATAGAGCCACATTTAGATCTGAGAGCCATAATTAACAATACACACTCAACGCTATTAAAATCACCTCCAGGACATTTCACTGGAAAGGAACTTTCAAATAATTACAAGCTTTAATCAGATACATGCACAAGGCCAGTGTGTGCCTGAAGACAGATCTGTGCTCCTTGTTTCCCCTCATCTATCCCAAGACAATATTCGGCCCTGCAGAGGAAAGGAAATGAAGAATAAATAAAAGAGGACATTGGCAGCGCTGGAATAATTATAGGCCACTCTATCCAATCTACATAAATAAATGCTCAGGCGAGCGACGGAGAGAACAGTTAAAATCATTTTTCAGGCCACGACCCACTGCATTTTGAAGCGTGTTTATGGCTGTGTGCGTGTTGTACATTGTAGATGAGATATTTGGTTTAGTTTGGCCGGGCCGCGGCCAGTGACTCACAGTGCAGGATTGATGCAGATTGTGTATCCTATTGTGACATTAACCATTCATCTCTGAGCCAACAGCACTGCAACACCAGCAACCCAACGAGCTTTCCTTCAAGCATTATGAGATGATCCATTTTATTTTCCCATGGAATTGCTCTGACCTGTCTTGTGGTAATTGTTTTAAAATATACGACTGGCCCTGTGGGTTAAATGCAAGTGTGGACCTTGCATCGGCAGGTTTATTCATGATGATCATTATCAAGTAAACATATTACAAGGACAACACAGCAGTTTCAAATGTTATCAGCCAATTAAATGACCATTATAAGTTGTTATCACGACCATTACAATCATTCAAACGGAGCAAAATGGGCAATGTAAACCTGCCAGCAGGTTGTGAAATGGTTGCAGTGACACATGGCCGCATTGAAACAGAAGTACTTGGTTTGGGTTAAAATAAGAACATTTGTAAGATAACTCAAGTAATGCATGTCAGTATGTTAGGTACGTCATGTAAGGTAAGTATGCTACCTATGTTACGTGAGTTAACTTGGAAAGATCCTGTGTTTGTTTGATTTGGTCGCTCTTTATACGTCACCTGACTTCCTCCTTTGCTCGGATCATACTTACCGCTCCCACTAAAGTTTAGCTTCTGCAAATTTTGAACCTCCCTGCAGCGATCCAGCTTACCAATAGATAATAGCGGCCTACTGAACCAATTGGGATGTATAGTGGGGCCATGCCACCTGAAATCTATGCATTGTAATGCTGCAATATGATAGCTTTAAAGAAATAATTCAAATCGAACTATGGCAATGTCATCATCAGTACTTTTAACACTGAGCTACGCTATTGGCAAAACCTTTGTTCAATATGGCAACTATTGAAATACCATGTAGCAACTGCAAGAACTGTGACTGGTCAGCTTTGGCTGCTTGGGATTTATGATGGCAATAGAGATTGTTGAGAGTGAAGACAAAATAATTAAGTTGATTCATTAGTCTTCTCCTCCTCTTTCCTATTCAGTAGCATGACAAAGCAAAATGGAAGTTAGCTGGATGAAATTACAGTCATAGAGGTATGTGAATAGGATGCCATCGTTCTAAAAGTGAAGTAAGAATTACTGCGGGAAATATAGTTTTGGCACCCAAAGGATTGATCACGTATGATTCCTCCGTATAGTGATGCGATGTTGCTGTTTGTAAAATCCTAAACTGAACTGTACATCAAAAGCTGCAGCTATCGTCTTGTGTCGAATATGAATCCAACTCACAGCAAAAACTATCCAAAATCAATTCCTGGTCCTGTATGGAGTGTGTTTGTTCTCCCTGTCTTGTATTTTTCCACAATCCAAAAACAGTCAAATCAGGCGGATAGGAATCTCGATTCCCCCGATGGGCGTATGCGATTGCCTGTCTGTCTGGCTGCTCTGTTCCAGCATATACAACTTACAAAATTGTTCTAAGTGCGTAAATAGGATGAAACAGCGGAAGAGCACAGCAAACCCAACTTCAAAGAGACAATCCACATGTTCTATTTTTGAAGTATTTGCATGCATTTTTTAAAAGACTTCACTGTGCCTTGTGCATTAAAAATGAGCTTTTCACAACTTTTGAAACAAAAGATAACTTTAAAAAACAAACATTTGCATGACTAAAACAGGTTTAACTGAGGTTAAGGTTTTCCACAGACAAACTGCTAAATTCACTAATTTCACACTAGATGAGCCTCAAACTAATCGCTTAATGTCTATTGCATCAGATTACGGGAACACCAACAACACTACTTTATATCTAAGGCAAGCTGCTCCGCTAAATACACCACAGGAATCCAGAAAGTTGGGTCTTCATGTTGCATTACCCTCCCTGCTAGCACCGCATGTCCAGTTTATCTGATAGGAAGCTATGAGCCAAAAGTCCTTGTTCACAGCTGCTATCTGTTTTGTCTGATCGGAACACTTGTTGCCCTTAGCTGTTTACACTTATTCCGCAAAGGCCGCTGCTGCAGCTCCAAGGCTGTGTGGGGATGCTAGGCTCCCCCGGGCTTAGATCAGATAGCACACCAGCACATCTGAACACAGAAGCAGGCCGGCAGGTACACAAATAGAGAGATATGTTGAGAGATATGTGTGCAGCTACAGGCTACATACAAATGTACATTTATTAATGTAAAAGCGCACGTACGGAATGGAGCAACATATGCACTCACACAGTGATGCATGTGCATGTTTCAAATTGAACTCAATTGCACAGACTATGTGCTTTGACACACATCTACACGCCAACAGGATTAGACACAAGCTAGCAGGGGTCCAGATCAGCAGCAGCACGCATCGGTGGATTTGTAAAGCCAGGCAAGTTTGGCTCGATTGGTTCATTGGCCACCGCGCTTCACCAGCCCTTCCATCAGTCTGTCCATCTGTCTGCTCGTCCGTCTGTCAGTGCTGAGATGAAACACTCTGACTTCCCATCCTGAGCTCAGCTGACAGACTGAACAGGCCTCACTTCACTGCAGAACAACACTGTTGGGGAATTACTACATGTAATACAGCACAAAATAATTCACGGTCACACTTAATGTCTAATAATTGTGTTTGTGTTTGTGTGAGAAAATGTATGTGAAGAGGAAAAAGAAGATATAGTAAGAACAATCTTCGGCTGTTTATTTCATTTCAAAATTGTCTTCATGTTTTATATACCGGTACTTCAGCTCCACTGTTTAATTTCATGACTTCAGGCCTCTGACAAGTATTCAGATTAAAGATACAAAAAATAAACTCTTTGGTCAAAGCTGGAAATGAGGCTCTAAATGATCTCAGTAAGATGACAGAATACAGTGCAATGCAGTGCAGTTTAATTATGCATCCAGACACCATGTCAGACAACACAACAGGCCACCGTCTACACTGCTGGGTACAAAAGGCAACTGGGTCCAAAGTGTTCTGCAGGATGTTTGTGGTCTGGAATGAAACATTCTGCAAAGAATAAAAGGAAATGATCCACAGGTATAAACTGGTATTTTCAGACAGCTGTAATACTGATGTTTATTTAATTGTTACGAAAGTCCTGCTGTTACTATCCCTGAACAGAAGGGGGTGTAAGAGCCCCATGTGTCTTCTCTCTCTCCCCTGACCTCTCATTCATCTGTGAAGGCGTATCACTCCACTATGTCCATGTTTTTTTTCCTGGAACACCCAAACCCATGACCAGGACTGTAGTCAAGTGAACTTAATGGAGTCCGAGAGTACAGTTGAGTCCGAGTCAAGACCAAGTCCAGAGCATATATAACAGGCAATAGTTTCTTTCCAATGTTAATATAGTGCTAAGGAGTTAGGATGGACAGACATATTTTTTCTACCTACAATATTAATCTTCTGACATCAAACTAATCAATGCATACATTTAGGTTTGAGGACCATTGCAGTCTCATGTTACATTCATTAATACATCTTGAATTTGATCAGGTATTTGCTGCAGACACAGGCTGGGGAATTTAAAATTCCATTAAACTCGTATTTTCAATTTAGTTATTTATGATCTATGCAAACATCTTGGATACATGAAGTAGTGGTGCTGCAAACTTACTGTTAAAACTATGTATCCCTTTTTCCCCTTTCTTCCTGGGATTTAGGCTATTTGTAGTACACAAGTAGGCTATTTCTGACAAATAGGAATTGATTTGTTTTGTATCTGTTTATTATCATATGTTATATCATTCGTCCATTCGTCCATTCGAGAGAGAGAGAGAGAGAGGGAGAGAGAGAGAGAGAGAGAGAGGGAGAGAGAGAGAGAGAGAGGGAGAGAGAGAGAGAGAGAGAGAGAGAGAGAGAGAGAGAGAGAGAGAGAATACCAAAGTTACTGTCCAATTCTCAGGTTTTTCAATGAAGTAACTACATTGTGGACTGAAGTCTCTTCTAACAGTGACAAACAAAGTGACAGGCGACTCATATGAACAATTCCAATATGTGTTGAATGTCCATCCGCAGCTCCCCTACATTACAGTACGTCTGGTGTATGAAGTGGATGTATCGTTACTGCGCTGCACTTTTACAAACTATGATAATCATCCAGGCCCCGTCTGCCTCTCCTTGCCTTTCTAGCACTCAAAGAGCTGGAGCTACATTCAGCAGTACTACTTTCTTTCCTTTCGCAGTGGCGCTGCGCCACTTTTGAATGCATATAGCAGAAATACTGTGTGTTGGTTGAATGAGGGAACATTATGTGACTATGTGACAACGGATCCTAAATCAGCAGCCAAGAACGACCAGTTCTCAGCCAAGCCCGAGACGAGTCCAACAAGGCATGAGTCCAAGACAAGACGTCGAATAAGCAGTCTAGAGACCGGACTCGAGTACAGCCCTGCCCATGACTACGTTATTAGTTGTGATGGAACCAGGTAGACTGGAGATGCCCTGTTGGTGAACCTCGACTTTTGATTGACACCAGCAGCCTGTCCCGTTAGTTTGGGTTCCGGGCGGCTGTTCACTTAACTTTAAATTGCTGCCTTACTCATTACTGCAGCAAACAGACAGATATTTGTTAATGAATCCACATGCTCCAGTAACTCTAGCTCCCTCCAAGGCGCTTGGAGAGCACCACTTCTTCTCAGCAGCCTCTTCTTGGGCCCAGGGAGGAGGGGGTCAGGTCACAGGTCAAGGGCGGGGTCACAGGGTTTTAAGATGCTAGGGTCCACCAGGCAGAGGTTATCTGGGCCTAATGGAGTGGTTAAAAGCTAAGAAATGCAACAACAGTGAGTGTCACTGTAGCACTCAGTTTGTCTCAGTTACCCAACAAAGAAGAGGGATGACACACATTTTGCAGTGTGTGCACATATACAAACTGTATGTAACGAATTAGGTAAAGAACACACTTTAATTAACAGTTTTATGTTCCTTTCGGTATTTGACATATCTTTTTTTCTTAATTCATTTTAAAAGATGTCTCTTGTCATTCAAAACAGGCAGATTTAAAATGAAAGACAGCTCAAGACAAGTAGAACTGATGCCATTCACACTAAGCTTGTTCAATCTGTGATGAGATGTGGAGGATTCATTTCTGACACTGCATCATAGTCGAAGATTAAGCAAATTGCTGATGCTATCTCAAAGTATGCACTGCACTGCACATGACAAACTGCTTCTGTAACACTGCTTATGTTAGGTGTTTCTGCCTTTGACTTTCAGCTTTTGAACTGCATGAGGCAACAATGTCGTCTAATAATAAGTCTTGCTGCTATGTGATTACATCCATTTAAATCAGCAGGTGGCAGGTGAGTATTTGGGTGATTGAATGTTATGGAACTACACTATTAGACTGAAAGTGAAATACTTTTTTAGCCATGCGGCTTTCGGGATGTTGGTTGTTCCACAACTTTATTCCAAACTGATTTGTTTCGACAGCTATTGAATACACTTTCATGAAATCATGAAGTAACATTCATGGTCCCCAGAAGATGAATCCTACTGACTTTGTGACCCAAATACTTTACCTCTAGCGCCATCCTGAGGTTGATATTTTAGTTTTTTTGTGAAATATAACTTGACAATTGTCACGAGAATTGAGTGGATTCAACTGCCATGGACTTTGGTGCATTTGGACATTTTAAGTCCCCCTGTGAATAAATTATATCAACTTCATATAACAATTTTTACTTCGTCCAACACTTATCAGAAAATGTTAGCATGCTCTCACACTATGGTGGATGTGGCAAGTATGATACCAGATAAACATCAGCAGTGCTGTATACGTAGCCTACAGCATGAGCCGCTAATGTGGTTGTAGATTCTAAGTTGTGTTACTGTGTGCTCAGACAGAAAGCCCTGTGTCATCTGCATACGTTTGAATGTTGGACCATTTGTGTTTATTTTGCCCCAAACAGCCAATGCAGCAACTGAAAGTTACCTTGTGTCAAATCACATCTAATGACGTCTTTCTATTGACTTTGTGTTGGTTGAATGAGGGAACATTATGTGACTATGTGACAACGGATCCTAAATCAGCAGCCAAGAACGACCAGTTCTCAGCCAAGCCATCATTCAGTCTCTCAAATTCTCATTGTGTTCTGTCTAAAAACACAGTTAGAATTTTTAAGCAGGTTCCAACCCTGACTACCATAAAGAAAGATGATGTTGAAGCAGCACAAACGTTAGTGCCAGTCTTGTCAAAGCAAAAAAAGAAATCACAACATTCTCATTTTATATAAAGCACATTTTCTTAATGTCTGATTTGTTGCTTTGTTACACCTATATCATGTCACCAGTGCAAGAAAAGTGTTTTAAATTTTCATTTGTCTTTAAAGCAATACACGTTCTCCTGTGTTCAACAATAAACATTGTCAACAAAACATCTGTGTTGGGAGGTGTGCAGTTTATTTCAGATCCCGTGTACTGCATAATGAGGGTAACCTTTCCAACACTGGATGCCACACAGCTTGGGAGAAGTTGTAGGAAAGGGCTTTGGTCGAGGATAAGGCCAATCATAAAAAGGCTACTGTTTTGGTGCTGAGAGACATATCAAACCCTTGGGCCACCAGCAAGATAACTATCAAACAATGTTGTTGCTTTCTTTCTTTCTTTTTTTGTCAAAATGTTTCATTATGCTTTTCCTGGCTGTAAATTGTGCTCACACTGACACTGTGTCCCAAACACACAGTAGGCTTGGCGCTTTTAATGTTTTGATCAGTGGACCAAATAAATGCATGTTCACCGGTAGTCTGCAGGGGGAACAATAATAGGAAGCTACTCGCAGCTCACTGCATACAGATACATTGTGCATGTACTTGCGCGTGTTCGTATATTTGTCTTACTGTGTATTTGTATGTGTGTTTGTGTGATCCAGTAAAAGATATTTCACAGAGGTTGGAGGCAGATTCATTTCAGAACACTTCCTAAATTCCCCCCAGTGTTTGCATACACCACAACAAAGACACTCAGCACTGAAAAATGATTATGGGCCGGCAGCAGAATACACTTCAGTGATATTGCTGTGTAAAGACCCATAAACAAAAGTGATCACCCACACCAGCAAAACTGCCGTTTGAGAATGATGAGAGCAGATTTTTGCTTCAGGTTTCAGACACAAGTATGTTTGGAGGCTCCTTTGAAAAGGAAATCCATTAGAATCCAGACAGAAAGAAAACAATACAATACAATATAATGGTGTGATATAATAGAATGAGGCAAGACAATAGACACTTGAAATGATCCTTGTGCCATAGAACACCTACAGCTGTGGTGAGATTACCAGCAGTTATCATATATCCGGATGTAGTCAATTTACCATTTTAAATTCTCTAACACGTCTATGTAGAATACACTCACAGTCCTAATTTTAAAAAATTTGAAAACTTTAGTTCATGTTTTTGGGTTGCCTTAGTGGTTTGGCTTTGGGGATGTCTGTCGTTCAGTTGGTCCAGCTGTAAAACAACCATCCAATACATGTTGAATAGATTGACATTCAATTTAAATGTGTCCTTTCTAATGTGGTCACTATATCTGCATTAGTCAACACTTAACAATATGTTATCGTTCATTTATTATGTTATATATGTTACAATTCAACACATGTGTTTGGCTTAAATTCAATATTTACCAAGATCCTCCTCTCAAAGGAAAACAATCTGCAACACTGAAGACCATGAAACGCTCATGGTAAAAAAAAAAGGAGAATTTCATTAAACTTTAAAAATTTTATTTTGATAAACATATTTATTCATTCAAAACCAAATTACTATTCATTGATTAAAACAAACGCATATTAAAACAAAGTTCTGTAGTAGTCTAATCAGAGACTGTTTATGTTGATTAACTGATATGTCAATTTGAATGAAAAGTTTGATTGGTGAATCTGTCTAAATGTACTTATCAGTGGATCTTCAACAATCTTTGACAAATTACCCCTTGGGGATGAATAAAGTATATTTCTATTATATTCTATCTCAGCAATGGCTGTGTCACTCTTTTGGTTGAGCCGATTTGTCTTGTATGCTAGCAGAGGTAGCTGTGGTCTGCATCGGAGAAGTTGGCCACTTTGTCTTTGGCGCAAAGGGAAGGTGAGCCCGGTGCTCTGAGGAGCGAGGCTCATCCATCCAGGTGGTTGCTGACAGGGCCAGATAAGCATCTCACCCTGGGCAAAAATAACACAGCGTCCCATTGAGACCTGATAATTACACAGGCCCACTGCTACACCAGGCCTGATGTATGGCCCCAGATAGCCATCTCACACCCACTAAGCTGCTGCACGCACACACATAAACACACTCAAACACTTGCACTTCACACGTGCGTTGAATGAGCGCGCATGCATAACCAGTGAAATGGCACATCGCTTCTGTCATAGATCTGGAAAATGCATCTGCAGCTAACTTTAGTTGTAATGGAACAGAGGTGTGTGAGATTCCACTTTACCGGGAGCATTAGTAGAAGTGGTGAAAATAAAAGTGTCAAAGTGTTGAATTGAGCTGCGTGGCCGCAGGTGTACAAGAATCTTTCAACATGGACTTTCACAAGATAAGAAATATCACTGACACCTGGCGTGACGGGGCGATGTTGCCGCACTGTCTTTTCTTGTCACCGAACATGCCACTTGCTGACGCTATACATTCAACAACCTGTTCAGAGGTTTGTCTCAACAAATACCTCCCCAGACAAATATAAGGTTATTAGTTATCAAAGCCCCCTCCCTCTTTTGAACCTTTTTCTAAAAATAAATGACAAGTCAGTCCAAGCAGATAAACAATGAGCTTTAACCATTTTAATTTGAGGAAAACTACTTCATTGTATTATTCATTGTTAATACAAATAATAAAGGTCCAAGTTCCTCTGAAAAGCCAATGTCAGCTGGCCTAATGAGCCAGGTGATTGGTAACCGTCACACGATTACACCAATACCAGTGTGAGTGTATTAAGAGTTCCCTCCCCAGAGTGTGAAGTACAAGTCCTTTCTTTTCTAATGTTGCCATCCTTCATGTGATGAGCTGACGTACTGACAGTGACAGCTAATATGGACCATTGTGTGTCCCTATGGGACCAGCACCATCTGATACGGCTACCTAGGGGCAAGTTCACAGAGAGGGGGAGAGTTCACGACATGTCGGGCATTGTGTGGTAGTCCCTTGGGCACAAGCACCTATGATTTATGGTAGGATACTGTACTGGTGTCATGTAACTGGTCACTTCCGAATGTGTGTACTCAGGACAGTGAATCAGAGACTGTAGTGATTAAACCTAATGTGTGAAGAGGACATTCCAGCAACTCACCTTTGAAGAATCCACCTGATATGACGTTAAGATAGTTCACACAGATAGGAATCATCTCACCGTCAGTGTATCACAGATCTTTGTATATCTGTGTTATCTTTGTAGCTACTGTCTATTATCAACAGCAGCATTTTTCTTCTTCTGTTCTTTCTTAATCTTGTTACTTGGTTCCTCCAAACATGAATTAGTTAGTATGAGCAGAGATTGCCACCATGGCCTACCGGAAAAGAGCAATGGCTGCAAAGACTCAAACTTTATCAAAGCATGTCACCTAAACAAGAAATCAAAATACTGAGAAAAAGTCTGTGCAAAAAATATCCAAATGATTAACGATCTTCTAAACAGACAAGTAAAGTTATGTTTGCAACTTTTGCTGAATTCATACAGGACCTAAACTCGTACAGCCTCTTCGCGAGTGGGGTTATGGCCGGGCAGTGCGTAGGACAGCCTTGTATAGCCTGGGGTCAACAGCATCAGGCTGAGGGAACATGTGCAGCAGAAGAGGCAAGCGATCAAAGCCTCCCAGCCACAGAATGAAGCTTCATCTATCTCAGCCCCCCTGACAGCACCATTGTAGCTTCATAAATAGTTTGGGCCATATCTGATACTCCACAGTGACGGGAAGGGCGATGGAACAGAGATTTACAATACTTGAGTTGTATGTAGATGGTATCAATCTATACAACTATGTAAGTACCCCCCCACACACACACACACACACACACACAGAGTAATATCCCCCAGCCTTCTTACACACAAACCTCTTGCCACTTGCCACCTTGTGCAGATCACAGAAGACGAGAGGATGAGATTACTGTCATTGAACCTACAGGTGTGGTTTACAAGCACATGTTATTGAGCATAAAACACATTCCATTAGGAAAGAGGAAACAATAGCGGTACCTGTCAATAGCATGTTCAGAAAAAAACACATTTTCTATGGACTTATACACTGAGAAGTTCTCTCACTGTAGAATCCGTTGAGGTGGATTAATGTGAGTGGAATTTGATTAAATCTTTTTTTTTTCAACAGCAGATTTTGACAATGAGTCATATGTTGGCTTCCTTAAGCAAGGCAAACATATTCCCTACCATAAGATGTCACTCTTCTTGATGATATCATTATTAGATGTAAACGTTGAAGCAGCATGTATCTCTATATAGGATGAGCGAGCTGCCATCTGTAACCACCGCAGGTGTTAGAGAAGCAGATGCTGAAGGCAGCCTGTCAATATCTTCACAATGTAGGCAATGTGTATCCCATATGTTCACAGTGGGAATTAAATAGCTCTTGTTTGCTACACGTTAAGCGTTCCCTTTACATTACTTTCACTCTAATGAAGTGCGCTTCCCTTTTAAAATGTCTTTGTGGGTCATTGCTCCTGTTATAACAGACCCGGGCATTGTACGTCCTCAGGCTTTGCTAGCTAAACTGCTAAAGCAACATGCTCAGAAGTTGTCGGTTCTCTTTGGATCTACCTACATATGTGAACAAACATTCTCCGTGATGAAGTTCAACAAATCCAGACACAGATCGTCACTGACGATCACCTGTCCTTGACATATCCATAACCTGACTTCAGTGCACTCGTTCAAGCCCAACACAGACTAGATTTCTCGCACTGAACAGAAAAACTGAAAATTAGGTAATTGGACTACAAACTAGTAATAAAAGTATTAATTTTTACGAAACATGTCAGTGTTTTACTATTACACAACAGTCCCTGTTTCTCATGTGGCCCCTTGGGAGAAATAATTGTCCACCCCTGTGTTATAATGTAAGTAAGTTCCAAAGAAGGGGAAAGTTTACTTGTTTCTCTACTTCCCTTTTGTTTTAGCTATGCATCTTAAGAGTGTATATTTGGATCTTAAATTTGATCTTTTGCCAAATTATATTTGACCACCAATTGGCTCCAAGCGACGGGAGATGGATACGACTTGGGTTAATGTGGCACTAATTCCATAACTCCTCCCTTATTGGCCACAGACAGCAGGTAACATAGTATTAAAGGTCTAAGGAAACCAGCACTGGTTGGCCTGTGTTTTTCACTCTCCAGGAAAATGGAGGAAGGCTGGTGTTTTGTGTACAGCAATGTTTTTTCTCATCAATTGTCTGCAGAGGACCCTAAGTGGTAGAAATTGCAATGCTGTTTTATGTTTCTGAATCCAATTTGTGTTTTTGGAAAATCATCGCCTGCATGCTGGTCCAACACACAACAAACCATCCTCAAGTACAACAATCCTCTATAATCAACCCAACTGATCAAACTAGTCATGCTCACAGCCAGTGGGCTATGCCCCAAAACATCTTCAACATGAAGTTGTTCCACAGTCATACACAAAGAGATCCATGCACTTAAAATGATTGTGCTCTTTAAATCGTTTGCCTCATCCTTAAATATTTCATAGATGCAGAATTTAATCATTTTAGCTTTCTTTTTCCTGGAGACAGCCACTGTTGCTAATGTTGCTTTATCTCCCGCTGTTACCATCTTGCAGTTGAACTGACTGAAAAAGCCTTTCCTCCCCTAAAAGTCCCCCTCCTGCTGTGTTCTCCCCATCATCTCAGCATCCCGTTCCTGGCCGATACACCTCAGCACATGGCTGCCAGCAGGGGAGGACATCCACACCACTGACCCGTGAACCTGTCAAACTAACCAACCCCTCCCTGCCTAAGAAGCTGCACCCCCTGCCCATGTATTACTGGCAAACAGGGTCGGGATGTAGCCTTTAGCTGTCAGGATGTACATGTATGTAGGTCAGTACTGGTGTCAGCCCAGAGCAAGAGGTGAAACAGTCATGTTCACACTTTTAACTATTAGCCTAACCTTTAGGCTTGTCTAAACCTGACCAGCTAACCTGGTCTAATATTACTAACTTCAAAACTAATATGAATGTATTAAATGTTCTCACACAGCTTCAATGCAATACGAACCTTCAAGGCCCTGTGTCTGCTAAGCATGTTTGTTAATGTAAAACAATGACTATCCTTTAACTTGTTTTTTTCGGTTTCCCTCAGTTATGATAACATTGTACTCACATTGTACTACAAAGTCGGTTGGGACAAAAACTCAAGCGGTCAGATTTTTTGGCAGGTTATAAAGGTACAACCCAAAATACTGCATCTGAAATGCTGGTTATAATCTGAACCGTGGAGACAAAAACTGTGTTTGTGTTATAATTCTACAATCTGCTGAGATTTTCTCTTCCAAAACTGTTTGGCTAACCTGGGAGTGCGTTTAAAATCTGTATAATCACCTGACTGCTTGTGTTTTTTGCCCCATTGGAGTACCTTTTAGAGACGTCTTCACATTCTCAGATCTCCAATGCAAATTTAAACTTGAAGAATATTGGTATTACTGATAGGAATGACAGCCATAACTACAAAAATAAGTGAAAAGTTGTAAGTTATCCCTTCATTGTGCCCTACGCATTTGTCAAGCCTGACTGTAGTTCTGATACCTTAATCAGCTTTTTCTTTGGTTCTCATTAGGAACCAGAATTCATAGACTAATAATTAGTTACAACTCAGGCGATTCCCAGAAACCGTCATCCCTCTTCAATTTGGTCTTCACTAAATGTATTGAAAGCAGATGAAGTTTAGTTGGTGTTTTTAATGGCAGAAGCCAGAGCCCCATGCAGAGGAGCGTCAGCTCTGATGGAGGACTGTGCCACTCGAAGAGGTGGGACAGAAAAAGCCTGACTGGGCCGTGACAGGTCTCTGGCAGCCCCCATGGCTCACCCCACCGGCCTCCCGCTCCCAGTCCAGGAGCACTGTGTCAGGAGCTGTTGGTCATCTTGTTTTCCAGACAGCCGTGGTACCTTGGCCTGTGGTTTAGAGTGAGGGAATGCACCCGGTGGGACCTGAAACCGAACCACCTGCTGCACTCACCCACTCCGCTCTTTGACTCCCAGCCTTCTCCATTTACCAAACACCAGTTCCTAGGAACACTCAGCCACCGCTATTTGCCATTTGGCATGGTAGGGGTGTGTTTGACGGGGGCTGCTGTGTTTGTGTTTGTATATTGTACGTGTGTGCATGTGTGACTGTCCATCTGTCCATCCGGATCAGGGGTTGTATGTGTATATGTGTGTGTGTGAGTGTGTTATGAGGGGTGAAGAGACAAGCAGCTGAGGCCTAATGAGCTATAATGAGGTCTAATAGTGGAAAAGCCATCTAGAAGCCATGACCTTGGCATTATGACTGATGCCCGCAAGCATAACACATCTAAAAACAGCCTGGGAAACAAGCTAGAGCACGCTGTCGTCTCACATGGTGTTAAGCCATCGTCCATATTTCAAGGGAGGCGTTGAATTACCTCACAGTTAGCAGCGATTACAGATTTTGCAGTAAATCTGATATATATATATGTATATATATATATATATATATATATATATATATATATATACATATATATATATATATATATACACACATATATATATATATATACATATATATATATATATATATATATGTATATATATATATATATATGTATATATATATATATATATACGTATATATATATATATTTATATACACACATATATATATACATATATATACATATAAATATATATATATATATATTTAGTGTGGGTGGCCACTCTACTGTCACTGTTGGCTCCATATTCTGCCTATCAAACTACAGGACACATTAATAGACTTTAGAGGACATGCTTCTAGAATAGCTGCTTTCAAACTAAGAGGATTTGCAGACCGTACTTTGATTTGTGACTTTACTATCATCTAAAAAACTGCATGGAAGTTAATTATTGACCTTTGAAATAGTAGTTTAACAAAACAAGGTGCACTTCTTCAATTTTTTCCAAGATTTCAATTGTTCCTCAACTGGTGTTTCCTCATTTGTCGTAGAGATAGGTTTGTCGTCATGCTTATGATTCATTATTATTTTGAGGACTTCTTATCCACGTTGGCTCAAAGTTTAGCATGATCATGTTTGACCTTGGATACAACTGTTTGACAAAACAGCTCAAAGTCCTCTTTCCAGTTTTTTTTTGTGAGCTTCCACTGTATCCCAAACATATGACCAGACAAGACCATTACTATCGTGAAAATGCTGACATTAGCTTTTTTAGCTTTTTGCTAAAGCTTTTTGTCAAACTGTAGGAACAGTGAATGTTTTTTTCATAATGTCTGCTTTTTAAGTCTAAAGCTCTTTTGAGAATATGTTTTCTCTCATTAATACATTATTATAAACGTCAGCTCCCTGGATGGATCATATTGGGTTTATTATTACTAGAACAGTATCTGTTTGATGACTCTAAAAGCCAAAACTTCTTGTTTTCTTTGGCAATTCTTCTTCTTCTTATTTCTCTCTTTCTTAAGAGAGCTTGCCATCTTACTGGATTGTCTCAGTCCAGTAGCAGGTCAGAGACATAGCCAGAGTTGAGTAAAAATGCAGCCCATATGGACTGCAGCTGATTTTCCGATTACAACACACACACACACACACACACACTCATATTTACACTTGCCGTCTTCACTTCACGAGCTGACATGGTGATGCCTTTTATGGGGCAGCTAACACAAACAATTCACAGGCCATAAGTCCTTGTCTCAACGGTTTTTGCTTGACCATCAATTATATACTGGAGCACCCACGGGACCTTTAACCAGAAATATAGAAGAGACATAACAACAGAGCTGTTTGAGAGAATTAAAAGGTTATCTCAGTGCAGAGAAGCTACATTTAACTTACAAAGTAAAATAAAGAAACATCTTTTATTCTCCATCAATGATTACCATCCCATAACTCACCAGCCTCTAGTATATCCGTGTGTATGTGTGTCTGCTGTGTATGCTGTGGCCGGCTGGCTGGTGAAAAGAAGCCGTGTGAACTCAACGCTGCTGGAAGAAAAACAGAGGTCCTGCTGCTTTAGATGCATGCTGGGACTTATTAAGACTGGGAAGGTGTGTCATTCACTGCAGTAGACACTTAACAGCCCACATCAAACTCTCTTGGACACACTTGCACAAACATGGGCTGTGTATATGTGACTATACCTCCCTGCTGTTTCATAGATCTGTCAGGGCCATTCAGCCCTCAGACATTCACTTTATTTCAATCAGTGCTGGACAGGTATGCTGAGCGCTGGGAGCTCCCCCTGCTTCAGGCCAGATAGGCTCTTCCACTAAATTATGTTTGAATGGCAGGTGGTTGTGTTCGGTCCTATCCTGACTGTTCAAATGGAGGAAGCTAGTTGGTGCATCACCTTCAGCATCAAAGGTCTCTTTGCAACAGATCAGTCAGTCAGACCAACAGGAGGAATGTCGCTTCAGGATAGAGATATCTTGACTTCCTCCCCCTGTAAAAAGGCCTTCAGTGGTGGAAGGAGCCCAGAGGTCAGAGAAGTGAGAGACTAGCCGTAAGTATCACATTAGAAAAGCTTTATGGAAAGGGAAAAACTTCCTCAATTGAGCAAAAATGCTTTTACGCTGGATTGAGGTGGGGTTTTTTGGTCGATAAAGAGTTAATGTGCTAAATGGGTAATGGAAACACATTTGCAAAACATAGCAAATATTTAACGTACAGTCGTGTCCAATGTTGGTGTCTTCTCAGAAATTAGTGTGCGAATGCTTGACTTCATCTCTGGTCAGCATGAAACAAGGCCAATACCAGCTGACATGAAAGAACAATAAAAACTTTCCTGAGGACCTCCCTCCATTTTCTATTGTACATGGGTTCGACGGCCAAGGCGATTTTCTTTAGTTTAGAGTATGTACCCTAAAACAGAAAATAGCCACATGTAGCATAAAGCACCAACTGCTGACAAAACAATGCAACCTGTTTATTCACTATAACCCAATTGATGGAACACTACCTTACATTACACCTATAACGAAAATAATTGATGTTAGTATTTTCTGACCTGAAAAAAAGACACTTATTTGCTCGTGTACCCGGTGTTAGATGTGAAGATTGATGTCTCGTGTATTTGTGATTCCGGTCCCTGGAGGGGAATCTTGAGCATGACAAGAGTATAGACAAGACGCTGTTTGCATATGGATTGGACAAAGAAAGTAGAACATGTTACAAAGTGAGCTTTTTAAAATGTTGGACAGAGCGATAGCATTTTGCCCCTTGAATCCAGTCTTTATGCTAAGCTAATAGCTCTGTACTTAATCCCCAGGCATGAGAGTGATATTGATCTTTTCATCTAACTCGCAGCAAGAAAGAGAAAGCATTGTTGTCATGTTTAAAAGAAACCAGTTATTGCAGGAGACGGGATGCAAACCGCTTTCTCTGGTATCAAAGTCAAAGCCTGGCTTTGTAGCAACAATGTCAAGCTACTTTCATTCGTGCTTCTGTGAGAGGTTATTTGCAGCACCACAACAGGTCACTTGAAAGGAAAACATAATCATAGGTTGCTGTAAGCGCTTGAAACAAGCAGCCAGTGTTGTGTGTTTTCTGGTGAGGACATTCTTATATTTTATTCACCTAAAATTGTACGTGGGATATCCTTTTATTCTTCAGAATGAAGTATCCTTTACTACTGGTCAAGTAGTAAAGGATACCTCATTTTTTACCAACCCAAATGACAGACCAGTCACTCTTATGCTCCATATAACATGACATATAGTCCTCTGCTTTCTCAGACTTCTCTTCAGGGGAAATCTCAGGGGGCCCTTAAACATTTCTGCTGGGTTATGTAAGACTGTGTATTCGACCCACAGCAATAGATGCCTTGGGCTTAATGTTTTGGAAAAGGGGAGAAAAAATGTTGATGGAGCTGACCCTTGGTGCCTTGAGAAGAAGGCCATTGATATTTAATAGTCCTATTCCACATTCCTTTTCATCCTCTGGCAGTATCTATGGACACCCCAGTCCTGGTCCTACCCTGGTCCTGTTGTAGGCTTTGAATTTGGGGATCCAGGAAAAACGGTTGGCATTGTACGTTTCTGCAAACCACGGATATGTTGAATGTCGACTTTTTTTGCATCAGTAAAAGCAAGTGACCGACCTGTTGTCCTTCCCAAATCGTCAAATACCGACATTTGGTCAGTGCCCCTCAGCAGCGGAAATCAACGCACGGAGGCTCCCTTTAGAGGTAAACCCTCCCACGGAATTAATGGACGGTAACAGCATGTGATGTATAAAGTCTGTGAGAGTCTGCTAAGGGCAGTGGATGGGTCAAACTAACTCAGGACACCGCTGTTCATGTCCGCTGTGAAACCAAAAGTTAACGTTGACTTTATACTCCTTTTGCTCATCTTTGCGTAAGAAAGACCTCGTGAGAAATGAATAATAAGTGTGGTTGTTATTTATTTTGCTAGTTACGTTGTTAGGTTACATCATTACATTATTATTTTATCACAAACCATGATCTTTTTTCTAACCTTGACCTCGAGACATTGTGCGTTTGTGCAAGCGTGATCCTATAGGCTGATATAAAAGGTATTTATGAAATGTATTTTTAGTTCAGGAAGGTTGACATTCAGTGTATCCTGTGGTTTACAGAAACGTGCAATGCCAACATTTTTTGTGGCGACTTGCTTCGGGGATGACAGGCGCCTCACCAGAACATGACTGGCCCCCATAGAGCTGCTGATTAACAGCCATGGGAGCAGAAAGTACAGAGGTGGGGGCTCATGGGGCCACCTTGTGGTCCTGTACCAGAGTCCTTGCAGTGTAGACAGCAGTGGCTGTGGGTCTTGTTACATATAGCACTCAGCTGGTTCTCTCGGCCTGCTGTTTTTTTGGGACAGACAGTGATTGAGATCCACATGACTGTTCCTTCTTCCTATGGATGCAGTGTGTTTGATCTCCAGGCTTTGATCTTAAAGAGATTCTTCAGTGTCGTCCTTCAGACGTATAGGAAAAAAAAACAGAGGTCCTTGAGGTCCTTAGATGTGACTGTGAACCCTAAAATAACCTCCAAGCTGAGTGTATCCCCTTACAGTTAGATAGCACCATGACTGAAACCAGTGACTGGCACTTCATAACAATGTCTATTTTTTGTATGTCACAAAATTTGACCGCATATACAAATGTTAAACAGACTTAAGGTGAGCACAACCTCCTCAACCGATAAATGTGAAAGCAGCCATAATGTGTCAGACTCTGCACATCCATCATTTTGCTGAATGAACCTCAAACATCCAAGTGAAGTAAAACAAACGAAAGACATTTTTTAGCGTAAGTGGACTTTAACGAACATCTACCACTGTGACGGAGTATTTGAGTTATTTGTGAGAGATCACTTGTGGAGTTTTAGCAGAGCTCATAGTCAGTATGACCAGTATGGTGTCAACAGTTTCCATAAGGTGGCCCTCTACGTCCTGTCATAGAGTCTACTGTTATCCATGCTATCTGCTGGAAACATTAAATATATCATTTTCCAAGGATATTTTCCAGAAATGGTCAGCCAAACACTGAGTGATCATGAGCAAAGAAAAAATGATTCATAATCTGGCAGTAGACTGTTACCCTATGGAAAAACATCAGTCGTGTCATGGAAGAGTTGTAAGGTGGAAATACCATATCTGAGGAATCCAGGATCAGGCCATGGGAGGCTGGCATCCGTCTGCTCCTCTGGCCATTCACAACAATACGCTCCAATAGGATGTCTGTCATAATATTAGCGGGAGAGTTTTTAAAGGGCCCAGACAGCCCCAAAATAATATGCCGGACAAAATAATACAGGACCTCTCAACCATATCCACACCAATCCCTGTGTCGCTACACCAGGAATTACAAAACAAAACCTGGTGGAGAAGTCTTCAGCAAAGAACACATTTCTCTTTGTTAGACTCTGAGAGAAGAAGCCAGTGAGATCGTGTTTTTGAATGAGTCATTGTGGCATTTCAGATGATTTTTTAGCAAAGCTCTGACTAATATGATGAGGAATTAATCTAAAGCTGCATGGGAGCAAAGTTTAAGACTTAACAACTGTGTTTGAAACTTCGTCTCTAAATTGGTGTTTCGTCTTTTGGTATGAAAGTCTTAAATTGCGCTCTTATACACTGATCCAGAGACGGCTTCATCTACATCTATAAGATACAAGGGAGGGAGTGACAGGTCCAGAGAAAGAAGTCATCCCCGCTCCACCTCCCCAATTACCTGTCTATCCTCACCTCTGCCATCCCTGGTATCAAGCCTCCACTGATATTCTGACCATGAATCAGATCTTCAGTGCCTCTCCTTTTAAATGACTTCCTCAGGTCAAAGGTCAATATCCCATCACTCACTAAACGCTGGCTGATTAGTTAGTTAGGTCAAGGTCCCAGGATGGTTATTTGCTCAAATGAATCCTCATGTGATATATTAGATTTCCTATTTTTCAGTGCATTCATTTATGTGAATACATGTTACGTTATCTACGTGGCGTTCAGACTTATGAGAAATATCTCTTTATTATTTCCATCTCCTAAAATACTGCTGATTCCAGCTCAAGTGATCATATTACTATTGTTCAGAAGACCAGAACATTTCATTATAATCCAACAAATAAATGAATGAACTCTTCATCTAATTTGATACCATGTTGTTTTTCTGTCAAGGCATTACAATGTGTTTCCTGCAGTGCTTCAAAACGTTTCTCACAATTTTAGTCCACGGTTTTATTTTTCAAATATGACTCAGCATCTGTTTTCTGTGGTGCATACTTCTTCTAATCTGCCCTGATCCCATTTCTTTCACATGAATGACTTCATGTAAACTGCAGCCTGCTGGTTAGACCGTTGCCGTGTTTGTGCACAATCTGAAAGGCCCTCGCTGACGCATTTGTGTCAGGAAGTCCTGGTCATTGAATACTATTCAGAAACACAAAAGCAACGCAGAAGGCAATATTTACATCAACGGCAACATTAAAGGCTTTGACAATGTAGTCCCCGTGCTGCAGCAAGTGTCAACAAAGCAATGCTACAGCGAGTCGAAATCCCAAGTTAATTTGCCCCCATAGAATCTGGTGCGGCCCAGTGGGGTGGGAAGAAAGAACAAGCGATTGTGTTTTGTTTTTGCCTCCAGCTTCACAAACAGCAGCACTAACAAAGTATCCTTTCTGTGCCATTTCCTTCCACTCTGATTGGACTAATTGGGACCTGTTGACAGCGAATCCCATCCGTGCAGGAACAGGCCAATCACGTCTCGGCATCTGTCATCCCTCGCACACAGGGCTTCCACTCCCCTCATAAAGGCCTTTGTCTCTGTGACCTCAGTGACCTTTAGCATTTTTTAATATGGAAAGCCTGATTAAGTCTCCCAAAACAGGACATGAAACATTTTGGTGCACAAAAACTGATGTTAAGAGAGAGTGTAGGGACTAGTTGAAGTGGATACCTAACCTCATCACAGTTAGCATTGTTTTTATTTAGACCATGTTACTCATCTAAGACATGTAAAAGAGACATAACATTCTCCAAAATGGTAATAAGCTAAAAATTCCTTTTAAGAAATAATTTGAGGACTTATATTAACTATCAGCTTGACATTTAGTCAAATAACATGTTTTTGGAACAACACTGCTTTACAAATCACAGCTGGATTCGTTTTCCTTGGGTAAATTTGTATCTATCTGAACATAAAGTATGTTATCAGCATTAACTCACTTTTGTTGAAGGACAAAACTTTTTGGGGGCTAAGAACCTTTTGAGCAAAGAAAATTAAAATTCGATTAGGATGAAGTTAATGTTCTCGTAAAGACAAAAGCCAAAAGTCTCGTGAAAGTAAAACGCTTCCCTACCTATGGGACTTCAATCACACTAGGAAGAAAAGAGCCACATCCTTTACCCTTTGCTTTGAACGTGTGCAAAGCGACAAGGCACAACAACACCTTTGCTCCAGCAGTTAGCTTGAGACAAATGACCAGGGGAAGAGTGGGACGGCAGCGACTAAGGAAGCCACTGAGTTCCAACCAAAGTCTCTCAGAGCAACTTATCTGTCTGCACCTTTATGAGTCTCTCATATCTTGGCCTGCACCTGTCTTTGGAGGTCCAGGAGTTTGGTGAGCCCCTCCCCCCCCCCCCCTCTCTCCAGACTCCTCTTCGTCCTCAGGAGCTGAGGGGAGGCCTGGGGATCCCCATTCACGCAGGATGATCGACACAGCAGCAGCTAGAAGAAAAGGCAGCTGTGATGAGAGAGAAAGAGAGGAGTGTGGACCCATGTCCCCTTTGTGCTTTTAACTACCTCCCCTCTTGTCTTCCCCAGCTATGTCCACACAATAGAGTCTTAACAGAAGCTGTCAGCAGACAACACTAGTGTGACCACCGTGGGCACCGGGGTTAGCCAGGATCACATTAGCCCAGTGTTTGTATGGCACTGAAAGCCAGACAGCTACAGTTAAAGCAAGTCTTGTAGTGTTTTCTAAAGGAGCCCGCGGCAGCTTTCAGCCTCATGTTTACCCACGCTGAACTCCAAAGAGACAGAGAGCATCACATGGAAGAAACAGTGAGGCTTTAAAATGCTTGAAAGAACAAAAAAAATTAGGTTCGGTGTTCAGCGGGGGCCTCCACTTTGCACCTGAGGTTTGATCAATAAAGTCAAGTGATGACATGTCAATTTGCACTGGCAGAAAAGAGATGGTGAGGCCATGAATGGTGGTGCTGAGAGATGGCGACAGGTGAATTGTTCTGACAGCGGATACAGTGTATCAACGTGCTGCTTTTAAGTGTGTTTATCTCCCCACCGCCACTCAGTCAGTATTTTCTTACATTTGGAGCTCTATTTAACCAGTGCTTGTGGAACCGATACTCTTTGCCAACCCTATTGTGCTTTTGCTTTTGTAATAATGCAATGTTTATGAGATATTGCACTGCACACACAGACACGAGCCAGCTGCAGCCATTATTTGATGTTTGATACATGTAATTAGGGCACAAAAGCACTTGAGAGCTTGTGTTGTGGATACAAAATAGGTGGGGTGGTATGATCAGATAAGGTTGAATCAGTTCATGATTTTAATTGTTACTCGACAATGATTAGGCAGGTGTCTTAGCAGAAAATAATTAGGAACACACACATACACATGAAAGGTAATCAGAAGGAGACCACATCGGTCGCTCTGTTTGGAACAACTGATACAGTTCCCTGTACGCCGTGGTGGTACTGTGCCAAGTCAGTGTTTTATAGTTCCCTGACCATTAGATGGCAGTAATGCATAGCTGAGCCTTCTGATCTCCTGGAAGGAGAGCTGCTATTGTCTGCTTTCTTAGAAAGGCAGAGAAACCGTTTGGCTGATCATTTGCGCGTTTAAAGCGGTGATGAGTCAGCACTGTTCAGTTTGGGTCCAGTTTAGGAACGAAACATTTTTTTCAATGTTTCCATCCCTCTGCCTTCTCCTATGTATAACATTGACTTTTTGTTTTTTACTTTTGTTACCTCCAGTGAAGATCCTTTTTGAGAACCAACCTGGGCCCTGGAATGACTCTACCTGTGTTAACGAATGTGGAAAAATTGCTTCACCAGGGAAATGTGTACAAATTTATTTCTAAAATGTACTCTATGTTGCTGAATGAGGGCCCAAAACCAGGATTACACAGATCCAGGATGAGATGGGAATCAGACTTGAATATAACAATTGATGAAGAACTCTGGTCAGATTTGTGCCAGAACAGTTTGTCAGCAACAGTTAATGCCCGGTACAGACTTGTTCATCATAACTTTCTTCATCAGCTGTACCTCACCCCACAGAAGCTACATAAATCCAAACCTGAATTGTCAGAAATGTGTTTCAGATGTGGTATAGAGGTCGGCTCCTTCCTACACTGTACCTGGCTTTGCACAAAGGTGAGGTCCTTTTTGGTATGACTGTTGAAGTATAATAACTAAGATCACAGGGGTTACCTTTCCATTAGATTCTGAGCTATGTTTACTGGGAAACTTCACAACTCTCAACAGGTCTTTAACGAAGCCCCAAATTAAACTTGTAGAAATTGCTTTATGTGTGGCCAGGAAATGTATCGCGATGACGTGGAAGTCTGATTCCCCCACTCTCATC
This sequence comes from Melanostigma gelatinosum, assembly GCF_949748355.1. Lineage (NCBI taxonomy): Eukaryota > Metazoa > Chordata > Actinopteri > Perciformes > Zoarcidae > Melanostigma > Melanostigma gelatinosum. The sequence continues at coordinate 8,266,694 of NC_136639.1, forward strand.
GACAAATGGTCTGTGGAAATGAACAATTGTATTCCTCTTGAAAAAATTACATATAGTCTCAGAAAAAAATATAATTTATTTGTGAAAATCTGGCAGCCTTATTTGGTGTACATGGGTATGACACTAACAGCACCATAGGACTGTAATTATTTAGAGCTCCGATTTACAATATAGTCATTGCATTCACCTTTGTGTTGTGTTACTTTATGCACCAACCTCTTTTATTCGTTTGGGTGGGGGGAATTATTTATTTATTTACTTTATTTACTTAATTTAATTTCATTTATTTGTGTTTAGTTTTAGTTTTTTTTCTTTTTCTTTTTCTCTTAACTTGTTATGCAGTTGTTTGTAATGTTTAATGTTCTGTGTTCTATATGCTCTCTTGCATTGTTAAAATAAAATATTCAAAAAAAAAAAATTTACTTTTTGAATTCTATCTCAGTGCAATTAAACAAAATCGCATCAATACAAATGCGTAGAAGGATACATAACATTTGACCTGCCATACCTATCTATAATCAGAGCGGAAGCCCTCTCTTGATCTCCACCTGTGATATCCAGACAAAGAACCAAACAGAGGAAACCTGAACACTTCTCCCGCTTTGTTGCAGGGTTACTGTACGCGTGGGATCAGATCTCAAATTCCAAAGAGACAAGCCACCAATAAACAAACAAGCAAGTCATCAGAAACACGTTTGACAGAGGGAATAACTCACTGTGGTAGCTGATTGCATGGCCTTACTGTGGTCTGGCTTTTATCAACACAGAGCAGCATCACAGGGCCTTTGGTCTGCAGTGCACACAGTGGATCAAACCAATCTTATCTGCAGGCATTACTCGCCGTGTTTGTGTTACCTTAGCTTCCAGGGAGCTTAGTCCACTTCATCACTGCTAACGATTTAGCCATGTGCCCTTATTTATTCAAGATTAAGACTATTTGTATGTTGAAATAAGAGTTTGACTCACTGCACACTTCCATTCTCAACACATGCCGAGAGCTCCATACCATTTCTCGAACAAGTTCTTAAACTGAACTTTAGTGTCCTGCTAGGGGCAATGGAATGGTAATGTCAGCAGATTGTGACTTCTATAATCAGGTCACTGCAGTAGCAATATTAGAAGATTAAAAAAGGATTAAAAAAGAACAACCAATAGGGCAGTATACCACGGACTGGTTCTATCATTTTCTGTAAAAGTCAACCATAGAAATTAGTCCATAAGTAATATATATCCTGTAGAATAAAAGCCGGAATCATTTCATCATAATACAGCTGTTCTAATCAACATGTTTCTATTAACAGTGGATACAATGAATAGGGTTGCTTCCCCCCACCTCTGCAGATGATCTTTTGCATCTTTCACCTCATTATTTAGGGTTTATGGCCTCCAACTTCATTGTTTTGCTTCAGCTTTCATCAGCCTTGTTTCCAGATGCTGCAGACTGGTGTTCTCGAGGAATAAGCTCTGATAAACACGCTACCGACACAAACAACAGCAAACAAACAACGTTAGCAATAGCTGGTGGACCATTTATCAGCCAAAGAGACATACATCTTCATCATGACTCGGCAGACTCCAAAAACAGAGCTGAAAGGTGAGTAAATATCAGACTTAGCTGCTTTAGGTGTGTTTGCTGTTCCCAGTGGCTGTTAAAAGGCACCTGTATTTTAAAAATGAACTTGCAGTTACCAACAACACCCACAAGTGCTGCCAGAGCAACGAGGACCAGGTGTGTCAAATGTTCTACATGCTTCACACACGCTTTAGACAAGAGTGCAGCATAGGTGTGTGTGTGTGTAAGGGATGAGGTGGGGCTTTGTATTTATATGTTTATATTTATCATATATTTCAGTAAGCCTACACAACAGATAGTTCATGTTTATTTCTCACCTTACTCTCTACAGCTGCCAGAGAACCAGCCCAGACAGACAGAGTGAGTGATGGACAGACAGACACATGGTCAGAGGGGGAGATGGGAGATGAGCAGCAGTGACTGACATCCACCCAGCCCTGTGTGAGCCACATGTCACCCCCATTCCCTCTCAGCCAGGCAGAAAAGCACCGTTCTTGTCTCGGCACGCTGTGAGCTGCCAAACACTGCAGTTTTCCTCCTCATGAACAGGGCTCTGAACCCAAACCCTTTGGCCAAGTGCAAGAGAGGTATTAGGACCCATGTCAAAACAGCTTACAGCCAAGCAGCATGCTCTAAAAGGCCTGGGCCTATTCATGGAGTCATTCAAAGTGACAGCACCCTGAGCCTCCTGCTCTCTGACAACCCTGTGCCAGAGAGGAGCACTGGGGAGGGCTGGTGCTCGGCTAATGTTGGGTAACATGGTGTCGCTCTTTGTTAATGTTGGCAGCTCAGGCCAGGTTCCTGAAAACAGCAGTTTTCCTTGAAGAGAAAAAGCCAGTCCAAGCTGCTGGGAGCATTTACATGCATGGAGTCGGCAAGGTATACGAACCAGGCTTTGGTTGAGGTCTCATTCTGGTTCAAATGTTTACAGCTGAGTTGAGTCTGTTGTCTTGGAGAAACCAGTCACCAACCACATCCTCAAGTGCACAACTAAAAATAATCTCACAGAGGAAAGACATAATCATTGTGGTCACGTGTGCAAGCTTTCTGTTTGCCAAAATCCTGTTTGTTGACAACAAATTGTACACAAAACCCTTTGAGACAGAACTGACAAACCTGACAGAGCTAGATGTTTCCATGCCAATGTAACTCTTTTGACATCAGAGCTTTCGTAAACCAAGCATGTGCCTAACCTGGTTAAAAGTTATGATGCACACAAACGCTGACTCACATTCAAGCTAACAATGAAGTAAAGTATCAGCGTGTATTTATTGGCACTGCAGGCAACTCTCGAGGAGGTATTTTTGCAGGTGCTGCAGCTGCACTCTGTATTATTGAATGCAAGTTTACAGTGATCCTTTGTGGAGGGCATTGGAGCCTATGGGCTTCGAGTGCTGACCATGAACTGCATGTCATTCACCATTTCTCTCTCTCTCTCCCCTAATTTCCTGTCATCTCTACTGTGTCGAAGATAAAGGCATTTATCCCAGTGTACAATTCAGCAAAAATGGAACAAACTGACTTTAAGTACAAATATGATTTGATATTGCACATCCAATTGACCTTTAAACCTCAAGTTATAGGAAGGGAAAATTAAAGAGATAATGAGAAGCAGGAAGAAATGATTTGTTTATCCTTTTTCTATTCCGTTCTTATCAGCGTTTCTTCCAATTGGCAGTATCCTGTGCCATTGACCCTTGACCCGTTTGGCTGTTTGTAATGTTGCTCAACAAGGTGTTGAAGGTTCTTCTACCAGTCACTCTGGTCGCTTTAAATGAATGGAACAGGACACAAAGACACCTGACAAGTAAGTTTCAGTGTGACATTACTGGTATGTATACGGCAGAAAGGATCCAATATCACTCTCTGCTGAGCAAGAGACAAATTGTCCTTGCAAGCTAAATAAACAGTAGATTAATCTGTCTTCTTACAGCGAGCTGACAAAGTCAGTCATGGATGAAATCGAGGCTTTTGACAGGTAGTCTTTCCAGATGAAGCAGCGATAGCAAGAACTTGAGAAGGGAACTCTGAAACGTGAGGCTTCTCTGAGACAGATAAGAAATGACGAGATTCTGGGAGTTACTCATCACATTGCCATTGTTATGTAGGGGAACATAATAAAGTGAATGAATTAAGAATCCCAGGTGGTCATTTTGATTTCATAATATTAATATTTTATAATTCATTTTACTTTTGAAAAACCAAGTTTCAAGCTGCATTGACAACCATGAATCCGCTCACAAGTACACTCACAAGCACAGCTCAGGTAGGTCCATGCCACAAAACTGCATTTACAGCAGGAACTGTTGCTCAGGTAACATCTAAGTAAGGCGTTCGACACCATACCAGAGTAAGAGCTGGAGCAGGTGTCACGGGAGCTGCACAGGGCCGCCCAGGCGAGCAGCAGGCTTGTCTTATCATGCTGTCAGCACACGGAGTGTTAAGTCTGCTGCATCACACTGACATCGTCCAGAAACCCACAGACGGGAAAAATAAGGACGATATTGTGAGTTGTTCTTTCATACGGTCTCCTGTATCCCATGCTGCCTCTGAGCACACTGTGATTGAATGTCACATGCAACGCCTTAATATTTTCTTTGACTCCTCCTTGTAAAAAAAACTGAAAAACCCTAGAAAAGAAAACATTATAAAGCATAAATAATTTAAGATTGTATACCAATTTAATTATAATACTGTAAGAGAATATACATTTTTACAAAGTACATCATCGAGATGGACATTAATGAAATATACAACCCGCCACAATTATGGCACACATAATACAATGATGCATGCTATTTACCAAATAGTCCACCAGATGTGTGTCTTTGAACCAAAAGTGAGTGAGTTTTTACCACAGTCGGTGAATAAGTGAACTGGACAGTGGCACTAGCTCTGGCTTCTGCGTGACTGGAGCATCATAAAATCTTCGCCCCCTTCCCTGATTCCAAATAAGAATAATGGCTTAACTGTCAGCATGGCAGCCAGTGAAGTTCACCTTGGCGGAAGGAAAAACCACATGTTGCAAGCTCTATTCTACTGGTGAAAATAACACGCAGACTCATTGCATGGTACAGTACATGTTTGCTTCCCATCTGGTATGCATGCTCACTGTAATCAGCATAAGAGCGCACTTTGTTTTGGGTGCTCTTATTTGGACGGCTCTCTGAGGAAGCGTTTTTCAGCTGTGCATACGAGGGATCCTCTGTCCGCTGTGTGTTGCTGTCTGGTTTAAACCAGATGGCCTTCGGCTTGAACCACAGCAGCCACAGTGAAATGTTGTTGAGTGAGAGTACTTTACGGTATCTGATTCTGCAGCTCAGACTTGGGTCAGGGGAACATTCAATATGATGGAACATGCGTGTGTGATGTAAAATGAAATCTTTTGATATGAAATGAAGTGTAAGTGAGGGGAACGGGCCAGGGTTGATGAGAGCTGGAGGAGGATGCTCTCAGTGACACAAGGTCGGAGGTGATGAACTGTCAAAACCATAATGCAAGGTAAGCATAACGGCCTGGCCTGCTGTCTGCCTGTGGGTTGAGAAGCTGACGGGTTTGACAAATTGACTGACAGAAAGATACACTGATTCATCACATGTCCCTTTGGAGGGGCCCGACAGCTGTCATGGTAAAGTGCTGCTTTCATGATGCATCAATATTATCAATCTAATATCATATATAATAATTTACAACACAACTTAATCCCTAAACATCAGAATAGGTCGTTTGCCCCTGAGTCCCAAAACTACATAGGAGAGTACCAGCGCGGTGGCAGTTTTTCATCATTGATTTTGGCGATCGTAGTCTTTCCGACTTTGACTTTTGGTTTCACACGGAACGAGGACACAACAGCGGAAACCAGATGCAGCAGATGCTTTGACCATCTCAGAAATTGTATGGAAACAGCTTGGAAAAGGGAAGGCTCATTTCTCTTTCTGAGCAGTTTTAACAACAGAAGTGCCATCCAAACCCTAAAAAATGAAATTGTTACAGTAATCTCCAAATGTCAAAAGTTTTAGATTCCAAACCACAGCATGACTTTTTCCGTTGGTGTTTGGTCTTTGTGTCTTCAAGCGGTATTTTTTTTTTGATTATTGTTATACATTTTCAAGTGACGTAAAATGTTAAATTGACCAAAAACTAAGTATGAGACATCATATACTTTCATAATGTTCTTAGCTCTTTTACAATTTTACACTTTAAAAATGAGTTAATTTTTGTTTCTGATTCATGACTAGATTAACTTGACACCCAGGGCTAAGCTGCATCTCAAATACATTTTCAGGTTCCAGCTTTAATAAGGTGATGTCTACCACTTACATCCCCTAAAAAAAGCCAAAGCGTGCCTATGTGGGTCTCTGAAGGTTAAGTACATTTAGCTGATTACACTTCTATACGTTCACTGAAGTTGGATTTTGAATGTGAGACTGAGTTACTTTCAATGCAGTTTCAGATCGTGGTTTGGTACTTTTATTTGACTAAAGTAATCTGATTTCTTCCATCACTTCACCCGACTTCTCTTTCCCTACTTTCGGTCTAACTTTCTGTCTTAAGCCTCTCAGCCTATGACCCACCTTACACAGACATAATGATTACATGCTGTGTAATTGACTTGGATGGACCCCAAAACGAACAGGAGACCTCTAAACCTTAGCCCAGTCTGAGGACCCCTGATGATAAGCCCGGGTCGGGCCCCTCGAGACAAAGTCTCCAGCGGCCAGTGTCATTGTTCACTGGCTCTGACAAATCCAGACAGGTGGAGACATTTCTCTCTTTCTCCGCCCACCACACGGCCCCGATACGTCCTGAAACCGGATCGGAGAAGTCGAGTCATGCGCCGCCGTTCTTCACAACTCAATACTACCGTTGCTTCAAGCCCTGTCTCCTGGCAACCAAATGTTTTGCCGTTGTGCTTTTTATTTTTGACTTTTTCTGTCTCTCTGTCGAACCCTCAACCTCCGCACACACTCAAGTATCCCAAGAATTGCATCACTTCAATGCATTCAAGATCCAATGGTCCATGATACCTCACATTTTCTTTATTCTTTTTTTTGCTGCCCTCCATCTGTAGAGGAGATTAGCATGGACTCTCTGCTTCTTTCTTCATCTTCTTTTTCTCCGTTTCCCTCTCTTTTGGTCTGCACCGCAAGCCATTGATCACCAGGCGTGCCCAACCAGCCACATTTGCTGATTGACATGTCTGCTGTGCTGCAGCTTACCAATGGGAATGATGAATCATGCCCCTCAGTAATAAACACAGAAGCTGTGTAATAAAATAGCAATTCCTCAATCTGCATCTCTGCGGGTCTGAGATGAGTTGAGGGGAGACATGATGAGAGGAGATGAGCTCGCCTGTAAATGGTCGGAGGCTGCTTCTCACACAGTGCTTCAAACGCAGCGAGCCTGTGCTAATGATAAAGACAAATATCTGGGGTATACAGACGCATTACTGATTCTATCCATCACGCCTCGGGAGACGCCGCCATGGGAGGGCGTGTTGATAGCTCGCTTTGCCTTCCGTGGCAAAATCAAAAGAGCCGAGAGAACTTGAAATTCAATTCCAAAGAGCAAACCGCAAGCTGTCTTCCACTCGTGACAAAAGCTTGTGTTTGCTCAGTGGCAAACACAGGTGGAGAGCTCTGAAGAGAACATAGCTCCTTTTTCTTCTCGAGCCTTTTCTTTGCCCTTTCAATACTCTGGACACAAGATAAATGCTGATGCTTACACACACACACACACACACACACACACACACACACACACACACACACGCACAACCAGCCATGATTGGTGAAAACACTCACAGCTATAGACAACTGGGAAGAGATCTCAAAGGAATGAAGACATGAAGGTGATATGTCTTTCAGTGAAGCTCGTTTTAAACAAGAAAAAATAACAAACAAATAATGTGTGTGTGTGTGTGTGTGTGTGTGTGTGTGATAGATAGAGAAAAAAATGACTGAATGGAGAAGATGTGTCTGTGTATGTGTGTGTCAGCAAGTATTTGATGTTAATAATTGCACAACTTTTGTATGCGTTTTGCTTATATTGTAAAGCAAAACAAATCTCAGTGTGCTCTCTAAATACAGTATGAGCTGGTTAGTTTATGTGGATGATCCTTAAAACTACACGACATTTGTACAAGACAACATGCATGTTTAACTCAGTTGGTCGAAAGTGTGTGACGTGCACCCCTTGTGGGGTGCAGAGGCACTGGCAAATGAATGCTGCTTTCACAATAGCAATGGTGTTGAGTCAGACAGACTGTATGTTTACAGAATATTTGACAGGGATCTCTTGGCTTCAAGATAAACTTTATATAGCAAGTGGACGTAGTCACATTGGTTTGTGGACTGCTCTTTGAAGCCTCCAGTTTGGCTTGTTGGCTGTCACCATTTTGTTTTTTTTGCAGCCACAAGTGATACAAGAGGGTCTAGGTAAGTAGTAGAAGACACTTAAAAACATTACACAGCCACATAGCAGTCCCTCATTCTTCTTCTGTCATTTCCCTTTTCCAAATTACTTTTGGCTGAAATGTCCCAATTCCCCTGAGTTGATTGAACGGTTATTCTGGTCACCTGTTACACTGCGTGTATGTGTGTGTGTGTGTGTGTGTGTGTGTGGACTTGTTCCTAATTAAGAATTGGGAGCAGCTTGGTGCTTTTGCCCTCTTGGCCAATCAGGGTGTGATAACGTCCTTCTTTAGGGCGTAAGAGAGTTGGGGAATTGAACATACAGGGCATTATTTTCCTTCATAAACTTAATGCAGACCTAATTTTAGCAGATTCAGATGGAAACTCTCATCTTTAAGTCCTTCTTTCTTCTACACTGATTTAGTTGCATCAAGGCATATCTTAGTGATATTTCTGCTAGAGTTTGTACTTGCCAAACATTGACCTGCTGTAAACGCCTGCAGGCTTTATTTAGTTTATTGCTTGTATTCATTTAATCCCCTTTTATACACATTGTATTATTGAGGAGGCATTTGTTTATGACCAAAGAAGCATTTTTTCCTTGTGAAGGCAGTTAAGAGATTCTTTTTCCTTTTTTTCTTTTTTCTTCGTCCAAACGGAGGAATGGCAGAAAACGTTTAAGAACCACTGGATTAACTCATGAACTGGTGGCATGAGATACTTATTTGACTTGGCCCTAGATTAAAACAAGAAGTCTAAATCTGTTTAATATACAAGGTACCAATTTACCCCGGAGTTACACTGAAGTAAGGGGCTTCCTCATGCATTTTCATTACTTTGTTCGGATTGTAATTTACTGCCACCAAAAAGCAGAAAGATAAAATTGATATTTGTTTTTTCTATGAATATCAATACACTAACTATTTACAAACCGTATTTTCACCGATAAACTCATCCAAAAGGCTCATCACGGTTCTTCTCTAACATCAGTTTTGAGTTTCATATGGATCCTATTTTGGATGCCACAACTCTGTTACAGTTCCCTAGTATTTAATCATCCTTTTAAAAACTATTAGAACTGTAAAAGCACACCTTTCTTTTCAGACATGTTTTGTTCCCCAACAACAACAAATGTATCAAAACGATGTAGACTCAATTATAATTAATTTGTGTTTCTCTTTTTAAACACCAAGTTATTATACTCGTCTTACCTAACATCTTGTCTTCCTCTTTTGTACTTACATATAGGAACTCAATAACTGTATTACTGATACGCCATGTATCCCTAATAATCATACTGTGATTTGCAGACTGTAATCTAAGGCCTTGTTTCCAATGAAGGCCAAGTTGTGCCTTCTCAGTGCTTCAGACATGTAAGAAAAGGGGTCTGTGCCTGGATGAAGGGGTATCAGGACGGAGCGATGGAGGGATGTTGTTGTGGAGGCAGGATGAGGTCAGAGGGAAACGGACCCATCCATTAGGGGGTATAATGAGAGGGAGCAGCTGCCTGCCGCTGGGTCAGACAGCACACAGATGTGAGGGAGCCATGACCTCATTCCCATAGCCAGGGCTCCCACTAACACCAGCACCACTCCTACCAATGCCCTGGCATAGGCTTAAAAAAAGAAGATCATCCATGCCCTCAACTCACCTGAGCAAACCCCTGTGTGCAGAACATTCTTGTACTATGTTGCTTGGCTAAACTCTATTCAACCTGGAGGGGCACAGCATGCCAAACACTGATCTCAGCTTCACCTCCACTAGCCAGCACCAACAGCACATTCAAATATTCTCATGGGTGGTTCATTTTTTTAAGGCTCGGTAGCGTTTAATGGGGTGTAGAGTACTTTAAATTCCCTGTGTACTTTTCTGTCCTGTGAAGAGGTCAACAAAAGTGCCAGTTGGTGTCATGGAGTAATTTTCACTGAGGGACATTCCGTCCAAAAAGAAATGCTCGACAAAATATGCTGCAGGAAGTCAATTACTTCAAGAACAACAATATGGCAGAGCTTTCTTTTAAAGCTATGAAAGATGCAAATAGATAATTCTTTCATGCACAACTAATGGTTTTCAACATTTTGTCTTCATCATAAGTCTGTTTGTGTTGAGTTTGGAGTTAGATTGCAGTGTTTGAATATGAGGAGCAGGAAGAGTTATTTTTCTCTCTCTCTCAATGACAGCAATGTTCCCTTGGCAATAACGTGGCGATGCACCCTGGGCTTCAAAAAATAATGAAGCCAAAAGAAAGACAGAGGAAGCCAGTGTGGGAAACTGTTGTCGACAATGAATGGGGAAACAATGACGGCAACTCATTACAGTCTCTCTCTATATAACCCCTTAAAGGACTAGTTAAATATTTTAGGAAATACAGAAACATTCACTTTGTTTCGTAGAGTTTCTTAGTCACGATTAAAGGTGTTTCTTGGTTATTCATTTATTATTTTTGTCATATTTGGACGGAGCCAGGCTAGCTGTTTCCCCTGGCTCCAGTCTTTATGCTTGGCTAGGCTAACCACCATCTGTAGCTTTGTATTTAATGAGCAAACGTGAATGTGCTACCGATCATCTTTCCATTCTCAAGAAAGTGAATAGCCAAATTTCCCAAAATATCAAACTATTTCTTTAACAGGCATCAGCCTGCTGGTGGTTTAGTCATTATAACTACATTCAGCCAAACTTTGGTCAACCCCAAAATCACTATACAGTGAATTGTTGTACAGATCCCAACATTTGTGAAGGTACCAAAATATGTTGGGCTGCACAAATCATGCACAAGGGGCTCACGAAGTGTAAACATCATATTGTAGGGGACGACCGAATTCACGGGGCCCCTTTCAGGAAAGGGGCGTAACCCTGGTGACAGAGGGGGTTAAAGGGTGACAGGAAGTGAATGTGTTTTATGTTTTGTATGGATGGAAATAAACGGCCACAAGGTGCAGCCAAAGGGAATACTCGAGTCCTTGTTTGTTTCCACACACCTACAATATATTATTAATAAAGATGTGGAACAAGCTGATACACAGTCTATTTATGACACTGCCAGATAGATTAAAGCTACTTTGAGGTTATGTTAGCATGTTATTTTCTCATAGAATTCTTATCATGTTGTGAGCACCATCCATCACGTCCTGTTAATAAATTATGCAGGAGCACACATAGATGTAACACACTAATTCACACATGCGCGTGTACCAACACTCATCTTAGATGCTGCAGACTCTTTAGGGTTAAGTAAGAACATATTCATGCAACTTACACTCACATCTGTTATACACACACAGACATAAAAGAAGCATAGAGGATGACATGCATGCATGCACGCACACGTACACCTCTGCAAAACATATTGATTTATACCCGTCAGATCCCTCACTGCTGCTAGTGCTGTAAGCTCAGGTGACGACACTTATTTCACACACACATACACACACACATACACTGAAGTAGGAACAGTTATTCTTGGAGGTGTTGACACACGCAGCCATTTCAGATGACTGTGCAGCTGACAGTCGGTGGTGAGTCGAGTGTTGTTCCAGGCCCCTGCAGTCTCTCTCTCTCTCTCTCTCTCTCTCTCTCTCTCTCTCTCTCTCTCTCTCTCTCTCTCTCTGTCTCTCTGTCTCACTCTCTGTCTCTCTCTCTCCCTCTCTCTGACGATGACATCCAGCTTAGTCAGTCAAGTGTTCCTGCTTTGTAATGCATGTTCCCTTGTAGCTGCAGTCCTCTCCAAACAAAGCTTTTCTTGGAGGCGTGATGCACCATTTTAGTACTTTATCTCACCGACATGGAAGGAGGGAGGCAAACAGAAATCCTTCTCTGTGTTGTCTTTGCACATGTGCCACCTTTTGATTCTGGTACACCCGTGTTTTCTATTGCATAGACCTCCAAAAATGCATCTCATTAAGGTTTTTATGTATTGTGGTTCACATCCTTTGATGCTAATTTTATTTTTTCACAATTACATTTTGTATGATGTTATTTGTATTGTTATTAGCTGCTATTAGCTTCAAAATGGCCATCCTATAGTATGTTTCTTCTATTATTTAAGAAATGAGGTCTCGGTTTTACTGAGGGATTTACAATAAGTTGGGGTTTTGCAGCTTAGTCACACTGTGGAAGCATATGATCCACTGGCTTTTATGTAAAGGAAGAAATACTCAGGTATGTTAATGCAAGCGTTGGATAAATAGTTGCATGGCAACGTTACAATTGAGAGCAACACAAGCAAGAAACACAAGCTGGGCTAAAAGAAAACCAGAGAGCACTCTTTGGGTCATTGAATTCCTCTGTGTTTACCCTGAGCCTTTTGTGGGATTGACGCTTCGATCCCCACCTCTTCCTGGGAGTTTTTTCCACCGTGACATGTGCAGTGGGGAAACTTAAGCCTCAGCAGATCTCCCAAACAGGAATTTTCACTTCTCCTCTTGATAATCCTATAACCCCCACTGCCTTAAAACCATGACATGTGTGTGAGTGTGCATGTGTGTGACAGGTCTAAATCTTCTCCAAACAGCAAATCAATACAACGTACTACTCAGTATGAGCACCCAACAATGAAGAGCAGGCAGGCAGGCAGCCAATCAGCATGGGGCTGAGCAATAATTACACATGCTGCTTTGTGACCTTTCACGTGAATCACACAAAGACGACTGAATATTTACTTATTAGCAATGGAAACCCCCTCCATTGCTCTTGCTGAAAAGCTAAAGTAGAATAAGCATGTTGCTGGTGCCACGTTTTAATGTGAGAACTTTATCATCTTTTTGCTGCGAAGACCATGCACACAGGGTCATTTATCCCGGATCATTTGAGTCAGTCTATGCTAACAGAGATGGTATGCTGAAATAAACCACTACAAAACATTACCACTATTCCTCTGAATTAACGAAACAGATGAGAGAGGTTATTATTACAGTCTTTCCAGCAATATGTTATTTAAGTCAAATCACTCCATTGGACGTTAAAAACATGTCACCCACCTGTTGCAGGAAGTGGAAATGACATGGCTGTATGCGAGAAAAAAAAAGGGAATTGGTTGTTTCACATGAATGGCTGCTGACGAACTCGTGCTTATGTTACGTATAGTTCAAAGTGCAGTTAAAAAATGTGATTTTAAATTAAATATGCTGGTATGATGCCCATGTCAAACCATGTTTCTTTTTTTATATCTCATCTATCTATCCCATCTATCTAATGGCAGTTTGCCATTAAAAACTACAGTACCCATGAGCCTCAGCGGCATGTACATGGATGCATGTACATACAGTATGTTTCCACATGCTTAAAAGTAGACACACATCTGTGCAAACATATGGACACCCACACACATCTTCACATCTACACACAAACAGATGAAACAGAACATCACAAACCTTTTCACCCCGATCTCGTTGAGTTAGTAGAGGTCCTTTCTGCACTGATCAATGTTCCAATTGATATGTTGAGAAAGGATGAGGCTTTTAAGTCGAAAAAAACATCTTTCACAATACCTCAGACGTTCCCGTTGTAGTGGAATGCCAACATGCTATTACCAGATTACCTGTAATCTCCTATTACTTAAAACAGGGTGGAGAGGCTTTTATGCGAGGCATTTCAAAAATCTAATTTAGCTGTCAGCTGGGTTTAAGACTTCGTTTACACACAGACTCATATTTGCAGAGAAACATGCCTGCATTTGCATTCTGGAGTATACAGCGCCTGAAACAACTGCACAGACATGATTTTCAGCTCAGACTTCAGTGTCAACAGAACTCAAAATGAACTCTTGTTGTCTTTTGGGATAATAGCAGTCTCTTGCTGGGGGATCAGTTCATTAGGCCTTATGATCATCAAAGTGTTAAACAGTATTTATGCAAACACAGAGAACTGCATGAAGCTTACAGCGCAAATCCATGCACATTGATGGGCAATAGCAAACCACCAACTGAGCCACAAAAACAGAAGCAGAAAACGTGTAAAGACAGAACAGTGGTGAACACAAAAATATTAGTGTGTGAACTTAATTCTCTCTCTCCATCTCTCTCTCTCTCTCGCACCTGGATAATTGCTGTTTTGTATTGACTGCATAATGCTGTTATTCATTTGCACAAGAACTATTTCCCGCGGGGTGAGATGTTTTTTTTGCGGTCTTGGTGTACAAAGAAATAGAATGAGAGAAACATTCGAATAATTTGTAGCCCACTTGACGAAAACCGAAATCTAAATTTCACCAAAATATTCAAAGCTGTACTAGTTTACCTGATGTCTATCGCATGAAATAATTTAAGTGTAATTAACCCCAGTTCTGAGCCCAAGTCCACAGTAAATTTACTGTTTAAAAGATTTACCCATAGCGCACCTCAAAGTCCCTCCGCCTCACTTCCCGCCAACTGAGAGTACTGAGCCATTTTCAACCCATGAAATGCAGAATTTTATACATTTGGTAAGAAATCTCAATAATAATACCAGCATTAATGGGTTTCATCACAGTACAGTGATATATTTTAGTTTAAACCCACGTTTAAGTGTGCAGTACCTCTTTAACAACAGGGACAGGGCAGGTAGTTCCATGTCCCTGCTACAGCAAACTTTTCTAAAAGCTGCATGGTCAATATTTATCTATGCAGTGAAACAATGGCGGCTTCTCGGCTTGATGTCGAGTATTTTGAATGCAAAGCGGCCTGCATACACATACGCATACAACCACAGCAATAGCGTGCACTTGAAGTGCTTCATGTGGCTTTCGCTATGCTCGATCCCGGTGACTTAGAGCAGGGGTCCCCAACCTTTTTTGCGTCACGGACCGGTTTCATGTTATAAAATATTTCCACGGACCGGTGTTACGTCCCTACTGGTTTCTGGACCTACTGGTTTTCCTTCTGTGCGCGTGTTGTGTTCGCTTAACAGCTGCAGCGGTTTTCTGCCTCTGTCGCCTGTTTCGTCACACTTTCACAAACAGATTGCTGGAGATCTAAAAGACACATCTCATATCGATTGCAGGGATTATGATTGTATGAGTGAGCACTGCATCACAGCCACGTATGAAGAAATACATGGAAGAAAATACATTTATGGAAAGATCGCAACAACCTGGATTCGAACTCTGTCCAGCAAAACTCCCACTTGTACTTGGTAATTTAACATTTAACACCGGCAGCAGAGTTGTTGTCCCAAACATACTTTTAAGGCCGCCGTCATTTTCAAGCTCCAGCAGCTGATCTCCCTCTGGCACGGATAAGCTCGATTCACCTGGTTTGTTCACAAATGGGTCGCGGATCCATTCCTTCGCAGTTCGTGGGTCTTTTGTGGTTGGGAAGTAACGCTCGTGACAAGCGTGTTGACATGTGTCAAGAGAGACAGGCGCATGTAATTGGGAGAGAATCCGGTCATTTTTCAAAATAAAATATCTTTCCGACTCTGATAATCAATGAAATGAAAAAAAGTTATTTATTCTTTCTGTGCGGCCCGGTACCAAATGACCCGCGGCCCGGTACCGGTCCGCGGCCCGGGGGTTGGGGACCACTGACTTAGAGGACTGAAAGGAGACAAAGTGGAGAAATGAGGAGGCTGATGGAAGAGCTGAGTGAGAAAGGAGGATAAAGGAGGAGGAAGGTTTTTTTGGAAAAAAGTCAAGTCTCCCAAATATGCCATCAAGCATTTTAAATAGATGTTGATATGTCAGAAACAACAACGAAAACCTGTGTAGCAATAAAAGGAAAGTTGAGATGAGCCTTGTATGGCTACCGCCGTGACTGTTGTGTAATCTGATATCTTTTATGACAACAGAAAAAGTTTCCAAACCTGTTTCAAGACCTACACTCACCACACTAGGTGCATGCCGAAAAACGAGCGAGTTACTCAGCATCACTGCACTCCCATGTCTTACCTTTTTCTCTGCCGTACACTCCTACAAAGTGAGTGTACCATTGGGTTGTGTCTATAAGGCCGTCCCAGTGCTGCACAGGGAAACGGGTGTCTCTGACAAGAGAAGCAGGAATTTGTGACAGGCATCTCCCCAGACGAAGGGTAGGGGGAGTGAGGATGAACAGGGCTGCAGATGAAAGGGCCCTCATAGGCCCTGTGAATGGTGGGACTGTGCAAGCAAGTGCTGTGTGTTTCTATAGGAAGCATCTGTGTCTGTACATGCATGAGAGCATATGGGACCTACTTTTTGTACACTGTGTGTGTGTGCATGTGTGTGTGTGTGTGTGTGTGTGTGTGTGCGTGCATACGTGTGTGTGTGTGTGTGTGTGTGTGAAGGAAGAAATATGAAAGAGAAATGCTCCTGGTTATCTCAGTCATTACTGGGCCCCAAAAAGTGCTTTATGGCACTTGGATGGATTGACCAGGCTTCTCTTGTAAAGGAGGTAATGTATCGGTGCCTCCAGGTGAAATAAAGGGTAGAAATAAAAGAATGTCATACCATTGGATGGGTCTTCCTGGTGAAGAGGTCCAAGAGACTTAAGAGCTGAAAACACAAAGCAAGTATCACGCTGGAGGAGGATACAAACCCAGCAAACCAATAGTTTTTTCTTATTATTGGCCTGTAAGTGATTTGGTAGTAACTTTCCCTACACTGCATGTGACTCACAGCAAACTTAATTTTATTACAACCCACCAATTTTCCCAGCAATAGTCTCATTTGCTTGCAGTCTGAAATGAATGCCTTGAAGATGTATTGATAAAATGCTTCGTATAGCACCTTCAACGGAAAGCAAAGAATGCACTTAGCAATATACACTGAGAAACCTGATCTATCTTTAAATATACATTCAACATTTCAGAGGTTGCACCTGTTATGATTACCAAACAAAACATAAATCACACAAGGTTAAATTGGGTAATATTCAATAATAGTGAACCCATGTGCTGGGCCTGTCTAGATTTCCTGCATGATTTATCATATTAACAGCAGTTAATGGTCTCAATTGAATAATCAGTTGCATTACTTTGCCACGCCTCTGTTGACACTAAAGTCTTAGTGGAGCCATTTTTCATTTCGGTGATTAATTTCATTTAACAGACAAATTGGTACCTCCTGTGAAGAGCTTCACCAAATATGTAAAGCTTATTTAAAATGACTACGTATTTTGCAATTAATCTGATCTTGATAAATGTATCTCTCTGACCATTTCTCAACCAGCGAGGGAGAAACTGAAAGAAAAGGACTGTTCCACTGTAAATAATGGTCATATTTTTCATGATGGTACTGTACTGTGGTTAAGTCAGTGTCTAGCGTATGAGAGAGACCACCTGGGCTAGTTATGTAATCAGAGAATAGATTTATACTCTGTGCACAACAAGTGTTTAAAATCTCATAACTCTCACATGCACTGTGCCAAGATATCAAGGTGGTAATAACTCATTTATAAAAAGTGAGGTGAGAACTTCCATATGGCCTCAGGGCTCTAAGAGTGGTTGCCTGTTCCCTGATTGCCAACTAACACTTCAAGTGTGTGGAAGACAGAGAAATATGCTGTCCAAATATCCTTACAGGAAAGTATTGTTTTCCTACTGGAGCTGAATTGTATATAGACATATGATTTCACATCGTTTTATTGGAAACACTTTTAAGATGATGATGTGGATAAAACCCCTGAAAACTGATTTAATATCAGAAGATGTGCTGACATAACATACTGGCACATAAGGGTTACATTATTATTGCTACTGGCACACACAAGTTACGGCGCATTCAAGTTCCAGCAACAGACAAGTTTTGGGTTGTATTTGTGGTCGTGTAATTTCCATTGACAATATCCGACTAATAAAAATAAATCATCCTTTTAAAATAATTTATTGGCGTGCAGATGACAGACTGAAGTCGTTAATATTCGAGTTTTTATTTTGGTATGCTACAAAGTACATGTACACATGGGTAGTAAGAGAAAGGTGCTTTAAGATCTTGAACAAACACTGGAAATGCCTTCAAGTCAACCTAGATTTTAGGTGTTAAAAGAAGTCGGCTGACACATATTTGAGGGTGTCTATGATTGCAATTTATTTCCATCGCAGCGAAGTAAAAAAGCCCATATGTCCTTTTTTTCCTCAGTGAACCATGTACTGAGTATGATAGTTCATCACGCAGACAAGTGAAAACACAGAGAAGTGTGTGTTTCTTCACAATGCCTGGAGCTTTTAGTCTGACCTTCTCCCCTCTCGCCATCTCCCTCTCACCTTCTCCCTCTCTCTCCTCTGCCCTGGGGCACCGATGG
Organism: Melanostigma gelatinosum; assembly: GCF_949748355.1. NCBI lineage: Eukaryota > Metazoa > Chordata > Actinopteri > Perciformes > Zoarcidae > Melanostigma > Melanostigma gelatinosum. Next base: position 8,284,870 of record NC_136639.1, read on the forward strand.
GTGGGCCTTGAGGAGAAGTGAGTGAGGGGGCCCCTGGCATCACCCATAAGAAACAAAAAAAACAAAAGAATGATGGCTAGCCTTGACGTTGTTGAGACAGTGCTCGGGCCAGGAGAAATGAGTTAAATATCAATGGCGGTGGTCTCACAAAGCCCATTAGTCAATGTCTGCAGCTAGGTGTCTGAGCATCGGCACAGAACAGCCCCGAGGTTTGCACCACCACCACTGTCCTTGTAGCCAGGCGAAAATAAAGCAACCCGAGACAGGCATAAATCATTAGGAACATTTGTTACCTCGGGTAATTGTGCTTCATTCATCTTCAGGGCTTTTTCTATTTGTCAACTCCCAGAGGCTGCTGGGTGTCAGCTGTACAGGTCTGTGATGTAGGTTAGCCTGACTGTGCTTCACCAGGAGTACAGGACAGGAGGCTTGAAGGAAACAGTGAATCACAACAAAGTGAAGTGAAACTACACAAGGCAACTATTCAGATCTATTCATGGTCAATTGATGCATCTGTCCGGACAGGTGTGCATATTTCTATACTGCAAACAACTTTTACAAACAGTACACGAATATTACTGATGCAAAACAAACATTAGTCATACCCTGAAGACGGGCTGTACTAATATAGCAAGCTGGAGCTAGCAAGAGAATTGGGACTAGGGAAAACTGCAATGTCAACATAAACTACATTTACACTAATGCCTACGGAAACTAGTAGGGCCTACTGTTTATAGATTTGTAAGTGTGATTCGTTGTCTTTTTCTACTTATTATTGTTGTTTTCACCGCTACTTAATTAAAGCTTTGGTGTGATTTATTGCGACCTTGCAAACAACCTGCATTAACGCTAACATCAGCATGCTAACATGCTCACAAAGGCAATACTAACAGACTGAAGTTCATCAGGTTTAATGCTTTCTACGTTCACTGTCTTAGTTAAGCGTGTACGAATGCCAATTTTAGCAAATTAAGCCCAAAGTACACCTGAGTTTGATAAGAATTTGTTTTGCAAGTGTTTTGTCGTAAACTGAACTTTTGGACAAATTAAAATATTGACCTGATGATGGTGCTGGACGAAGTTTTTATTGTTATTCCGGAAGGGGACATAAAATGTCCAAATGCACCAAATTACTTGGAAATGGTTGAGATATTTCACAATAAAACAATATTATTGACCTCATGGTGGCGCTAGAGTTAAAGTTTGGGGATCAAAAAGTCATTCATCGTCTGGGGAGCAGGAATCTCTCTGCATAAATGTATGGCAATCCATCCAACAGCTGCTGAGATATTTTTGTTGGAATCAAAGTTATTTTGGTAAAGTTTACTTATTCAGGTTGAAAATGTAAAAAACGAAATGAAAATCAGAGGTGGTTATCGCCCCCTTTAGCTGTGCCAACGACTGATTCTGATTTCTCCGTCAAAGACCGACGCATCATCTCTTTCTCGCCCATATTTCACAACTGAATACAGAACAAACTAAAAGTGCGTCATCACACGCTGGCTAGAAAATAAGTCCAAAAATGTTTGGTTGAGGCTTAAACATACCCTAAGACACAAGTTAAAACGTGCAAACAAAGTTGAATGAACACAGTGTGTTTTAATGCGTATTGTGATCTGCTCTTTAGGAAGGCATCTATTAACACCAATTGTAACCTCACTGCCTTGGAACCTGCTCCAGCTGTTAGCACCCTGCCACCTCCATTCACCTCAGTGACACACACGTCTTTAACACACTGTTGTCTAGAACACACACACATTGATGTACACTTACTCTGACAATGCCTAACAAAAGACAATGTGTCACTATGTTTTCAAAAGGAAGTATAGCACAGCAAGACAATGTGACGTCATATAAAGACAAGGAAAGAGGGGGTGAAAAAAAAGATAGCGACAGAGGGAGGGATTGATTCAGAAATGATGCATTCCCTCTTTGACATTCTTTGTGGCTTGAATCTGAAACTGAATGGCTGTTTCACTGTTTACACAAGTTTAATTGTGGGCAGTGATCCTGAGGTTTGAAACCAGGCTACATCATTAAAGGGAAACGATAGCAATTTAGTGTTTCACTTCAGTAAAGTTGGGGGACTTACATATAAAAAAAAGGCCTTTTTCAGGTGTTCGGAGTTACAAAGATTCCAAATGCTTGTTTGACTCTCCTACACTTAAGGATGGCTTGTAGCGAAACTTCAATAACACCCATAGCACAAATTAGAAGCACCATACAGACAAAACTCTTCAGATCCACATAAATCATGCTGGTGTCATATTTGTGGTTACATTTTCCCTTAATGCAGCTTAATAGCATCTTTTTATTAGACCCTCCCTGCCTGGTAAATGCTCACATAATTCAGACTCCAGGTTTGTGTTCGAGGTTTTATGTTAAACAAATATAGTCTCGAGACCCAAGCGGAGATTACCCCGATGACATCATCAGGGTTAGTTCCTAGGATTTGACAAGCTCCTCCAGAAGACATACAACTGTTTTCACAGACTGGGCAGTTTCTTTCGTGACAAGAAAACTCAACTTCATGAGTAAATTTGGTTGGGTGTCCTTCCACAGAATGCTAGATATATCTCCCTCTAAATGACTAATGCAAGTTGCACATATTCATTTATTGAGCAAACAGAGGCAATTCAGTGAGGGATCGTGGTTAAGCAAAGAAGAACTACAAAGAGAGGGAGCGACACATTCAGAGAGTGTTTTCGGCTCTTTTTAGGATCAGGCTCACGAGTGGCTGGGTGGCTGCTGCTGACAGGTGAGGATGTCTTTTATCAACAGGTGTTAGGAAGCCAGTGAAGACATGAGGACAGATAACACAGGCAAGCAATGCAAACGACCCAGGAAGAGAGTGAGAAAGATAGAGAAAAACCGCAGACAACCACAGCCGCATTCTCAGCCTGCAAACACCCTTTCACCACTTCCAGTGTCGCCTCTCACACGCCCCCCCCCCCCCCCCCCCGCCCCCACACACACTTATCTCCCCCAAATCTATAGGAGGCGGATGCTCTGAGGATCTACACATTGCCAGCTCGAACATAATTAGTAGAAGACATGCAGCCAGCCGTTGCCCAAGTACACTTACGCACGTTTGGTTCCAAAACAAACAAGCAGCAACCTAAGACAAACAGCGATAATGCCTTTGAGTCAACCCTGCCTCTTATCAGGGGCTTCTCACACACTTTGAAACACACTGCCAAGCTCTACGCATGGAATTTCATTGTTAGGTTACATCAGATACAGTAGATACTACAAAGCTACACGCACACAAAGCGGCAGATGCAACATGTGCAAAATGCAAGCATGTAAACCTTTTTGACATTAGATTTTAAAAGATCACATGGAGTTCATGCTATTGTTTGATTGTTTGGGATTTTTGCATTTGGAAAAAGAATGGACCTTTACAATGTATGAGATCTGTAATGGAGATGATCCATGAAGGGTTTTTGTAAAATCACAAAACATGTACTCTTCAAAATTGCACGTTGAAGGAAAAACAATCTGCAACATCCCATGGAGAACATACTGTATTTCAAAGGGCAGGATGGATAAGTCAGGACAGAGAACAATGCTTCCTGTCTGCCCTGCCAGATGGGCACCTTCGCTGTTGTGAAATGTCCAAGCTGGCTTCAGTCCAGGCAACAGGCGCGACCGCACTATCTGTCCCCAGAGAGACAGGGCTATCTGTTGGAGTACAGGTAGCGAAGGGGGATGCCGGGGATCAGCATCCTGCTTCTAAACCTGGAAGAGGAAACTAATCCAGGGTCAAAGAGGGCCATGGTGTTGAGTGAAACTTCACATGAGGACGGGGTATTCAAAATGTATTCCCCTCTCTCTAACTCCACCATCTTCATTAAAACCCTGCACCTGGGCCGGAGTCTGATCCATGGGGAACCCACTCATGGCCATCGCCAGCCGGGCCCCTAAATCTGTCCCCAGCCCCTTATTCACTCCCCACTTATCCCTCCTTCCTGCCTTCTTCTACCCTTTCAGCCATTTTGGGTCAAGCTCAGGGCCACAATACTGAGCCAATGCCGACAGGGAAGGGATGAGATAGGATTAGGGAGATAACAGAAAGCCAGAGTTGGGTTTGCTGCCGGCAAAAAAAAAGAAAAGAAACTTAGAAAAGTGATCGGTCCGGTTGCTCTCACAATTGATAATGGGTTGTAATCAGAGATATTTTCAACGCTTTTCCTCGGTTTCAGGATACCGGTTGCCAGTTGTCATCCATGTGTTAACAGGGTGAAACAGGCCCAGACCCAGCTAGCACCTGATGACAAGCCTCTGTTGGTGCTCATCTTACACACACACACACACACACACACACACACATATATGATTACAGGCTCCCATTCGGGACAGAACAGCAAATTCTCAAGCCCCTTTCACACATGGATGTTTTCTGGCTTAAACTATCTATTAAGTTATGGCTTTTTGTCATTCTAATATAGATTTCCAAAATGTAAATGTTTATTGTGGCATTTAAACAGGACAGATATTAAGGAAAGATATTTGCGGCTGTTCTCTCACAGGCTGCATCAATGATGGATTTTTTAACTTAATGTTTAAATCTGCCCCGTGGAGTTTCACATTTAGCTATCAGTCTTAATTTTAAAGTGACTTATTCAGACATTAGACCAACATGTTAAATCAACACATTGTTAGGTTAGGAAAGAATTGTAGTTTGGGTTAAAATACTTCATGACGTGATTTAAGTTATGAACGTAAGTTAAGTTACGTAAGTTATTTACATTATGTATGTTAAGTATGTTACGTACGTGATCTAAGTTAAGTAGTATCAAGTTAACTTACGTACGTTGGATAAAATACGTTTTTTATAACTTTTTGTTTCACACGAGACACAAGCAGCGTTTTACAGGGAACGTCATGCGTTGGCTTTACCCATCCATCCACCGCAACCTCCATACATTGACTCTGTCACGTCACCTGATTTTACTCCAATATGGCCACTAGAGGCAGCCTTGCATATGCAAAACTGACGCTGACAGGGTACGTGGAGAATCATAGTTTGAGAATAAACTCCAGTAGATTAAATTGCCATCACGTCTACATAATAAGGTGCATGCTTGAAAGAAGCTTTAATGTTTTTGTGGCATACAGTGGGCTTCTACTGGACCTCTCTATTATAAATAAAAAAATGTAAAAAGCGCTCGTTATTAATTGCTGTAAAGTTAGCAGTGTAATCTGATCCTCCCATTGTACTCTTTGTTTGGGTAGAAGCATCTCCTACATCTGAAATTCAATTGTGCCTGAGGATGTTTATTGTGAAACATAATAACTCAGAGTTATTTGGGCAATCAGGTAAATGTTTTTTAACTGCCATTCCTGTAGGTTTGTCTGCAGTCCCATGCCATAAGTCCTGCCAACCGTGTGTTTACACCAAGAACCATTCCTACTGAGTAACTCTCTCCAGCCAGCCAGGCCTGCAGTGGCGTCACGCAGCTGCTCCAGCCACAGCCGGGTCTGAAACGGTGTTATTGTTACTGGTAGCATTAATTCAATTCAATTCAATTTATTTTTGTACAGCCCAAACTCACAAATTACAAATTTGCCTCAGAGGGCTTTACAATATGTACACATTTGACATCCTCTTGTCCCGGGACCCTCACATCAGAACAGGAAAAACTCCCCAAAAAACCCCTTTAACGGGGAGGAAAGAGGAAGAAACCTGTGGGAGAGCAATAGAGGAGGGATCCCTCTCCCAGGATGGACAGAAGTGCAATGATGTCATGTGTAGAACAGGATAGTGAATTACAGCACATCCAATGTAATTACAGCACATGCAATGTATGACACAACCACGCCAGGAGGCAACACCTGGTCCAGGTAAACCCGGATACACAGGAACCTGTGAGGCGAGAAAGCACAGAGACTCTGGTGAAGAAGCAGGTCAATAATGTGCATTACTACGCTTAAGTACGACAACATAATTTGTAACAATAAGAACAAATTAGCTCGATGCCATCAGTGTACAACATGTACTTTATAGCTTTGTGAGCAACACAAATCCACACACACACACACACACAGAGGAACAAGCCTGCACCCAAAGCACATGTGAGCACTACAGTTTGTCTCTCAAACACAGGCAGGCTCAGATTTCAGGCCTTGTGGTCTCCAAAATATATATCGAAGTACACATCAGGCTGTGTGTCACCACTGTTTACAGGAAAGTGATTTATGGGGCTTTTTGGGGAGAAGAGGGAAGTGTGATGTGGTTTGAATGAGTTTCAGAGAGAAGCTGAGAGGAGGTCAAGCCACCATGGCCATTCAATTAGCACCAGAAAATACATTAATGAGGATTATTTATCCAAGGACAAAAATATAATTTACAGTATTTTATGTCAATTGTGACACATAATAACATCAAACAACCACAAGGGAATTACCGGTAGTCGAGACAGTGACGTGTTGTTGTCTTGTGGCTTGTAGGCTGTGAAGGCTCAGCATAATGCTTGTGCAAATGCAGGCTTAACTGCAGGGTTAAATAAACATAATTTGCATGTTTTCAAATAAGTAAACTGTACCAGACTGTGGAAGATCTATGACTCCCTTTGTTGTCTTCATATGACAGCCTCTTTGTGTTGGACTTCACAAAGAGCAACTAGTCCAACTGGTAAGGTTCCATTTCATTTAGACAAAAATGCGTGTGTACTCATGGGTGTGTGCATCGTAGGTTTGTATCCTCGCACATGCAGTACATGGTTAGGCATAGCACACAGACACGTCACTGTGTATTCTCAAAACACTGACATCTTGGGTAAATATGGAGGCATGGTGGCGTATTGTCTGTAGAGATAGAGAGCGAGATAACAGCTGTTGCACAGGAAAAAGAAAATAACTCCACTCTCAGCTTAACAGATATAAATATATATAATGTTGTTTTTCACATGACAGATATTAGGCCGTAGCCTTTTCAAATACACACTTTTTTTAGAAGAGACAGAACGGGTGATAATTAATGATCTGTACAATGTTAATCTTTTTTTGGTTCATGGGTTCCAAACAACTTTCCTTGTAACACCACGAAAGTTGGACGTATTCACGCAATTCTTCGCAGTACGGGTTAAGTGTTATAGCTGTAGGCTACGTGCTGATGTTGGCATATCAGGCTGTTGGAAAAGCCCTGCGTACGTCTTCCAACCACGTTACCGTCATATCGCATTACTTTTACACTGGCTCTCTCCTATAGCCGATGAGTATTTTTCCTCTGTTTTTGCATTGTTATGTTAACCATTAGCAATGTCTTAAAAATATTCAACATTTGGCATAAACTTGTGCGGTTAAGTTTGTATTCTACTAGCACTGATTCCCACAAGACGTTACTTTTCAGTCATTGGCAGCTCTAACACACACACACACACACACACACACACACACACACACACACACACACACACAGTGCTGTGTTCCCCATGCATTTTACATCAGCACTTCCAGTTGGCGTAACGGCAAATGACCAGAAAACTGATCAGCACTCGTAGAGTCACTGATTTACGTAAGGTGTGCTCAAATCACAGTATGTACAAGTAAAGTATTTAATAATAAATGGACCAACATTTACAGTTGGACCCCGAAATTCAAGCCCGAGAGAACATCAGATGTAGAGAGTGTTATCATGGCAGAACATTTTAATAAAGCTTACATTTCATCTTGTTGGTAATTCAAATTTTGACCAAATTAGTACATAAGTAAAAAATAACATCAAAGACAAATACAGATTTGTTTTCTGGACATTTGTCTTTCTTACGCTGAGTCTGGTACTGCAGCCATACTGGAATAGTGCTCTGCATATCCTTGTGTGAGAACTAGCACCATGTGTCATTGTGTTATTTGATAAGAAGTTTGTATGTCATCAGCGCCATCAGGACAAATTTCCCTCGATTTATTGTACTTGGCGATTAAAGCAATTTTGATTGTGATAATGGCCGTGATGGGGGTCGAACTGTGAGCAGAACAATAAATGCCACATGTGCCTTGCTGAAGTTGCAAACCACATGAAACGAAAAGAGGTGGGGGCACCAATTCAATCCAGATATGTCCAGATTCAAACATTCAGTGGAAGGTGGCCTGGGCTGAAACACCAAACGACCACCCCAAAGTCCCCCTGCGGTCTCCCTTAAGACAAATGGACCCCTGAAGTTTGAAGGCATCACAGAATAATAGATCTAGTTACCGTGATATACAGAACAGCTCCATCTTACTTTGTTTCAGCTTTAATTGTTGAGTTGCACACTGCCTACTTTCAAGTATGCGTGGAATTTTAACAAAAAAGAACTCAAGGAGAGAAAAATTCAAATGAATCCACAGTGCCTTGTGTGCTTTGGCATACAAAAAGAATGGTCTCTGTTTTGGCGTGTGAGACAGGGAAGGAGGTATAAGAGTGGGAGTGTGGTGTTTATTGGTTTCTGCCAAGCCAGTCAGAGAAGCAAACACAAGCAGAGTGAAACCTGATCAACTGGCACTGTGCCTGGACCAGTGCAGCATCAGGGGAAAAACACTGACAAACATACACAAGCACAGGGCCCAGGTCTCCAAATAATCACAAGATGAGCTGGTCAGATAAAAAATGCCCCAAACACATCAGTAAATTAGGGAAAACCCCACAAATGCCTCAGCATGTTTTATGGAAAAGAGAGAGAACAGGAGCGCTGTGGATGTTTGTAAAAGTCAGATCGAGGATGACTTTACGTGTTTCCTCAGATGCGGGGAGTTTTCTGATTGAAGTTTACTAACTCCATCCCCTTGATCCCATCCCACTTTGCTCTTCCACCACCCGCTCTCACACACACACACACACACACACACACACACACACACACACACACACACACACACACACACACACACACACACACACACACGCACACTGTAGCCCAGCAGGAAAATCCCTCTGTGGCCAGGCATTTCTTTTTAACTTGATATGCTTGTGAATCACCCCCAGTGCTGCAGTGCTGCTCCACTAATGAACACAGGGCCCACAGACGGAGCTGTCCATGCCTTGCTACGCTCCTGGATCGCACTGGAAAACAGGATCCAGCTGCCCTCCACCCTGTCATTACAGAAAAAAAATCCCAGAACACCCTCTGCTTGCCCCTAGACCCGTTTCATCCCCTGACCACATCTCATACTCACCCATCAAGCCTCCTGCTGCTAACCTTGGTCTGGACTTAACCTCTGTAACCTGCCTTAATCTTCAACCCTGCCCCAGCTGTAGTAATAATCTGCATCACACATTATTAATTTCATGTCTTGATCACTTGTTTTTATGGCAACACAACAGCCAAGTAGTCCCGCTGCCTTCTGTAATCTTAGCCGTCGAGGAATTCAAGCTTATTGTACAATTGCTTTGGATGATATCCTTGCCTGAAGTGCATTTTGTTTACATATAGCAAGAGTTTATTACTTCTGCTCAAGACCAGCTACGCTTTCACACAATATTACTGATTGTTGCCTTTATTTTAGTTTGCACTACTTACTATAGTGAAAGTGATAAATCTCCAGCGACGGCCTTGGATCTATATCTGTGCCAGACACCAGCATGAATGTGATTGTGATGTTGACAGTGTATGGAGGTGTGTGGAAGAGAAGAAGGGATTCAGGAGCTTGGCATGGAATTTTCATCTGATAAACTCATCAAAGTGTGCCAGTGGGAGGGTATGGGAAACTGCACATGGACACACACACACACACACACACACACACACATAGACACACACAGAAGGACGTTTGCACATGTGCATGCAGAGACGCAGACAAAGGCACACACATGCCCAGCTGATACCAGCATCAGGGTACAGTGAAGCTGTATCTAATACGCTGAGTACAAAGTAAACAGCACTGTGGCATCAGGGCTTTCCGCTTACTGACAAACCATCTGACTCAAAACAAGCCCGGGGCCAAAAGACTTTCAGGAGTCCGGGGTGGGGCTGGGAGGGAGGATGAGTCTGTCTGGCCATAAAAACACACGCGCGCACAGTCATACACACACAACACAGGAACAAGAGTCGACGAGCTATAATTGCTTTGTTGTTCTGTCAACAGCAGTTATTTCAGAAGTATGGCAAATTGATTTACAGAGGGAAACTGGAGAATTGAAAGTCCAAACTTCCTGGAAAAGGCTGCACGTTGGTGCTCGCTGTGACCTTTTAATGTGAAGCAATGATTGCAAACCCTAGACACAAGTTGCATACTCAATCCCAAAATCACAAATCAATTTAGCTTCAGAGTCTATTTTCTTCTGTTTTATGTGCGGAACTACAGTGATTGCACTTTAGGCTCTGAGTGCTGCCAAAATCGAGGAGGCCTTCGCTCAATACTGTGCCTGAACGCAACCCGTGTAGACACAGACGCACTGTTTAGACGGCCCATTATTCCGAAACCCCAACAGTCCGGATAATGTCCCTCTAGACTGAAAGCCTGCTATCCCAAAAACAAAAGTCCATTGTTATATATATACAAACTCTCCATGCAACGAATGTATTATGCAAAATGAAGTTGCAGTTGCAATATCTCTTTTCGTATAATGGCGAAGGCATGACCTGCCCTACTCTGCCTCTCGTTATCGTACCCAGATATTCTTACCCTCAACCTAACTGACATCACTCCTCACGCTTCAACCAACTCGACCGCAGAAGGCAACAAGTAATAAGAGTGGTGGGTCATGACTTGGTCAGTGGGAAACAAATTTGGGAAGGTCAGATGGCGTCATTCTGCATAATGATGAGCCATGTGTTCAAGACTGACACAGAGATTGTGAATTTTCAGAGCAATGGACTTCAGGACAATGTCCATTTGTTTTAGGGATAATGATCTGTTGGCTTTCGGTCCTATGGTCCAAATTTTTCGGGATAATGAGCCTTCAAAACCATGGAGCTTTTAACCATATGAAGACCTTGTGATATGGTTAACCCACCAAACAGTTTTGTCATGTACTAGGAGCAATGGTCTTCAGCAACATCATCTTGTCCTGTTTGTTGATGTGTCAAGAGCAAACATCTCGCTGCTCCGTGTTATTTTGACAATGAGTGTGTGTGTGGCAGACTGGCGGTTAACAGACTCCCCTGCTGGCTGTGTTGTAGACACAATAAACCATCAAACATAGCAAAGGGGGATGTGACTTCTTCTCCACCCACCCAATCTTGCGGTCTGAAAAGATTCACAAATCATGTTAGCAAATATCCCCAGCTGAATCCTGTGGTTTTTCACTCCTGAGTACAAGGAATCGTGAGCTTTTGTTGTGGCCACGGAAATTCAAGATGATCTCCAAGGATGCCGGCAACATGTGAAAAATATTTGTAGCCATACAGAAAGGCCAATTGGTATTAATGGTGTGGTGTGCAGTAGAGACCACGGGAAGTGTGTGTTTGGGTCAATGTGTGTGTGTGTGTGTCGGTGTGGGTGTGAGTGAGGGAGCATGTTTGGTCTGGGTCAGACAGACACACTTGTTTCCCAGTAGGATGGATCTGTTGAGGGCCACAGGGCAAGGAGCAGACAGATTCATCAGAGTCGTCATCTCAGGGTGTCCGGTATCCCAGAGTGCACTGCTGCAGCTGCCAGGCCTGCAGTGGCAGCAGTGATGGGCTCCAGGTGGACGGACAGGCAGCTTCACAGATACAGGACCTTCAGTTCGTGTGTGCCTTCTCTGAAGTGCTGCCGAACAGCACGTATCACTGTTTCCATTGAAAATGTTAGCCAAAGTAAGGACATTTGACCTTCGCATCTAATAGACAGCATGTGTTGTATGACAATATTGTTCTCCACCATTCATTATCTAAATAGATGTAATGGTAAACCCATTAAATTATCCAGTAAAACACTGAGATTAACATATTGTGCACTGGGAAGAGCTGATATGCTCCTTTAATTAACTCCTTGCGTTGACACACACCATTTTCTCATGCATTACATCATCCCGCTTAAAGCACTGAACCTTCATTCTAACCACTTAACATGCAGATTTCCCCTTTTAGTTTTCTCTCAAGTAGCTTCAGGGTTGCTAAAGTCAGTGTATGCTAATCAGTATAACCTTGTTCCAACTCTTTATTTAGACTACTTTTGAGCCTGGCATAATTGGCATTTTTCAAAAACGTTGAGATATTCATTAAATTTCTGTGGGACCAATAGTGTGAACAATGTTTGTCCGCACATGAGTTTGTGGCTACCTTGTCCACTGGTGGGCTTCTGCTTGTCAGGGATTGTTCTAATGAATTAGTTTAATGTAGAATTAGGAGTGGTACATTTTGATTGTCTATCATTCTCCCTGAGATTAAATTACTTGTTTATTTCTGCAGTACAAGAACAAGTGCATCAGGCACTATGGGTGGTCTTTACCTGATTCATTTATGACTATTGTTAGTAAGATAGATTGATAGTCCAGTGAGAATGTGGGTCTTATCCTCAGCTGCACTAGCTAGCCTTTTAAAGTATGATGCAACATTACATGTTTTAGTCTCAAGTGCAAGTGGGAAGACATTACATTACTTAGGCATCACGTAATATGTTTATTCAAAGATGAGGTACTGTATGTGCTTAATCATAAAGGTTATTAGTAGTGAAAATAACTGAAGCTGATGTTTTAAACAGAGTAGACCCAAAGCCCCAGCTGGATTGTAAATCCACCAGAGGAGCCTTGACTTGACCTGTGAACCTAAGACAGAAGACGCATTGGTCATTTCTAACCAGTTGTATCTACAGTACTTTACTCCCTGCTGGTTTTCTAGAAAGCGATCTGTACAACAGAGCCTAAATGTCTGCCATGAAAAATAATCCTATGATCTGCAAAAATATTTGGAGTGTCTAACGGCTAACATTGAGTCATTTCAAATAGTTTCTTATGTCAAACTTTATCATTTTGAAGTGCTCTTCATTCATCTTCTCACAATGTTTCTCTATGAGCTGCAGTATCCATGAATAAACAAGCTGGATGTTACTTTGTCTGTAGTGTGATGCTTTTCCTTAGATCCTTATCACAGATTTAACTCTCTCACTCTCTATACAGAGTTATATCACTCTCTTCTCCTCTCCTTGTTAAATCTGGTAATTTGTGACAAGTTTGATTTAACGGTGTTTGCACTGAAACAGCAGAAGCTCCTCGTAGCAATCAATCAAATCAAACTGAAAGCAGTTATTGTTCTAACCTGAAGTGCATCGCAAAGGTATGAAGCCAAACCTATAAATATAGCACTTCATTCACCGTGGAGACAACTTACAACTTACTCATAGAGCGGGCCCCAAAAACAGCAGTATTTCTCACAGTTTCTCTTTGATTATGTACATTACAGTTGTCCCGATCCCAAACTGAAATGCAAGGAAATAATGAACATTTGTAGCTCGTTACTGTTGCCACAGGTGATAAGTTTGATCTTTAAAGTTGATCTTCTTTTCTCAGTAAAGCATTAAAAATCTGGCACTGAAAATCAGTATAACTAATATTTAATTTATTTGCCATGCATACATGTGTGCATGTAGTCAGTAGTATGCACAAAAATCATATAATTTAACTTTAACTTTAAAAGTATAGTTTACTGTGCTTCCCCATGTCATTATACTGCAATCGAACTATTATGTCCTAAATTCTTAACCTTTTGTTTTGAGTCCCGAATAAGTTATATATCACTAACTTTATTGCCAGCCAGAGATAGCTAACCCTTGACATTTATTATTTCTATTTCAAAAGATAACATTTAGGCAACAAAATCTTGAATACAAACACGTTATTTCCACCGCCAAAGGCTAATTGATTGAACACTGGCTGATAATGTTAGTTTGAAGAACCAGTGTGTTTAGAGTTTGTGGCATCTGCTCACCCCTCCCTTTACAAGCCTGTCATGAGAACTACGGTGACGTAACGCAAAAAGCAGACAATGCCCTTTCTAGAGCCAAACTTTTTCAAGCTGTGCCAAGTGAGTAGGAGAAATACGGTGGCTGATGTGAAAACCTGAAAACCTGAACGCGCGAAACACAGCAATTCGTATTTGTCGTATTAAGGTGTTAATGTTGCAATGATGTGTGTGCAGGTGGAACACAGCACCCCCCTCACAGAACATAAAACTTAGAAGTTGCACAAACTGAAAAGTTTAAATGAAAATCTGTGGCGGAACAGCAGTTCAATGCACAATAAATATTTGTTTCCTTATTTACGTCTTGCCGGGTGGATGATGGCACCACGGCACTGTTCAGGAGTGTTCTGATGAGTCTTCACAGTCCACACGTTATCCAAACTGACAATCGACAGGGAGTCACGGGGGAAAACGTACTCGCCCATGTTGGGGAGCCCGGACAACACACAGCAGCTCACGGCACTGCGGGAAATATCCAAGGAACAAACTTCCGTCCACTTGTTGCGTCGTAGTACTCGACGTTACTGCAGATGCCGTGGCCGTTATAGCCCCCAACAACGTAGAGCCGGTCGTTGAGCACTTCGATACCGAAGTTGCTGCGGGAAGTCAACATATGGGACACTTGCTGCCAGGTGTTGCTCCACGGGTTGTAGACCTCTGCGCTGCTCAGACGGACGGAGCCATCAAAGCCGCCAACCTTTTGGGAGGAAACGTGAAAAAAGGGTGAGACGTTTGAATTGAGATTCAACCAAATTCTTTGCCTAAAGAGAACGCTCATCTGAGTCTAAAAACAACCGCTGACCAAATCTCTTCATACGTCACACAGTTAGCGTGTCACTGTTTCATGTACTTACTGCGTAGACATGGTCTTCATATGCAACAATGCCATTCCCACTGCGCTGGATGGGTGAATAATGACATGTAGTGTGAAAGTGCTTTGAGTGGTCGGAAGACTAGAAAGCGCCATACAAGTACAGTCCATTTACCATTCATATTGCAATGCTTTGACAGCAATCATTTACAGTATGTTTGTCTGAGAAACTGAAAAGAGAAAGAGAAGCATCAAGCTTTGTAGAAGCTAACTTCCAACCGACATCAAAAGACTAACTATGATTAGAACAATAGCTGTAGAGTTTGAAGAAAAATCAACAGTATGTCAACTGACAGCAACACTATTTTGACACATAACGATGAAAGATCCTGCCTTAAACCAACAACTGTGACAACGGTGTGGATTCTCAAGGATACCTTGTAGAGTGAGTTAGCTGGATTAGGGATGTGGCGCCTTTTTCACTGTGTAGTTTTTATTTCCTTGGAGTGAAAGCACAATAAAATGGTGGGGTATGACAACTGTGCTAGCAAGACATGGCACATGGCCAAGACCAGGCAATGTAACGCTCTGTACTTCCTGCCCTTCCCTAAGCAGATGCTGAGAGATGGCATGTAGGTGTGAATGTGATCATTGTACTCTTAAGCTTGTCTTTGCTAATGACAAGGTTTCGGAGAATGACAGCAAGTGAAATGTATGCACTGCTGGCAACACGGAGGAGGATGCCAAAAATGTATTTCGATCGGCTTAGTTTGGTTGTGTTGTATGCACTATTCTATTTGAGCAAGGAAGTCCAAAACAATGCAGCGTGCAAGCTGTCAGTGCAGTATTGATATATCAAGACATATGTGCAAGTAATATACAGTTTTGTAGTTGTCAGTCAAAAGGAAGCAAAGGAAATAAATGGTTTGTCGCAGTCAGTTTGTACCTTTTAGCCAATGCTAAGTATTCCTCTTCTTTTAAAACACCAGACTCGTAGCCCCACTGCTACCGCACTGTAATAAGACAAATATCCATGAACCACTTTTGATGCAGATGGGTTATCTGTGAAATAAAAGTTGGATAGTACTGCCACTCGATGTTTGAAGAGCTTTTGAATAAATGCCGATACTTTAATTGAATAAATGAACAGAAGACTGCTCCCCTACTCTCCAAATAGCCAGGCTAACCTCCTTTAGCAAAAAGAAAAATAGATAATCTTCCCCCAATTCTGACCCCCTTTCCCCTCTTCATACAGTCCCTAAAACACCTGCCATCTGAGGAGAGGACACTCAACAGGACAGAAGGTATCTGCTGTGTCCTCTTCTTCTATTACTGTAAACACAAAATATTGTCACCTTTAGAAAGGTAATACAAAAATCAATAGATAGGAAATTAGATAAACATTAACATAACGTTTCGTGGTATTTGTCCCAATGACATACATTTGCAGATCTGTGCTCCATTTCTTGGCAGCTGAGGTGCACTGAGGCCAACAGTTTTACTCAGCGGAGGAAAACATGCACTGACATGTCATCATGATACAAACACAACTGCAGTGCTAATTCAATAGCAGCTTGTGTTTCTTCTCTTAACAGGCTGGATTTGTAGATCAGCATTTCTGACCTAGAGCAGTGTGTGGGAGCAAAGCCCAAAAAGGGGGGAAGCATATGCATGTGCGTGAGTGCAAGAGAGATTCGGAGAAAAAGAGAGAGAGACCAAACGTGGGATCCTGATCTCTCTGGGACTTACACAGTCCCAACTGTAATGTAAAACCTATGGGACAATGAGGGGCTATGCAGTGCTGAGCTATTGCCGGGCCAGAAAGTCCACCCAACATGTTGTCAAACCATGAGGAATTTATTACTAATGTTGGTCAGCTGTAACGACAGGGGGCGGGGGCTTTTTTCCAGCACGGAAAAAAAGAAATCATTAATTATCTACACCGCCACCCTTGATCCTTCCCTGAATTTCAGCTGAGTTTATCTCCGAAGCGTGCATTTCCATCCTGACTGACTCTTTTCAGCTAGCGTGTCCATTTATAAAGCTTGTGGCTTAACAGCGGGGTCATCCACTGACCTAGCCATTGACAGCCAATGGTGTGAAGGATTGGAGGTAGAGAAGGCAGAACAAAGCAGACATGGCAACAGCATATGTGCTGTCATCCAAACCTTGGCCTTCACATTGGCCTTGGGCCTCTTTCTCGATGGGAAAAGGGTCTTGGGCGCTAAAACAACTTATATGTGACTAAAGAAGAATAATGTACAGGTACAAGGGCTGACCTATCATACTGACCACTGTGCAGAGAACCATTTTGATGAAGAGGATGACGTGCACGTTAGTGGGTGTCCAGACCTTAAACAACCCTGCGTTTAAAAAATGTAAGGGTGGTGTGGACATGTTGTTTCAGGTACGGGTGAGATGATGAAATTCAGTCCAAAGAAGCCTGGGAAATACATCCATTAGTTTGAAGGTCTTTAGAAGCCAAAACATTGCAAAATCACTTCCAATATTATGAGAAAGAATTCTCTGGAAATGTATCACAGTGGCAATCATTTTATCTTCCGTCACGACTATTGCAAGAGTAAACAGCGGAAATACTGCATTGCATTATGTGGTTGACCAACTGTGGAAGAAGTTAAGCCATGTTCAACTTATTTGCTGGACAAACAATTGACTGTGTGAGTGGTTTTGCTGCCGCCCTCTGCGTTGGGTCTCGTTCAAATGTATGAGGAAGCTGCATTTTTTTGATGCCGTGCTCAACGTGGCCAGACATGTTCCGCTACATCTAAAGCAAATTCATGTTCACGTTTGAAATACTGCGTTTATGGCCCCGATGTGAGTTTCCAGGTTATTGGGGGGAAGTTAAATTTAATGGAAGGAGGGAGGGGAAGGGAAGTCAGATGGGAGAGAGATGATTCAATCCATCCTTTGTATGACGCTCCAACTGTAATATGAATGTTGCTTGACTGGAGCTTCATTCATTCAAATCCTCTCGTTCAACAGTGAGAAAGTTAAGATCACTGCTGAAACTGAAGGATGCTAGTTATTATAAATTAACATCAACATGGATCCGATATAGCAGCCTCATCACTGCTCTACATCAGTACAACGAAATAAAATATCTATACAAAGTAACTAAGTACTTGTAAGTCCTTTAAGTTGATTTCATGATACTAGATGAGAGTTTTAAGAAATACGGCCTATATTTTTTCAGAACATTATGTGTCATGTATTTATAATATATGGTGCTGGTTATTTCTTTAATCATCAGTGTTTACCACTGTTACCATCCTAGTATAGCGTGTAATTAGCATGCTAACATTAGCGAATTAGCACAGAGTATACCGGCCGTTGATGAGAATGTCATTCATTTTCCAGTTTTGCGTTACATGAAAAGTTAAGGTATCATGAAAAGTTCACAATAATCATGTTGTACCCAATTAGTAACCCATCCAACAGTGGCCAAAACGTTTCACTGTGTATTACAAACGTCAACCTAATGGTTGCGCTGATCAGTAGGCTGCATCCTCTGTGAACCATGAACGTCTTTACACAATGTCATGGAAATCTTTCCAATTGTGTTGAGATATTTGATTCTGAATTCCGCAATTGTCAGGCAGGCAGACAAACAGGTAGTCCACAGCAAGATGATGGCTGCTGTCCAGAAGCCATGAGTCACAAAACACAGACAGCAGATGGTGTGATAGCTCAGGTCCTTGTTAGTTTTCGCAGAAAGCACTCACTGGAACCCATCCCACCCAAACCTCCATGATCCTCTTCAAAACCCAACACCCTCAAAAGTATATCATGAAAACAGCCTGATAAATCGCCAGAAGCCTAAATAGTTGAACAGGAAACAATGTAATACAGTGTGAGAAGGAACGTCATTTCTGGACTCACACTGGGCAAGGCAGAAGGAAAGAAAGCGACCACAGGTGGGGAAGATGATATTTCCATAGCAAGTGTACATAGCTCGTGTGCTTATATCTTAATTTGTTATGGTTGTACATTGCAATATAATCTCCGTACAATCAAAAAAAGAATGACAAATGAGTCTGGAGTACACTGCCAAGCTCACTATGCCATTGCATAACTCTCAATGGTGTGACTCATTAATAGCCGCGTAATGGAAAAGCAAGGAGCAGCAGAAGGATTACAATCTGACAGAGAAAGGTACAGCTTTCTCCTCACTTGACATCTCTGAACAGTCTTGAGACATGATAAATACTTTGGGTAAATAACCATTGGGCCTTAGGCTGACACATTCCAGGTCAGACAACAAATAGCCTTTACCAGCCCTGTTATCAATCACAGGTACAGTGCACTGTCACAGGCTCTTTTCATGCATTCCCAATGACAGTCATAACTTTGACCTGAAAAACCTAGTCAGCTTGAGCAACTTCCCCAATCTATCACAGCTGTCAGAGGCGTAGCACGGCTTTGTTCTGATTAATTACACCCTTGCTGGTAGGAGCTGTTAGTCATCTAAATAGGTGATATGCACACTATCAAGATGTTGTGAATGGGCATAAATGAGTTTAGGTATCAATGGTCAGCAGCCAAATATTCAAATGAATATTATGAGACAGAGAGGGAGATTGAGTGTGTGTGAGAGAGAGAGAGAGAGAGAGAGAGAGAGAGAGAGAGAGAGAGAGAGAGAGAGAGAGAGAGAGAGAGAGAGAGGGGGGGGGGGGGGGGGAGACAGACAGACAGAAACAAAACAAGGAAACCATTTGGCTGCCCTCAGGCAAAACTCTCCAGTCTTCACTGTCCAGGAAAGCAGAAGAAGTGCTGCTAGTGTCAGAGGATCAGAGCTGCTGCATTAGAGTGACGAGTGAATGCAATTCCCCCTGAGAGAGATTGTGTCATGATGATGTCAGCGTCTTTCTGTACACATAATATGTTTGAATAAACCTGCAGGGGACCTTAATGGGATCTCCAGCATGCAGCAGAGTTACATTAATGTGTTTAAACTGGCAGAGCACACATCGAACCACGAGGTTCCCTGAGAATAAACTAAACATTCATCTACATACTGTACGTCTCTCTTGCAGATCATGTTGGATTGTTCAGTTTGATGTGTGTGGGTGTGAGTTATGTATTTGCAGCAGGTCACGCTCACCCTAATCCTCTTGTCAGTTATCCACAACATCCAAATCTGCTCAAACTGGAACTTCCACTCAACCACACATCAGCCTACCATACAGTGCATTTCAGTGGTAGCTTGTACCAGGTGCATCTGCACACATGCTGAATGTTTTACTCTCCACAGCATGTTCTACAATACCAGCATAAATTACTTTATTTTCATGCCAACACACTTTCCACTGTTAATGTTTCATGGCTTCCAAATCTACTATTGGGGTTCCAATGAGGCAGCTGCTTAGGGAATGGGACATGAACACCTCTGTCCAAGGACAATGCGTCTCAGTTTGCCTTTTCATATAAGCACAGTGGCCTCCAAAAGCTAAATGTAGACCACCATGATGCAGCCCCAGAGAGTTTGCAGTGTTAAAACATGTCTGGGAGCAAACTGAGACACTTAAGTCTGTGTGTGCTCAGGTTGACTCGAGGGCCAGCAGGTTGTCTGCATGCTAATGCTACGAAGCTCAGAGTACAATCATACCTCCTGATCCTTATCTGAGCAGTAGTGATGCTGACCTGCTCTAAGAAGCTTTGCCGTGCTCCGCTCCACAAGCAAAAGCTTTTTAAAGATTGACTTCTTTGTGGCGGGGAAAAGCTCTGAAGCTCAAAGAAGCAGCACTGGCTTGGTGTTTTATTACATTGTGTTCGTTCAATGGCCCTAGCGCTTGAAAACAACTTTCCAGCTGAGCAATCCTGGCATTAACAAGTCGTTCATCTTTGATGAGCTCCATATGCAAAAAAACAGGAGGGGTGGTGGGAGCCTGTGATCAGAGAAATAAAATCATATGTATATTCTGTCATGCCTCACATCCTGTGCAGAGCTGCAAAATGTGGTGTGCTTGAAGGAAAACAAATAGCATGTCCCGGTACAAGGCTGTGTTTGTTTCTGCTGCTTTCATTGGAATCACATAAGCAAATGTGAGCCTTGAAAACAAATGTGCAGCTAAAAATTGCTCTTCGATGATTTGTTTCTTTCATGGTGGATTGCAAGAATACTTTGTCTTATCTTCAGGAAGTCTTCCAGCCTGCTGCAGGGACATGTCAGGAGCCAAGCTCTCGCTTGCTTACACGCTGTTTTGTTCCCTGCAGCTATATTCTTAACCTTGGGTGGTCACTTTCCATTTCCTCATGGCTTCTTTCAACTCCAAATGTTAAATTGCAATACAGTGGTGCTGCTTTTTATTTGTTTGACTGCCCCCCCCCCCTTACACACACACACACTCTCTCTCACACCCACACAAACATGGAAGACAAACACATTCATGTCATACTGTATCTGCAAGATAATAAAAAAATGCCTCCCATCGTCCTGTAACCCCACCCTGAATTTCACAGTTGACAGTCAAGTTCTGGGTCAGTTGAGCTGGCGAGAGCTCAACTCCTTCTTGCCTAAGAAACACGTCACAAAAGAAAAACGAGACAAACAAGATTTCCACATAAAGGGTTGGAGAGCTCATCTTCAATTTCTGAAGTGCAGCCCTTGGTTCACCAGAGTACACAGGCACAGAGACGCACACAAGAAAAAGCTGTCGTGAGGATTTCATTTGCCGTATTTTCCACGGTCTTCACCACCACCTATTCTGTGTCAGATTGCATCATTCCTTTCCACCACCACACAACCAGCTACACTATACAGCATGTACTATGCAGTGTCTGTGTGCCAAGCTAGTGTTGCAGAGTCCAGGTCACGGTTCTGCTCAGTTTAGCTCAGCGATGTCAGAAGAACATCAGCAGCCTGTGGTGAAGTTTATGCTTTGGTGGTGTATTCTATGGGCCAGTGAAAGGAGAACCGGGGATAGAGTCATCAGGATTGTGGTGTGACCCTTGGTTCATGGCTTGCCCCCCCCCCCTGCTGCTCTTCCCTTTCATCAAGTGGCCCAGTTGTTGGTTTAGCTCAGCAGGCCTTGGCACAGGGGAGAGCCTGTGGCCAAAGAGGATTTGGTCAGAGGAGGAGGGAAGTCTGCTCACGCTCAGCAGCAGCTTTTCCAGTATCGAGCACCAACGACTCTCAATCGTGCGTTACTCACCAAATCCTCCCTGCAAAACCGGCAGGGCCAGACCCAGCAGTAAAGATGTCGAGTCTAAATATATCCTGAAGTTAGCACAGAGAAACAAAACAACAACCTGCCAATAATGCAGCGTCACACCTTTCAAAACGCTTGCCCAAAAAAGTAACATCAATCACGTTTCCTTAGAGACGTCTTGGATGTTGTTACAGCATTTAACTTTTAGTGGTGCGGTGGCACATCACAGGCGAGTAGATAATAACACGCTTTATTGAAATGGAGACGAATGCACCCACTCCTCACGGTGGGTGGTCTAGTCAGGAGCATTGCATGGAGAAGAGCCCCACAGGCAATTAGCATGCAAGCCAGACTGAACATCTCTGGTTTATGCATTGCAGTACACACAGCTGGGCTCAAGACATCGCTAATGTACAAGATGCTACAAAGTGTGTGCATGTTTTTAAGCAAGAGAAACGGCATTTGTTTGTGAGTGCACGTGGTGCATGCATGCAAGTGTATGGGTGGTGGCGGAAAATGAAAAAATCTGTTTACAGCAGCGAGTCTCAACCAGCAGAATCAGGAAACCTTGTGGGTCGCCCCGGCTTATAGACAACCCTAAACCCAGGTAGACAGAAACGTATTAGGATTGCCCACATGAAGTCATACATCTCACACCTGATGTTTACCTTTCTTGCAAGTTATTGTCGGTTTGAACTTGTGGCTTTTTGGAAATTATTTCTTCAATCAGTTTTACATTTAAAGGGGCACTCCAAGTTTTTGTATTTCACTTTGTATTTCACAAAAAGTTGGGGGACTTGCCAGAGACTGATTAAAACAAGACTAGAGCTGTACTTTGGCACACCAGTGTTTCCAGCTTAATGCTAACATCAGCATGCTAAATGCGCACAAGGACAATGCTAACATGCTAAGCAGGTATAATTTCTTACCATATTCACTATATGACGTCGTTTATACTAAAATATCGTTTAATGGATGAAAGAAGCAAGTGTCCAACGATGTGCATGTTTAATTTACCTTCTAGATAACTCAACTATGAGGAGGGAGAATGAAATCCAAAATAACATATCAAGTAGATCTTTACTAGTTTCTTGAAGGTATAATTGATCCACAACAAATGATTTTGTCTTAATTCTAATGTAATGATCTTCATTTTTTTCCATCACATGAATAGAGACTTCCAAGAAATCCAAGATATTTTTTTTTTACTGAAATAAAACATCAGGATAGGAGAAATCTGCTTCAGTGGTTAAATTAAGTCTGCACAGTCTCCAAGATACATCTAAAACAAATGTAATCCACAAAGGGACAACTCATATGAAATTAAACTTCACTTGACAGACACATATACAGACAGAGAGAGAAAGAAAAGCTGTACATTAACGGCAGCACAATATCGGAGAAAAATGACCTACACAACTTCCTGTGAAAGTAGAAATCCCTGGTTTGTGTGTGTGGCCATTCTGCTGGGAGATACCACATCATTCATCATCTAATTCAAGAGGCTTATAGGAAAGAAGTAAAAGGAATGATCTGACATGTTCTCCAGAGAGTCATCACAACTGGATGAAAATGCCAAGTGGGTGGGACACCCTGAGAGGACACTCGTCTTCATTGGCGGACTGCTGCAGCTGCTGGTGACGGCGGTTGATCTTGGGGATTGTGCACGGTCAGGTGCAGCAGTCAATCAAAGCCCTGGCTCCCACTCAGAGTTGGCAAACTGCCCTGAAATGCTCGCCCAAAGCCACAAGAGATACCTGCAATTTGTCACCCCTATGAAATAACATTCTCCGTCTAAATTGTCATTTAGAGGCAGAGGAGCTTGTGATTCTACAGTGAAAGACACCGAATTGACGTTTCTTGAAAAGCATTGTATTATCAAGAACCCCCCCCCCCCCATCTACCCCATCTCTTCATAGCCTGGTGTTTTTGTAGCAGTTGGCAGAGACAGAGGAAGGTTTAAAAAAAAAAGAAGATATTTCCTGGCTGCAAAGCTTTCATACGAGTCAGTTTAGAGACGGGCAGGAAAAGCCCAGAGGCCAGTACATCAATTCTTTGTTTAACGACAGGCTTGGCAGATTGCCAGGGCCTGATTTCTCACACTATGCATGTCACAGCACACCTCAGGCTTAGGAGACATAGAGACAGATGGAAAGATTGACGAATGAATAAAGGTCTTGAAATTTCACCCTGTTCCGTTTACAAATGCTGATCTTTTTGTCAGTTGGGACCATAGAGATATCAATGTAATCTGAGTTGTTTCTCCGTATTTAAGTGCTTTTAAATGCGTTATTTGCATATGTTTACAGCATTTTCGATGTTAGTTCTAAGTAAAAGTTTAACCTTTAAGTATAGGCTTTGTTTGAGGAACATCTGTGAGTTGGAAGTCTTCTCTGACGCATCAAGGCGGCACATGTTGTATCTTTGGTCTCAACAATCACAAGGTAAAAAGTAGATTTACATTAAAAAAGTAAAATAGTATCATATCCATGACCTGTGTACAACCAGCTGCACTGTTCAAGTCTTGAACAAAGGTAAATAATAAATAAAGACAACTTGACATTATACATTCAGCAACAAAGTACACTTGGTGCAGAAAGGATTGGACAAACACACAATTAGCACACAAAAACATCTGCTGCATATGCAATAAATAAAGGCACTTGAGTGTTTCCTGAGAAAGGAGGCCTGGTGAAATTATGAGCAGCCCAAATCTGTTGAAGTAAGTCTTTTTTTCTGACTTTTGCAGTCATTATCCTCCTCTTGCACTTGGGATGAGTTACCATTCTGTTACTGTGAGTGAGATTACACGTGTTGCCATTCATCTCAGTGAGTGCTACCTCACACATCATTCACAAAACATACAGATGCATTCAGCACTGAGGCTATATTCAGTGGTGTTAAGTTATATATGACATACCTCAACCAATGGATAGTTCCCTGAAGGCATCTTTTCTCCCATCCTTTCCCACTGTTTATGTTTCCTAAAGTGCTTTGCTTATGGTTTAACATTTCGTCTACACAGGCAACATACTCTAAGGCAGCGGTTCCCAAACTTTTTAGGCCGCGCACCCCCTTCTACATCCCGACCGGGTTCGCGCACCCCCCCCCCCCCCCCCATTAATAAAAAAAAAAAAAAAAAGACGCAACAGAGCCTTTTAAGCCTTCATAGCCGCATAAGAATCGGACCAATGAGAGAACAGTTTGCTCGCGCGTGGCATTTGTTTACAAGATTTAGTCCGCTGTTAAATGTTGCAGTGTGAACACAAACCGAACAAAGGAGCAACTGCAACAAAGCAAACGAACTGAAGGTGTGAAAACGCCCTGAAACACTGCAACAAAGTTTCAATAACTTTCAGTGACACAAGGCGTCACTTTTAAAGAGCAATACGGATGTGAGGACACACGCACAGGCTCAGAGGCAGATTATCACATTTAATTTACAATTAATGACCGACTAATGCAGCCAGGATGTCTTCGGACAAAGCATCGATGCGGCGACACAGTGTTGTTGGACACCGGGATCATGTCCAACTTTTTTGCTTCTTTCTCCCCAATCATACATTCCACCATCTCTCTGGCAGCTGGCGAGCTCACGTCTTCGGCGATTGTGTGCGGTAGCCCCTTTCTCGCTATTCTGTAACCAGATATGAAGCCCGTAGTGCGTCATTTATAGACCCAACACATGAATGAGACTCCAGTTGTTTTTTGCTGTTTTGTAACTCCTCCAATTTGGATATAAACAATGTAAGGGGCTTTTGACTTGCACTGTCATGCTTGGTGTTCAGGTGGCGACGTAAATAAGCGCTTCAGACTGTTAGCCAGAACCTCACTGCACACCACGCACTGTGGCTTTGGGGAATCTGCGTTGCCAATCCAAGTGAAGCCCAGACACAGTTACTTTTCATCATATTCCCTCTTTTTTTCCCAGTCTGATGCTCACTCTCGTTTCCTCTTTTTCACCTTGACTCCGCGATGGGCCGATGTGCTCCCGATTTGTCTGTGCTATCCCTTCCTCCTTCCTCCGTCTCATCTTCCTCTGACTCGATTTCTTCTCCCGGTCTCTCCCCACGCACCTCTCCGTTCCCCTCGCCTCCGATTCCTCTCTCTCTCTCTGTCCCTCTCCTCTTTTATGACTGATAGCTTCAGATGTCCCACCTGACAGTTTTTAAATTAAAATTACATTTTTTTTTTATATTTAATATTATTACACCATCAGACCGCCCGCCATTACACTTTTCCTCTCACGCACCCCCTAGAGGCAGCTCGCGCACCCCCAGGGGTGCGCGCACCCCACTTTGGGAATCCCTGCTCTAAGGCAGGGATTCCCAAAGTGGGGTGCGCGCACCCCTGGGGGTGCGCGAGCTGCCTCTAGGGGGTGCGTGAGAGGAAAAGTGTAATGGCGGGCGGTCTGATGGTGTAATAATATTAAATATAAAAAAAAAATGTAATTTTAATTTAAAAACTGTCAGGTGGGACATCTGAAGCTATCAGTCATAAAAGAGGAGAGGGACAGAGAGAGAGAGAGGAATCGGAGGCGAGGGGAACGGAGAGGTGCGTGGGGAGAGACCGGGAGAAGAAATCGAGTCAGAGGAAGATGAGACGGAGGAAGGAGGAAGGGATAGCACAGACAAATCGGGAGCACATCGGCCCATCGCGGAGTCAAGGTGAAAAAGAGGAAACGAGAGTGAGCATCAGACTGGGAAAAAAAGAGGGAATATGATGAAAAGTAACTGTGTCTGGGCTTCACTTGGATTGGCAACGCAGATTCCCCAAAGCCACAGTGCGTGGTGTGCAGTGAGGTTCTGGCTAACAGTCTGAAGCGCTTATTTACGTCGCCACCTGAACACCAAGCATGACAGTGCAAGTCAAAAGCCCCTTACATTGTTTATATCCAAATTGGAGGAGTTACAAAACAGCAAAAAACAACTGGAGTCTCATTCATGTGTTGGGTCTATAAATGACGCACTACGGGCTTCATATCTGGTTACAGAATAGCGAGAAAGGGGCTACCGCACACAATCGCCGAAGACGTGAGCTCGCCAGCTGCCAGAGAGATGGTGGAATGTATGATTGGGGAGAAAGAAGCAAAAAAGTTGGACATGATCCCGGTGTCCAACAACACTGTGTCGCCGCATCGATGCTTTGTCCGAAGACATCCTGGCTGCATTAGTCGGTCATTAATTGTAAATTAAATGTGATAATCTGCCTCTGAGCCTGTGCGTGTGTCCTCACATCCGTATTGCTCTTTAAAAGTGACGCCTTGTGTCACTGAAAGTTATTGAAACTTTGTTGCAGTGTTTCAGGGCGTTTTCACACCTTCAGTTCGTTTGCTTTGTTGCAGTTGCTCCTTTGTTCGGTTTGTGTTCACACTGCAACATTTAACAGCGGACTAAATCTTGTAAACAAATGCCACGCGCGAGCAAACTGTTCTCTCATTGGTCCGATTCTTATGCGGCTATGAAGGCTTAAAAGGCTCTGTTGCGTCTTTTTTTTTTTTTTTTTATTAATGGGGGGGGGGGGGGGTGCGCGAACCCGGTCGGGATGTAGAAGGGGGTGCGCGGCCTAAAAAGTTTGGGAACCGCTGCTCTAAGGTGTACTGTATGCTTTTGTAAAATGCGCCTTACAATGTGTTTTGTGGCCCTGGTGTTATTTTTCACATTGGTGGATCTCTCCTACATTCCTTTATTATATCTTTAAATGTGTGTTTGTTACTTTTATGCAGTTGTCTGAGAGCACTCAGGTCAGATCCTGCATGATTTCCTTAATGGTGTCAGCTGATGATCAACATTTACACAATAAATTATCAGGTTTACTCTCACCGAAGTCTATTTAACACATCATAAACCCTCTGCTGTCTACTGAATTGTGCCAAGAGGCCATCTTTTTAATGGGGACAGTCATATACTGAGTGACTACAATGGGCAACTTTTTAATACTAGGCAAACAACCATGTCATGCTCCAAACCATCACACCAAAAACACACACACAGGAACTAGTCAGTGCAAATATACAGTAAGTAGATATGAGGATTGTGGGCAGTGCGGACAATAGAAGACTTCTACTGAGTTGCCAAGATGGTCAGAACCTTTATTTCTTTCTTTATCCCAGCACAGGCCAGTTCTGTCAAAGAGCTGACTCAACCAGAAGGGACTGTGGCTGATAGATGTCCAGCTGTTCTCTTACAGAGCCTGGTGTCTGCATTAATGGACATTACTTCTCATTGAAGAATTGGAATGTCCAGTTGTCTATTTGCCCGACACTGACAATGGGTGCTCCCCATTTAAATAACTATGCATCCTCCCATCCTCACTCTTCTCTTGCCTGTACCCCAGAAGTAATCTGAGTTCCCCACTGATCATGTTCAAATGGTGTAAATGTTTGGGGGAGCAAAGCATGAGGAGGCCTCCAAAGGAGCCATGTAGAAGTTTTTACTGGACAATAATTTTAGTTTTGTGATTGATCAGGTTACCTGGTGTGACAGTAAATGGAGCAGTAAAACACAGGTGTATTTAACATGAATAACATTCAGGTGTGCTTGCTTAATGAAACGGAGCAACCGTTAGTGTTATTAGTTCCATCTGTGTTTTTCCTGCAGAGAAGTAAAAATATCTGCTGTTAAAAAGGATTGTCAGTCTAAGTGCCCACTAACAGCAGGAAGAATTGTCTGGACTTTTGTAGGTAACGCACCTTTTTTGTATGAACAAATTACTTTTCTGTGAATAGTTTTCAGTTTGTGGCAATTTTGGAAGTCACTATGAGGAACTTTTAACTGGTTATGAAACAGTATACTGATGTATCTATCCAGCAAGAATATTGGCTCCTCTCAAAGCTTAGCATCGGTGTTACCAGCCCCAATTCAGGTAAAATCTGATGAAATGATGCAGTTTCACTAGAAACTCCTTCAGCTCAGACTCCAGCGAGGGAGGTCTCTGAACTGCAGTAGGCTTAAGTCGTATTGTTCGGCCCACTGGAGGGAAGGGAGGCATGTGAGAACCAGAATCGGGACTGCGCGGAGCAGACTGTCAGATGTCCACAGATGGACAGACATACCTGGCAAAGTGCTCAAAAGCACCTCTGTGGTAGTTCCCACCACAGTAAGTGTCTCCAGGACCACATTTTGCCAGGATGACACACACTCACAAGGTTCACACGCTGTCGCGGCTGGTAATTAAACATGAGGTGATGTTCAAATGTGCATTTATTATTCACATGAAGACTTTACATAACGGTTGGTTATGTTTCATTTAGAAACGTTGATTCAAATGTTCTTCAGTGCAGTGAAATCATTAATTAAATTACAGGAAACTTTAAAATGTTTATGCCTAGTAGCAGTATGAAATATTTCTGTGAGAACTTTTGGAAATGTCATGGAGCCCTTGAAACGTGTATTGTTTTAACCCCAGCAGGTACATCATGGCACTTGTGCAATGGAAAGACTCACACAAAACGGCATGAAAAGAACCAGATGATGATTGGCAGGGCCCTCTGCAGAGCAGACAGGCCGGCCGACTGGCTGACGTGCTCCCTGGCCAACTGGTTTGGGGTTTTCCTCGGCTGAAGTTAGAAAGGAGAGAGACATAAGGGCGAGGAGAATGTACCAGGGTGAGTGTAGAGAGGGTTGAGCATGGTGCCAGCAATTTGTGCTGGTGTTGCCTTGGGATCCTTGATGCATCCACCGACTCGCCGTGACTTTCTTCTCCTCTTGCCAGGCTGACCAAGTCAAGGCACCCAGTGGAGGGTTAAGACAGACAATCTCTGTTAGTGCAACTTTTTATTACATTATATTGCAATTTACCATAGCTTACTCAGCTGACTAAGGATATCAAACTCAAGACCTTCGGAGAAAAACCCTTGACAAGGTCAGCCGAGCCAGAACAGTTCAGATACACTCATGCTTTACATACACCTGTACTATTTGTTTTGTAAGTTTGATGTTTGTTGAATAACAATCTGCTTAATAAGGTCCCAATCACATCAGATATTGTGTTAATAATATTACAGGGCAAACACGCCCATAACATTTTGCAACCGAGGGAAATTTGCCCTTTTTGTGTCTGCTTGCAATTATCCATGGGACAAAGTTCCCATTGTGCAAAGAACAAATTAGGAAGAACGATGACGGAGAGAAAAATAAAAATAATGTCATTTGACTGCTCACTGACTGATGAGCAGCAGAGGCAATCCTCAATACTTCAGGCGAGGAACTTGCGTGACAGAGAGAAATCATAATTCAGATTTCATATCGCAATCTGTCAGTCGTTTTGATGTTTTCAAACGCGCACCTTCATACTCTAAAAAAAGATTAAGAAGATGGCATGATTTGAAAAGGAGGGTAAAAGATAATGTGCTGTAGTTACCAACAACTCTCTAAAGATGCTTATCATTTCCGTGCAAATGTGTATGGCTATTAGTGCAGCTCTCTGTGAATTGGATTGTTTTTGCAATTGGACTCATTTGCATAGAACAGGACCATATGTATACATATTACCTCATTTAGAGTACGAGTGCATTTCACACTTTGTGGTTCCTTTGAGGGTTCCTTGGTGTCCGCAAAAGCCGCACAATCCTTTCGTCAATTTGCCCACGAGTTTCATGTAAGATGACAAGCTTTAAGATGAGTTTGGGTGTTCAGAAGATCTGTTTTACATTTAAGAAGCTCACTGTCAAACTCAGCTCCAGAGAAAGTTCTTGCACGTAATACCTTTCTTGACTTGCCTATGGCCTCGACCTGGAAACACGCTGTCTGTAACCCTGTGACCTCAATTAATTAATTCCCCCTTTAATTCCTCACCAGACAATGCAGCTGTCCAATCTCCCTCCAGGGTCAAAAGGAACATCCTAATGCTCATCCCACTTGAGGCTGGCACCTGTTGGCCCCATCTTAGCCTTCATAAAGATAACAGAGAATTCAATAAAGCAGGATTATAGCCACGAGGCCTGACGTGCCTCTGTTCACCACACTGTGGCTGCTTTCTTCTTGTTCCTCACTACCACGAAGCAGTGAAGTGGATTTTAAATTGACTGTGAAAAATGTAGGAGGTCTAGCTATTCGGAACAGCAGGAGGTCTAGATAAGAAGACAACGATGAAATCACCAACAACAAATGAACAAACTAAGATACATTGTTCTTGGTGTGAGGCTGGCTGGGACTACAAATTATAACTTATTTTGACACATGACTTTTTCATGACTTTTATCAGCGTACTGTAATGTCACTTTTTTCTTTCAACATACTATATTTTTCTAACGCACTGTACCATAACTTTTTAATGACATTTCACAAGATATACTTACCATGATTTTCATGACTTTTGAAGATATTATACTTTTACTTTTTATGATATACTATACTATGAATTTTTGGTAACACTTTATAATAACTACACGCTATGAAGCATTTTTAAATATGACTGAACAATTAATTCATCATTTGTGAAGCATTGTTCAGACATTAACACTCATTGGTATGCAATTCACAAGTTATAAATGTTTTTTTCTTGATTAATTAAGTGTCGCGATTGTGTTTCCTACTTCATAATTTATGGATTCCCCATTTGTATATGAAGTATTACATTTTTTACAATCCAATTATTAAGGAGTTGTAGATGATTAATAACATAATTTATAGTTAGATGTACATTATTCATGCGTTTATATATATATGATTTAGATATGCACTAATGGTTAGGGACTATGTTCATATATATGCTTTATAAACACATATTAATACTGAAATTCATGATTAATTCAGGTAGTTACTAGTCATTAGTTCAGTATTTTGTGTGACCTCATCTAAAGTGAGGACTATTTATGCCTTACAAAGCATGTATAAATGACATTGAAAGGCCAACAGTGCCTCAAACCCATCATTTTTCAACAGAAAAGGCAAATAGACACAACACAAAGTGATCAAATCCATATTCATATTTATTGCAAGATGGAAACAATGTACTCGTATACATAAATACCTCTCAGCCATTCATTCATGTAAAAAAACAAAAAACAACGAGATTCTCTTTCAGGAGAACATGCTGGATATAAAACGTTCACACTCACTGAACAGAATGTCACCGAGATTGCTGTGTTGACAGCTGAGGTGACGCTGTGGCGTGTCCCTGTCTCAGGACCTCTTGTTAGTGACTTGCTAGCTCGATACTCGTCATCCATAATGTGGTCATACTAAGAAAGGCAGTGGAGGCCCATCAGCAGTCATTCTTTCTGGCCCAGGTACGTGCACCCTTTCAACTTAGGTCAGAGTTTTCCTGAGCGTAAGTGCACTTTTGTACCAGTTCCTCAGCAAAAACGCTTGTCCCAGGTTGTTGATGACGTATGCAGCGGGCTTTTCCTTTGTTCCACATTGATGACTTATTGAAAGCGGGATTTCTCTCGATTTCACTTATTTCGCGGATCAGATCACAACCTCTTGGACGTCTTCCTAAAACCACCACCGTCCAAAGCATTATTTTCTGAAAACAATGAGCAGATTCGGCCGGCTAAAGAGGCTTGTTGATGATCACATCTCTAAGAAATACACCCTGAAGCTGATGAAGCGGCTTCAGAAGAGGAAACTGCTGAAAAGAAAAGTCAAATGCAGAATATGCCATCGGGACATGCAACTGAAGAAAAGTGCGAACAGTGGAGATCGATATTGTTAAAATGAATAATTAAATAAGTAAATGTAAACTAATATACAAAGCTCCTGGTTAGCTCCAGTTGTACATTTACAAATGTTTTATATCCAGCCATGTTCTCCTGACTTTTGATGTTATACTATATCATACTTTTTATTACCATTACTTTTATATGATTATGATGATTTTTACGACATACTATGTCATGACTTTATTATTGCATCGTATACTATGACTTTTTGTATACTGCACTAAGACTTTTTTTCTCGTATACTATATTATGACTTATTTATGACATAGCATTTCATTGCAGTTCATTTACAAACCCCAGTGTGGGCAAAGACTAACTTCATGCTTGGGTAATGAAAGCATTCTAAGCAAAACAAAGACAGAGAAGCTTATAAGTGAAGTTGTTTTATTTCGCCTTGGTTTTTCCAGAATGTATCGTACTTTAGGCAACCACGACCCACTATTTTCAACAAAGAACAACACAGAAGGCACAGGGTATTTGTCCCCATGATAGAGCAGGTCTTTATTGGACCAAAAGTAATTTTCGACCAAAATTAAGTCAAGGCAGCATAACAGTAATGTGCATTGCTTGTACCAGGGTCAGTAATAGCCATCACACAAACCTGCCAGCTTTCGCCCATTGAACCTGTTCCTGCCACAGTCTAATGGCTCACTTCCTCATATCACTGTCTGACTTTTAAATGACTGTGCACTCAGCTGTCCATGAGTGTAATTAGAGGGCAGATAGATCCTGCTGTCAAGCTGACACATTGAGGCTGGATGAACAGTTGTGACTTTGACAATGTGTGGCTCACTGCTCTGATCCTCTCCTTCATTAAGCAAATCCCTTCTACTAAGACCAAAGAAGAAGAGATTTACTGTAGTCTGGGAGGTCCACCCAAAAAAATCGAATGTGCATGTGTGTTTGTATTGTACTCTTGATGTAACCTGAAATGTTTCCAGGCTTTTTCCCTTTCCGTTGTGTTTCTATATCGCCTCTTCTAACTGTCACTCACACCCCTCTGCTTTACTTATAATTAACTGCAGTTGTTAATGGGCTCAAGAGGAATTTAGCTTGTAAGCTGATCCTACAATTAGGGCTTGTTGACTTTGCATAAATGTTGGGGGCTGCCCTCCCAAGGGGCACAGGGCAAAAGAAGGGCGTCTTTGAGTGGCTGCCAGGCCTGGCCGGACCTCCTGAGATGTTGGGGGGAGCGGGATCTAAAACACACTCGGAGGAATCATTTCCAACAGTCTTCCCCTGAATCCTTTGGAGTCACAAAGGACATCATGTTAACCTTTGGAAACTTAGACGAGACCCCAGAGATTCTAAAATGTCCATCCTCGAGAGACTAACCATGCAGAATAGTTAAAAGAGGAAATGGGCTTCAAAAAACTTGGATATCATTGTAAAAGACTTTGCCTTTTATCAAAATAAAGTTTTCCACATGAAGCGTTGTGTTTTTACTGTTAGAAAGAAACTAATAACTTTGGTCTGATGAAGTCTGATATAGCGCCTCAAGCAATGTAATTTCAGTTGGACGACAAGTTTGAAAATGAGCTTACACTACAAAAACTACGGTAATTAAAAATGAAGTGAGCTCTGTAGCCTGCTCCCAATGCTTGAGGCTAGCTGCTCAAGGCTACATTAGCAAAACACACCCAAATCTCAGACTGAACTGTCAACTGTCAAGTTGTATTGTAATGTAAGGCGACAGGTGGCTAAGTGGAGAGCAGGACCGTCCTTCAATCAGAGAATCGGCGGTTCGATCCCCGGCTCGTAGTCGCATGTCGATGTCCTTGAGCAAGACACTTAACCCAAAAATTGCTCCCGTAGCTGTGCCTACGATGTGATAGAATCTGAATTATAAGTCGCTTTCGATAAAAGTGTCTGCTAAATGACTGTAATGTAATGTAACCTCCAGATAAAAAAAATACTGAGTTAAAATATGTCCATTATATGGATTATTCAAACATACAGCAATTGTATGAATTATATTCAATCATTATGTTTGTTGATGCAAGCTTGGAGCCGTAGGATCCTCAGCCAAAAATGGTTCCTCTTAAAAACAGGCTCTGTAATTGCCATTTGCCTCTTTCCTTTTACTGGATGCTGCAAGTCGCAACAAGTGCCGGAGCTCTTTTCCTTTTTTCTCTTCTTCCCTGCTACTTAACAGGGAAAACGATCCAGCAATACAGAGAGACCATGCTGTAAAATAAGAAACCATAACTAACACGTCTCAAGGCGCAGACACTATTGTAGTCACTTTGATTGATTGTACCTCTGAAAAACATATTAAACTACAATATTACAAAACTTACACTATAATAATGATTGTTAACTGTTTTGATGCTTTAAAACGTGATTAATTAATTCTATTAATTGTCATAGTGGCTGCTCTTCAGGTTACATGAGCTTGTTTGAACATTAAATAATACCATTCCTGCCAACATGTAGAGAGCATAGGCAAAGAGCAGGAAGAATATTACCTGCTGTATCAGGTACTTATTAATGACATCATTCTTGATAAACCAGTGGAGACAAACCCCTATTTTGAGATGGTGTCTAGTGAGTTTTAGTAACTGTGATACCTTGCAGGGAAATTCGCTTTTCTTTTTTTCATGTCTCCAGAGAGGTCAGAGGTCAGGTTCAGCCAGGAAACAACAGTCCTGAGGCATGTTGGGCATCGATGTCTTCAAACACTTCATGCAGACAGATTTTGGAGGAATACGGGGGGATTACTAATCTCTGCCTTATGCTTCATTCCTCTTTCTCTGTCCTTTTCACACTTCCACTCTTCTGCGAATTAGGGTCTAAAACATGTCTAACTAACACTTAGTCCATACACCCATACATGCACACACACGTCAACACACATGACAAAGACAGGCTCACTCCACTTCATGATTCATAATTTATGGTAAGGTCTTGCTGTCAGGTCAGAGTTCAAAGCTAAGCAGCAGCAGAGATGTATGGACGTGTGTGTGTGTGTGTGTGTGTGTGGGTGTGTGTGTGTGTCTACGAGTGATAGACATTGGCAGTGAATCAGTACAAAGCCGGATTCAAAATCAAACTCTCAGCACGGACAATCACAACACTACATTCTCAAACACTACCTCTACAGATTGTAACTCAAAAGTGTGTGAGAGACACCAGTGGTGAGTAGAAGAGTTTTGAAATCCCCGAGTATTGTTACACTAAATTTGTCAGGCTGGTTATGTTCGGTAATCTGGTTCCTGGTCTTTGTGTTTGCTTTGGCAGCGTCGTCATCGGTGGACATGATGCACTTTTCTGTAATCTTTTTTTTTTTTTGAACCAAAGGATTTCCTAAAATGAACACATTAAAAAAATCATCAAAAAGTGCGCACGATATTGCATGGCTATACAACCCCTCCTGTGATTTTTATGCCTAGTTTATGTTTTGGTCAGGATATTTCATTGATAAGCACACCTTGACAAGAAAGTGAAATCACCTGCAATGTTGGGGTGGAATTAAACCCTGCAGGTTGTCAGCTCTCGATAGCACATGGCTTTTCATCCATGCAGAGCAATCATTGAAGCTAATAGCTTGGCTTTACAGATCACATTCTGTGGAGGGGTGTGCAACAGACATTAGAGGTTGTCGGCTTCTTCTAAATATAAAACCTGTCTGGATACAGGCAAAATATGACGGATGCATTATACCTTGTTATGTTTTCCAGAGCTGCAGGGTTTGTGCTCCTCCCAACTAATTAGTCTTCGGCGTGCGTTGATCTGGCTGGCAAGCTGTTTTAAATGCAAGAGATAAAAACACTGTCTCAAACGAATTATTAAAATGTTGTGGTAATATTTCAGACTGTCTCGTGGGAATCACTGCTAGCACTAGCAAGCTAGGCTAATTAGCATCCACTTTTAAGATAGTACAAGCTAGTTAGCTTAGCTTGCTGTCTTCCAATTATTCCCAAATGTTGCAAAGGGACAGATGTCTTTATCGCAAACGGATAACCATATAACTGTGAGGGCTTGTTAAAAAAGCGAAAAAGATCAGTTTTTGTGACTGATGTTCTGCCTTTAACAAACTTCCCGAATTGCCTCATATTCCTCTGAACACATATCATCAGGCCTATTTTAAAGCTTGCACAAACTTATGAGCATGCAAAGTCTGTGTCATGTTGATTCCAGTATTTTGTCCACCCTCTTGTATGGCTCAGGGATGTTATGCTTTACCATATGTATGGAAGACAGATGAACAGTTAGTCCAGCCATTAAATCATATCTCCCAGAGAGACACATGTTTACAGGACAGCAAATCGAGCCCTAATGAAGTCATCGCCAAGAGAAATACCGATAGGCCAGCAGCGAGTGAAGCAAACGTATGTGTCCGATGCCAAGAGCTGCTGTACAGTGATAAACGACTGTAACCTAATTTTGTTAATGATCATTTTGGAAAAGCAAATAGATGTATCCAGCATCAATATTTCTTAATTACGGTTGTTTCCTGTGGAATTCTCTGTTGACTAAAACAGGGCGAAACAATCCATCAGGCAGGAGAGAGAAAAAGAGTTTCTGGGAAGCAGGAAAGTAAACCTCGGAGGACGGATTTCATCATTTGCAATGGATTTTCACCTTTTTTGTCTGAGTGTGTGTGCGCACATGTCTGAGAACAGTAAAGGGAGTGACGACCACATTAAAGACAGAAAGTGTGTGTGGGGCAACCAAGAGAAAAACATTGCCACTTTCTCTACCCTCTAAATCCCCGGCGGACTACATGCCAGTGGCTACATGCTGCTCAGAGTGGTTTAATGCCCTGTCAGCTGAGGCGATGGGAGAGAACACACATGAACTCACAGTGAATCATGAACTGACACACACACACACACTGCTAAACCCACAGTACAAAGGGCTGCAGCTGCTGCCAAGAAGCACATATGAATCCTGAGAGGGAGTGTGTTCTTGAGGTTTGGGGATGGTGGCACGACGTGTTTATACAGTATGAGCAGTCCATGTGCAACTGGAAGTAATGGCGGTCGGGAAACTGTGACCGTGCAGACTAAATGTACAGTGAGTTGTTAAGGGTATGGACACATACTTCACAGTGACCAACCTCCCCTCCGTCCCTCTTTCTTCACTCCCCATTCCCTTTTGTAGACCCATAGAGTTGCATTCATATTCTGCATAGATGTCATGTCAATTGATTTACAGTAAGAACACTGTCCAGGTTTTGATGTGCTTGAAAACTTAAAAAGGCCAGTAAACCAAAAACAAAAAAAAGTGTCCGGCACTTCATAGGGTTTCACCTTTGTCCCGCGTCAGTGCACTTTAGCTGCACTTTGCCAAGCCAGGCTGCGATGACATTCTAGAGCCTCACAGCAGGGCGTGTAGCTTCCTTCAAGTGGCCAAAGAATCAGTTAATGCAATGTTAAGGAAAGAAGTTAACTACAACTTCCAATTAGCAATCGGTAAGAAACATACATATATTGAAAAGTATTAATGGGTTCTCATATAGATAATGGATTCTGAATTCCTCAACAATAAAATGGTGTTTTGTTCCCTTGTGCAACAACAAAGTGTTTGGAATGTGCTATAGCTCTGAGTCACACATCTTCTTCTTCACAGCAACTGTGGTTTACTGCATTATTACACTGATGTCCATAACATAACTATAGCATAGTTAAATGATCCTTGTTTCGGTGAATATAATCAATACTTTCAAATACTCACTATCAAAATCTTGTTACCACTCACTTACTGCCACCCACCCACCACGCTCTATTAACTAGACTCTCCAGTGTGGAAGGCCTGGATTAACCTTGGATTTGAAGCGGGCCGCAAGCCCATACACTCACCAATCCCTCTGTCTGACCCACCCTGATGAGCTCACCTCCCTCTAATGAATAGCCATGGTCACAGGTGAACACACACATGGGCAGATAGGCATTTGTGTGTGTGCCCCTCCACATGCAGACACATACACACTCACAACGTCAGCATATTGGCTCTCTTTCTGTCTGAGGGTGTCTTCAGTCAGATTCGATGTTATTGTTGCTCTGTCAAGAGCCGCTCTTACAAGTAGGCAGCAATGTCACATCCAAAGCAGTGCTGACACATGCACACAGGGCCAGGCTGGATATGACCGAATTCTGTAGCGTCTTTATTAGAGCCATTCCTCTGATAAAGAAATGTGTCTGGCTCAGAGCAGAGAATCCTGAGCTGGCAAAAGGCCTTTTGGGAGGAGAAGGCTTAGCAAGTCAAGCTACAAAACTGTGTATAAAGCTGCCTTCACAAATACACTTTGGTTGGCAGTCTCTGGCCTCTCATGAAGCTGTAGCTCTGTGGGTATGTTGTGATGGGTTTGGAGATCATTTTTACAGAAATCTTCTGTTACAAACTAGGGCATGGAGTTTGACAGGCATGGGTTGTTCCAGGCAGGATGAGTCCAATGAAAAATGCTCCTGATGTGCATTAGGGAAACATTTTGGAGCTTGACCCATAGGAATAAACTTCAGGATATTCTGCTGCATCAACTTTCACCTTTTTTTTTAAAATCTGTTTTGCAAGTCTGCCAACTACTGTATGTATAAATTGCTGGCGGACACCTTTAAATCAGGCATGAAATGCATCATTTACTTTAAAAACACACACACCTACGTACACACAGTCATGTTTTCATGATTTTTGGGGACATTGCATTGACTCCCATTTATTTCCTGGAGAGTAAACTGTAATGATTCACGTTGTGGGGACTTGCATTTTGTACACATTTTGTCCCCAAAAGGAAGGCGAGTCCCCACAAAGTGACTGTGTCAGATGTATGTCCCCACACGATGGGTTAAACACACCTACACACACACGCACACAGTGTCTTGTAGTGTGATCTGTAGAGGAGATAGTGATAGACGAGATAGATAGACTTCAGTCAGTGTGGGTTTTTGCGGGCTGATGCCAAAAATGCTAAGATCATCATGGGGCATTAAAACTCTGTGAACCCATGGTCACAATCATTTTACTGAACATGTTGTGAATCCAATCACTGATGTATTTTAACATAATCCAGGTTTTCATCTCATCAGAGGTGACTAACTGGGTTTTTAATAAAATGATTTAATTGGCCTACATATGACAGACATATCAGTCTAACCATGGTGTTGTTTCCCAAGGGCAGGAAAGCATAATGCACTGTAACAGCGAAATCACTACAATCAACACATACCACCGCCTCCTTGAGAGGATGCAGGGAGGGGGAAAGAGAAAAAGCAAGGAGGGGTAAGAGTGAGAGGAGTTACAGGAGGAGGAAATAGAAGGTGAAAAACGGAGGAGAAGAGGAGGGAGAGGACATAAATCTTCTCTCTCATGTTAACAGCAGGCCTGTCAAAGTTGAAACATGACATTTATGTGGACTGGTATTGGTCATAACTCTAATAATGTCTCCAGAAAACGCAGACTATTTGTAAAATGACGTCGGAGGGAAGCATTGTAGAGCGTGAGTGACAGCAAAGCAGAGCACAATGCCTGGGAGTAAGCTTGTAATCTGGGGTATCGGATTCAACGTGCTGGTTAAACGGCATGCTCGGACTGAATGGAGTCTTTGTGGAGGCTGCGGCTTACGGGCTCATTTGCATGCAGTGATGAACGTTGTTTACACTGGACATACAGCTCTGTGAAGTGGTAGGTAAACGCAGCAGGAATGATGGATTTACTGCCTCACATGGGAGCCAGACGGTTATGTAGAAAGCACACACACACACACACACATTGACCAATTCATGCAACAGATATACAAACATACACAGAAACAGACAAACACACACACACTAAACGGATCATTTCATGTAACAGGGATGTAACGTACACACACACACAGGTACAAATGCGAAACAGTATCCATCCTCCTGGTGATGAATGCCCACTTCTTTCCACTATGGCTGACGTTCATATTTCTGAACATCTGTCAACATCACGCTCAATCGATGTTTATTTTGTCCATGTAGTTCCGATTAAACACATAGATATAGGGCTCTTGTGGGAGAGGGGGGAGGAGGGGAGGTGTAGGGCTGGCCAGGTCCACTGCCTCATTCCAGGATGAGAAATCTCCTCTCTAAGCAGACAGGGCAGGCTGTAGGTGGGGGGGAGACCAGGGGCCACGCGTGGTCTTAGACCCATTTGAGGAGTTGAGGGTGATTTGTCATCCTCTGGAGACGACGGACAAGAGGGTGGCAGTGTGGCGTTGAAGAGAGGTGAAGGTGGGGGAGGCGGACAGGGCCAGCGATTTAAGGCAGTAAATGGGTTTCGGGTCACTGGCATCGCACAGTGGGCCAGTCACTCAGCCCCATAACTGGACAAGGTGGAGGGATGGAGTCAGTTGTGTGGAGGCAAGGGGGGGATAGATGGTCACCCTTCCACCTCCTTCACCCACCCATCACAACCCTGCAGAACCTCTGTGGAAATGGCAACTCACCCCTCCTTAAAATAAAGTCCCTGGCTGGGTGTGTTAGTTTGACAGTTAATGTTGTTTGCGCCATGGTGGTTGGAGGGAAGTCTGTGTTTTTAGATGACACTGGAAGAGGTGCATGGAAGCTCTTTGATGTGATCTATCCGTCTCTCACGCTGTCATTGCTGCTGTGCTGTGACCACCACCACAAGCTATTAGACCCCCTTGTGTGAAGCGCATCCCCCTGTTGGTGGGAGAAGTAATATTGAGTTTCCATGTTTCCCACAGAGACTCATCGAGGCGGAACGGCGCGGGGGTCAGATATTTTTCTCATGTACTGCCAGCCAGCTACTGCGGTGCAGTGAAGGGCCAATAAATCAGCTGAAGGTAAATACACAGACTGTGACTGAGTGAAAAAGAACAACAAATGACAGCAGAGCTCACCCTCTGTAAAGTGCTTTGTGGATTAGATTGTAAAGGTCAAAGTTCAAGTGATGATGCAGGCCGTTGTCTGCTTAATTGGCTCCCTGCAAGCATGTGTCTGTAGCTCGTAGTTAAAAGTAGTTGTATTCCATGTAAACAAAAAATAAACAAAATCCTTATGCAGAGATCCAGTGACGTACACTTTTAGATGCAGATGCAGACACACATACCGGCAGATACACACACGTGCACAGATGCACGCAAACACACTTGACTTGACTTGATTTAGCTGGATCTGACAGAGGCCCGATTGGTGTCTCTGTCTCTGGGTGGGCTGATTTAAAGTGTCCCTGAGGTCTCGTTCCAGGTATGGAGGTAGACAGGGGCCTAGAATCCCCCGACCAGTCCCCTGCCTCCCTCACACCCACTCCTACTGCGAGCAGACCCTGCCCCCACAGCTTCCACACACACTTGCTGAACCCAGATTCCTCGTCATCCACACAGCATCCATGCCGTCTGGGTCTTTGGGTTGCGCGGATTTCTCACCCTCCACCCGTCTCGTCCCGAACGAGCTGCCACACATTCTAGCAGCACCAGGGCTTATTATTGGAGGAAATTTATAGGGCCATTTATTTAACTGGATCTGAATGACATCGGTTCTGGACGAGTGGAGCTAGGGCAAACTGCCGGGCCATGTGGTCCAGAGAAAACAGAGAAGGGGATAAATCAACTGACTGGGGGGGAGAGAGAGAGAGGGGTGGTGGGTGGGAGACAGATAGAGAGGCGGGAGGGAAAGAGTCTCAGTAAGAAGGAAAGCCTGAGGCACAAGAGAAAAGAAGTAGAAATAAGAATAGTAGAGGATCAGGGTTGTACAATGTTGACCTTTGGAACAGCATTTGGACCATGAACATGGACAATTAACTCGTTAACGCCCCCCAAATAACAATATGCTGGTGGGCCAAAACAAGTGATACACATAAAGCTGGGGGCACCCGAGTGTCGGGTACGTTACTGGGATAATGGAGACTAGTCCTGTTGTCAAATGGTATACTATATCAGTTAGACAATAAAGAAGAATTAAAGTAATTTAATTATATATATATCAGGTTTATTGACTAATATCTTTTCATTACACTGTTCTAGTCACAATCAGGAGCAGGGCGCATGTGTTATGTAGTGTTACGAAGCATTATTTGTTTATCTTTCTTTAAACTTGCATCTGAGGAATGGCTTCCTGCTACAAATCACACTCTCACAGACACAAACCCCATGACTCTCTTTCTGCAACATTCAGGAATGTCTGAACGTAAAGCGAGGAAGTACATTACATAGCCAGGGGGATCTCACAGGCTTATTAGCATGTGTGTGTGTGTGCATGTGTGTGTGTGTGCGTGTGTGTGTGTGTGTCACGTCCCTGTGCTCACAGGTGTCTTGGTGATAATCACAGAGCTGACAGGGATCAGACATAGAAGAAAGGAAAGGAGACTGAAGTCTTACATTCACAAATGCATATCAAACACATTAAAAGAGGACAGCATGCTGGGAGTTTCATCGATGGATATCTTTAGAGTTTCATCACATGCCAACATGTCATGTGAGCCCTCATTATACCTGTAAACAAACGCGATCTGGTGCTACCAAGTAATGTACTCCCCTGTCACCCATGTGATATTTTTCCACATTTAAATTAGAATGAATGATATGGAAAAGCCTTCAGAAGTAACCCGAGCCCTGTTTACTCAGCCAGCCCTAATGCAAACACACACACACACACACACACTGGACTAAGTGACTGACACCACCGGCTGTCACAAGCCACTGGGGTGATAGGGGTTCCAAGTAGTAGGGGAAGCAGATAATCCCTGTCCACAGTAATGACCTGCCTTCAAAGCAAATTCTCCTCTACACACACACACACACACACATACAGATGCAGATGCAGCGAGCTCATCCTGGATCCGACGCCTCTGTACATCAGTAACTGTCCAAGAGTTTGCAATCAGAACATCTGCCCATCACTCACAACATCCTGCATGCAGCAGATTACACTTTGGCAAAATTTAGGGAATCATGTGCTCCATTTCAACTGTTTCAATACTTTACCAACTGGCCTAAAGAGGGTGCTATGGTATTTCTTCACTCACACACACACACTGTTACTTGACCGACTTACAAAATGTGATGGAATAATGCATCTCGATATAGTGGGGGGACTACAAAATGAGTTTTCTTGTTTTGGATATGTTGATATTTCAACAGATCATCAGTCATGATCTGCGTTTCTACTCAACATAGTTACACACCATCACCAATCAGAATGGTAGCCAAACACAAAACATCTTACAAAAGCAAGCAAATACACACGTATAACTCACAGCTGCATTCTTCATTCACACACACAATGTAGCGAGCCGTACGTGGCAGCGCAGTGTGTTTGGGTCAGTAAGTGGGAAAAGGTGGAGTGTGGCGTTCTCACCATTGAAAGCAGGGGCAGCAGAGATCCCAGCGGACTGACTCCTGTTTGCTCTTCTTGTTTGGTCGAGCAGACGGCCCTCTGTGACAGTATTAAGCTGATTTCTATTTCCTGTTTGTGTTCCACAATGCCTCCCTGGATATTTCCTTGGTTAACTTCTCAACTAAAAATCCTATGGAAACCTTGGTACACGATGACCTTCTCACCCCTTCTCACTACAGCCATACTTTGGTATAAATGTATTAAGCGAAAGGTCTTTTTCCTCTCGCAGTAAGATTACATTCATTTTTACCATGAATTAGAGGCATACAAATGAATGATTCAAGACAGTGAAATTATTCCTGACAGGGAATCTACATCACATTAAGTTACCATAAAGCTATTCCAACCATCTGTTTTCGTAATCATGATGTAAATGTAGAGATAGAGAGGGGAATGGATGGGAGAAGATGAGTTGGGGTGTGGTGTTAGGAGGGCCCACCACCCACGAAGCTGCCACGCTCTCTGCTCCTCTGAAGGTCCCTTACCTGCTAATTTGCATCAGTAAACAAGCAGCCGCCAACTTCAAAGTGTCGACACCAATGAGACGTGAAGCGGGAATGGACCTGTGTAAAAGGTAAATGCATCGATCAGCCAGTGTGTGTATTAATGAATTGGAAAACTCATTTGAATTTATAGTGGGCAGTTATGGACTCCCATGATGACCTACATGCTATTTCAAAGGATTTATGACATTCACAATGGTCATTTTCTGAAATATTTGTAGTATTTTCTACACATTTTGGTATGAGGTAAAAATACTGGAATGAATAGCATCCATATCGGCTTTCAAAACACAAATCAGTAAAACCCCAGTGTGTTTATCTGTATGCTAAAAAAAAATCCATCAATGTGAATGTGTGTATACATGTTTCTTTAGATAGGCCACCACCCACGGAGACATGTCAGGT
Source organism: Melanostigma gelatinosum (assembly GCF_949748355.1). Lineage (NCBI taxonomy): Eukaryota > Metazoa > Chordata > Actinopteri > Perciformes > Zoarcidae > Melanostigma > Melanostigma gelatinosum. The sequence goes on from NC_136639.1 coordinate 8,329,610, forward strand.
AAATATTTGGAAGGTGGAGGGGTTGTGAAGGGTCCAGTGTCCAGAGAGGACAAATGCCATCTGAAGCTATCCATCCACTCCGCGCAGGCATCCGATATGGACGGAGACACCTGATCCTGCATTAGGCCGCCTCTGAAGCTATATGCAATATCACGGCTCACCCCAAACATCAACTTGAACCAAACGGCCTCTAACTAAATAACTGTGAGTGTGTGTGTGTGTGTGTGTGTGTGTGTGTGTGTGTGTGTGTGTGTGTGTGTGTGTGTGTGTGTGTGTGTGTGTGTGTGTGTGTGTGTGTGTGTGTGTGTGTGTGTGTGAGCAAGTATCTTAACTTGCATGTGCGTATTTCTGCTTGTAACTGTATGTCATGTTCGCTAAAAAACTTAAAAGACACGGATACTGGAAAACAAGAAGTTGAGGAATTGTTTTCAGCTCTAGTAATTCATGTGTGGATGTGAAAGTATGCAGGCGTGTGTGTGTGTGTGTGTGTGTGTGTGTGTGTGTATTGGGGAAGTTGTTGTCATAAGTCACATGGAGAGTCACAGGTGATGACAGAGCCTTTTTTAGGTGAGTGTTTCAACAACAAGAGCTCAGGCTGAGGGTTAAACGTGGAGGAGGAAATGCATCCAACATTTGGACACTAACTGGGTCTAGATTGTGAAGATTAAGTGGCAGGTGCATTCGTCGTATATAGCGATGTATTAATGCCAGTGCCTCATCACAGGATTAAAAGTCCTTCCTCTTGCTGTGCCAGTGGAGCTGTGCAGGTCATGTCTTGGAACCCAAATGCCCACCCTCTCCCCCTGCAGTGCCAGGTGTTCTTACACCAGCAAACCACACAGGGGAGCTACTGCTTTTTCCAAGGCCTGTAACAGAGAGACACACACACAGATACACACACCATTCACTCTACCATCTCTCCAGTCAAACATTCTCAAACTGCTGCATGAAGCAGTGGGCAGTGATTTCTTTTTGCAGACAGCAGAGGAATAACCTTTGATAAACAGTATGCATGCATTGTATTTGTTGTCGTCAGTTGTTTTGTTTTTTAAATGTCGTCCCCTGATTTTAATAAGTTATTTGTGAGAAATAAGATGATGGTTCTCAACTGATCACAGACAAATAAATGTCTGTTACTAAAATATTATCTTGCCTGTTTACATTGTACGCTGTTTAGTATGTTACAGTGAGGGCCGTATATCTAGGTTTTACACCAACAAATGATGTCATTTTGTTATGACTTATATAAATAGATACTTTTAAAAGAACTATTTAGGAGTTTGATATTATGTTGCAAAAAAGGTTTTAGGTTTCAACCGGACTAAAGGACTTATTATTACTTTTACAGTGTGTTAAAACTAGTCTTGTTCATAGTTTTGCTGATACACACAGCTGTTTAATACACGTTTGAAATCATGTTGATTTTATGAGCAGGTTGGCAAAAGGATTTTAGGTTTCAACAAGACAAAAAGGTTAAATTAGAAAAACAACCTTTACAAAAAGAGAAAAGAAAAACACAAAGTGAACAATATTGACGTCCAACCCTCTTCGCCTTAGTCATATGTAAACACAACTCGGTATCTAGGACAATGATGTCAGATATACGGTAAGAGACACACTGCAAGCGAGGACATGTTCTCATAAATATCATTACGTTCAAGCTGGCTGAAAATATGCCAGCCTGCGAGAGGCACTGTACGACTACAGTCAAGATTAATGAGCTGAGAAATCAGACCCAAGCACAGGGGCGATTTTTTTCCACATCCAGTTCCCTCCAATGTTTAGGCCCTCTCAACGTAAGCCGCATGGGAGGTTGCTCTAACACGCATGACGAGAAAGATTCCTGCTCGTCTGTGCTACTTGGCTCATCTGTCAGAGGGTCCACCCATATTTTACAGTGCGGGAGAGGACGATAGGGGCCCGTGGAATACCTGTGAAAGGACATTGTGATTGTAAATAAAGACATTTAAAACTGTGTCAGACACAACTCGGGTTAATCGAGAGGATCCGAAGAGTATTGGGTTTTTTATTGTGAAACCAGAAGTCTCTCTAATGACTGGGATTTGTCATCAGGACTTTGGATGATAAAATATCTGTTTCTTGAGGTTAACAGCTTTTTTGCTCATTGGTTCAATCTTTTTATTGCTAAAACTTTTGTTTTTTAGAAAGAAACCACAACAATATGTCATTCTGATTTTATTTTAATATCAGTTGCAACAATAAGGGGGATTTTGTTATTTTAAAATAACAAAAACATACATTATTTAGGAATTAATTTATATGTCACATGACTACAAAGTAAATCAGGTTTTTATATTTAATGTACAGGTATACAAGTCATTTTCCAGTTTCATGTGTTTTTCCTGATTTGCTCAATAAAATAAAGCACTGGTAAATATTCTGGAAGATGTGTGATACTTCCCAAAATGAAGTTGTATACATGTTAGAATGCAGCCTTTGTCTATTAATGTCACCTACATTTTCTTTTGAAGTATATATTTTCATACGGATACATAACAAACAATTCTAAAAGTATTGTACATCTTAGTTCATTTGGTTCAAATATATCTAGAATTGCAACCAAGATTAGCTTTAAATGTAATAATAAAGTCCACACATGCATGCAAAAGCTAAAAATAGAATCTGTACGATACATCAACGTCTATAAAATGTGATTTTCATTTCGGGGTGTAAACAGTGTATTTATTCTGATTGCATTTACTATTAGTAACAATATAATAAAATGTTTTCATTTTTAATAAAATGTTTTCATTTTCAGTGAAAAAATGCTACTTCAACAGAAAAGCGGATCAATATTTCCTTGAGTAAATTCTTTGACGACTTCAGTACAATAGACGAGGGAACTCTTTCATTGTACGAGGGCCATGTAATCTCTGGACCCTTTGTTTTTCCTACGGCTCTCAAATGTTCCGTTTAGCCACCTCCAGTGCTGGCTAATGGATGTAGAAGGAGGAAGTGTTTGACATTATGGACACAGCAGTGCTTGTTTTGGAGGAACTGGTCATGTGGTCATGCCCTAGCAGGCCACACAGTACCCCTTAATGTGACCCAGGCCCCCCAGCCGACTCCAGGGGGTTTCAGGAACTGTCCGCTCTGGGGGAACTGAGTGTCAGTTTAGCCCCCCAGTGAACACAAGTCAACATGCCTTAATCCCCCGATCACCTAAAGTTACACTTTTGGGTCTGCAATTAGCCAGCCGGTCAACTCTACCCCAGTCCCTATGAGCTCGCTGTTTCCGAGTCCCGACATGGAGCGCCGAGCCGGGGGCCGTGACCAGTGCACAGAGCCCGGTGCTGGGACCCAGAGGGGCTTCTTGTGCTCCGGTTTTCCATGGCACAGTGCCGGACCTGCCACATGGTCCCTCATCTTTCACTGTCACCGTGCTGGAGAGGAAGAGATCAAAACAAACATGTGGTGGCAGGGCGAGCCCGACATGATGAATCGCTGTAATCAGTATCAGACAGCCCAGTGCTCGCTCTGATTGGTGGAGGCTGCTTTTGACAGATTCTCCAAGTGACTGAGTGACAAGACGCACAGAGCAAGATCTGTGACCTGAAGCACAGCCTACGACCTGAGATATTCATGATCCAAGCAAAACCATCACCGAGCGAAGTGTAAGGGTCGTTTCACACTGAGCCATGCTGAATGTAAACATTTTCTAAGGTGGGGCAATATTTCCAACATGGAAATATTGGTGGGCGCTGTGTCCATTATCAACTGGCCCGGAGCCATGCCAACAGGCATGATGGGGGTGTGAATTCCGGTCCTTGGTATCAGCTACATTCTGCACATTGTTTACCTCCTGTGTGACTTCCTGCTTCTCCATCTTGGAAGAGGACCAGAGGAAGACCCGATAGTCCCCCTCAAACCAAATCTCTGGTACGCCCAAACAATACGCCACATTGTAGCTCATTTTCCCATCTCCTCCGCTGCACATGTTCAGCCAGGGGTGTATTGGCATTCCTCAAGGTCAAATCTCTGCACGCCTCTGATCCCCTAATTTCACTGTTTAGGGTTGGTGTGGGGGTTTCTCTAATGGACATGTTATCCGCTTCCTGCTGCTGGTAAGAGGCGATCCTGATCCTGCTGTCACAGAACGAATCGCCATGTTCAAACCCCACTAAACACCTTCAGCGTTTCAAATTGGAGACGAACTGGAGGACTCGTCATCTTACTGACCCCTTAGGTGGGGGCCTTTCTTCAGATGGGCCGAAGGGGCGAAGCAATCGGGAAAGCAAAAATGAGGAAAAGGAAGACTGGAAGAAACAGGATCAGCCTCTGAAAAAAGGTGCATTTACTGACTTGAAAGGAAATATTCACTCAGCTGAGTTTTTGGAAGAAAAGAAGCAGACTCTGCCCACCCCGCTGGCTTGCACACTACCTCTGCTAACAGTTATTCATTTCTGCTAGAGAAGGAAAGCAGTTAATAGGATATGCACACATGCACTAAAACACAGACACACACACACACACTCATACATGCACAGTGGGCCTGTTTGTAATGGCCTTTGACTAGAGGTCTGTGGTTCAAGTTCATGAAAGCAGAGGCTGGTGAAGAGTGAACAAGCCAGGGTGGCTGAGGAGGGACAGATGGGGCGAGCGTTGCAGGGACGAGAGAAGTAGGGGGGGGGGGGGGGGGGGGTTTAGGGGCATGAGGTAGTGGGGAGGGGGTCTCAGCCTCAAGCCCCCTTTTGCCAGAAACAACAAGCAGACCTTCTCATATTCAAATAAATACCAAGCCAGTGGGGAGCATGGAGGGGCGGCAGATAAGGAGGAGGCAATGGGCGAGAGCCAGACTGCAGGATGGCTTCTCTGCTACACCGAAGCCTCTTTAGGCTCACGGGCCAGGCCGAGAAGAGCAAAGCAGGCAGTGACAGATTTATAATGAGCGTAGACTCTATCTACCCTTGTATTTAATACCGGGCTTAAGATGTATTAGAGAGACAAAGGCCACGGATCCTGCTCCGGGAGAAGAAAGGCCTTAATTAATTTGGGGAGATCACGGAGGCCCCAAGCCCACATCATCGGTTCTTTGTGACAGGAATGCCAGCTATTTACCGGCGCTCCAATAGGGCTGCGGGGAGAGGCAAGGTGATGACGACTGGGGCCGCCGCGCAACAGATAGGGAAAGGATACTTTTCAAAAGCTGAAAGCATCCCAGTTTTAAAACAAAGACGGGAGGGAAAGAGAAGAAGTGATTTTGAAAAGGGATCTGACTCCAACCCCCCCACTCTTCCTATGTCTTACACACACATTCCAAACTGTTTTGCTCTCTCTCAGTTTCTCCATGAGAAATTCAACTTGATAAATACCGATAAGAAAGGAATATTCAGAGTTGTATAACTGCCATGCATACTGTAAATACACACAAACACAATGCATTCCCTGCCATTTTCCTGTCCTGATGAAATGAAGAAACGCACTTTGATTTCATATGTAAGATATAAGACTGTGTCTTAATAACAGTAAGTAACTTGGTAAGTAATCATAGTAGTTGGATGAGAACTTAATGATAACAACAGTGTTGCTTCAGGTGTGGTGGGGCTGAGGGGAGCAGTGTGTCAAGGCTTCATGGGCCAGGCAGCACAGAGGCTGTTGAAGGGCACAGTTGGCAGCTGTCAGGCCTATATTCGTTAACTCCGAGAAGACATGTGGAGAGAGGACCTTCCTTCCAAAAATAAACAAATAGCAGTGGCACACATCTTCCCAGACAACAGCAGCGGGAGAAAGTGAAAATTCTGCATTTCTTTCTTTGTTTCTTTTCATTTCTGCACGGCGGCTTGGACAAATAGACCAGGTAGTGGAGTCGTCAAACCTCAGAATCAATAAAGACCAAGACGCAAAACTGGGTTGCAAGCATGAAACATTTGACAGTGTGGGCGGTAATGTATGAATCAACTGTGAAAAACAAAAAGTCAAAAGAGGAACATTTTATGAAGTTTGTTGTTTTCGTTGTGTAAAAAGCATGATATTCCATTATGGTGCAGTAATGCTCTTCCTAAAACATGTTCGGGCTTCCTCCTAGATTATTTTAATGAATAATATTAAAGTGCAGCCTGTTTTCCCATGTTTTAGCAATTGTGTGTGGGAATAAATGTTGGAATTTGGCTCAGACAGACACTAGGGAATCATGATTTTAACCTTTGGTCGGCCATTGTGTTCATTTCCATTGTGTTTTTATGCACATGTCCTTTTTATGATGACCCCCAAAATACAAAGACAGCAGGGCTGAACAGGAAAACCACATTTATATGCCAACAAGGAAATGTGTTTGGGTCCATTTTGTCTTGTATTTTTTTAAATCAGAAATAGAGAAAATCCCTGTAACATTTACAAGAAGTTAACATACTAACACAAGAGCCAAATTGAATCTCAGTATTCACACCATTGCTATCCTAAAGGTCTGACTTTTAAAATAGACTGGAGCTTAAAATGATTGTATTGTGATTTGATGGTATTTAAGTATCTTATCATTACTCATATATTATTTGAAGCGTAGCTTCGCTGTGATGTTTGTATTATTACTGCATCTATTGAAATGTACTTCAATAGTGGGTAACTGTCACCTTCACGCATGACTGACGGAGGAAGACGTGGATGTGCAACCATCTGTACAATGTGAGAACAAACTCCAACCTGTATTTACTAGCACGTTGCAAACTCGCACTTGCGTGCACAAATAAACTTAGTTTGCTCTGTAATCATCTCTTGTATTAGCGTGCGTATTGGCACATAATAACAACCTTATACACAGTTAGAGCAATTGTGTATTTATTCATGATGGCAAGCAACCAACGTCACGTTAAAAAGTCAAAACATCCAACTCACCACTCAACGACAGACGATAGAAATTTAATTACAAAGAGGGAAGACAAATACTGATCGACATCGGAGAAATATTCATCACTGTGGTAAAATGTTTGGACGTTTTTACTGAAAAACTCTAATAAGTATTCGTGATGATGTGGATATTTTGTCAACCGACAAAATTAGACCACTGCTGGTGCTTTGAGGTAGCAGCTTGCTTTCACCTGCACAAGAAGAGAAAACACGTTAGAATATTTGTTTTTGCATTTTACTTTACTTCAATAACTAGAATAATAGTTGCGATTCTTTCTGGTATTTAAAGGGCCTGTTAAGGGTTACTGCAGTTCTCTGTATATTATCAGCAATTATAGAATTACGGAATATATACAATAATAGTAGCCTCCGGGGTTTTTTAGTTGATTGCCTTGATATATATTAAATATATAATGGACTTAATATTTAATTGTCTCTTACAAAATAATTACCGATAAGATTACTCAATTTCTCATTTCTGTTTATTCATGAGGTGTAAATTAAATACTCATTGACAACTTGTTTAAGGAGAGTCAGTTCTTTAAATTCAATTTTCTTCTAAATATGGAAAGGATTTTTATCGGTATTTTGTGCCTCGTGACGACCACCAGCCGGAGGCCGATAGTGAGGCACCTTTTTGAATACTTCCTCCTGCATACCTGCATCTCTCCGTACATTTCCTAAAGCCCCGCAGAGAGAGGGGACACCCCGAGCCGGGCCCTCTGCTGTCAGCGGGCAACTGCTCACTTCCTCTCCCTCTTATTCAGGGATTTAGACTAATATTTAGAGAGGATGGGGTTTTATCCGTGGAGTGCGCGGCCTCGTTCCTTACTGCTTCTGTCACGCAACATGCATGTGAAAATCATTTTTTTTGATGATGTGGAATAACCCGTGATTTATTATCTGTTACATTATGTGAGCGTGTAATTAATAATTGTATTAACCTAAGTGTGGTACAGACAGGCTCATTGCATTACAGACTGGGGAAATAAATATCTCCACAACACGAGCATAAAAAGATCAAAGGAGAACCGGCGCTGTATTATTGTGCGTTTGAGGGAAGGAGATGGGGGGAGCAGAAAGAGATAGAAGACGAAGAGCGCGCCCCAACAAGGCCTTACAGATATACTGATGACCTATTTACATTTCTGATCAATAATAACAGAAATAGCAGCCGCCGAGCCTTGATATCCACGAGCTCTGTGCCATTTAATGAGACATGGGCGGGAGTTTATTTATGTTTTGTTTTGATTTGGTGATTTGCCATCATGTTGCTGCAACAGGTAAACACAGGCCTGTCCTCGAACATGAGGGACAGAAGCCTTCGATTCTCATGTAAAAGACAAGAGGAAGAAAACCACCATGGAGGGGGTCTGTGCTTTGTGTCGCTGTATGGTTGTCAACATGTGTCAATGGATATTACTAAGAAAGAAATGCAGATTGATTTTTGATATATTTCTATCAAACATGTGTGTGTATGTGCTCATTCAAGTGCGTAAAAGCACGCGGCATCTGGCTGGAGGAGCCAGCTTTGCCTTATATGGCCTGTCATCCCTGCATAGCCTGTCAGATAACTTTCTGTCTCACTGTGCCGTCCAGAGATGAGAGCAGTGGTTCAGGGACATACGCTAATATAACGCAGAGAATAACACGTGACTATTTTCCTCTGTCAAATAAAAGTAGAAATACTTCCAACGTTTCAACTCGTAAAAATAATTAAAGCCTGTCAAATTCATAGTGTGCTTCTAATGTTGGAATAGGTGGAAATCATGCCTGCAGCAAACGGCTAAAGATGGGCTTTGAATACGGGAATCAAGGAAGGAAACCTCATTTTGCGGAAACACTAATAAACCTATCATCAAACAGCAACATAACATGTTGCTGCTGGAAGGCATAAGCACGGGCAGCGCGCGCATAGGCACTTATGTAACAAGCTATTATTATTGAGAGCGTTCTATTAGAAATTCATACCAAACTTTCCAATTGTATCAACTTTGAAAAGACCTCAGCAACATCACGTTTCCACAATCATAAAATCCAAGGCTGTGTCCTTCTATGGACTCAAGTAAGACCTACAATTTTCAAACATTTTAAATATTTGTTACAGTAATTAGGAGTCTCTACAATGTAAATACAAATGTTACAAAAACGCACACACAATAGGATTGAGCAGCAGCTAAAGAGAGATATGACTCGTACGGATTGCTGACGCTGCTCTGTATCGTATCCATCAGTCAACCGAGAAACGGTGAAGCCGGTGTTCAGTCCGTATCCTCTAATCAGTGAGGGCTGCACGCTGTGGGATACACTTTAATCATGTTGTTGTCAGGTCTCATCTGGTTGTACGTGCTAAACTCTTCAGGATAAATCTAGCGAGATAGCGGGAGATTTCTAATAAAGTCAAACATGTGCGTTAAAAACATAAATAATAAAGCTATTACCTGTTAAAGCTGCTTGAATGCTCACGAAAAAAGTCATTATAGAGCTGAAGTAACTATAGCTATTCATATGTAGCGTTATAATGTGCTTGTTGTTAGTTTAGAGTTTATTTTTTTCCGTGTAATATTGCACCGAAACGTTTGGCCGCTGCTGAGGCCTGCGAGCGAATTCCAACACTGTCTCTTCCAATTCTGATCTGCTCCTGTATTTTGTCTGTTATCACCTGCGTATTTACAAAGGAGGCTTCCGACTTGGCAATGATGAAGTGAGTCGGTATCGATGGCATCATATCTGATTTAAGAGAAGGCCTGTATACACTGGGTGGAGGTTTACACAGACTTTGACTGAGCCATGATTTAGTTTACGAGGTAATTAATGCGCAGAGGCCACATTGGAGTTTAGTCGCATCTATTCATCCATCCATATCTATATCTCTATCTATGTATCCATATATCTATCTATCTATCTATCTATCTATCTATCTATCTATCTATCTATCTATCTATCTATCTATCTATCTATCTATCTATATATCTATCTATCTATTCATCTATCCATTAATTTGCCCTAAACAACACATTGCAGTAGTGTATTTATGCTCCCTGCCTCCCATGGAGAAACATACAAAACAAATAGCATGGGTTAATCCCCTTATAACTGCTTTATCCCATTAGAAACCTGCGCTGCTGCCTTCCCGCTTAATTCAATGACTCCAGTGTAAATTAGACTATCCGCTCGCAATCGCAGTACAGCTCCAACAAAACACATCTTTGGTCAGTGCACATTAAAGCTGAACCTCGATAAGCTGAGCGCCAACAAGGCGATCGTGGATGCGCAAAGCGGAGCGGTCAAGTCCAGCTCCGGTCTGAAGTGCCACGTGTGTTAATTATCTGTTTACTGACTGCACTGAAGGCGCTTTGCTCGGGTCTTTCTATGTGTAGCAAGATATATAACCTATCACCTGAATGTCTACTGAACCATTTGTTAAATAATGTATTGACCGATTGTCACTTGATTACATTCCTTTCATCCATATTTTCTTATTTGCTTGAATTCAAATAATATTCTTATTTATGTGTGTTGATTAACTCAGAAACCACCCAACAGATTCTATTCCTCTACGTTTTCACTAACCATGTTTAAAGAAAACTACATTTTCAGAGTGAACTCTTGCGTAAAAGACTCGCACTGCAGCCGCTGGTGTTCCAGGCAAACTCGGGGCAGGAGCAGCTCTATCTGGGCTTTCGACTGCTGAAATATGCAAACGCGTACTGGCCCATAATTTACTGGAAAAGTAGTGCACTCTGAAGCCGGACATTGTAATGACGTTGGAGTTGAATTCAAATGACTGACACAATGTCTTATTGAAATAAAACATCCAGTGCAGTGCGCTGACACTTTTTTTTCTGCTGGTGCAGGGGAGGCGTGGATCTCGCTCCCTTTTGACATTCTCGTAGCAGCAGTCGCTTCTCCTCGAGGCAGGACTCAGATGACACCACCCAGCCACCGACCGGAGGAGAAAGGAGGGAAGCTCTCTATATCTATTCTCTGAGGATGAACTATGTTTTGGCACCGGGACGTGTTTAGAACTTCATCAACTGAATCTGAGAACCGGAGAGCGTTTCGTGTCTTTACAATAGCCGCGGCAATACTTTAAGAACAGTCTACCCGAGACCCTGGCACAAACGGAGCGCTGGTGGCGGAATGTGAAAACCCACATTTTTAGCGCACGTCCTCTCCGTTGTGCGCAGCCTTCCCCTGCTTTCTGTGCGGTTGGAAAGCGGAGGAGGAAGGACGACCTTTCGCGACTCGATCCCTTGCCTATGGACGACGGCGGTCCTCTCTCTCCAAAGGCAAATGCTTTCAGTATTGCCTCTCTGATTTCGGTTGCAGAGCAAGCAGGAAACGCAGCGTCTGACGAACAGAGCACCGGCCTGGACAAGCCAGACCTGCGCAACCACAGTTCCTTTAAAATGCACTACAGCACTGTCACTCGGGAAATGGAAGGTAAATCACTTTGTTGATGCCTATAGAGCTGCTGTATGTAGCCTATACGTCTCTGAAATCTGCTTGGTTAATCGAGATTGTTAAAAGGCACAATTTAAGGTAATGCGCAAAACCACATATGGTAGCGTTGCATGAATGAAATAATTGTTAAAAAAAACATCCTGACACAGTTGGCCCACGATGAAAAATTTGGCAAATTCAATCTTAGTAGCCTATAATCACCATCAGGGAAAAGTCTGCAGGCAGAGTGGAAAAAAAGTTCAAAACCCCAAAGCATTGTCCAAAACAAGCATTGTACAAAAAAGTCAACTTTAATTCGTGGACAGGATCACATTTATTGAAAACGAAGCCAAGAGGAGGAGGGTTTACACGGGCACCCTGTGCGTAATGGTAGAAACAGACCATTAAGTATATATCCAGATCAGAGGGGGGTATATAATCCATTCCATATATCGATGTGTCCAATAACGAGGAAGCAACTGTCACCTGCCTGTTTGTTTGTTCATGCAAATCAACGTGTGTTTACCTTGTAAACCGTTTCAACTCCACTCTGCCGCCCAGATCCTCTATTGTTTGCTAACGGGGTGATGTGGGCGATACCCTTATCCAAAAGTTAAATGGGTGCCGGAAAGCCCATTAAAAAGGGGCGCACTTCTCTGTCAATCAGTCTCGTCCCAGGGCGAGGAAAAGGCACATTACCTGCAGGTCCTTATCTAAATAGAAATAAGAACCGGTTTATCGCAAAGGGGAGGCCCTCTGCTTCAGATAAGAGAGGAGACTGGGTTGCAGTGTAACACACTGCAGCAGCGCACAACAGAGGCCGCCCAGAGCGCAATCGATCCAAAGCATAAAACTCATTCACACGCACTCGAAGCTTGTTTGTGAGTAGTTCAGCGATTCTACGCGAGCATCGCAGTTTTGGGAAACATTTCGTCACTATTCGGACGTTCGCTATTTTAGATCAGGCAGGAGCATGCTGGCAGTGGATCCAACCTCAGGGATTATTGAGCAGCCGAGACGGAAACTTTTAAACCGAAAGGGGGGCATTTGTGCGTGACATCTTCATCTGGAGCTCACTGAGTCCTGCTACTGTGTTTACTATCTGTGTTCTAACCGACTTAAAGTGCACGGCAAATTTAGTAAATCCATTTTTTTGGGATGATTTCAGCCATATCCAGTCCGTGGCTGACGCAGCTGTCCCATTTTTGCGATGTTGCAGCCTTCACGACGAGCAGCCTGAGCAGCCTCAACACGCCGGGGGGCTACCACCTCTCTCCGTCCCCCGGGGACCCCTACAGCCAACATGAGTCCCACTTTGAGCCCTGCCCGGCCGCCCAGCACAACTACAACTACCCGGGTTCTAACCCGGGCCAGGCCCCGTCGAGTGACGGCGGGACTCCCAACTGCTCCTCGTCGTCCGCCAACTCCACACCGAACGGCAAAACTATAGTGAAGAAGAATCCCAAAGTTGCCAACATTAACGTCCAGCTGGAGATGAAAGCTTTATGGGACGAGTTTAATCAGCTGGGCACGGAGATGATCGTTACCAAGGCTGGCAGGTGAGCACAAATGATCCGCTTTGAAGTTGCAATTCTTCGTATGAACATTCGGGTAGACCGGATAACTAATACAGCTACAGTAGCTTTATTGTAACAAATAATATTACTCGATATTCTGGGCTTTTGCAGATAAAATGTCAGTATTTTTGACTATTTATATGCTACTGATGCAAATCAGATAGGCAAGATACATATTCGATTTAATTTGAGTGTTTAAAAAAAAAAGGATATTATTGTAAATGCACCAAAATGAGGATAAAGGAGGTTCATAAAATAATATAGCAGTTTTGTCTTCTTCTGGAGTTCATACTGAACCATTTTGTTCTAACTTTTTGCAGTTCAACTGTTGTTGTTTTTCTTACTTCACCATGGTAAAACTGTATTACATTATACCACTTAACGGAAATCATCGTATTGCTTCTTGCACATACAACTGTATAAATATGTATTTATACAGCGAATGAATTAAATGAATGAACACCGACATAATCTTTGGACTGTTTGACTTTATTCAGGATATTTCATTTGAAGCTGTGTAGGTGAGCACTTCAGGCCTGCTGCTGGATATGTTTTAGAGACGAGGTCAAACGCATAGGCTTGCATGTGTGCTGTGTTAAGTGTTTGTATCAGCTGCTGATGCGCTGCGTTTTATAGACCCGATAAGAATAACTGTGGCTCTCTGCTGGTTTCCTTCACCGTCTGTCTTCATTTTACGCACCACTGTTATACGGCACATTGTCGCCTTTTATCTTTGTGAGTCTTTACATGTGTGAGCGGGATCAGCTCCTGCACAAGCTCAGTACAGTGTTGCAGTCTTGTTTTTATTCGCCTCGACACGTGTTTGCCCTTTTTCTTATTTCCTTCGTGTCTGTCTGCTTCCCTGCCTATCCTCATCAGTCTCACAAAACTCCATTTTCGAACCATAAAATGCAGGAATACACACAAATGATTTGATTGGGTTATTAATGAAAAAATAAAATAAAAACACAGATTATGAGCACTTAAAGACATCTATCTGATGATATATTTTGGCATTTGAATTGACTAATTTAGAAAGAAATGAATCTGGATTTATACTTGATTCTGTCGCCTGCTTCTAAGCAGGACACTATTTATCCCAGCGTTGACCTCTGACCCTTTTGGAAACCCGATAAAATGTTACACTATTAAGTATTACATCATTTTCAACCAGAAAACGCAATGGCACGTGTAAACGTCTCCAAATGTGAGTTTTTCTGTCTTAATAGTAACATATCGAGGCACAAGATAATTGATTTAATCCTTAAAGTGAGGGTTGAGTCCCCCGCTCTGCGCTGTCTCGCAGGAGAAAGGAGATCCGCAGCAGAGCACTTTAGAAGCTCCTTCAGCCTCACCTAGCCACAACACTGACGTTAATTGAGCGTTGATTTTAAGATCCCTTTCACTGACTCGGCGGATTACTCAACTTTCAACCGATGTTCTTGTGGATATGGATCTGCCCTACACAGCAACCTGGATGAGGTTGAATCTAAATGTCTTGGGTCAAAGAAGTGATACATAATGAATAGAGGTCAGTACCTCTAAATATTTCCAGTCGGTATTTTTTCTCATACAAATACAATTGAGGATATTATTTTCGCTCCCTGATGAAAAGTTTCACATTCTAAATTCGACTAGGCTCATAGTGCCACACGTCGCCTTCCCAAATAACGCCCATCTGCGCGCGTGTAAGTATTTCCACTACATGGCTGTGTCTGGAAGTCGTCAAAGCAGCAGAAGAGAAGGTCAAGCGTTCTGTAAGAAGTTACAAAAGCGGAGCAAAAAGGGCAACAAACCCAACGGTCCCTTCAGATGAGGGGGGAGAGTTTTATTACGCACGGACTGAATCACTTCATGTCTAATTGCTCGGAGCTCGTCTTTTTGTTGTCTGGAGCTCGGGACAAATTAAGCTCTGTGGGCCTGGAGCAGCTTGTCTCTCTGCAAACATGCTGGTTTTTTTTGGAATAATACTTTGGCAACAAAATGAGTTGGCTCCTCTGACGAATCTCAAATAATTCAAACAGTTGTACACCACCGTCCACGCAGATTAACCCCCAAAAAACATGCAAGCAGCAATCGCAACCATTTAAATCGTATACATTTAACAATCACCTCGTGTGTTTTTTTTTTGTCTTAACCAGGAGAATGTTTCCAACTTTCCAAGTGAAAATATTTGGGATGGATCCCATGTCAGACTACATGCTCCTGATGGACTTCCTGCCTGTAGACGACAAACGTTACAGGTAACTTGCTGGATGTCTTCAGACAACTGCAACACACATCTGTCGCTATAGGACCGGAAAAGGGAATAAATTGATTGGAAGGACAAATTGATGTAGCCTAGTAATCATTTTATGCATGAATTTACCAATGCATATACGCTTTATTACTGTACAGAGTTATACTAGAGCATTTATCAAGATTTCTACAATTAACTGATTCATGCCCAAAATATGTTGATGATATGCTGACATTAGAGACACAGTCACTGACAGATTTTTTCCTATCACGAGCCCTATTGTAATTTCTGTATAACCTCAGTTTGTGTATCGCATGTCAACACGTGCATGGCTACTTTGTATGCGTGAGTATCGGCGACTTTTATTTAAGTAAATAAAATCGGACAGTTGGAGCCTTGCGTCTAATGAACTTTCTCTCCGATCAGGTATGCCTTCCACAGCTCATCGTGGCTGGTTGCCGGTAAAGCTGACCCTGCCACACCGGGCAGGGTCCACTACCACCCGGACTCTCCGGCCAAAGGCGCCCAGTGGATGAAGCAGATTGTCTCTTTTGATAAACTCAAACTCACAAACAACCTGCTGGATGACAACGGCCATGTGAGTACACGACTGGAGAGCATGGAACAGAAACTGACAAGACCACAACAAATATACAGTGTGTGAGACCAAAGCTCCCCTAAGAAGCACTATTGTCAATAATGACAGAATATACAGCGATTTAACTGACTATAATGTTAGTACAGATAAGAGCAGCATTACTTAGCACCAGAGTCAGAGTGTAAGATTTTGTCGACACCTTAAGAGGCCGAAAAACACCATCAACGTGTAATTCACTTTAAACTCATCATTTAGAGACAATAAGTCCCAACAGATAAGAGTATACTGGATGATCGGCAACAGTATTCGCGTTCATTTGACAGATACAAGCGATTTGACTGTTATAAACTTTGATATTTTTTACCAATAGTCGGATGTTGCCGATAGCCTATTTTCAACCCACAAAAATGGCACCGCACATTAGGCTACACTCCAAAAATAACGGCAAAAAGAAGTGGAATATTTCACCACTGGAAACATTTTTCAGCCCTTCCCTCTGTCTGGGTGTTTCTCTCGGTCGCTGCAATCATTGCATTCGTTGTGAAATGAGAAAGAAAAACGGGAGATCTTCGGGTGTATTTTGAGCAAATATTGAAAAGTGTGAAGCCATGTCTGCTGGATGGAAATGGGGGTAAATAAAGAATGCATTTAATTGAGAATTGTACTGACGTGGCTTTTACATGTTAAGGTAAATGTCATAGATTGACATATTTCTAATCACACGTCTGCGCATTAAGTATAGGAGAAATTAGGTAATTTCTGTAATAAATGCCATTTACCAAATCTATATCTAAATACGTTCTTAGAGGTGGTTCACAACGTTTTGATATTTAGTAAATAAGATCATTTTCAAGAGGTTGAAACTACCTCGTTTGGTGTTAAAGATATTACAAATCATTTTATTTCATCTGACAATTAATTTGCTCGATTTTATTCATGTTTATTATAACCCAATAATAATCTGATGGAAAATAGTCTGAGTCGTGGAGCTGAGCCTTTCGTCCTTCAGTGCAGTGTTGCATCATAATTCTATATGAGTGCTGATGAACCCTCTGGTTTTTACAGATCATTCTGAACTCCATGCATCGCTACCAGCCCAGGTTTCATGTGGTTTATGTGGACCCCCGCAAGGACAGCGAGAAATATGCCGAGGAGAATTACAAAACCTTTGTTTTTGAGGAAACCCGCTTCACAGCGGTCACAGCGTACCAGAACCACCGGGTAAGAAGCCTTCATTAATTAATATGCGAAACTCACGCATGTGCTGTGCAGCTATATACTGTATGTGGGACGTGACCTGAGTCCATTGTGACAAAAACAAGACATTTTGTTCCAGCATTAAGGGTACACTGATACATGATACAATACATTACCAGAACATTATAGGCCTATAACAACGTCACTTCAACTCAAATATTGTCCTTAAAAATAATCAGATTTGTGCTTGGCCCGCTGTCTCGTGCAAACACATTATAACGAATTAATGAAGTGTGTAGTTATGTAGCGCAATCTCTTCCATTGCTCGCTTTTTGCGCGCACATGTTGCCTCTGCTCTGTGCGCACAACTGTGCGTCCCTTTCCTCGTCGCCCCTGCTCTGTGCTCTGTTTTCCATCTGTCTGTTTAAATTGACACATCGGTGCAGTCAGCTGTTATTCAGGACGACTCGTAACGAGCGAAACCTTCGAATACAATTCGGTTTACATCCGCAATTTAGAGGTACGATGGTGAAGAGTCGTTGCGTCGTTGTGATGCAATATTATGACCGCTCGGTGGCCAGTCTAGGGAACGAAATAACTATATTATGACAAATATGTTCAGTTTGATGTTAAATGTTACAGAAATGAATGTTACACTTTCAGCAGAATTTAATTTGACACGTTGATAAATGATGATAATAAATGTAGCCTTTAAATCATGAATACTTAGCGCTGCTGTGCCTGTATGGGAATCTACAAATGAGACACTATGCAGCTGTAAATGTTACACAAGTGTTAGTCCACAATATGCTCTGCAATAACTGGCAGTTACATTAACTCAGGTGTGTTTTAAATAACACTGACTGAACGTGATAATATCCCTCTTAACAGCAGACTTGAAACCATTTACTCACATATTTTATGAAAGACAAATGTGATTTTTTATAGTTTTTTTTAAAGACAGAAGGGATTTTCCATCTAAATTGTCGGTCCATCATGCTAGTCAATCACTGCTCTCCTTTCTAATAGAAATCAAATGCAATGACTTGTGTAAATGCAAACATTTGATGATGTGCTCTGGATTTCAGATCACACAGCTGAAGATCGCCAGCAATCCCTTTGCAAAGGGCTTCAGGGACTGTGATCCAGAGGACTGGTGAGCATTAACACTGAAACAATACAGTCATTGGAATGTTTCCACGTGATATGAAAATGCTCAACAGCACCACAGAGCATTTGCAAAATAGATTTGCGGTTTGTGTTATCCCACACAGGTGCCAGATGGGTGGAGATTGCCTCATAGAAAACACAATAAGTTCCATGAAGTTAAGAAATCACTGGATGTTGTTTGAACGTCACTCGACCGCGTTCTTGTCACTGACAAATTGCCAGACACTTGTAATTGTCACAATAGAGGAAACCTCACCCATCTGGTATACGCAGGCTGCAAAGACATGTTCCAAATGCTGCTCATCCAGCTCTGGAGAGGACTTTCTTTTTTCTGAAGCGCATTGACTGAAGCATGACACTGAAGTTTATGGGAATGTTTGATTAACTTGGGGGCCTGTCAATGTGCAAATGTTCATTACATGCAACAGTGTAAACTCTTAATAAGTGCATTCATCATTTTAATATATAATAAAGAAACTGTGCGTTTGACATTCATTAAATGAGTATGTAACCGAATCCGTCCTCCCTGCTCCAGGCCCAGGAATCACAGGCCAGGCTCTCTGCCAATGATGAGTGCCTTTGCCAGAACAAGAAACCCAATGTCATCTCCTCCTCAGCAGAACGGCACAGAAAAAGGTCTGCAGCTCACTCTCGCTGTTTCATTTCAAAACTCATGCCTGCTATCAAACATGAAACGGCATCGTCACATTAAGTTATTCAGCCTTTATGGGAAATGTTTTTATGTCAATCGTTGGCATATTTCACCTCGTTTTCTTTTGAACTGATCCGTAACTGGAGCACAGTGGTGCATTTGCAGCATCAGGCCAATACTTTTAATTAAACGTCAAATACCAGCCAGTCAATGTCATCCATTGCCGACATAATAGAGATTGTTATGCTATTATATAACAGCTTCCGAAAAAAAAAAAGAAGATTTTCTTGACATATTTTTATTTATTAGTTCAATAATAATCATTTGAGTCTCACCTTGGCTTTAAAACAACTTTGAATGCATCTTGTGTTTTGTTGGACGCTCCCTGTTTGGAATGTATTCTGCAACAGTTTGAGCGAAATGAATAACGTAATAAATACTGCTCATTTTGTACGTATTACAATCGTGAAATGAGAATTTATAATGTATCACTGCACAGTGCAAATTGTTACTGGCTCCAACCCAAAAGCACTGGTATCAGTATGAGCAGTCAGTGCGGAGCACCGAACTGAAAACACACTGTGTAGGAGAATATACATAACCTCGTAAATATTGGCTGGCCCTGACTGTTCTCGTGTCTCTTGCTGCACAGAGGACAGTAGGCGGGAGTACGAGCGAGACCCCAGCGGCACGCCCATACACGCCGACCCGGCTCACCAACTGATGTCCCGGGTCCTCAGCCCCGCCTTGCCCGTCCCAGGAGGCCTTCACGGCGTCTCACTCACCAGTGGCCGACCCAGCCCTCCCCACGACCTTCGCTCAGACCCCCATGGTCTACCCCCGGACACCCTGCACCACCACCCTTACAAGTACCCCACCACCTATGAACATTACCTGGGAGCCAAGACCAGGCCGTCACCCTACCCTTTACCCATTAGAGGACACACGTACCACCACCACATGAACCCAGCCACAGCTAACATGTACTCAGCCACCAGCGGCCCCTCTAACTATGACTACGGGCCCAGATAATGACTGCTGTCCACCAGAGCTAACGGCGCTCACTGTTGGAATGGAAACAGGCAGGAAAGGCAACACAGGCCTGTCTGTTGATGGCTTGCGCAACCTGCGGGGTGCGTTCACGGGCTGAAGCGCTGCTGGATAAACCGTGACGTATTTATTTAAAGGAAATGCATCTTTGCGTGAAGCACGGGCACCTGCTCTGGGTCCTTGAAGAGGTCTACTCTTTGAACCCAAATGGCAATAGTTCCACACCAGGGCACCTCTTACCTGAGCGGTGCAGACATTGAGCCAGCAAACAGAGGAGGCAGGAGGGACCTCTCCTTAACACAGACAATACCTTTGATCACAGACTGGAAATGAATTCTTTTTTTTGTGTTGGATGCACTTTTTGATTTGCCTTGTTTTTATTGCTTTAAAAAAAAAAAGCCATATGTTATATAGTCCATCAACCTTCTAGGTAGACGAGATGTTTGCATGTTGAGCTCATCAGAGGGGGGGTCGAACACACCCAAATGTTTTTGTTTGAGGAAAAAATAAAGAAAAAAAAAGATTTGATTTTTGAAACGTTCTGAACATCTTGAGCCGCTCTGAGAAGCTTGTACTATGGCACTGACTTGCAGCAATTCAATGTAAATAAATGAAGCAGAATGACTGTTCTGTATCTGTAAAATAAACATTAAATTCTTGTAATTCATAAAAAAAACTTTCTTTGAGCAGAACTTCCATTCAAACCTCTGTCTGGTGTCTCACTGCTGAAGGGGGAGGGTTACAACAAAACAAAAAAAAGCTTACCTCACTGATAGCATTGTTCTGGGTTCAGCAACCGGATTTGCAGTTGAATTGGGTTGAGCTGTCCGTTGCTCCATTAGAAGTCAGGACTTGGAGGCTGTCTAAACATCAGACTGCACTGTAGTTCAAATGTTGAAATTTTGCACCTGGTTCTATGAAGAAAGAATACACACGCATACATTCACTCATTGACCAGACTTCCTACTTCTACACACATTTCCCTTAGTTTTGATAAACCATTTGAAGTATAGCTGTAATCACATTACAGACAAATATAATCACATCTTCCACTGATTAATGAATAAAATCTAAAGCAAGAGGCCATTCAAGCTGCATAGCTGAAAGACTTTTTAAAAATTCCCAGTAAAAAAACGGCATGTATTATGTGCAAATTATTTCGTTAAAAAAGGGAAAGAAAAGAAAATGTGTGTTTTCAACTTCCAAGATAATAAGAACCCATGTCATGTCATACACAATGAAAGAAAGACAGCATCTTACATGTCCTCTCTCCACAAAAGGATATCATTGGTCATATTTAATGGGACAGTAGGGTGATATTTTAAGAATGTCACCATCTCCTATCTGTGCATCCATTTCCATCTCCTTTTTGAAGTCCGATCAGGAATGCTTTGTTGTCAAGGTTGGGGGGGGGGGGGGGGGGGGGATCTGTTTTTGGGATGGGAAACATACCCTAATGATTCATTTCAACAATGTATTTTTGCTCCTTGAACCCAGCTGCCATTGAGTGGAGAGCAGGGAAAAGGATGCCTGGGGGCGCCTGACCTCTGACTGTTTAATGGCTTGTAAAGGTGTCAAAGGTTAAATAATGTTTCCACTCATTTAAACGCAGACTAATTGGTCGTATTTTTTGTTTGTTTGGGCGATGACTGAAACATGTATCACGGAACTGTATTATTAAGCCAACAACGTCATAACAAGTGGTTAGCCTGAAAGCTGCTCGCTATATGAAAAATATCAACAATGTCAGCTGATAGTGTGTCAATTTCACGATAGCCAATTAATCCTCCGTTTTGCATCAATTTATTAAAAGTTCAGAGGGATTCAAATTGTGTATATTTTCAATATGCATATTACACAGTGTGAAGCCTACTTCATTGGTTTGCTATTCTATCTCCAACAGGCTGGGTAAGCTCTTAAATCATTTTTCTCACTTCGCGTCATAAGTAAGCCAAATAATGAATATACAAAAATGTCTCCCATGTTTTCTAAAATGCTGTAGCTACTTGTCCACACAAAGTCTACGTTTCCTATCCCTGTTTAGTCTGGTCAGGAAGCCGCCTGCTGGGGACCGACGCCGGCCTGCAGGTGCTGAGGAGCACCGCGAGACACTTTATCCCCGCACCGCTGTTAGCTCGTGGGGGTTGTGGAAGGGTAACACGCGGAGAGGAAGGGTCAAAAGGCGATATGCGGACTAATTATAGGTTTCACAACACAAGAGGAAACATCAACGAGACTGTAGTTCAGTCAAGAACAACAGTGACCGCATGCCAGTGGCCACAATAGGAAAACTATATCGGTTGTAATTGAATTAAGTTTTTAATTTCCACCAATTTACTTCCGTCAAAAAGTATGTCGCTTAAAAGGTAACCCACGTTTAAATGCGTTACTCTCTGTAGGCTGCAGGGCATAAAACCAGTTATGTGACTTCTAGTGTCCAAGCACCGCTGAGGATCCACGTTCCTTTGTTAGGGCTGCACAGCGGTCAGCTGGCAAAGCAAGACAACACTGTAACACAAGTTAATGAGTGAGGTAACATTAAGCAGGCGTGGAGGAAGCATTCAGATCAGAGCACAAATAGCAATATTGCGATTAAAAAAAAAAAGTATAAAAATATCCCGTACAAAGCAAAATCAACTTGTTGGATCAAAAGGAAGTATTCAGTCAGAAAACAAATATCCCTGTCAGTGATATTCTGTAATATAGTATATCATTACATTATTATCACTGAGTCATTACGCAGCTTTTCAGTGTAGGTTTATCATGGTGGACTTCATTTTAAGCTATGTATCCTGTTGTTGGGTATTCTAATGTATAAAAACTACATTCTATTTTTTAAACTCGTTTTGCAAGTCAAATATGTATCTACTATAGGCTCTAACATACACAAACTAAATTACAATATTTACAACTGTAAAGTACTATACTTGAGTATATTTAATGCTACAAGTATCTCAGATTTGTATTTACGTAGAACACATCTCACCACTGCAATAAAGACACAACCTTCTCATTTTCTCTCACCACCTGCACTATTAACATTTGTCCAATTTTGTACCAATCCCTATCCAGCAATGAAAATGTTCTTCGTACGTTTCTCTCTTAATAAATGGTGTCCCTGGTGTAGTATGCATCAGTCTGGGGAGACTTGACACTGAAGCCTGAGGCCGCCCTCATTTTGTAAACCTGCCCTATACAGTTGGAAGGGATCTGAAAGTAAGAGCCTACACATGAGGAACACAGGGCATCGTCAGTCTTTTTAACCTCAATGAAGCTTTGTTTTACTGAGCTAATATTCTTTTTTAAAGATGTACTTTAATAGGCTGAGATTACAGATACTTTAATCCTTGCAAATTTAACAAGTGTAGTGATTCTTTTCAAAATGCCAATCAGAGAAATTGCACCCGCTGGAGGATGTATAATGAATTGCACCTCAATACCGTCTATTGTCAGTATGATGCCTGCTTCGGCAAATCTTTCCCACATTACATTTCTACACACGCACCTTAATCGGCTATGGCATTGCTTTCAACAGGCCTAGGCCATTTTCCAGCAAAACATTTCAATGTATCCTTCATTTAACACCGAGGAAGAGAGCAGCCGGCTTAGGCCCAATTGCATTCATGTGTCCATATGTCTCAGGCTCCGAGAGAAATGGTGCCAAAGACTTGCCAGTAAAGTATGAGGAGACAGAGGATGGATGATAACGCGACCTGAGGCATCATTTGACACTCGGCTGCATCTGGAACATCTGCTATGACAGGCATATCGGGCTTTCGGCTCCTTCGCTTCGCCTCTGTGTACATTTCTGCTGCAGAGTCTCGGCTGCCAGCCTGACGTATCTGGGGAAGCCACGGTAAACCAATCAGAGCCAGGTCCTGAACAACAGAACACATGTTTCATATTTGGCCTGATACAAAAAGGTACGACAGCTTATGGTGCGCATGAGGTTGCTGACGGACATTTTATGCAGAACATCAAAACACATCGCCACCACTGGGCAACAGCCTCGATACGTTTGTATTAAGTCACATTCTAAAAAATAAATAAAACCCACTCAACCGTGAGGCGGAACATTGGTTTTGGCTAATACAGAATTTTCCTCAGATCATTCTCCTTATAACCATTTATGTTTTCTAAATAATCAGACTCGGTGTTACGACTTACGTATCAACGAATACTCCCAAAGGCTCGGGGAGTGACAGCATCAACCCCACACACACACACACACACACACCAACACAACCCGAAGGATTATGTCCTATCCCAAAACCAGGCTGACCTCTGACCTCGAAGGCCAAGGGAGACACACGTTAGGTGATAAGTGAAGCACGGGCCCTATTGTGCAGACGGTCTCCCTGTCCATTTATTGACTTCCTAAATGATCCATTATGAAGTGATTTACGAGGTCCCACCACCACCTCACCGGGCACTTCTAAGGCCGGCGGGTGGCTGTCTGCTCCATTCAGCGGACATCTGCACCAATGAACACAGCATTTGATTTATCAGAGAATGGACGGAAGCTGGCCCACGCCACCTCTTGTGTTTGTTCAAAGCCAACAGGAGAGTTAGGAAGCTGTTATGAATGCAAGATGTCATTAGTGGGGGTCAGACACAAAAGGTATAGCTGGAGCTCGGCAGGGAACAAGGAAAACACGCCGTTAAAACCAGGCATTTGGAAACAGAAGCGAGCCACAGCTATTTATTTAAAAAATATATAACGGGTTTTCAACAAGTTTCAAGTAAAAACACAACTCACAGATTTCGAATACAAGCAAGAAAAATCAACCAAAACGTTTTTTTCAATGACAGTAACGTCACCGCGAGGCAGCTTGTCGAGCAAATTACCTTCTCTTTCCTCTGTCCACTAATGATTTGTGGCCATTATGCTGGTCTGGCTCTTTGATTTCTCAGGCCTTTCCTGTACAGCATGATGAGCTTTGGGGTCATCCCAGGAGACAAAGCCTTCATGAGGCAGAACGTGGAGCGTTTGAAGCCCCCGGCCTCTCGGTACAGTGTTGCAACACGGGGGAGCTCCCATGCTGCTCATTGACTCACAGAGGTATTATTAGAGGCAGTGGACAGAAAAACAACACCTCTCGATTGTCTCTGGGACTTTCACGACAAGAACCGTGGCCGTGTTCATGACAAACGTCCGTTTCTTACAGAGACATCTGGATTACATGTAAAGTAAATGTTAACAATTGTCTTGTTCTAAAATGGAAATTCTGCAGATCCCTCTTACAGAGGACGTTGAAACACGTCTTTTTTTACTTATCTGAAATTCATCAGCTTGATGTCTACCCTGATGATTTCTTCAGTTCCTGATCTTTATGATTAACAAAGAGGAAATTGAGGAAAAGAAAACCAGCTCATGCTGATGAAGGAGAGCATCTGCTGATCAGCACCACCACTAAACCAACAGACCTCTGTTCTTCATGCCCCTGCTGTGATTAACCTTGTTTGACAAACAGCTCAGGTCAGGCTGGAGGGGCCTGTGTGTTAAGCTAAGACCTGCTAGAATAACAACACAAGATTACATAGCTGCTCAGGTGCGTTGTATGCCTCAAACTCAGGTCCGCCGGAGCAAATCTCCCATCAGATAAGTCAACACAATAACAGAGCTGCACAGAGCCTCACAAAAGGCTGCAGCAAACTGAAAAAGTCAGCAAATGACTAATCAACAATTTGAAATATATAGAATATTTCAACTGGCCTCACAATTAAAGGAAATCCTATTCAAGACACACGCTGTGTAAAAAACTAAAATCTACCAAACCAGGAGTTCACAAAGTTGTGCAGTTCTTATGTTACTTCACATATTGACCTCAGTATTTATGATGTTAACTGGACACAATGTTTGATAAATGGCATTTTGGATTTATTGAGGAAAGAATAGTACGATGAGCCTGTAAACGTAAGCTACTCATGAACTGACTAATGTCATTTTAGTTCATATGAGGACGAAATGAAATCAGTTTTTAAACACTGTGTGTTTGACCAGTGTCTATTTTCATGAATCCTGTAGCAGGTTGCAGTGTTAACCTTATAAAGTCACATTAGCTGGTTAACAAACCGACTGTGCTCGTTGTGCGTGATTAAGCTTCAAATCATATCGATGTGGACAAATGGTGGACATGTCAGTAACCGCCCTCTATAATTACTTAGTTTCTTTTTCATCATTACTGTATTATTCACCAGAGAAATGTAATCAACTCTGCAGGGGCAGTGGAGGCGTCCCTACGGAGTTGATAGAGTTCATAAGTGAAGTTTGTTTAACTGTTTCTTTCTTGCTCTTAAGAGCTCAGGTGAGAGAGGTGATCAGAAGGTGAAAGCCAACCCCATGTAAGGACATGATTCATGACAAAACAATGCATTTGTCCAGTTATCAAACCACTGAACTGGACTACAGAAACTGGACAGTAGAAAGTATTTGATTAAAAGTCCACATGTCCTTCCAGAGCTCATGTGCTCAGCCAGTGTCCGCTCCCTCGTTGTATATCGACCACAGGCTGATCCGATGGTCCTTGGATCCAGCAGCCAGCAGCCTTTGTCTGGGGTCCTGGTGGTCAGAGAAGGCCACACTTAGCACCATGTCAGTGTGGTATTGAAGCACTGCCAGTGGCCGCAGCTTCTTCCACCCGAATATCCGCACCCGATGGTCCCAGCCCGCTGAAGCCAGAAGTTTACCGTCCCCCCTGACACACAGCTGGGAAACCCCAGGGTTGACCAGGGTCACATCGTCCTGGAGCTATAAAACCACAAAGAGGAAGAGGATCTTAGCAGGTCTTTGCAGGTTAGAACCATGCATCAAATACGCATGCAGAAACACGCATTACAAACACTTTGCCAACACCGAGGATGCCGAGTAGCAGTTTCTTTGTGATAATTGTTCGTGAAACCGAAAACCAAATGAACATATTGTTCATGCAAATAAGGACACAAAAACAATAATTAGGTCAGTAAGTCGATTAATCACTGCCGTCTAGGAAACCGAGGCCAACACAAACACCGACAGGGAGAGTCTATCAGCTGATCTGATGACTGAGGTCCAAGTGTGAGGCTGGACGTCTTGTTGAACCTGGCTGGAGACTCCTGGGACTCAATCATCGGCCATAAAACATTACGGCACGAGGGCCGCGAGTAGATCTCTCTGCGGCCCGCTATTTGGTTTGGAGTGAGGGGGGGTCTATTCTGGAAGCGGGGCTTGAGTTACCTTTGTCACAGTTTGCAAGAAGAGAGAGAGAGAGAGAGAGAGAGAGAGAGAGAGAGAGAGAGAGAGAGAGAGCCTTCTCGCTGAAATGCTTGTTTGCAGATGCCGTGTTGCTTTAAGCGCCTCTGGTGAATTACATTCACACTGAAAGGTCTGGTCAGCGGGAGCAGAGACCCGATAAATACACTGTTGTAACGTCTGCCTGCTAAAGATTAGCCACAGCTCCCCCTCCCTGTCATTGACAGTGTCTTAGGGCTGTATCAATCTCTCTAAAGGGGCAACATTCTGACATATTATAATGAATGACGGCAAAGATCGCTATCTAAAGGGCCTGCTGAGGTGGGCATTCCTGGGGAGCGAACGTGCTCTTCCTGCAGACTGGGGATCTCTGCTGGACCTGTAGATGGGACACAAACATCTGGATATAGGAGCTGAAATCAAACTGGACAGCGTATAATTGACTTCATAAGCTGTGTCTAGGGAGAATAATGGCCTTGGATGGTGGAGAATTTATCTGCATGCTCCTGTTCCGGGCAGGAACCATCCACAAGCTGCATGTGGAAGATATAAGCCAGGTACTCACAGCCCAAATGGATAAAGTGGAATGCAAGGGGGAGAGAGAGAGCGAGAGAGAGGGCAGGGAGGAATGTCATTGATCAAAACAGAGCGAGAAAGTTCAGAACAGGCAGTGATGGGATTTTTTTTTGTTTTTTGTTTAGCAAACCATCATCGCTGGTACCACTAGTGTGAAAGTAAGTGTGGCTGGTTAGACCAAACAAGCCAGATACGCCGATACAAAGAAACCCGGAGGGTAAAAGATTGTTTGGCGCTCAAGAAGTTGGTATGCCCCTACCTCTCTCCATCTGGTCTGCATTAGAGGCCTGATAATGATGGGTTTAAGTGTCTGTTTTTGTTTGTTTTGCTTCCCATAGTTTGTGTCAGGAAAAGGCATTTGTTTCATTAAAGGGTCAATTGTAAGCCGTAAATGGCTAATGATGTAGTTATGGTCATTCAGCAGGGCTGGCTGGCTAATTGTTTTTACTTTCTGCAGTCTGAGAAAGTCAAAATGAAAATGTTGAGGAAAAACGTTTTTAAAAAAAATTAATGGCAGCTATGTTGGTTCTTAAGCTGCAAGTGGTCAGCACCTTACACATATTTCATATGATTAATTAATTAGTTGATCAACATATATTTACCAACAATTTTTGGAATTTATTTATTCGTTTCAAGTTATATATTTGATAAAAATTACAAATGTGCTGCTTCAGCTGCTTTGTATGGTTATAAATGATTGTAAATAGAATATATGTTGGATTGTTAGTTGGCGAAAAAATACATTTGAAACATCACCTTGAAAATTGCAATATGCATTTTCTTTTAGCAATCAATTACAAAAATGATCAACACATTAACAAATAATTAAAATCTATTTCGGCTGCTGCCTGAGAGTATTATTAGTTTTGGTCACACAATGTTCTGATTAACACTGCAGCACAAGAAACATGTTTTTTTTAGATATAGAATGACACTAGAGTCGGAACAATGAAACAGTCAATTGGTTGATTGACAGAAAATTACTTTAAAAACTGATTCAGAATTTGAGTTATTTTCTAAAGTAATAGCTTGACATTTTGGACACAGCCAAGCTACCTGATCCCCGTTTCCAGTCTTTGTGTTCAGCTACGCTCACTGTTCATATTCATCAATGAGACGTGAGCGCGGCAGAGACAACAACAAACTAACATACGTAACACTTGGCAAGGAAACAAAGAAGCGTTTTTCCTATTTTGTACTATTGGTGGGACAAAACAAGCAAACATCCCCTTGGGCTCTCGTAACACACGATGATTTTATAGACTAAATGACTGATCGACGAATTGAGATGAATGGAGAATGGAAATGACAACTCCTTGCAGACCATGAATATGTCATCCTTTAATGTTGGGATAACTCGTCTTTGTTCTTTAAAAGAAAGTCTAAATTGTGCTGTCATTTCAGTTCCATGTTCTCCGGCAGCGGTATTGTTGTTCTTGCTATCGGGCCACACCATTGCTGAATGAATACCAAGGAAAACGCTTCTGACTTAAGCGCTGCCAATAACCAGGTCTACATCTGCAATGAAATCCATCGGCTGTAAGCAGGGACTCAAGGCGTATTTTATTCGACACCCCATTTTTCTTCCCCTTCCTTCTTGACTTACTATCTCATCATAGACACAATCCATCTTGTTCTTCATCATTTCGTTTGAACACTCCTTCCTGGCCTGTGTTACAGCATGCAAGCTCACCAACACACACACACACACACACACACACAGCAGGCTTGCTGTCTTAACGCCAGCTTCCTCAGCTGTCAGGAGGCTATACCAGCTCTGCTCAGCAGCTGGGCCCACTAGACTCTTTGAGGCCCTACGACAGATCCAACACAAGCTCACACTTCGGCATTCTCTTTTTGTAGCATCTCACCGACAGAGGAGCCGTTCAAAAGGAGCGTTCACTTGGCAGGTCTCACTCAAGCCTTGCTCCACTTTTCTCTCCCCGTCTTCCCTCCTCCGTCTCGGCACGAATCTTGGCGTTCACGCTCATCTACTGAAACGTCCCGTCATCGCTCACTCACTCGAGCGTGGCGGCTGGGAGGCTTTTCGCAGGTATTTTCTGACACACCCTGTCCCTGAATCACACTCAGCAGCGGGGAGATTACAGCCTTTTGTCACCTTGCCTGTCAGAGCTTGGCGTTGGCTGACAGGAGAGGGATGTGTCAAACAGGCTAGCAGTCCCATTCAGAAAAAAGAGAAGAGGAGCGGGGGGGGGGGGGGGGTGGTAGGGGTTGCTGAAGAGAATCTTCACGACAGTAGCGGATACATACGTCAGTTCTACACCAGACTGAGGTTGGACCTGAAAGTAAGGTCGTATCAGGATTGGCTGACTGCTGGGGGGATATCTTACATTGTGGTGAAGACGAGGGGCAGGAGTCCCACCTGTAGAGAACTGTCATCAGTCTCAGAAACAGCTTGCTGTCACCATGCTTGATTTACACCTCTAACCTTCCTTTTGTCGAGACCTGCTTTCTCTTCCTCCAGTCCGCAACCTCTGTCGTTTTTTTCTTTCTCCTGGAGGAACACGCCACTGCACTTGTCAATACATTTGAGTGACCGCCTAAATATATGTCCATCTGGCTTAACAGCTTGTAAACCCCGAACACCCACGCCCTCAGAATCTCAGCCTGACACGTTCCCAAAAAAGTTTCGCTGGAAGGAAAAAGAGGAAAAAAAGGCCGAAGATGATGCCTTACTACGATGAAAAGATACAAGGCTGGCCAGGTCAAACGGGAGATAAAGGCCTCTGGGAGCCATGTGTAATACATTAACCTCCATTCCTAAGGCTGTCTGTCTTTATCTGGGCTTGATAAGCTCACTTCACAGCCCCTCAGCTTCACTAAATCATAACGGCGCTGCGTTGTGTCACATTCAGCTGCTCCTCCTTTTCACAAGAAAAGCATCGATCTTCCTTGCCAGCCAGTTCCACGACATTCAACGGTATCGCAGAGGTAATTTGTGGGAAGTGGGATGCTGTGGCACTTATAGCCTCCTCTGCCTTTATTGCAGCCTCCCACTGTGAACTACTGTTCCCTTTACTGCAGATGTGTTTTTTGTTTGGTTAAGGGGCCTCCGAGGTTTTGATATTTTTATTACCTCTCACGGGTCGTCCGTCAGGACCCAGGGCCCGGGTCCGCCACCCGGCAGGTCCTGCCGTCTCCATACTGCTGCCACACAAAAATACTTTTGTGGGAAGAACTGAGGATAGCTGTCTGGACGTCACACTGAGCTGCACTTCAGGATAATTTAAAAGCCCCTGTTGGATCTTTTCCCTCTTCTTGTGCTTTTTTCCTGTTATCCTCATCCTGGATTACATGCTGAATCAATATTTTGTTGCTTCAGGAAAATAAACCAAATAACTACTCTCCTCCTGTTTTGGTATATTGAATCAAATCCTTTGTAGTGTTTTTCGAGACGCATATTTACGGTGAAAAAATAAAATGGGGCTTTGCAAATATTTCTAATTCAAGCATTCATTTGTAAAAAGCCTTGGAAAGAACAACACCCCTTCACTGTGCAGGAGTGTACGATGTGTGCACGATGTGTGCCTCAGGTTCCCCCTCTGCTCTGATTCATGGGGGTTGGCTGCAAAATGTGAGCGTTCCCTTTAGCTCATGAAATCAAGAGAAAACACAGCTTCAAATGAGGCGTTCAAGTCTCTGAAGCGCTGGCTGTTATGTAAAATGAATTCGGGTACAGAGCTGATGTGTCTCTTCTGGTGTGGCAGAAGATGCTCTGGCATGGGCTCTACTGTAAAGTTTACCGATGTGTGTGAGAATTTTTTTTTGCGTGATACGTTTGTCATCCAGAACTATTTATATCCACGCCTGATGTGTGATTGTGTCAGTGTGTATGTTTGTGGGTGGTTTGAGTTTGGAGTGACAGCCCTAGCCCGGCCCTTGGCCCCTGGCCCTGCCAACGCTGTGTAACCGGCAGCTGATTTATGGCCCCCGGAGCCCTACTGAGCCTCTTCCTCTTTGGCCCCTGATGTTTTCCAAGAGAGCCTATAGAGAAAGGCAACTCTTCTCTCGTCCCATCTCCATCATTACCTTTCTATTATATTTCCTGGTATTTAGCAGATGCTCTTGTGCAACAATTAGTTAGCAGGTAGCAGTTCAGGACCTTAACCAGGGACACTTCAGGAGGCCGAATGGACATTATAATGGTTACCCAACCAGGACACTGACACTTGGACCCCAGAAGGTAATTCTGCAGTTCTCAAGGCATACCCAAACATCGTAAAAATTTAAAATCGTTTTTTTTTTTTGTTGATAAAAAAGTATTCTGATACAATTAAAAAAAGCAAGTAAGCTATAGAAGTAGTAAGCAACAGTTAACTTAATGTAATGGATAAACTGGTTAGGTAAATGGATTTTATACATGGTTGAAATAGTTTGCTAAAAGTAATGGATGAATGGTTCAATGTGGAGCTTTGGCCGCTGCACGGTTGTAGTACGAATGCAAACTTGAACAAGTGGACAATATTTAAAATTGTATGCAAAATCTATTGTAAGGATATCCACTGAATAATGGGCCTCCATAGGAGTGCTCATCCAACCTTACTGTGTATTGACAACTGTCATCGTTTATATTGTTTAATACCAGTCTAAAATCCTGAGGGGTGGTGTGGATGAAGAGGTAGAGTAGTTCATATGACAGGGCTGTGGGGGTTCATCAGACATACGTTTGGGAAACACTAGACTAGAAAACACTACTGTTCTCTCTTAGCCTGTCCTCTGCTGACCTGCAGGTTGTTCTGTCTGTCCAGCATCCAGGAGGAGAGTTTGTCCTCAGAGGAGCCAGATACGCCCCTCAGACACTTGATGTCAAAGGTCAGGCACATGATGGGCTCAGGATGGGCTTTGGCTTGGCTCAGCATGGACCTCTGGGTTATGTCCCACAGCAGCAGGGAGCCGTCCTCGTATCCAGCCACCAGGAGTGGTCCCTGACCCGAGTCTGGCTGGAAGTGAGGGAGGATGATAAAGAAAGAGGAGAGACGGTGAGATGGGACGTGAGAACACGAAGAGTAATGTGAGGTAAGATGTCAGATGACATCTCTGGAGTAAAGAAAACCACAGAAACCGCCGTGTAGTGCTGGAAGCTGAGCGGAGCAGAGGTTATCGTTTTGGAAGCTCCTGTTGACACTCGGAAAGACGCTGTGGGCTCCATTCGTCAGGCTGCTGCTCTCTCTTTCCAACACTCCATTACACCACTCCTCACTTTGCTCCTCATCTGTATTTCTGAGCCGAAGGACTCTCTGCCAGCACTGACACATATACTGCAGTAACAGACTGCAAAACCTTCTTAAAACTTGACTTATTTAAATCATTTAAAACCCAAATGTATTAGCCATTAGTGTGGTGTTTTAATTTGACATTTATTATAAAATCACTATAATAAAATATGGCTAATACATTATATTTTACACACACACACACACACACACTGTGCATTGTTTTGGGTATATTTTATCTATACCTATTTTTTTCATCTGTATTTTGGACTTAGTATACTTTAAACTTTCTTTATACATACCATTATAATGATTTATATACACCAAATTTGAACAGAGATTATTTTTGATTGTTTATTTTAATATGTAAAAATTAAAAAAATGTAATACTTACTAACGACTATTTTAATTATTGATTATTAAAGAAATATTTTTTTCAATTATCAAAAAATTTCAGATTGCTTCTTGTGTCCCAAAAAAAATCAATTTACAATGAAAGAAAACAAAGAAGCACTGAAGAAGCTGGAACCAGAGAATGTTTAGCTTGATATTACAACAACGATCTGTTCATATGAACTCATTTTCTGCTGATCGACTGATTGATTAATAAACTAAATAACTAACTAGTTTCAACTCAAAACACATTATACTTGCTCACATACTAAAACAAACACATGTACAAAAAACACACAACAGTCGTGCTTCATCCCCATGTCAACCCAGGACATTTCAGATCCAGCTGCAATGTTTACAACTGGTGAAATCATCAGAGTAAATCTTTCAAATCACATGAAATAAAACCAGGTGCACAAATGTAAAACCTAAACCCGATTACCTCTGTTAAATATAAAGAGAGCAACCTTCCCCTTACACAAAATGTATACAGAAAGTTGTATGTATATATCAAGAGAAGAGTAAAGAGTATACAATTCAAAAACAATGAAGAAGCTGTGCCTTCAAACTGTTGGAAGCCACAGATTGTAAATCACCTCTGTGAAGGAGAACATAAAGGTTAACTGACACAAACTGGGGCTTCATATATCTTTGCATTGCTGCAGGGAAGAAAGGAAGGAGTGAAGGCGAGAGAAGAGAGGAGGAATGGATAAATAGATGGCGAGAGGAACAACTGGTGAGCTCAAACCTCTGTCCCGTTTTACCGAATTCCCAAAATTCTTCTGTGCACATACAGTATATATGGAGACGGTAGTGGACGTACCAAGCATCCATGTATGGCTGGAGTGTTATCCAAACAACAATTCAACTTTTCCCAGCTTAAAGACCGTGGCCTGTAGAGCGACGGAATACATTTCAGAAGACTTATGAATGCACAGCGCAGACATATACTTTGTCCTGACTCGTGCCTTTGCTTTAAAATACCATCAGGGCCCCCAGCAAAAGCACTGTGCCCTGCAGAAGTGAGGAGGGAAAGAAATGTTTTCCATATGTGCGAGGGGGGCTATGTCTGCCATCTTTTCATCCATCTTCAAGTCCTCTTCTCACTTAACGCTCTATATTTCTCTTCTTTCAGCTTTAAACAAATTATAGACAGAGTCGTGTATTCCTTCCAAACACATCAGCGAGGACGAACACGAAGGGATTATGAAAACAAATAAAAACAAGTGAAAATCAGTGGCCGCTGCTTGCCGGCAGGGCCCGGGCTAAGCGTTCCAGGCTTGGGGCCCACCGTTTCACTTAAGCGTAGGACCGCCTTGATTGATGATGTCATGGGTCGGAGGTCGGGGAACCCTGGGTAGACACCTAATTCATTATATCCTCCAAAGGCCTTTTCTACAAGAGGGCTCTCTGCTGGAGTGGGGCTGGGGCTCCGGGAGGAGATTCATCACCATAGAACAGCTAGAAAGACAGATGGATGGAAGCCGGCTGAAGAGGCAGAAGAGAAATGACACCGGGTCGTTTCTAGATCGGCAACTAGTTGGGCTCCAACTTGTTAATAGTCATGTTGTCCTACACTGAAAAAAAAAAAAAGTAACATTTACTTGAAAAAAAGCTAGGTAACAATTTGCACGCAGAAATTGTGAGTAATTTTTACTCAGGAATTCTCAAGTTAAGTTTACTTACTAGTAAGAATTGTTTTTTATCCAAAATATGCAAGTAACTTTTACTTGCACATTTCTCCCTTAGACATAAAATGTACTTAGCCTTTTATAGTAATCTTTACTCAGGCTACCTTTGGATCTAATTACAAAACCCCAGTGGAAATCAATTAGGTGTATATTTAACTAGCTTTCTTTACTTTTTCTGTTGAGAAATATTAAGTAATATTTACACAATATATCTTTTATCTACTACTTCTCTACACAACTATTCAAATGTGACTGTTGCATTTTCTAAACTGGGCTGCTGTTATTTAATAAAATTGTCTTAACATAAGGCTTCTACAAAACATGAAACATCTTCTTTTAAACTGCAGCAGCTTTACTTGTGAACTGTGAAAGAGGTCACTGCTGACCGACACACACCAACACCAACATATATAATCTGGTTGGCATTGCCAGACAAAACATTTCTAAATCAGTGCTGCCAATAACAAATTTAAGGACACAAACGCTTAGTCATTTAACAAACACTTTTAATTTGAAACGATAGGTATTGCTTGACTACACTTAGATACACATAGATGAAGCCCATGAGCAGAAGGCAAGCCTTTCAAATGTACTAATGTTCATTTTTACGTCTTCGAGTCTGATGCGTTCTCAAAAAAGGACAATAGTGGGGGAAACCAGAAAGTTGGTGGTGCAATTGTCCAATTTCGACAAAAAGGTTCGCTCCAGATGAACTGTGGTTATTCTTCTGAACTCCTCATTGATCTGAAACAAAGGACAATAAAAAACAACATGATCAAGATGAGGTACCTTGCTAAAACAATTAATGCAGTAGTCCTGCCAGAATAATGTACTATTGAGCAGCAACACAAACTACGACTTCAAATGTATATGTCAAGTTAAACTATAACAGTACTAACTTAGTTGATTTTACCTTGCGTCAACTGTTGATGTCAACTTGCTGAGAGTGAACGTCCTTTAATATTCTGTGAAATATATTGAGAAATTCTGTTAAAACATGAACACACAACATTAAATCTGAATTTGGCTTAAATCTTCATATCGATAGCATGTTTTATCCCCACATAAACAAGTCACCATGACGTTAATACTGAGCTACACAGCAGGCCTGGTCATGTTGATATGTGGCACTAACTCAACACAGTACTGGAACCGTGTTTCATGCCCACAGCCTTCATCATCAAGGACACCGCATTGGATAGCGACATAAGAGACAAGTTTAAAACTGATGACAGAAATATAAGTTCCTGTAAAAATATGTCAGAATATGATAGTGACAAAATAATGTTAAGTGTATTAGACTCGCTCTGAAGTCACTAATTCCACCACGTATGGGATATATTTTAGCACATGACCAGAGTGTGCTTGTTACTGCTCAGCTATGATTCCCTGTCTTGTCACATTTCCCTCATTCGACCTCGGCTGGACTTGAGGATGTCCGAGAAAGCGCGCTGTGTGCGTGACTCAGCACAGCAAAGCACCTGTGTGGCAGAAGTGGGCTTCACAAAACCGAAGTAATTCCCCCTCCCCCTCGTCGACGGGCCGCAGCCGGTCGAGCACCGTGTCCCCAGGCCAACAACTTTTCAAGGGAGAACCCTGTAAAATCGCGACCAAAACCACTAAAAACATGTCCACAAAATGTAGCGCAGTGAGCCATGTCTGTAATGCTGTCCCAAGTTAGCTAGCATGATAGCCTAACCAGCTAGCACGCTAAACTGACCAGTTCGCTCGTCTTCAGTGTTCACAACTCAAACACAGACTTGACCGAAGGCTCAACAGCAACGTAGAGTAGTAACTAGAAAAAGCATTTCCTGCTGAAAATGCGTTGGAATGCTGAAAACTGAAATTAATCGCAAAAACATTGTTGAAAATAGATATCCAATTCAAAAACAAATTGCAAAAAGCTGAATAATTCAAAAAGTTTAAAGGTTGGAAATATGAAAAGTCATAGCACCCCTCTGGTGAAAGAGCTGAACATTTTAAACATTTAACCTACCCCAATGGCTCCCATCCATGAAGTTCCTCTCCTCAGGTGAACCGCTGCCGTCCTTGTTTCTGCTGTTCCATTGTTTCGCTGAAGAAAAAAGCGCTAAATCTCCTCTGACGTCACTCCCTGAGTACGCGCTGTATGTTGCCAGGTTTCACTTGTATTACCCAAGTACAATTTACTTTGTTGTGTCAGGTAGTGCATTCAATACAGTAGTTTAGTAGATATTACTTAGTGTGAATGATTACAATGTACTTGTAAAAATGAGGATACATAATTACAAACACACACCAAGTAAAACATTAAATAAAAGGTGATATTTTAAAGTAAAAGCACTGGAATGATAATTTCTTGTAAAATTTACAAAAATAATCGAGGTAATAATTACAGGGCCAAAAAGTCTTTTTTTTCAGTGTATGTAATTTTCCGTATTCATGAAAATTATATATTGTATTACTGTATTAATGTTTGTCTAGTCTGGTGGTCACTCAAGCAGTTGGTTCCGACCCCTTTGGTCCATTTAGATCATCAACATGTCCTCAAGAAGAGTCACGATAAATGTAAATTTGTGTTTTGATTTAATCCTCCCGTCACAAATGTTTTGCACGTCAACTTTTTTTTTTTTTTTTTGTAAGTACCGGTACTCTAATATGTGTTGGAACAAA
Organism: Melanostigma gelatinosum; assembly: GCF_949748355.1. Lineage (NCBI taxonomy): Eukaryota > Metazoa > Chordata > Actinopteri > Perciformes > Zoarcidae > Melanostigma > Melanostigma gelatinosum. Next base: position 8,367,177 of record NC_136639.1, read on the forward strand.
TAACAAAAACATTAACAGGCATCCACGAATACATCCTGCTCAAATCCTCGTCTCAAGGCTAGCTTGCTAACTGCCATGTGTTGCATTATACATTACTGGATATGTGAATATTTATCATATTGTATCTATTCAATTTTAAAGGATGTGTCATTTAATTTGATATTCCATTTCTAGGATGGATGTGTAACATCTGGCCAGGAAAACAGGATATCCTGAATGTATTGTATATTCCACAAACACTTGTATGTAATTTCCTTATTATGAACAACCCAGAGGACAACAGCCTGTTTTGCTGATGTGGCCGCCACAGGCCTGAGGCCGGCACTGCTTCAACATAAGGAACCAATCGTTTCCTCTGGTTTCAGACCCGGTCCACCATGATGTCATAGCAACTAGGCAGCGAGGTGATGAGCTGAGAGTGATGGATATCTGTATAGGAACATTTCCTTTTCCCCGCCAGCCTCTGTTCACATTAAAAGCCTTGCACATCATACATCAATACTTTCCCCCTGGCCAGAGCCCCGCACACGGCAGTCCCACATGTGGAGGTACTTTCTACCGCCACGTAAGTGCTTCAGCACTTCCCAGCCAATCAGATTCAGAGAAAATAGACAGTAAGCTCTGTCACCTTTTAGACAGCACATGAACTAAGGGCTGGGTGGGATTTTGCAAAAGGGAAGGTGATCTGAGGAGAAAACGCAGTTTAACACTGCATTTAATCTTTTTCCATAAACTCCAGCAGAGAGGGCTTAAAGGCCGACAATAAATCTGTTGGTGAGTTCATCTCGGAAATAATGGAGGATAATCACTTCTCGCCTCAACGGTGGGAAGAAAAGAGGGAGAGATGGTGAGAGGAAAGATAGAGAGGAGATAATTGCCAGTGGCTTCATCCTGGTGTGTGTGTGATGGAGAGAGACAGGGTGGAGAGAGAGGATGACGGTTTCAGCTGTTGCCTCCTGCTGTGTGAGGTTCAGGAAACAGCGGGTAGCGTATGAGCATTTGAAGTGAAAGACAAGTGAGCATTTTTCTTATGACTGGCAGACAAAATGTGTGGGTAGTTTCAAGACTCTGTGTGTGTGTGTGTGTGTGTGTGTGTGCGTGTGTGTGTGTGTGAGAGAAAGCAGTTTTACACGCACTCACAAACGCACACACAGAGTGGGTTTTCAGTCACTTCCCACTGCTTGGACCCCTTGAGTCGCTCAGTCAGTGTAGCTGATGAACATGCCTCAGCCTTGAAAGGAATCAGACCGGGATGATTTAGAATCACCTAAGCCCTTCGGCTTTGAAGTCAGACAGCTGCCTGCGCTGTATTACAATGATATTATATAATTTATCATGATATAATTGATCATTACGTTTCCTGGCACTCAACGCTGAACCAGCATTAGTTCATAAATCAGATGATGAAAGGTGGGTGTAACAGTGGAATCAAAGGGGAAAAGAAAAACAATGTCAGCATGCATTGTGAGACTAACTTGTCCAGTTGTCTCTATAATAATTTCCCAAACACAATGTCAGCTTCGTGGCTTTTATAGATAACATACTAAAATACATTATCTCTGATTTGTATTACAGGAATACTGAATGTGCACGGGCCAGCAACTCGACTCACCCTGGCTTCAAAATGATAAGCTGTGTTTTGATTTATGTTGCCTGTAAACTGTACAGCCCATAAAATGTACTAAAAACATCTTGCATAAATCTAAAAACCCACCCCGTCCCCCAAAGCCCCAAACTCAAAGAGTTAATAATTAGCCATGAAAATAATTACAGGGTCTCCTGAATGGCTGGAAAATTTAACTTTTTCGACAGCATTTACAAAACAGAAAGCAACTTCTTTTTTTTTTGTTGCTCGGATCAGATTGGATGTGCAGCTGCAGGCTGATATATGGCTGTGAACCCCACAGCCCTTCCAAACGCTCTAATTACAGTGTTGGGACTCAGTGCCAGCTGAGAAGAAACGCTTGGGAAAAATGGCCCATGACAGTTGTTGGGCTGTAAATTATGGGCCACGTCTCTCATGTGCCTTTTTGTTGACTTTTTTTTGACTTGTTATTGTGTCTCGTCATGGGCTGATGGCCAACCAGAAAAAAAGCAGGTATGTAGAGAAAAGGTACCTTTCCTTTCCTCCTTGTTTTAAATGTAAGAGAATGGCCACCAAGCGCAACTAGTTGAACATGAGATGTAGTAGTCGCGGGACAGTGCTACTTTTTTGCCGTTAAGTTAAAAACACTGCAAGAACTTTTGATGAAAATATATTTGACTGCCTGGTGCTTACCTGCCACAATTTGATACACATGACCATCCCCAGCTTAGCGTCTGGTACCAGGGTGCAGACTGGGGTCTTGCTGGGTAGTTCAATGATCTTGATCTGAAGGAAACACAAGATGATTACAACTTAAGACACACTCGAGATAGCTGACCTGTTCACATCCCCATTCTACATTCATTCATTCTGCTAGCTCTGTAAGGCTGTACAGTACTTAGACACAGCAGTGCTTTGAGCTAAATGCATGCTAACAATGACAATGCTAACATGCTGATGATTAACAGGCATAATGTTTACCAATGTTGTTATCTTAGTTTAGCATGTTAGCATGCTAACATTAGAGAAGAGCCCCATCAATTTTACACATCAAAGAAAAAATTCAAAGCATATTTATTGCCTCCATACGGCTCTTAACATGGTGACAGCTGAGCTGAGCCAGCTAACGGTGCTACAATCGCTAACAGTGCAAACAACGGCAACAGAGCTAACAGAGCTAACAGTGCAAACAATGGCAACAGAGCTAACAGAGCTAACAGTGCAAACAATGGCAACAGAGCTAACAGTGTTAACCTGGAGGGGAAGTGGCGACATTAATGTTCGTTCTGAATGTTGTACAGAGAACCTTTAAAGTATTTTGTGACTCCAGAGAGAGCTGTGTGAAGTCTGATAAATTGCTTCAAATGACATCACTTGAGGCAACACTTGAGGTTAGTGCAGAAGACTACAAGTTTGAAAATTAGCGGTGTGGCGTTTGGAAAAAGTGAGCTTACCAGACCTCTGTAGTCCAACAACATGCTATTCTGTTTGGCACAGCTTTAATTTGGGTAACTTGTATCATGCTAATACTCTCCGGTGGTTTCGTTTTAAGGCTAAAACAAACTGATCAGTTATTGGAGTTTATCCAATATATCTAAATGTGTTTTTGTTTTCATTTATGTTTTCATTATTTTAGTTCTGTTTCTATTGTTGAGACCCTGTTACATTTACACACACAAATTGCCAGTGTGTGTATGTATGTGTGTGTGTGTGTATGTGTGTGTGTGTATGTATGTGTATATATATATATCTTGTGTGTGTAAATGTAACAGGGTCTCAATAATAGAAACATTAGAACTAAAATAATAATATATATATATATATATATATATATATATATATATATATATATATATATATCTCTACAAGCTGTCTGCCAAGTCATGATTTGTTTGTCTTCTGAATTCAAATGAAGCAGCAATCTGCATCTGTCATTGTGCTTCAGGACTTCCGCAGATCAGAGTGCCTCCAACCAGCAGTACAGTACCATCCATCAGAGCAGAGCGGCCGCCCCACTGTCTATAATAAATCCTGCTAAAGCCCGACCCCGTGACATGAATGGTGTTTTCCTGCACACATTGGCACTGATTCTGATAAAATACACAGCCTAATGAAGCTAATGATAAAGTGTGTGCCTTTGTATGCGTGTACCACACATCAGTACCAAAACTCATTCCTTCGGGCTTCTTCCGCGCTGATGATCCGCATATTCATCCTCATTAGGCCTCAGATTAAACAGCCCTTTAAGGGAGCCATCTGTATTTTAGCGCTAGGTCACATCTGTCCTGCGTGTTTACCTTTGCGTGCCTGACAAAGAGGGCCTTTAAGGACTTCTCTGTGCCTCAGGTGCTCACTGTTCTTGTGTGGCATCCCAGTGCCCACAAATAAAACACCCACACTATAAATTAATGTTTCTGCCGCCAGGAATCTCGCTGCCAGGAATCTCACTGTGAGCAGTAAACAGTAAAACCACCTGAAATAGGAAGTTCTTATTGACCTACCTGCATTTTGCACATGGCACTAAATCACACCATTGTGCATGATTTGTGGCAAGTGCATATGTATTGTTTCTTGAGGGAATTCATTTATGTGGGTGTTTTATTTGCGGGTACATGATAAGCATCTGTCGTGGTCAGTTATGTCTGTGGAATGGGGTGGGGAGACCAAATGACAAAATAGGCTGCGGCCTGTTTTAGTCTAACTTGTATGGGTGTGTGTGTTTCTGTCTGTCTGTGTCTGTTGGGACAATAGCATTATTGAGGTGCTGGGAGTCACAGGCGCCCTGATGCCTGGCCTGCTGGACTGGGGTTAGCAGAGGCACGTTTGGCTGGATCAGGTGACTGCTCTGTCCCTTTCAAGTATGGCTCCTCCACAGCAGAGCAAGTAACATGAATCTAGAGGCAATAAAAAATGGCTGAATCGCTGGCTGACCTCTCCCCATCCTGCCTCAATCCACACAAAATTCCCTTTTTAATCCACCAGTTGAAGATTAAAAACAGCCACTATGGAGAGGTGTTTTAGACAAACAGATTCACTAAATGGCATGTTAATAGCCACAGCCAAAATTAACTGACATTAAGCTGGAGGCTGGTATTAAGTTCCTATTCTTGCTACGTGTCTGCTGACTCATGACATAAATGCCGGTTTGTGAATGGTGCTGTTGTGATTGCCGTCTGCAAGTCCTGGCTGCAAACGGCATGCTCACATCACGTTGACTCTCGACACCTTCATTGAAGATCGGCTAAAAGTATTACGTCGGCCACCTGATTGAATGAAAGCCATTTCATATGTATAGATCAGAACACTTGCAAATGATCACAGTGTGGTAATAGGAAAAGATGACAGGGCTTTGATGTGACAAACTATTGCCTTTTTTCCACGAACCTACTAAACGGTACTATAAGCCACAAATATGTGTGAACACTTAAAGTCAACTCAGCAAACTGGCAAGAGCAAGTCTGCTCAGGTTCACACAGGTTGGCATTTTTGATTCTCATCAGTCTGTAACCAATTAACCATCCCACCTCACACCTAAATTCAAGGATGTTTCCGCTGAATATAGGACAACATGTGCCATTGGAAACTTTGATCTGGAAATCCCAGAAATCCCTCCTTAAATATTTAGAGACAAACAAACCTTAAAAGCATGAAAAGTAATTTATCAATGGTATTATGTAGAATGTATCCATTTCTAACCGTCTGTCCTTAGTCTGAATCAAAAACTAAAACAGTACACATGATAAAAATGTAACAAATAAGCATGACTATGTATTGTATTTATATTATCATAAGCCATTAATCTATACATTGCAGAGCAAAATCCACAGGAAATACTAAAATCCCGGGTTTTTTTGCACTTATTCTTTTTTTGCACTTATTCTTTTCGAGGTTGCAGGGGACTAGAGCACATCCCAGCATGCACTGGGAGAGAAGGAGGGTATAAAATGGATTAGTTATGAATTTGTAAACGGGATAAAACACACAGACACATTCACAGTAGCATCCAAACCTAAAGACTATTTGGAGTTATTACTATTATTATTACTATTACTATTCCTGATGTCTGACCTCTTCTGTCTGTTGTCCAGCGAAGGCCAGCAGGCGCGTCCCAGGGCTCATCTCCAGCACGGAGCACTGGCAGAACCCAACACTGCCGGTCCACACAGAGTCCATCACCTCACTACGACCTTCGCTCAGATCCCACAGACAGACCTGCATGTCCCGTCCCTGGCTGCTCCACCAATGGAAAGAACGAAAACAGACAAAAGCTGCAGTTCTTTGCATGTTTCAAAACATGTTTCATCTCAACAAATGTGTTTCAAAGCTTAGTTGAAAAGAAAACCATCAAATCTGAAGTCAACATCATCGAAAGAATAAATAATATCTTAAATGTCCAAATGCTCCGACAGAAACAGTGAGGGAAGGACGAGTAAGACATCTCAACGGTCCTCACCTGATGAGGGCATCTGTCTCCTGCAGTGTGCTGACCCAGATCACCGAGCTACCAGAATGACCTTCTACAATCTTCTCAGCTCTCCTGGTGTTCAGGTTCCACATATGGATGGCACCCTTCCCTGACCTGGAAAGCCAAACAGAATGCTGAGTAGTAGGTTGTTTGTATGACACAAAATATGACTCATCATTGATCTGCTCTCACCTACAACTCAACAGAAAATACCAAAATCGGCAACATTTGCTCTTTGCTTATAATATTTAAAATGTTGGTGCGTGGAGCTTTAATAGCTGCTCTTGAACCTCCAAAATCTGTGCCTGTTTTAATATTTTAAGTGAATCGTGATTAGCTGGCTTGGTATCTACTTCTATACTTTAGATAAACAAACAATCTTCACTGTTTGAGGAAGGTGAAGAGACAGAATATATAATGTTGAGATAAATGACTCACCCAGAAAACAGGAGGGGAGTGTCCCCTCCGTGGCAGCTAAAATGGAGGGTGTTGAGGGGCCCGCCAGCCCCCCTCAGGGTGTAGATGGGGGACGGAGCAGGATGAAACATCCCTGGGTCATGCAATCAATGTATGGCTGCAAGGAGGCCGTGAACCTGTGTCAGGACACCCACCGAAACAGACAACAAGAAAATTGAGCTGAGAGATGAGTTTTCTGTGAAAAATGCACTTTTGAGTTCCCGACAGTTTGTCTCCAACGACACTGTTCAACGGTTACCATGAAAATTAAAAGTAGGCCTAAAATCGACATGCATCAGAAAAGTAGTAATCTCATTTTGTTTTTGCACAATCACTGAGCAAAGATCGTCGGAGAGCAGCTCCATTTTGCCTTGAAGCCGTTCTCTCTCACAGAGCAGACAGTTGTGTTTAATGCACCGTCTGCATTTGCTCTATTGTTAGTAGCTACAATCCCTGTGGCTCTCTCTCTCTCTCTCGCTCTCTCCGTCTTCCTCCTTCTAGACTACCTGATAACGCCTCTCTTACTCAATACGTCATGAATCACAACTCCTGACAGCTTAATTACAGTAAACAGATGGAGATTCATGCTCCTCACTCCTCCTGTGATCAACGGCCGCTGTCTGGCTGGGCTGCTGAGGAAACCCAACCGACCGCAGGTATGCTGCAAGGAAATGATGAGTCAACATTAAATTGCAGTACATTCACATGTGAGTGACTCTTAGTGATTGACTTTCGATATCTAATATCCATCTATCCATCTAAATTCAGCTTATAGTGTTGAGAATGACAGGTGTCTTTAACCTGTCTATGCCAGGCAGCATCGTCAGTTTATTTTAATGAGACAATGTTTATTCCAAGATGACGTGCACCACTTTCTCAGTGTTACGGGAAACAATGACTTGACAATGCCTTTTTAAAACGAGCACCCAGTTAAATACAAATGAACAATTAACCTACCAGTTAACCTACCATATATATATTTGAATTAATCTGTACAAAAAAACAACTAGCAGACTCCAGGAAGTCTCTGCTCTACGCCAAGAAACAGCCCTGTTTTCAGTGTTTATGCTAAGCTAACTGCCTGCTGACTAAAGCTTCGTATTGAACAGACAAGCAGATCCCCCAAAAAGTATTACAGCACAATATGGGTAACTTCATGTTTTAGGCCTTCTGAGTTAATGAGCGCACGCACACGCACACGCACATACACACACACACATACTCCACTTTTACTTATCATAACCCTTGCTCCCTGCAATCAGTAGATGCTGAAACTGGAGCCTGAGGCATTCAGGAGCAACTCAGTTCAGGAGGTTAGTGGTTAAATTGTCCATGTGAATCTGTGAAGCGGAGAGACAGAGACCCCGGACCAGCCTGCCTAATTAAGGCCATAACGCTGCAGTCTGATGGACTCAAAAGAACACAGTCTTACCATCAGCTCATCAGTTTACCATTATAGGGAGACACACTGCATGCTTGCATTGGAGCTTTTTGTTCCATGCTAACTATGGAAAAGGTCGCACTAACGTCCATCCAAATATGTAAAATGATCAAGAAACAGACATTTGGATTATATATTTGGAGTATTTCAAAGCACGTGGCTGTTTGTACAAGATATTGACCATTAGGTGTCACTCATGTCTCTGAACTAAATCAGCAGGAAACCCATCAGCTGACAACTGTCCAAACTTTTAATTGTGCGGTATGAACAAAATGGCAAAAAACGTCAAGTGTTTTTTGTGAGGGTCTCTCAGTTAAGCTGCGAATGGATGGGTAACACTGCATTCCTGAGCCAGAGTCCTGTGACTGTGAGAGTGTGTGACAAGGTGAGGCTCACTCTGGTAACAGGTGGATTAAGCGTCCCTTGTCCTCTTGCAGCAGGCCTGCATGAAGCTATGAGTCACAGACCCAGCAGCCTGAAACTGTCTGGTTTCATTGTCCCAAGACCAGTGGCTGGAGGACTTTCCAATGGCAATCACAGCTCACTGTCAATCACAGACAACAGTTGGGGGCTATGTATAACCAAACTAGTATCTAAAAGAGGAGTAAAATGGCCACTTTCCCCTGCCACTACTTCCTCGGTTGGATTGTTCCTTCTGTTTTCCAGGCGTCAGCATTTCCAGTGAATCTGAGTTGCCCACAACAATGGGTCTGTTGTGGTGGCTGCAAGTCAGTCACCCACAAACCCAAATACAAACATGCAGGCAGCACAGGAAGGGGGAGACAGATACCGTAGACAAACAAGAAGGTGCCAGGATGTCACTCTAATCTATCTGCGAGGACCCTTAAATTGTTCCTCGCTAACAGAGAGAGGCAGTCGAGCAAACAGTCAAGCCGGTCACTTGTCAAGCTTAAATGGCGCCGCTAGTGAATGCAAGGATACTTGCTGGAGAAGCGGCAGTAAGTAGCTGGAGCCGATGTGATCCTCAAGGACGAGGAACTTGTTCTATTTAGGTCTCCAAAATGCTTTAATGAACCTAAAGAGCTTTCATATAGTGATTGAGCAATAGATAACAAATACCCAATAGGTCAATGAACTGTCTTATTAAACATGTCCACAGGAAAATCTCAGGAACTAGCTAGGCCTAATTAAACCTGTGTGTCTTGGACAGGGCGTAATAAAGCAGCCTGACTGATTACTATACCTGAGCTGGATATGGGAGCCAGTGGGAAGAGGCAGGAGAGGAGGATTGAGGCTCCTGCTGGCCCTGTAACAGATAAGACAGCTCCGGGGTAATCTGACTCTAAGTCCATGGATAAAGGCAGTTTGTCTCTTCTTGGGCCGTCTGTCCACACCTACTGGGTAATTAGGCCTAATTATGAGAGAAAGGTCCGCTTCCCCTTCATGTTATTAAATAAGAGCCAGCTTCGTATGCCAAGGATCTCTCAACACCAGCAAGGGGCTGGCGACCTTCAGATCAAACGCAGCCACTATCTATGCCCCCCCCTCCCTGTCCATCCCGACTGCAGCACCCGTTCCCCTCCTCGACATTGCTGGACATATGAGGGCTTGGGGAGGGAAGGGTGGGAGAGGGTATTCGTTATGATATGGGGCATCAAAGTTTTTTTTTTTTGACGAGAGGTGAGGAGTCCTGTCCACATTCCTCGCTTGGCTCTTTAGTGCTGGTATCATGTGATCGGCAGCTACCCACCTAAGCTGCCCCCTTATCAAATTCTGCCATTCATAAATAAGAGCAGGGAGGGAGGGCTATACTGATCACAGGGGTTTATTATCGTAGCTTTATCATGCCCCCTGCTTCACAGGGGCCATTATGGAGGCATGGGATCCCGAGATCCCCTGTGGATATCAGCCTCATCAAATATGAGATCTGAGCTGCATGATGAAAACTGCAGTAGATTACACATAACTCAAAAGCTGCATTCGAGATAGACCTTCCAATGACAAGCCAACTTTATAACCTTTCACACCAATAGTATTTATTTTCTGTAAAATCTTTTGAAAGACCTCAAATCCGGCCATTGCTGCTACATCATACCTCAGCTATTAGTCATGCTATATCACAGGCAACGGTCTTATCTGCGGTTTCCCTGCTTTTCACCTTCTCGCCAAGGGGCCACTTCCACTTCGCTAGCTGGTCAGTGAGCTGGCTCTATGATCATCAGTCAGCCTTTCTGCCCTGACCCTCCCCCAACTAATACAGATCCTTCTGAGGAGGAAACCAACGTGCCAAATAGAGAACGAGGTCCATTATAAAAGTCCAGTTAGACAAACAACATGGGAAGTGGCGAGGAAGACACACGCCCTTTATTGTGTCTTGGTGGGGGTTATCTGGACTGGATAAACAGACCAGCGTCACATTGAGGTTGAAGTCAGACACAAGTGCACCAACACCCACTGTCAGTCACAGATCCACTGAGCGGGAAGAGGTGGCATTGTTCGCGTGAATGGCGTGAATGCTAAGCAGGGGCCATTGCAGATAAGAGCTCAATGCCTTGTGGTTGTCATTGAGGCAGGCACTGATGGAGCACTGTGTCAGAGGGTCCAGTTTTAGGAGGTCCTGACTGTGGTCAACAGGTACCAGGAGTCTTATCTGTTTGCATTATCACCAATTTCCTCCATAGGATAAAGAGACACAAGAGAGTCGACAGCTCAAGTGTCGTCATCATCATCATCATACATCTCAAAACATTATACAGGTGTGATGGGCTTCGGACCAACAGGGATTTTGTCCATACAGCTAAAATATGAACACAAGTAAAAGTGTATTGTGCCATAATCTCAATAAGACTTCAGGCAGCAGGAGACGAAGCACACGGAAAACAACGAGATGTTACACTTTGTCGAGCAGCACATCCCCCCCAGTGTTACAACTGTTAGTCATCTTCAGGGGTGTGATGAGTGACTGCATCAAGACTAAGTAATGGATGGTGAAATGTTTGACAGAGTGCTAACTATTTGTACAAAGTAAAAAGTCTCTGTTTACTTTCTGGAGTTTAGCCAGAACTCTCATACCAAATTTAAAAAAAACTCCTGTACAGAAAATATTACTATTACAACTCTAAGGAAGCATTTGTGCATTATCATGGGAGACACTGGAAGATGGACATAGGAGCTCTATGATCAATTTTACAACCAAAACGATAGAGTGGATACATCCACCTTAAAATTGGGTTTTTGAATATGATGGATAATATAAATTAATATTAATCATCATAGAAAATATTTATAACTAAATACACATGACAGACAGATCGTAGGATATGTGTGCCAGCCTTCTTCATTAACAGTGAGTGCAGAAGTTCAAGAGAAAATAGCTAAAATGTCTTAATATGCTTAATTGTAATACTTCATCTAATGTTAACAAATACAGTAATTGTTTTGTATCTACTCTGACTTTTCCCACACTCACTTTCTTCCAAAATAAATGATGGTTACAGCTACATCCAAGACATCTCATGAGCTTATCTATAAACGGTCACACTAAAGAGTAACTAACCCTACGCACATATATGTACCTCACTGACTTTAATAATGGTGAGAGCCATCACATTTGATTTGATCCACAAGCAGCACTTACTTTTTAGCTAAACTTGTAAGTGCATGCAGCCCTTAGGTTAAGTTCTAACTCAAGCATTTTACACATTAACGTGGTCTTTTATTGGACTTGTTTGCTAGCTCTTGTTGGCTGCATGTTCATTAGTTAACGTTACTATTCTGAAGCAAGAGCATGGACGTAAATGCTTGGCTGAAAGCAGAAAAGGTATGAATATAATTCATTAACGTTAGCTTAAGTTGCCAGTCTCATGTTGTTTCCAAGAGGGTTAGCAACAAGCTAGCAACTACCAACTACAAACACCGCGTACACCTTGTCTTTACGTGATAGGCGTTATCGCTGGGTAGAGTTGTGACAGATCAGTAAAAAATAAGCTTCAATAAAACTTCAGAAAATACCATTTCAGTGACACATCGGTGATTCGGGCAGTTGTCAGAAGCTTTGAGAGGAGAGGATACAAAACATGCGCCGGCTTGAAGGACCTTTATTTAGAGGCGATGAGCTGCCCATGAAAGTGCCTGTATAGAAAACGCAGCAGTCTCTCGCGCGCCCTGTCTTTCTCGTTTCTCTCTCTCTCTCTCTCTCTCTCTCTCTCTCTCTCTCTCTCTCTCTCTCTCTCTCTCTCGCTCTCTCTCTCTCTCTCTCGCTCTCGCTCTCTCTCTCTCTCTCTCTCTCTCTCGCTCTCTCTCTCTCTCTCTCGCTCTCGCTCTCTCGCGCGCGCATGCGCCCTCTCTCTCTCTCGCTCTCTCTCTCTCTCTCTCTCTATCTCTATTTTCGCCTGCCTGTGAGTGTGTTTTGAGGTGACTCAAAGGTAACATATTAGGCAATTAAAACATTAAATAGATTAACAAAAAAAGAATAAGGACAGCAGTCTAACATACAATTCAAATCAGATTATGGTGACTGTTGTTGTCACTTAACGTGTCTATTTTCTATTGAAGTGAAGAGAAGAATTGTAAAACGTTGAGAATAGTTTTTTATATTCCGACTACTTCTACAATGGTATTCTGAACACGACCTAAAAAATACATCAGAACTGAATGATAGAACTCTCAAAGCCATACAATACTGCAAGAACAGAAGAGTCTTTATTTTTTCATCCTTTTCAGTCTAATGGAGAAAGAGAGACAGAGAAAAGACAGGGCCCTAATCCACAGAGCACACAGACCCCTTTCATGGGAGTGCTGGGAGAGACCTTTATTTGTCCATTCCTATCATGGAGAAAGCAGGTTTCAAGCTCGGCTAGGTCTGGGCTGGAAGATTAGATGAAACCAGAGTGTTTTAAACCTCTTCTGTGGCCATGGATTAGAGTCAGCCAGTCCCCCTGCACTCTGAAATGAAACAATGAGAGGTACAGGTAGCTCAGTGGGAGAAGGCGAACAGCATTTTGAGTGCATTGGGTTAAAAACCGAAATAATCTCCAAGCAACAAAAAAGGATAGCCCTCATTTAACTTCAGAAAGAAGGGAGGGAATACCTCACATACACCTGGATTGATGTGGGCAATATGTTAATATTTTGACCTAAGCATCTGGGACACATCCCAGTCATAATATTTGTTGGGGTGCAACACATCCATTTAAATGTATTTTGAACCCGCTCAAACTACATTCTCATCTCCTAGACTATACTATACAAACTATACTAAATGACACATACAATGTTTGGGATTTAGAGTGAAGGATGATTACCAGTGTATCGAATTAACTAATGCGCTTAATGAAATACATCAGCACATAATGACCTACATGTAAAGGGTGAGTCTCAGTTGTAGAGTAGCAGTGAGTTTAAACCAATTAGTGCAAATGGAGATGGCAGGACAGTAACCTCTCAGCAGGAGGTGGGAGAACGTGTCTGCTGCCCTGCCTGGACAGATACCATGGCCTACATCATCATTAATTATTCCTGGCATCTCAACTTACCCAGGGGCAGGGAGGGTGTGTGGGACAATGCCAGGGTGCCCTTGAAAGCTAGAGCCTCGGTCTCGCTGTGGCTCCGAGGAGGAGCAGGAGGAGAGGGTGATAGGGTGATAGGGTTGGGGTGTGTATACAGTATCATCCATCCAACCCAAGGGACTGTGTGGTAAGGAAATCCCTGGATTCCCACTCTCGCTCCAGCCACCCGGTCGTGGGGGCAGGCAGGTCACTTTACAGCTCATCACCAAATTAGAAAGAGTGCTGGTCAGCCTGAGCAGCAGCCAGACCACAGAGAGGTAGAAATAGATGGGAGTGCTACGGTGCAGTCTGCTTGTACTCATTCACCAGGCTCCTCTCTCATCATGGAGAGAGAGGACTGCACTGTATGCCGTGGAGGGCAAAGGTCCAGGGAGGAACACTAGACAGTGCTTTTACATAAGTCCGGACCATAAAGTAATGAATATAGTGTGGACACCGAGCGCTAGTGTACAAAGTGACGAGCATGTGGAATTTTCTTTTTACTGACATCCTCGGCATTAAAGTGACATTAGATACACAGCAAGATACAATGATACAAATACACTGTATCTTTCTGGAGGCTTTTTAAGCTAATCTTAAAGGGTTTGTGTATTCAATGAGATTTTGTTTAATGGACCTTTATTCAAGCAAAATTTCCCAAAAGGTTCCTCAAAGGAATAGTTCGACACTTCAGGTGAAGTACTGACTTACTTTGTTCAGATATGACATATCTTGTACTTACTTTTATTTGTCTTACATGAAATTCCTCAACCTGATTTACCCACTCCTACATGAGTTAGTAATTTCCCAGAATCCCTCTTGTCAACCCTCAGTGAAGTGGTATTCACCTTTTCCTTCAGGCAAGGATGAACAAGTTCATAAATACAAACAAGCATTTCAATTTGTTGCAGACCTACCCCTTGATCAAAACACAATATGTTGATATAATTTGTATCGTGTTAACGTTTTTTGACATGGTAATAAGAAAAAACACCAACTTTCTCCTTTAAGTACGGCACGAAGTTGGACAAATGAATGAATGTGTAAGTGCAACTTTATGTCTCCCTGAGTTGTCTATGTGTCAGTGGATGAGTAAGCATTGAGTTATCAGAACAGACGGAGAAGATACTGGTACAGGTATCATAACATGGGACGGTGAGGCCTCCGCGGCTCATGTTTTCCTTGGGCATCTTTGCAGGTGTGAACGGAGAGATCTCAGGGAGGGCGAGGAGTGACTGGCCTGTCACTTTGAGGCTCAGACCAAACACAACTGAAATTAATCATTATGTAGCGGGAAGGACACACCGGCACTATCAGCACCACTAAAGCATCCTCCCTTGGAACAGTGAAGAAGGGGAGGCACCCAGTGTCTAAAGTTAATATTCTTATCAGTTTGTTTTTGAAACTCCTCTTTAATGATGAAGCTGTTTTTCATGGTCATGTCCACTGGGAGTAGCAGGCAAGGATGAATTATTATCTCTGACCCCGATACACTCAAGAGTAAGCGTTTTTAATCGTTAATCCAAGACACCAATTACACATCTTTTATACAAACGCACGTACAAGTACACATACACGTACACGTGATAAAACAATAAATCAATTGCTTCCAGTATAAAGTCAAGTATACTTTATAATACTGTAAATCAATGGAGATTGTAGCATTGATTGAGCTTTGGTCAATGGCATGAGGTCTGGTTAAAGTTAGTTTTGTAAACAGTTGCTGTTACACTTGTGCATTCATTTGAAATATTATCTATAAAAGTAGACTAGTGGTCATGTTTCACTGCGTTCAATAGGGAAAACAATAGTCGTAAGCAGGAGGGGTTTGACTTTTTGAGAAAAACTATTTTTCAACAAGTACACCTTTACAGCAGTCTGAGATCTAAAATGTTCAGTTTTGCCATAAGGGGCCATCTTTACACCATTGGCAAGTAAAAAGAGTCGAGCTTAAGACGGTCTAAAAACGCCGTTGGGTGGACACAACTCAGATCAGTGAGTCGAGCTGCGTCTCTTCTTCCAGTAGCTGCCTCGACATACACTAATGACCACTCTTCATGTTGCTGCTGCTACTTCATTTGTCATTCAGGATGACATTAAGGCCAAAGGTTACTTTGTGAAGGGTAATTACTAAGGTTATATATGTATATATACAGTGTGTATATATATATATATACTGTTCTGTGTGTGTGTACCATAGTTGGGCTGTGACAGTCACACTCCTGTTACAGAACCATGTGAAAATTTGTTTTGGAAAGACAGAGCAGACGTATAGCTCTCCACAGCGTTATTTTGAGGGAATGTTCATGTGTACTGAACGCAGGCTCACGGTATACCCACACCGTGCTATTCAGACATGCAGTATGTGTGGACATCCAAATACAGGCCTTACACAAGAGAGCTCACGTTGCCGACACACCCATGCATCCACATTCCCACCTGCCCCCCCCCCCCCCCACACACACACACACACACACAAGCCATCTCTCATCAGATCAGTGACCGACAAATAAACACAGGCCGGCATAACTGCGAGCGCCAGAAGCAAAGCTAGCAGATACGCACAGTGCATGCAGAATGTGTGTGCATGTGCGTTTGTGATTCATTCACAAGTCGCTCGTCCCACCACACAGAGCTTTTAATGGCTAAACAGGAAAGACAGAATCAATCAGAGAGGCATCGACAGCAGCCGGAGGGCGAAGGCTGCATGCAGTCCATCTGCATCACGTAACAGGATGGTCTCTGCAGCTCAGCCTGTGTGTGTGTGTGTATTTGCAGGTTTATGGATTTGGGGCATCGGCAAGAATTGCAATGTGTGCCAGCTATGTGCTCAGATCAGGCACAGGCAGTTCCTTACAGTACATCTGCTGCCAGATGCTTTGGTTGCAGAGTAGGAAGCTATCATGGCACTGGAAGGTACTTTGATTTATGTGATGTGACTCAGACTGATAACAACAGAGCCCCAGAGCAGACACAGTCACAAGGAAACTGTCAAGTTAGTGATACTGACGCTCTCTGCTCGGCTAGTGTTTGGCAGAACCTTTAGGCAGTGCAATGAAGCTCGTTATTTTCGGTGCAGAGCCTTGTTAAGCTCATTATCTCCACCAGGGTTTGATTAATGTGAGCTTTTGAATGCTAAATCATAAATGTGTGTAATCATATTTTTTATTTCATAAATAAGCCAGGCCTAATTCTTTTAAATAATGCTTACCTAATGGGAATGCATCCCTCCAGTGAAATTTGGTTCCTCATTTTCTTGCCATAAAATATTATTAGTTCTTAAACCTGGCTTCTGTAGTAGCTTTCAGTTGGCTTTATGAAACAGCTTTCCTGTTTTGATGAAAAAAAGCAGAGCTGATCAAACAGACAACGGTTAAGAGGTTGTTAGAGGTGCAACAACATAATCATAATCCATGCAAGTCCAAATTGTGTGCCAAACATGTCTTCTTCAGAGCCAAACATCAGGGTGTGTCATTTTGCTGTTGCATGCAGACTGCTATCGGTGTGGCTTGGCATGCATATACTGTCCCTTTGTTGTATGCCATCATCAAACATCAGCTCAATACATCTCTGTGCTGCTTCCAGAGGTAATAAAACAGCTTCCTGTGTGGCAAAAGACCTGACTACATGATTTAGGAGCTGAGGTTACTGATCGTAATTGCTCTCTTAGTGACGTCTTGGGATCAGAACCGCAAACTATGACATTGTAGCATATCCTTTTCACTGTTGGCCACAGGCACTGGTATTCTGCGTAAGGCTGTGGTTGGCTGGACCGGTCGGGATAGGCCAAACCTAACCGCAGTGCTACATCTAGCTGTTTTTCGAACACTTCTCCTCAGATAAAAGCCGCTGTAGCAGCCATGTGTATTGAATCTGGACCAATCATGAGGGTATCCTGTTCTTATCAGGGGTCAGATAAGCTCATTTCACAGGCCCTCGTCGCCTCTACTGGGCTACCAACAGGACCCCACTCTGACAAGAGCTGACCTCATCTACCTTTTCTTAATGTTTGTGGTTGAATGGGAGGTCAAGAGGGGAGGAAACTCAATGACTGAATCTTTGTAGTATAGCTACAGTGTAACAAAATCAAATATGTCGTCTTTGAAACAAACGAGACAACCTTGACATTCCTGGTGGGGAGTATTAGGACTCCGGACTCAGTCGCAATAGAGTCAAGATTAAAATGTGTATTTGGACTGAGGAATCTCCACAGAAGAAAGTGGTGTCTGTAAAGTGTGTACATTTGTACGGGAAATGAAAGGAAAAGCACACAATCTCAACACCCTTGTTCCCATGGCCGTTTTTCTGTGAGCCTATATGCCATTAGGCTCAGTGCATGTCTTCAGCGGGTTCTTTGAGCTAATTGTCTTGAACTTGGGAGGCCGGATGAGGGGGAAAGCACCAAAATGTAGTGGGGAGACTCACCTTGGCTTACCAGTCTGAGGGCCCTTTTTCTACATGGAGCCTCCCGAGGACCCTCCCCAGCCACCGCACCCATCCAGGCCCTACAGGCATCTCAGGCTGACAGCTCCTGAGCCACGTACTGGCAGTACAACAGAGCAGTCATAATTGGCCCCTATTCATTTCTCAGGGATAATCCTCGCCAAGGTTGAGCCCTTTCTGTTGCTAGCTTCATTTTTTCACAAATGTTTACATAAGTTGTGTATCGGTTTCTCCTCCACCTGAGGCTTACGCTCCGGCTGCGGGTCTGTATGCCCAGCATGTGTTTTAACGTGCGTCTGAAGGTTCTGCTGCTAGGGCTCAAGACCTGAAGTGACAAAGGCCTTGTGAATGTCTGATTCAGACAGTCAGTGTTCAATGGGCTGGATTAAGACGGAGCATAGAACCGAGCGCACCCTGACATGTTGACATGTTCTACTAAGTGCATTTCAAGGTGGATTTAGCCTGTTTGCTCCATTGTGGTGGGACAGCAGAGACACAATTGCTTAATGGGACTGGCTATTCTTGAGTTGGCGGGTGAACTTTACTCCCGCTGTCTGGGTTGGGACTGACACCAGCCTCATTCTCAGGGTGAGTGAGGCTGCTGTGGATCCTGAGGAGGTTCAGGGGTTTCAGAGAGCTCTGTCCTTAACCAAACAAACACCGTGGAATTTCTGCCATTGTTGGTGCAGAGGGTTGAGTGACAGGGCTGCATAGCAGAGCTGCCTGTCAGCAGAGACGACTCCGGGTCAAAGTGTGACCACCCCTTGTGCCACTTAATATAAGACTTAGCCATGTAGCATATATTAAGATAAACCTGTACAGATGCATGTTTACATTGACGCCGTCACTGGTTCTCTGGATTTGTTTTTTGGATGCTCTTATAATGCTGTGAAGAAGGAATTTCCCCGCTCAATAATTTGTAACAAATTGTCTTTATGAAAAGAATCGTTCAACATTTTGAGAAATACATATTTGTTTTCCTGCCGACAGTTAGATGTTGACACCACTCTTGTGTCTGCATGTCTAATATCAGTCTAGCAGCAGAAGTCAGTTCCCCGTTTGTCTTTATGCTAAGCTTAGCTAACCTGCTAGTGGCTGTACTTTAACATTAACTGTATACATGAGAGTAGTAATTGATCTTCTCTTCTAATTCTTGGCATGAAAATAAAATAAGCACATTTATAAGTTCATACACATGAATACACAATACAGATGCTAGCGACCATACAAACACAGAAAACTCAGTCAGTTACTTTAATTTTGCAGTCCAAAGTGTTATTACTTTACATATAAATCATGTACAACAAAGCTTTAATGGAAAATTACACTTCTCTATTTACAACTGCTTAAGTTGGCGGCCAGGTGACATCCGGCCTGCACTCCCCAGTTTTGGGTTTTAGTGCAGGCCATCATTAACTGGTCGACCTGAAAGTTGAACCCTGACCCCCCCATGGGGCGCAGCTGAGGCTAACTGGTCAGAGCTCGGGCCTGGACTGACTGCTCCACAAAAATGAACAGATAGTCAAATGAGACGGATACGTCATTAAATTGATATTGTTTGTGTGAGCAGCCATACTGTGAACACGATATAGCGCAGATGAGAAAACGCAGAAGGGAAGTGGAGGGTAAAAAGCAAACAGACATTACAGTTACACTGATGGCCTCAATAACTTCCCTCATGTTGCCTCGGGCCCACCCCGAGGTCTCTGAAGTGGCTCGTTAAGCACAGGAACATCGACTCAATTACCCTGGGCAAACACAGCGCTACCGCTCGGTGTTGTGTTGGTTGGTTGGGTCCGTCCGTCTCCTTGCCATCCTACCCCCCCCCCCCCGGCCCTCCTCACCCCGAGCCCCCCAGGCCCCTGCCGTGCAGCGCCGCAGCATGTGAGCCCTCTGTGCTCCGAGTGATAGAGTCAAGCTGTTCCTGCTGAGCGGAGGTCAGGGTCCTTCAGTCAGCACCTCAGCCCTGAACAGAGCACACAGGAATCCCCCTTCCCTCCCTAACCGGGGCTGAAACTCAGCTCTCTCTCCTCTGGCCCAGGTCCAAATAAACCTGGTACCTCTCTCTCTCTCTCTATCTCTTTCCTCTCTCCATCTCCTGGCACTCTGTCACTCCCCTCATCGAAATAATTAATCAGACGTGGCAGATTCTGTAGCAACCCTCTTTATCGACAGCCCTCCTCGTCGTCGTCTACATAATAAACCC
The DNA here is from genome assembly GCF_949748355.1 of Melanostigma gelatinosum. Taxonomy (NCBI): domain Eukaryota; kingdom Metazoa; phylum Chordata; class Actinopteri; order Perciformes; family Zoarcidae; genus Melanostigma; species Melanostigma gelatinosum. The sequence continues at coordinate 8,387,280 of NC_136639.1, forward strand.
AAGATGTCCAGTTCAGTCAGCAGGTTGAACACTTGAGCACTTTGGCAAACTGCAGGGGGCTATTACTGCTTTATTGATATAAACAACTTGCCTTATCTTCAAGTGTGATGGCTCTTTAGGCCTAACCTGCCATCAATGTAAACACACAACAGATAAGCCTTATCAGTTTGGCACCAATAAAGCCAGTCTGCTTTCAAACGACATCCAACAGCACATATCTTTTATAGGGATTAAAGGGATTAAATGTGCAACCTGAACGTATTCAGGGTTCTTTTTTTTTATCCAATGACTACTTCATCCCGTCTTCCATTCTTGGCTCAGAAGAAACGGATGAATCGGAGGGCAACAGTGCCACCTTTGGGTGACGATGAGTAATACAGTTAGTCGAGTTCTCAAAGCACTGTTATCAGCAGGTAGAGTTTCCCCGTGGCATCCACACAGCTTGTGACTGCAAATATTTGTAGTCCCCCTCTGTTTTTTCCATGCGTTTGGCCGGAGAAGAGCATGGAGGAAAAGGAAGGGGTCTGGGGTCTGCTGGGGCCTAAACAAGCCGGGGCTCCCTGGCCAGGTCTGAGCTGCCTGACTGACAAGCGGCCCACCGACTGTTTGTGTGTGTCCATGGGAAATGGGGCGGTGTTGCAGCGACGGCCCTGGGGCCATCCATCAGTGTCATTGGGGGAGGGGGTTTGTGGGGGTGTATGGTATGTGTCACCTCCAAGACTAATGGACAGGAAGTACAGCCAGAGAAACAACAATATTTGCAGAATATATATATATATACATATATATATATATATTCAGAAAAACGTAAGGGTTTGCTCCACGGTTCTCATACGATTCCCGAGCACAGGCCTTAATCCTGATTGATGAGTCTGTTTATTTAAAAGACGCTTGCGCTGCGGCCACGACTCTCACTTACCTGATCCACAACTTTGTGCTTTTTAGAGGATACACTCACAACATGCACGTATATGGTATAATCGCAGTCTAGGTTATAACATGACGTGTAAGGGACACTAACCCGGGCAGAGACCCTGTTCCCAGAGAGGGCAGTGTGAAACTGAGGACCATTAGGGAGCCATATAAAGGGAGGGAGGGAGAGAGAGAGAGAGAGAGAGAGAAACCCAGGCTAACCTCTTTCTACTGCTACAGAGGGACCCTGTGTGCTCACTAGTGTTCAGAGACCGAGGTGCTTAACCTCAGCAGCCGGTTACCGTGGCGTCCAAGCCGGAGCGCTTCGTGATGTTGACCTTGATCACCTCCTCGGCACAGGTTGGGTGGATGCCCACCGTCTGCAACAGGTGGGAATATGTTGCGCCACACCTGAGACACATACACACAGGGAGGTCATTGGCATTGCTTTAACTCACATTCTCTCATGACTGACAGCTGTACACATTATCTTCTATCCATTACGTCATTGTTCACTATCAGTTTGTTCTTTGAAACAAAAGCTCATGTCTGCTGAGGACATGAGAAAGGACCTAACTTAAAACTGGATCTATGATGTGTTGAATAATTGCATTTAAGCTTCTCTGATATTGAGCATTAAGATAGAGTCAAACAACTATTTCCTATGTAAAGAGAAAGTCAAGTAATATGCTTGGAATTTACAACTTAAAATGCCCAACAATGGTGTGTGGGCACTCATGGGCCCTTTCTATAGGCTTCTGGGAGTGATACGATATTGGTGAATTTGACATCAGAGACTATGTATTACAAGGCTTTGTTATCATTCGTACTTTATATTATGGGGGAGAAAAAAAGTTTCAACAAATAACAATTGAATCAACTCTCTCAGTGATGAAGTTAACTCTGCCTTGTGGTCCTCCAAGCAGACATCCCATCAAAGGAAGTGAAAGCTATCAGTTTAAAACTAAACTAAAATGTATGCATTTCTATATTTGTGTGTGTAACATTTTAATGTTCGGTATGCTGTAAGAAATAAACTGGAATGTATCGCTCACTAAATGCATGCATGAGTGAGTTATCAGGGTCCAGAAATATTCCATTCTGCACATCTTGGTGACTTTCAAAGACTTAAAACACTTCAACTCAACAATTGTTTGGATGGTTGTTCCATCGGGCATGCATGCAGTAAAAACACCAAATGTATTCAAAGTAAAATCTAGGATTTATTAAACTTACTGGAAGCCCAGAGCAAAGCCCTGTGTGACTTCTCCCGCGTTTGGACCGGTGAAGTGCAAACCCAGGATCTTCTGCTCCCCACCCCGCTCACACACCACCTGAGGAGGTAGAACACTGAATTCAAGCCAAGGAGCAGAGCCCTCATCTGCTTTTGGCTGTCAAAATAACCACAGAGCAGGACAAGCGGATTCCAAAGCTGACTTCCTAGGCAACAGATGGACAAATCAACGGTTGGCAGGATAATGGTTCAACCTTTAAGACTGTACATTTATTGAGTCTCCAAACATCCTTCAGGCTGCTAGATGGAACCAAATTGGAAGAAGTAGTACAACTGCGATTGAACAGCACGTGAAAAAATAGGTGTGGCAGCGTAAGGTGAACCTGCATCTCACACAAATACATATATATTACAATGATGTATAAAATGCCAACAAAATCAGCTCAAAAAAACCCTCATAAAAAGTTTAGTCTGCAGTTTAAACCTACCTTTAAGTAACACTGGCTGGCATCGCGCTCTGCGACAATGAATTCCAGAGGCTTGTAGAAAGCATGGTAGACCTGCACACACAAAGAACATAGATCACGTTCACTGGGGAAATTGTGAAAATGTGCAAAAACAAATCTCCATTAGTGACGATGATCCTTCTGCTGTTCTTTAAAGTGACATGTTCACTTTTGCTGAGAATAGTAACTGAAAGAACATCAGGACGGAAATCAAAACATTATAATGTAAGATTTAGTTTTACAAGCAAATTAGAAGCCTTTTAATTTTAGAGATGAATTGTCCTTTTACAATAGCCTAAGAAAAATGTATTCAAGCTAGTATCCGGTCATGGCCGACACATTTCGTATGACTATCTCTCACTACCAAGCTGCAATGCCTTATGAGCACGAACTCAAACACACTAAATGAAATCTGAATAAAAACGTGGATGCATGCTCATGACAGGGATTGATTTCCAACTCCTCACAGAAAGTGTGTGTATTGTGTTGTATTCTACGGGCCAACGTGCCGACACAAGTTGCGAGGGCCACGCAGCTGTCGGGGGCTGTAGCTACAGTTCCTCCTCAGATCTAAGCGAGCCTGTCATCACCTCATACACACCTCAATCAGACCTCCTGCTCGCCTGTCAGTCACAGCCAGGAGCCCCAGCTCGCCGCCTAAACCGTTTATCGACGACCTCGTGCAGGTGTTCGCTAGCATCTGGCACACCGCTCACGTACGCAAGCATGTAGAAATACAGAGCTGCTTTGCTGCTCGCATTGTATGTGCGTGTCAATGTTTGCTCAGCGGTTATGGGACATTGTGTTTTTGACGGCAGTAACGAGCCACTAACCCTGCCTTTGTGACTATCTTTGTGCACGTGTGGCATGTCATTTCTGGGTAAATAAACGAAACACATAATACAACAAAGTTACAATCACAACTGGAGACTTCACCAGTTCTGTTCCGTTATATTTTAAAGAGTGTGCCATTTCTGATAATATACATAATTCCCTTTATATATATATATATATATATATATATATATAAATAGAATGTAAGGTTATTACAGATGGTTTTCATTGCATTTTAAGTTGAAATGGGCGGCTTTCATTCAAAATGCAACATATCTATTCTGAAGTACTACAGGGACACATCTATCATACCTCTATGCCGTCTTTCCCGTGCCTCTTCTCAGCCTCCTCCTCAGACAGACCCACACAGGCGTACTCAAGGGGGGTGAACACAGTGGTGGGCACCTGACACACACAAACAAACACACACACACAGCACTTCAAGCTTCAGCTGAAACATTTAGAGAATCAATCAGTTAGTTGTTTGACAGAAAATTCTGTAGTATGATAATTAAACATTTGTTTCAGTCCCCTTTCTAGCATGCATTATGGAGTACTGATTACTTTTTATTTGTGTTGTAATACTGTGCAGGGGGCTTTGAATGTATTGTAGAAATACATACCGGTATACACTTAGTGCATCATACTAAGAAATCCCCCCTGAACCCATGTGAATATAAAGACACTCTATAATAATAACATGATAATAAACTCTACATTAAAACTTGCAGAAGAGTTAAGTATAAGTAAACATAGCATAATGAAGAATGATGACATTTTGGGGAAATTCTGGTATGTTTATTTCACGACTTATCATTAAGAGAGGCTGGAGGAAGAAGTGTGGCTACGTCAGAGACTCAAAGCACAAAACACCAGAAATGGTTAGAATTTGGCTCAAATGAAGCACAAACCAACATTCTCAAAAAGCCAGAGGAACACTGAGTGTGTGTGTGTGTGTGTGTGTGTGTGTGTGTCTTACATTGTCATAGTTCATGAGTTCAGTGCTGTGACCAGTCAATCTACGGGCAAGAAGCTTTCCCGCTTTAATGGCCGTTGGGGTCAATTCAGGACGACCCTAAAACAAGACACAATTTAATTGACTTCTATATATGTTGACTTCAAAGACATACGCGCTATAGGACTGCTTCTTGAAATGTGTTTACTTTGCTATCAGCAACAAGAGTCTGAAGTTCAAACCATGTAGTCATCGGTTTTCATTTCAAAGACTTCTGAAAACACACATTAATACTCTGTGCAGAAATCGTGCGACGGTGGGCCATAAGTCAGTGACTGACAAAAGTGGCAAGTGCTAAACATTTAAACAGTCTAGCACACTTTCAAAAATCTCTGCGTTTTGTCTTTATTGTTCTGGACGTCTGCCAAAACAGAGAAACACACACACACACACACGGTGCAGGAAACAGTAGGGCTGCAGGGCAATTCTAAAGGCATGACTAAAACCTGTTAAATTAGCACTGCACATCCTGTTGTCCAAAACAATTCCTGCACCTCTGCATGTATGAGATGTGTGCTCTGATATTCCAGTAACTGACATGAGTCATACATAATGCATTTCTTGGCACTCTTCTCTCAGAGGAAAAAAAAACCAACAACAAAGCACCGGACAAATTGAGATATCAATCCTCCTGCGTTTAAAAAAAAAAAAAAAAAAAAAAAATTAAAAAAGCCTCCCTGTTGCTGTGGCAAGCTGACAGACATTGGGGTGAAGAACAACTCATCAAAGCAAACTGTCAATCAAAGAGAGTAAGTGTGGGTGTCATGAGGCCTGGGAGGCAGGAAGGAAGCACACAGCTGGTCGTGGTGAAAAAAACAACACTGACATTACATGCAGCAGGTAGAACTAGTATTAACACGGCTGGTTCAGCCTGGAACACACAGCGGCAATGCCAGTGATTACACGAAGGCTTCACTTTACACAGAGTCTTCTGCAAAGTACTTGCTGGTGGGTAATAGGACTTGTATGTGTGCACAAATAAATGTCCAACTTTCAAGATAATGGTTATTTTTTTGGTGTAATAACTATGGCCGTTTATATATTTTCAGCTCAAAACTTTGAAAAGCATTTACGGTGACTGTGAAGGTTGCGACTTACAGCCCGTCACAGTGTTCTATTTTACAGTCGAAACTTATAATAACTACATACTACGAGTGGGTTTTATATCAGTTTCTGCTGTCCGTGTGGTGTCTGTTGACAACACCTACCTCGCCGATGTCACCAAAAGCATAGATATTTGGCACCGAGGTCGATTCGTCAGAGCCCAAAATTATTTTCCCCGTCTCCTTTTTGAGTTCCACGCCAAGCTTGTCCAGACCGAGGGCTTTGGTTTCAGGGGCTCTGCCTAAAGTCGATGGAAGGAACCAACACAAGGAGAACATTAAGTCACAGCTCAGGAGAGAGTTTTTAAGGCATGCACCACCAATGCCGACAGAAAACCTTGTCCGAGAATTTCCAAAAGCCTAGATACTGCTAAAGGGGGTTATCGGTACAGTGTTGGTTGCACAGTAGCATGCAGCTGGAGTACTAGGAGTAAGGACTTAAAACAATTTGAAGGAGAGTCAGTCGAACACCAAAGTCATTAGTGTCCATCTTCTGGGGACCATGAATGTCTGTAGAAAATCCAACCAATAGTTTTTGAGACATTTCAGTCTGAACCAAAGTGCTGGGCTGGCGTTGCCAGTTCTAAAGCTTTGTAGCTGGTGGTTAACATTCGCTGACACCAGCCTCTCAAATGTGAGGATTTGCTGCTTTTCTCTGGTTAAATCTTCTCATCTTGAAAACCCCAATACTAGTGTTGGCCTTAAAATGCAAACGAAGGTCAACCCATAATTCTGAATTATTGAATTAGAAAACAACAGCAACATCTGGCCAGCTGAGAGAGAGGAGGACAAACTGATGAGCAGCTGGGAATCGGGATCCCATGGACCCCCCGGGACACTCAAAGGTGTGATTTCTGACACTTCCTGGGGGACGGCTGACTAATGCTGTCGACACAGAGTCTCTATGGTGATGGGGCATGGACCACTCTCTCCCCCTCCTCTCCATAGCTCCACACAACCTGCCTGGGTAGCATAATAAACACCCGGCCCTGAGCTACCCATGTAGATGCTATCGGACAGCAAAAATAACAAACCTCCGGGACCCTTTTTCCTGGCTGGAGCCGAAGAACAACGTCCTCCCCCTCTTCTCAGACCGGAGGGGGGGGGGGGGGGGGGGGGGGGGGGCTACAGGGACCTGTCTAGTGCGCCACAGCATGGGTGGTTAAAGGCGATGGGGAGCACAGAGGAGGAGGAGAGAGGGGAAGTTAGTCATAACCAATTCCCAAAACAAGACTTCCTTCTCTCATTGGCCTAATTTCTAGTAAACTACAGTGGAATTTAGCCATTTCCATTTCTGAATTAAATTTTCTTATCTGTACTTCTGTTTTTTTCAATTCTGCATTTCAAAAAGAAATGCAGGAATATATCTGGAGTATCCCTTGAGATTAAATAAGGACGGTGGGTCATAGACCTCCAAGGCCTAAGGATTTCCTTCACAGTATATAAAGAATATTAACAATGAATTATGTATTTAAGTGGGTGAAAGCTCCAGGAGACATTTAGTAAGTGGACCTTTTTTGGTCAAACCAGTATTTCCAGTGTCAAGAATGAACACATTTATAAAGCCTTAAACCAGCCTGTGAAGGACTCTCTCTTTACGGATCTGGCCTTCCTGTCTGTAGCTCCAGCCACTGCTGTACTGCAGCAATGACCACAGCTCCATTGTACGGCGAAGACACAACAGTGGCTGATAAGGGACATGGTTGAAGCGCACACACACACACACATACACACACAGACACACACGATTCTGAACAAAGCCTGTTGTGACATTAAGAGGAAGCCTCTAGACTGCTAGGCTAATTAGCCACAACAACCCGCCACAAGATGAAATGAGAGCTGAACGCTTATCTGATCAATCACATGAACAAAGACAAAAGGGAGAGCAATGTGAAAGGGAGGGGGGGGGCAGACTTCTTTTTTTTTTCTGGGAATAGATGGTAGAGGATGCCAAAAATTGATTGTGTTCTATTTCAGGCCAAAAACGATTTTAAGATGAACATCGATAAAGAGCTCGCTAGCTGTAGCAACACATGTGTAAATGTCAAAGCAATGGGGAAAGCATTGTATTTATTCGATTGTGTGTTAGTATCACCATCGTTCCTTACTTTCTACAAATGCGATGTGTGAAACCAAAACCTTAACTTACAGTCACCATCATCACCTCTACGTTCTACTTTCAGCCTGTTTTTAGATCACCACAACACGAGGACTGTATGTCATTCTACTCCGTGTAAAACTATGAACCTACTTTCTCAAGCAGCTTTTCACTGTGAGCGATGTGATCCTGCAACAACACGGTGTTTCTGGCCAAAGTTAGAGCAGCTTGGTTATTTCATAGAAGATGTTTCTGTGCACATGTTTTTCACACTGGTTTAAAGTGGGCTATTTCTGGATGTTCAGTTTTACGTACTGTTCAGCCAGTGTTTGGTTGTGAATGCTTCTACTGCTTCCGTATATGTGATGATACTCATTGACTTGCAGAAACCATGTTCCTGCCAAAAGAATCTCGATAATAGGAATAATATAAAAGTCTATTTTCACTTCAAATATGTTTCCTTATTGCACTGCAATGCAGTGTTTGCACACCCACGGGGTAATACAGACAGGGAGAGCAACATTCAGTAACTTCGGTCAAGTCTTTTTAAAAAGAACTCGGAAATGTTTTCAAACGACATCCTTCAGTACTGTAGAGCTCTGAGAGGAGGAAGAGTAATGTGCCCATGTAGACAGGAAGCGTGGAAATGTTCCGTTTCCTGGTGTGTTTCTGCTGGCACACCTGGACAGGGGAGCGGCCATGAGGCCAGGAAGGAGCAGGGGAAAGGTGGAGGGAGGCAGCGCCGTGGAGAAGGATGTGGCACACAGTGGTGATACTGTCCCCCGGTCCCCTCTGGCCTTTAATAACTCCACAGAGGCCTGCGACCCTGCCTGGCCCCTAGTGTAAGGTCACAGTAAAAGGGAAGTGGCCTTGTACTGATAACTCCTGCATGCACACATCAAAGAGCAGAGGCCACGCTGGTACTGGTTCTCACTGAACTGTATGGGAACAAAAGCTGTCGTAGATATAGCGGGGTGCACGCAAGCTTTTAGCTAGTAGCACCAACAACGATATTACTGCTGATGTGATGACTTCACATGTGACATAAGGCCAAGGAACTAAAGAAGCTGATGATGCCGTGGGGACAAACGAATAACTACACAAACTAACAATGTGCTGCATAAAGTGTAAAATGTAATGTGAAAGCTGATAAAAACAGGTTAAAATACTTCATAGATTGGTGCACTGTGGAGAGGAATTGAAAATAATGTCCTGTGTTTTATTGAGTCTCTCACACAAGCATTGACTGATACATGCAGTCAATGCAAATATCATTCTCACCAGCAGTCTAACGCTGAGACGATGTGGGAATTCAGCCGCGGGAGGAAAGAACGAACGTCATCTCAACTGCAGGGTCACGCACATCCTTGTCGCTGTCGCACGCATAGGGCATGAGGGGACCCTCTCACCCTCCTCACAACACTCAAAGAGACAGTCTGTGCACTGGAAAAGCCTGGTAGCCAAATCAGAAGCATTTGTGCCGTCTTGGAAACACAAACAGGCCGACGGCAGCGGCCCTGAGAGAGGTTCCCTCCATTGTTACTCGTGCCGCTGGTGGAACGGGAGAAGTGAAAAGATAGAATGGAGAATGGACAGATGAGCACGCTGGCGGGTAATGGCAGGCAGAGGGCCACGGGCAGGGATGGCAGTGACAGATGCGGGGTTGGTTTCCGCAGGGCTGGCATGGGCAGGAAGGCCCAGAGTGGGAGAACAAAGAGGGGAACGTGGTGACCCTGTGCCTGGGTGCATCCTGCCCGGTCCTGCCTCTCTCCAACCAGAGAGCCAGCGGTGGGTGATTAACACTTCCCCTGGCCATTCCCATCACTCCGGCTTTATTACTTTGTTTTCAGCCTTGATTCCTCCGCTATCTGCTGACACTGCTCTCTATGGAGGATGACAATTAAATTGATGGCAGCAGGGAGAATAGTCACACCGCTGTTTTCATTCAGACAAATACATGGGGAACAAATACGATGGAGAAAGTTGATTCTCCATCAACTTGCAAAATTGAGTTTGTCATAATTCAGGTATTTTAGTATCTGGATTATAAAAGACTGGCAAAGTTGTTTCATAATTTTAAGGACTGTACCAGTTAAATGCTTGAGCATCAGTCTGTTGTTGTTTTGGTCTTTTGACGAAAGTTCAATTAAAGTCTCAAGTCAATTGAGACAAGTCAAAGACATTCAAAGCTGTGTAACAAGTGTCATATTCGAGGTGTGTGTTCATGTCAGAAATGCCTGACACACTCTGATTTATTTGTACTGCTCTTGGATGTTATCATGCACAGTACAGGTCAAGTATTGAGCCCTCACTTTTGTGACTTAAGTCGGACTTCTGTCCAAGTCTCAAGTCTAAAGCTTTGGCACGTCCTCCACTCAAGTGTCCAGAAGCAACACAAAGAGCCTCGACCACTTCAACATGTTGCTCTCTCTTTAAACTTGACCCTGTGGCCTCCAGGTGGAGGGAGAAGGATTTCTGAAGCATATTACTTAAATGTTGTACTCTACATTATCACATGTATTCAGGCTTGTTTCAGATTTGAGTGAACTGAGCCACACACAGCGACATGCACAGACTCACCAACTGCCCATAACACAGAGTCGTAGGTGTCCTTGTGTTCGTCGCCCGTGTGGGTGTCGGTCCAGGTCACCTGCAGGGCTCCTGAGGAAAGCTTCTCCACACTCTTTGGGACACACTTCCATGCAAACTTGGTCCCATATGCGTCCATGTAGTCTGTGACTAGACCTGCCATTTGCTGCATGAACCCGAAAGAGAGTATACACTTTCAGACACGACAAAAAAAATAAAAATAAAAAATCATGATTATGCAGAATATGCAGACTGTTGTTCAGGAAGCAATACCTGATCAAACCCCCGGAGGGCGATGCTGCGGACCATCACTGTGGTGTCCAAGCCAATGCCGGTGAGGAAGCCTGCACACTCCAGAGCCACGTCTGAGCAGCACCAGGTTGAGGATTACACTACTTTTCTTGATTTGCATGTACAGTAGCACTTGATATGTGGACATAACACAACAACAACAACAACAACAAGAAAGTAGTTTAAAAAGGAGAAATCACAGTCATTCAGCAGCATGTAAACATGAAAACTTGGTATAAAAAGGTATCTTATCCTATCATGGTTTACCAAACGGCCGGTACATGATGTATCTCAGACTGAAAACCTCTGAGGATCTCAGTGTAGTACTGCATATATGACACCCTGAGTATCAGACAAGTGCTAAGAGTCATTCATAAAAACTATTTGAAACTGGTCTGATGCCAATGCTTTTATTAAGTTAATAATTGTACTACATCTCTCGTGATAACCAGCGGAAATTATACCGGGGCTCCATTTACAAGCTCTCTGGCAAACAAAGGATACAGCTGGCTCCAACCACAAGCCTGCAAAACAGACAGTAAGCGAAGCTGTTAGCCAAACTAATAATACAACAAAAATAAATGACATCATTTGTGCAGAACAGGTTTTGGCCAAATAAAATAAAGTGAGTCCAAAATTGAAAATGTTTACTTTAAAAATCCTAGAATTAGAGAGGCGATGAATTACAAAACTTCACAACCTCAGAGGGAGGTGAAGACGTGTGAAGAAAATGTAAAAAAACCGGGGGACAGTAAAAGGTGTGTGCACTTGCAGTACGTGTGTGTGTGTGTGTGTACGTGTGTGGTCCAGGTGAATCACACTTCTAATCCTGCCCTGAGATCTGTAGCGTTGAGGAGGGCTAATTGCCAGCGTTAAGGCTAATCCCTGCAGATGGAGTGTGCCATGTTCAGGGCTCAAGTCCACACATCAGCCGGCTGAGTGATGCCCGTCAGCCACACGGATGAGGCCCTTCTCATTCTTGGTTTTTACCTCTCCGACCTAGACCTCCTCCCCTTAGGTCTGCTCCACCTGACAGCTCGGGCTGCCTGAGGCACATCCTGCCCTTGTCCATGCTAACACAAACCACTAAAAGCCCCGGTGCCCTCGTTCTCTGCGTCTGTGTAATGCACAGCTGCACTTAGCGCACATTGTGAAGTGGCTTAAAGAAGATTAGGCAAAGAGCTTTAGCTAGATTCTACACTTTCATCACTGAGAAACTGTCCCATTTCCCCCTCGCCGCCTTCCTACTCATTGTACTTTGGTCTGAGTCTGTACAGCTGCTACATTTGTCATCTAAAAGATGATGTCATAGCTCTTTTGACCCCACTCGACAACGGTGACATTTAGGGGGCAAGACGGGCTCAAGCTGGCCTGGTCGTGGAAAAATGGACGAATGCTACAAAAAAGCCATTTACAGATATTCTAAAAAATATGGGGACGCTTTCTGCACTTCTTGGAAATCAAATTACAGAACCAACCCTGTAGCTTCTGATGAATAAATGGAGCTTATTCATGACGGAATGATTAACTTATGATCTATTTACATGGTGATTGTCGCAGTTTCCTTAATGTTTCTTTGTGTATCTAAACACTTGTTCTATTTTCCGTTTTGTGTCCATATTTATTGTTGAATGATGTAAAAAATATATATATATATACACACCGGTATTCAAATACAGCATGTGTATAATTTTTGAAACATTCAGTAACTTTGTTCAGAGGCCAGATATCTAAAGAGGAAAGGGGACAATTATATCCAGGTTATGCACCACACATAACTATGTTATTAGGCATTAGGTTTGAACAATTCCTGAACAGGACCGTCTATTGACTGTCTGGTGGCAGCGTGTTAACCTTGGGTAGTTCTTCAGGAGCCCCGTCACCGATAAACACTACATTTGGATATTCCTCCTGTGTATCTGCCGAGCATGTGGGGGTTTTGTTGCCAAGGTTTGACGTCAGTCCAACTTAGATACTTCTGTCTAATGTTGCTTGTTGTAGTCTGGCCAAAACCACAAGGACTGCAAGACAATGAGGATGAACCATTTTATCCATTACATCTTAAACAACTCATACCTTTATTTTGTCCATATAATTTGAAAAAGAACACAGAAACAAACAAAAGATTATTCGAAATTATTTGCTTGTCACCGTGGAATATTTATGATCTCTGCATGCTTTCAATGAGCCCACTTATACACTTCAGTGTATTTCTCTGTGTGAGTGAGAGTATGAAAGACAATTAACTGACTGATATAAGAGTTTCATGAAATACATTTATTCAACCAATCTATTGCACTAAATAATGAAGAGGGCATTATAAATCCCTGTAAAATCCAATGGATTTAGAGGACACTTCTGGTCTTATATTTTCTATAAGACATCCTGAATATATCTTTTTGAAAGTACAAATGTTTTCATGTAGAGTTCATACACTTCTCTGTCAAGGAGAATGTTCTGTGTTTTACAAACTTCATGTGTTGCAGAATCTTTACTTCGACTTCTCATCATGGACTACACCCTTGGAAAGAGTTCCTCGCTCTTTTTGACACGATAATAAGTTACTGTGAATAATTGTCATGCAAATGTAATCTGCCAGTTAGGAGAGAGGTACAGGTGTGGCAGCCAGGGCTGCTGTGCAGCTTGCAACGGTAGAGTGTAACTGTTGAGAGCATGTTGGCTGGCGTGGGACATTTTGCTTTACGCCGTTCATGGTATAACACCGGCACACGAGTGCATCTATGACCCTGTGAATGTCTTGTTTCTCTACAGCAGCTGGGAAGTTATGCTGCAGCCATGTGTGGTGCTTTGCAAAGATATTCCCGGGAAGTGCGGCCCTGGTCCGCCACAACACAAGCCCTCATTCTGCTCCAACTCATTCGTGTACTGGCCTATCCCTAGACCAGTATCACAGCCCTGCTGGCACGCGCTCACTGCTTTCTCCTGATGATGATGATGGCAGCCAGCTCTGGGCTTCGGGTCCCGGGGCCAAATCTGTCACCCGGGTGTGTTTGTGTTCCAAGACCCATTAGACAGCCATCACTCGCCTAGACCCCCCTCCAGCAACCAGCCCTGCCGGCAGAAACCGCCTCTTGGATCTCACCTGCACAGCTGAAAGCTCGGCAGCACAACAACATCTCCAGCTCTGGCCGGAGTATGTGCTTTACCCTCACAGAGGAAGCTAAAGCTAACGCTAACCTCGTTCAGCCTGCAGGGAGGTAGAGGACTCCACTAACCGTCACACGCTTACATCAAAGGACTTCCTGAGCTCAAGTGGATAATTCTGCTTCTTATACACATACATTGTGAATGGGAGAATGTTAGAGTGCTAATTGTTTTTAAGGATGGCTTCAGTGCACACTGTTAATTTGTTGCCCACAAATGATTTTGCATTGCGACCAAGTGGTCAGAAAGTTGAATAGCATACATATTACTAAACATATGCTACATAGGAATGCCGCACATTTTAGCATTACATTAGAAGGAACTGATGTTCTTAAATATAAAAATGAAAACATGTAATACAGTGCTTTCTGCTCATTCCCAAAAACATAAGAATGGATCAAAAGCCAAAGCAATCAAAATCCGCATTTAAACAAATGATATACTGGATATCAAAAACGTCCCCCGGGTGCAGGCAGCATAGATACATATGAAGCTTACGTATAGAAAGAATTATTTCCGCTCATCTGTCACCGAGAAGCAAACAACAACCGCAACCCAGGTATCCCACAACCACGAGTCACCGTCTGCACGTTGTGCCAAGAGGAAACATCGGAGAAAGACCAATTAACCAGGTGATGACAGCGGCTAAATGGCTGGATTAAAGGGCTTGTTCTGTAAAGGTCAGGATGCACGCCGCTAATCGGAATCATGAGGCGAAGACAGGCTGACAGGAAGGGAGAAAAACAAACTCCGTGTCACTGATGAATGATTACAGTGCGTGACAGTGGGACGTGTCGTGTCAGCGCGGCGAGTTAAAGCAAGGCATTAATACTGCAGAGGTTAGAGGTTCCCTTTCCCGTGTAGCTCATTGTATAAGAACAATGCCAACAATCCTACACACACTACGTTGAATGCATTTACGGGTGATGTCAATATATCAACAGCTAAATATTTGCATTGATGTAAAATCCCCAAAATGACCAGGACTTTTTACTTCCAGCATTGTGGCGTAGCTGACACTGCATGCAGACCATGAGCACAGCATATGATCAGATGTAGAGGACACTGACTGGGTAACATCTTATTAATAATACTGATTTAATATAAGATGTGTGTATAGGTGGAGGGTGTCCTCACGTTTTACCGGGCGACTTTTTCAGCCAGAAGATGTCGTCGCTGGTGATGCCATGCTCCATTGCTCCTGGGATCTGTAACAAGAGTTAAAGCTGTGAGCAGAACTATCAACCTATCAACAGATTATGAACAAAACAAACCGTTCGCTCTCTAAAACCTGCAATCTTTCGTGTGTTAAGGCTTGTACAGTATGTGTGCCATAGTGTGATGCTTACAAACCACATTTTACATCACTTCAGAGGTCTTGGCTGCTCTTTCTCATTTGTTTTGTGGACCTGGTAACCAATCAATCAATCAACACATGCTGACAGAGGAAAATGAGGGGAGGGGCAATGTTACGTACATTTGTGGGGTAATTGGGCCGTCCACCTGTGGCGATCACAATGTTCTTGGCAGTCAGGGTCATCTGTATGAGAGAGGAGGGAAACGTGAAGTAATAGCTTTTGTTCATATCCTTCAAAAAAAACAAGGAAATGTCAAATGAAAGCAAGTGGTCTCCACAGTACTCTGCATTCCGGTTATAATGGAGCAAGTAACACTCGGTAGGTATGGAGGTGTTGAATTTATATGTTGCATAAATAAAAGTTATGCCAGGTGTGTTTGTTGTTGTAATACTTATTTTGGTAAGGAGAGGCTGCAGTGCACCACTACCTCATGTTCTAAATACGACTAAAAGGCTTTCATGTTTTCTCCCAGGTGAGGTTAACTTCTCCATGCACTCTGAACACAAGACAGCAAAATGCGTTACATTACGGTCATGTCTTTCTTTTAGCCGTTACTCTTATTTAAAACATGACTGCAGCCTCTTGTGGACAAAATAAGTATTACAACAAACACTTACTAAACTGATTCTGGCAAAACCATTTTTTTTTTACCTGTTCTTAAGTCATAAACATGAACAATAACTTAAGAAATTAACCACTAGATGTTTTTTCTTACTTGCCTCTCAGTGCTTCTGTAAATATCTAATGATGCACATAAAAACAGGTATAATAAACATGATTTATAAAGTACCTCATACATTTTTGATTGTGGTCTTACGAATTGAAATCCAATCATCAGTTTGGGAGTGATTGAATAAATGAATAAATAGATGAGCCAGCCACCTCTTTCCCTGCTTTAGTTAGTCCTTTGACAGTGTGTTCATCCACCAGACTTCCTTTGATGTTCAGATACTTCACCTTCCTGCAAGACACAGAATGAACAGCTGTTGCTTCTGGAAGTGCAGATCAACTGCAGTAACTGTTCCACCATCACCATTTCTCTCAATTATTTCCTGCTAACAATTAAACATGTGAAATTTGTTTAACATATGTGCTCATTTGTTACATTTGTAAGAAATACACTTGGAATTACTGCTTTGCACTGTGAGCAACAATGCCTCTCTGCTGTTCTCTCAAGGCTAATTGTTAATTAAAAGAAGAAAAGAAAATCATATTAGGAGAATTCCTAATATGTGGAGATCAAGCTAATTATCTGACTGCAATGAAAACATTTTAGGTTGCGCTTGGCCACATTCACACAGAGGTTAACACCTGTTTGCAGAGCTGGTGTCACTTACTTGTCCTGGAGCTGAACTCTGTGATCCCAGTTCAGAGACCTGACGTGGTTTTGAATAGCCTCTGCCATGGTGGCCCTGAAAAAAACCCGGCATAGTTAACTGAAATCAACATGGAAATAATGTTGTTTTTAATACCATATACATTCAAATTAGAATCGGACAAACTATAATTTTAGCTGATTATTTGGCCCATCAGAGCACCGTCAAAGCTTTTCACATAACTGACATCTTTGGTCTGGCCGTGAGCAGACTCATATCATATTCCCTTATGAATTGTGTTTTTAGCTTTGAATACATCATTCAACACATACATGCAGTTAGTAAGAGTATTCAATAGTAGTAATTAAGTAAGTAGGTAAAAGTTAATAAGTAGTAAATTGTATCTTTGCACCTTTAAAGACAAAGCAATAGCATCAAAACCCATTGCCATCAAATACTTCCTTTTACAACCACAAGTAGCATTTCTGTCCTACACCACTAGATGGTGCTGTTTAGCTGCTCATACACAGCGGATCTGTTCGATTGATCGGGGTTACGTTTCCCTTCAACAAACATTTGATTGACCTACCAGTCATGACAGATGGGCCCTGAGATCTGCCAGCCATACGTCTTAGCATCTTTGACTGCGGTGCCGAGTAGAGCAGCCTGGTGCATGAGCTTCTTAGGAATGCAGCCAACATTCACACACGTGCCACCAAGACCCCACTTGGTACCTGTTTGAAAAACATTTAGAAAATATATAAGCAATGGTGTCTTACAATCAAACAACAAACTGTCATTCTTGTAATTATCTGGCTCAATGTATTTTACCTTGAACAGATGGCTCCACATAATCTAGGACAGCAACTTTCTGTCCCAACTGTGCTGCTGTAAATACAGATATATTGTCAGTGTGTGATTAGAAAGACATCAATGTGCAGAAGCATAGATGCAGGAACTTTAAAAGATAATCGCACCTTCTTTGGAACAAGCAAGGCCTCCTGAACCACCACCAATAACAACCAGGTCATAGTCGTAGTTCCCTGTACGAGCACATTGGACGATAAACAGTAGACAGTCAAAACTGATATAAATAGTATAGTTATGAACATATTAATATGTGTATGTACATATATGCATACAGTATAGTGCCATTTAAACCTATCTCCTCTGGCAGGCCTCTAGGGTAGTGAAAAAGGTGGCCATGGTCCACCGGACGAAACGCGTTTTCAAATGTAGTCTTCTTATTCGAGTAAAGATGGCCTGGGAGGCCGAGGACACCAGGTGAATGTGGAATTTACACTAATCAACAGGATAACAATAAGCAGCAGATCCGCCAGTTAGTTAAACTACACCAGAGTTACATCAGAGCTGCTGGTTTGTAACTTAGTTGTTCGCTGACAGAGACAAGTATTAACTATTCCAACTATAACACGCGCCCGTTCCGTTCTCCATATCCACACAAAATACACGTTTGAACAAAACAGTGTTACCTGTCAGGTTTCTTGTCAAAACATGCAAAGAATTATTCCTTTTCCACCGGTGTCTGCCCCTGCAGAGGGCAGCCATGTTGTTGTTATGAAAGGACCCAGGCCGGGTATGTGCTGGCTAAACTATTGCCTGATAAGAAATGGGTCCTACGGTTTACTCGAAATTAAACATTTGTATTATTATTCAATAGAAATATGAACAGTAAACTAATGAATCTTGTTGATACTGAATTTAAAGTTTAAATCTCAATAAATGTGGTGGAATCAATTTGACATATTCTTAGTGTAGAATTTACAGTTTATCAGTGGTGTGACGTTATAGTAACGAAGTAGAAATATGAGGAGTAACTCTTCGTAAGATATCAATAAAACGGGGATGAATTTATATCATTGTATAAAGAGAGTGACATGAGAAGATCAATCTCATGTCTGTAAGTTAAATCAGCTACAATCACTCTTTTAAAGTGTTTAGTGACTCATCTAAACATTTAAAAAAGGAATAACTTCAATAGAATCATTCTATACACTGTAGCTTCTTGACATTCTAATAGAATGTCAAGAAGTTACATTCTAATACAATGTAACTTCTTCACATTCTATTAGAATGTAAAGAAGTTGCATTGTATTAGAATACAATGTAACTTCTTTACATTCTAATAGAATTGTCTTTTGGACCCACAACATCCTGATATCCTTTGAGGCCCCCCATGAAGGCTTCCAGGGGCCGAGGTTCGGCCAGCTGACCGTCTCCAGCCAGTGCTCCGAGGGCCACAGCAGACCTTGTTCTTGGGTCTATTACCTGAAAGGGCTTCCGCTCTGAGTAATCCGAGAGAGAGATGTGTGACAAATAGATAAACAAATGCACAGGAAACGAAAGTAGGAAGCCTTCAGTGTGTCACTTATTTTTATGATGCTTCAGTTCAATGTGTTGACAAATAATTTAGTCAATCCCTAAACTCCAATACTGGTGTCAGAATAATAGCCAGAATTGCCCTGTGTATATTTGTTTGCTTAGAATAATTAGTTGTCACATTTGTGTTTATATTTGAAGAGTCAACTGAATAAAACCTGCAGAGGAAACTTAATGCTTGTTTTATTTTTTTTTGCCTTTTGCTCATCCTCGCAACCTGCATGTTAAAGTGTCAACTTTCTACCTGGAGTTAATTTGTCCAAACCACACTGTTAGACAATCGGCACATTGCAGGCAATAGCTTACTCTGCTGAAAGGGCATGAGCTGGAGGAGACGCTCATTACCAAAGGTTCGATTTGACATTCTCTCGCTCTCTCTCTCTCTCTCTCACACACATACACACACACACACACAGTAAAGAAACTTGCTCTTGTCCTTGTAAAGAAAACTACTGTGTAAGTAATTCAGCTTGATCCTATCTAGTGCACAACCGCATACAAAACAGGACAAAAATATAGTAGAACAAATGTACATCATTTTACATTGTACAAAAGTATTTAGAAACATCATATCAATGCTACCAGACGTGCTCCTGGTCTAGTGCTCCCCTGTAAACCTCTCTGGCAGCGAGTACTGGCCAGGCCTTCCCCAGTAGTCCACAGCTCGGACTCTGTACAGACCGCCGACCTCCTGGTCCACTACAAAACACAACATGGTACATGGTCTGATTTCTATGGCTGGATGCCACAATGCCATACAGTTTGAAAGGTGAGGAAAAATTCTGTTTTGTTCGTCATTGCCATCATTTAACAATCCTTAATTAAAATAATTAAGTGGAAATTCTTACCAGGTGAATAAACGTAAGAAGTAAAAATGGTGTCTTGAGTATTAATTCTGTTGAATTCCTTGTCGTCTGTGGAGAACTCCACTTCAAATGTCTTCATGCATCTGCAAATACAAATGAGTTAAAATGCATAAATCAATGCTTACATACTCAATTTCCACATAGTCAGTTCTGGATAATACATTTTCTTGCAGGGACTTAAATAAAGTAATGATCACGTGCACCTACTTGGAATCAACACAGTGGTCTGACCAGACAATCAGCACTTGGCCTTTCGTGATCCTGATGAAGTGTAATCCGTTGATCTAATTAAAAGTCAAAAGCAGTTGAGAGTTCATCTCGTTTGTCAGCTCAGTCCCATCCCAATCCATCAGGCTTTCATCACAACACAAGCTTTGAGTTACTGTCATCATACTCAAATCATAAAATCACTTTCTCATTGCAACTGGAGAAAATCTCACTCGTCCTACTTGCATTGACACAGAAACACACGCTCAACTGTACAGACTGACAAACGCGGACACAGATCGCACTGGGTAGGATTCAAATGATGCGCCGTTGAAGATAAATAACATTTATGAAAAGCTCCGAGGTGGACTGTGAGGCACATGCAAACGAGGAAAACAATCACATTGAGTTTGACTTAACATTGTTCATGTGTGTTGGTACCGACCTGGTCTGGCTCTGCTTTGGGCTGGGCACAAACATGGACGAGGAGGACAGACGGCACAGACAGTTTGGCTTTCAGAGTCAGAGTATCCGCTGCAGGAACTTCCCAGGGTCCTTCGACGCGAGGGTCCTGACACAGTGACACATCGTTAGTGGGTCACAGCATGTGTAATAGCACTCTATTGAGAAGTAAAAGCCCAAATAGATCAAAGGAATCAGCTCTGCCTAAATGTTGACAGTGCTGGTGACAGCAAATAGATGTCAACACCAATTCAACAAGATTTTCACCCCTAAATATACCTCGTCTCAAAACAATGTGCAACTGGGATGTACAGTTCAGAAGCATTTCATCCACGCGAGACTCTGCATCTGCCCTTCTTATAACTAACAGGAAATATGAGAGATTGAGCACACCTGCCTTGTAATCTACCAAATGGTAAATTAAATTTACACATATATGATCTTTATGATATCAATGTATTTTAGGGAAAAACAAGACATTGTATTTACACTACTTAACACATGCACAGTGGTCACTGTATGAAGGGTGCGATGTAACATGGCAAATTGGGCCAATCATAATACTCGATGGGTAAGTTGGCTTTGTCACGATGGTAAAAACTAAAGTACCGTATGTTGAAAGTTGATTTAGATTTTTGATTTTAAACAATGATAAATAAACTGCAAACAAAAAACCTATCATAATGTCAATTTGTATGATATTGTTCAGCCCTCCTGTTTACCTGCACACTCCTGAGGCGTCTGAACTGTTCTGCTGTGGGGTAGTCGGGGCTGCCCATGCTCTGCCACAGCTGGTACGGGTTGGCTACGTTGTTGTCAATGTAATACGTGATGTACACAAGACCTGGACAGCAAACACAAAGATGACAGGCAGCCCTCTCTTGCAGAAATAAAATACCTTTTTAAAATACAACCGTAACTATAAACACCTTTTAATCTACCGCAACAGTATCTTGTTAAACCTACCCTTCTGCGCAGCCAATCCTTTCAGTGAAATGGTGACGTCATCGGTGTCAGTGGAGGTGCTGTTGTCGTCACTGTTGTAGATCAGCACCGCTGCCTGCCAGCTGTCTGAGCCTCCTGGTATTACAGGCTCGTGGCTGCTGGCGAGAACTCCCACCGTGCTGTTGCTGCTTCCTGCTGAGCTCAAAACCTGAGCCAGGATCTGGGTCTCTCCTGATTATACACAGGAGAGGAAACGGGGCTATTGAAATACGACTGGGGAAGATGAGACGGCAACATCATGGAGACCTGAGCTTTGCGTGTACAAGGGGCTGCTTCATAACTCAACCATACACTTCCACTGAGGCACATGTAAAACCCTGGAGATGTCACCCGTTTTAAAAGTAACGAGATCGTCACCTAGCAAAGCCAGCAGGCCCATGACAGTGAGGACGGGCTTCCTGATCAGCTGGACGTGAGGCGGCTCGGTGTTGTTGACCTGGAAGCGGGCAGTCAGCGTGCGCTGGGTGAAGGGGTGTGGGTGGTAGCTGAGGAAGGCGTTGTCGTTGCTGAGCAGGGTGTAGTTGATGGTGCTGTTCGGGTCAGCCAGCAGCAGATCCTGGTGCTGGTTTATTACCTGTTGCAGAGAGCAGGACAGAAGACTGGTTGCGTGAAATTTTATTTTATTTTAAATTAATTTCTCATTTGATTTGGCAAACAAATTGCAGCCATTCTCAAATTCGGAATTGGCTTCGGCCATAATTTGCTCTTCATTTCATTTCAACATGAATTTCCGTCTCTAGGTGATTTTCATGTTGCTGTCCTCCATCACTTCGCCTCACCTTCACCACCATCGCAGCGTAGGTTACATCGGCCCTCCACTCCTGAGGCCTGGACCAGCCCACCAGCGGATCGGCCTCATCATTGTAAACAGGGAGGCTGTGGAAGCGGGGGAAACGCTCCCGGATCTCCCCCACCGTCTGGATCTCCTGCTGGAGGATGGGCAAGGAGTAGCCTCCTCCCTGAGGAGCAGAAACAGAAAATTAGCTTCTAAAAATGATTCTAATTGCATTGGTTTTATAATTAAGTATGCTAATGGTTGCATTACTAAATACAGTTTTACATAACTCAGGCAACATGTATTTCAATAACATCACTATCGTTGTTTTTGTTCTCGAAAGTGAATATATCAACTAGATTGAGTCTCCTATGGTGAAAACAAATATCCTCACAGCAATGAATATGACAACACATTTAATATTTTTTTTAGATATGCTTTGAGTCCAGAAAAGTGAACCTTCTTGTGCAGGGCGATGTAGTCGATCCTGACCCCCGTCTCTCCAGTGAAGTAGTTGGTGCCGTTGTAGC
Source organism: Melanostigma gelatinosum (assembly GCF_949748355.1). Taxonomy (NCBI): domain Eukaryota; kingdom Metazoa; phylum Chordata; class Actinopteri; order Perciformes; family Zoarcidae; genus Melanostigma; species Melanostigma gelatinosum. The sequence continues at coordinate 8,409,946 of NC_136639.1, forward strand.
AGTGCTGCAGCATGGCCCAGCAGTATGGGGAGTGTGGGGGAGAATGACAGGAGTCTCCTGGACCCCCAAACCTCAGGAGACTGCTGGCAGCGCGCAGACCCTCCGAACAGGCATCATAGTAGTTTAGAAACCCTAAAGAAAAGTGTGTTGTACATCAAACTGCAGGTAGACATCAGTCAATAAATGAAGTACGATCTTGTTTAATGTCAGTATCAGCCTAATATAAAGTAAGTGTCCAATCATGGATGTACGAGTTTCCAACACGCATTTATCAAACATTTTCAGATTAAGTAGTAGTAATATAAACAATATATCTATGAGAGAAAGTGAGAGCAAAATTGATTTGCAACACATTTGCATTTCCTTGTACCAATGGCTACATTGAGCAAAAACTTCCACTTAAAAAATAACTGACAAAACATAAAAATGTCATGTTGGATGAACAATGTGTTTACCTTGAATTGACACAGTGACATTATCAAAGTCATGGTTGTTGGGCTCATTCCATGTTTCAAAGTTCCACTGAGAGACACTTCCCAGACCATACTTATCTGGAATTAAACAAAACACGACATTAAATCACATTATGTAGGAAAGGATCATACAGTTCAGTTTAACTTCATTATAGTCTAATTATTGTTATGTTACATGAAACAAAAAGCATTTACACGTACGTTTAATTCATGTTTCTGTGAGGAAATTACAGCCAAGGCTGAACTTATCCAATAATGTAAACTATTTAACAATAACACCTCAACAATCAAAAACCTCCCAAGTAGGATGAAATAACTGGCAATAACCATTGTAAACATTTACTTAAACACTGCTTCTCAATTGCAATTATTGTATTTTTCCAAATCAGGTTTTCACTGACCATGATTACGTGGTGGAGAGCAAAAAACATAATATATAACAAAATAATATAACACAATAGTGACAAAACAATGGCACTCACCGATGTACCTTTTGGCTATCAGATAAACCAGATTTCTCCACTCGACCACTTGTGATTTGTCCTCAAAGTCAGTGAAATAGTTAGAGACGCTGCCCATCAGTTCAAAACCTGGCAACCAGATGTGCAGGAATTCATTTAAGTTCAGATTTCAACAGCCACATGTCACAAGTGCATAACATAACATCTATCCTGTAAGCACACATCTGGAAACCAGATGAGAACATTAAGACGGGTGTGATTTATTGAGGAAGAAGATGACTTTAAATGCGGTTCAATACCTGGTCGGAGTTCATTCATCCACAAGAGTTCTACGAGCTGGTCTAGTTTAGTGAAGTCGTACTGGGGTTGTCCTCCAATATCTCTGCAACAATAATAGAATTATGATGATAAGTTCATAGTAGATGCAAAAGTATACTTATGTACAATATATTATGTTGAACATTGTTGCTCCTGGATGGATCACAGCCAACCCAATTATGTTCAACACAGCTCCATGTCCTTGGTCATGGTGCCACAGCGCTTAAAAGAATAAACTTCATAATTCTCAAAATTCTGACCCTTTGCTTTTTTATCAACAGCATTTACTTGTACTTTTACTTTCAATACTTAAGTACATTTAATATCAGAAAATTACTTTTGATACTTAAGTACAATAAATATCAGATACTTTAAGACTTTTACTCTAGTAGTATTCTAATAGGTGACTTTTACTGGAGTCATTTTCCAGTAAGGTATCTTTACTGTTACTCAAGTATGGCTTTTGGGTACTTTATACACCACTGCTGATAATCATACGATATGTGATCTTCAAACTAGACAAATACATGATATTAAGTGGCATGTTTTCATTATCACTTGCTGGGTTACTTACTGTGCAGTAACCAACTCCAACATCCAGTGGATCCTGACCTGCTGGATCCCTCCGTGGGGGACTGAGCCCACATAGGCCAGGTTCAGCTGCTGGTCCGTGCTCAGGTCAAACTGGTGGGCCTGGGTGTGAGGGAGCGGGGGACTGTGGCACAAAGAAGAGCCTCCGATTTTAATTTGTGACGCACTGGTGACACAAAAAGGCTTCTTAAAGATTTACTTTAAAAAAAAAAGATTTATTCATCAGCTTGTTCATAGACTTAATATTAAAGTCTGGCCCAGTAAGAGTCAGCCTGACATGATTTAACTCTTGGAAATATAGAAAATGTTGTCTTTGCTTTAGATGTTTACTTGGTGCAACATTATTTAATATGTTTTCTTGATTACAGATCTTCTGGTAGATTCGGTATGAAAATAAAAACACGTTAATTTCTCCAAGACAACTAAAATGTCATCTTTCTCGCCACTTCTTGTCCATTACTGTGCGTTTCGCAAGAATGATCGTAAATAACAACCATACCAGAAACCAGTGCTCCTCCAGAACGGTTTGAGATCTCCCACTGGTCTCCCCACGTCCACTGCGATGACGTGTGAAGTTGCTGAATTTTCGCTGACGTTAAGAAGTAACATTAATAAGACAGAGAAAGTTTTCCAATGCATGTCTGCGACCGAGCATGACAACTTTGTGGGTCGCGCTTGTTTAATTGCTCATAAATGTGAAGTTAGTAACGAGGAGGCAACTTAACTCCAATATGGATTAACGTTACACGTTGTGCGTTATGTGAGTAAACAATAAAAGAGTCTTTTAACACGATCCACAAAACAAACGCGAGGAGGATGTCGTGGACAGCTGAGCACGATGACGTTTAATGCGTGCGACCCTGTTGGTGTCGGTTGTTGTAGTTTTGTTCACGCGATAGTGTTTTTGAAAAACAGACAGAATCGTTGACACCATTTTAAAATAAGCAATGACCCACTTGTGACAAAAGACGATATTTAGTATGATAAGGAAACTGACCACAACATTTGTTCAGATAGGTTTAAATAATGTAAATCTGGTATGGACACAGTTTGGGAAAGTAGTAGTCATTTTTTAAGATCAAGTGAAAAGTCAGTTTTATTAATGGTCAAAGTCTGGATTTTAGAAAACGCTAACATTTTAATTGTTATTAAATGTGTTTCCTATGAAATATTTACTTGTTTGTTCATTCAAACCAAATACTTGAGTATGCTCCTTGTAGTTCCTGAGATAGTCAGGCAGATGATTTTAGTTAATGGTCAAAAACGCCCTAGAAATGGGATTCGGTGATTTATTTTATTTCCAGTACACACATGCAAGGGGCTCCTATCTATATATTCCATATAAATACAAGTTGCACAGAACTATTAGGCTTACAGAAGTCATATGACGGGTGAAAGCATTCGCGTGGAGACTTGAGGAGCCAGTCTCCATTCGTTTCACTGCACTTTCATGTAGTATAAAAGGAAGAAAGATCTGTTGTGGACACAAAACGGTTGAACAGGTAGCTGTTAATGGGACATTTATTAAAAAAAAGTTGGGAGAATCAAGAAGGCATGAAAGGAAAATTCAAATGTCATTTACAGTTGAACTCAAAGATACTGTCAAACAGCAACAGTTATACACAACCATTTACACAACCTGTACAAATATGTTTTCCCCAAAAAAATTTCATTCAAAATAACTTAAATAGGCTTCTATGTAAAAGTGCAAATCCTTAGGCTGGGATGTCTGAGTAACACCATGGCGACTGAAAGGGTGTTTGTTGAGTCCACACTGTCGGGTGATAACTTGGATCACAAGCACATTTCAAAACTGTACGTTTACTGACTCTACTGTCCTGAAGCATATGTATACTGCTTTTAATTTACAACATCCAAGCCTTTAGTATACAATTGTGTAATCATGATGCCTTACATTGCATTCCAGCTTCGATACTGAGCACACTTCTTCTCTCGTACAAATCAGGATTGTAATGACAATAAAATAGTCTCCAATCATGTGATTTGTCAGAGAGCCCTTTCTCTATCCTGCATGTCCAGCCCTGAATAAAACCACTAAAAACAATTCAGTTCAGCATTTGTAGCGTTCTTGGGGTGACAGTTCGGAAAGTCAGCATCACAGCATGGCAACAATACACTGTTAGCTGTTTGTAGTGTTCTAAGTTAGCATTAAAATCACAGTTACCAGAGGCCATTCTATACAGGATGAACCCAGATGCGGTGGGGCAGTAGTAGTCCACAGGTTTCAGGCTTTGATAATGAGACAGAGTGTGTGTGTGTGTGTGTGTATATATATATATATATATAGAGATAGAGGTGAGGGGTTGTGAATCTGCACAGTCACAAGGCATGAGACGACAAAGAGTGACGAAATGTTAATGCCGATACCTCACAGACTCTACAAGCATCCTCCTGATTGATAAGGAGGGGATGGGGAGAGACTTAACCCACGCACGCTTTTGGGCCTTACATGCTTCTGTATTAAACATGCAGCCGATGCAAAAAAACCAACAACAAAAGGGTGTCATCGCCACGTGTAGGAGAGCATTATACAGCATATCTGCTCATTAAGCACTGGTCACCATGGGTTCTACTGGACAGGAGACTGGAAATGTGTTTGGTGAATAAAAATGTTTAGGCATTTGCAATACAAAGGAGAAAATAACAAGTATCGTGTGTGTGTGTGTGAGAGAGGTAAAGTGACTATGACTTCTGCTCAGTTCCTGCAGCAGACTGGGCTGCGCTCTCTGGTTTAAGGATCTGGTAGGTGATGAGGTACTCTGGGAAGGCCTGAAGGAAAAATATAGCAAGAAATAAGATTAAACAGCAGATGTTTAATGTGTTTTTGCTAACGTTAAAGGATAAATAGTATTTGGGGAAAGACACTGGTGGTGTCTGGGTTTACCTGCTCTCCCCTGTAGATGACGTACTCGGCGTAGGCCAGGCCATTAACACTGGGCCGCCCGATCACCGAGTGGTGTCCTGGCGGGGCGTGGGCCATCTTCATGGCACTGAACTGTAGGAAGGACTTCCCCAGGGTCACTCGGCAGAACAGCATCTGCCTGATAGGGCAAGGTGAGAGGAGACAGGTCAGACACAAGTGAAAACGCAGTTAAACTTGTGTAGTCAACGTTCATCTCAAGTCGAAGTTACCTGTGGCACAGGTAGCAGGATCGGTCTTTGTGAGTCGGGCAGCCTGTGCCTCCACCGATGCCGTAGACGTACTGATTGCTCTTTGAGGAGTTCTCTGCAAAGTAGATCCCCGCGCCAAACATCCCTCCGATGTAAGCGTGACGCTCATCAAAGCCTTTGTGGATGATGGCGTTGATGAACGGGGAACCTGAAGAAAGATGTCAGTGTCAGAGTGACATTATAAATAGTAATTGACATGCAATGCTTTACATAACTACAAGTAAATGACTGAAAACTAAAGTTCGTAGTGCCTGCTGCTGGCACACAAAGCAAACAGATGGTGTGATTACCGTGAAACAACATCCGCTCATTGTGATGGTTGTGGTTCTCATCCGCAATCTCCTTCTGCCGGTGGGTGTAACGTTCCCTCAGCTTCTTATTTACCACCTTCTGAATCTGTGGGGCACAACATGAAACATATCGAACAAGATGTTGGGCGGCACGTCTGCTTCACACCGAGAATTTAATGTCGACTCACCTCCATCACTTCAGATCGCTGTTATTAGTTTTTATTAATACCATCTATCAAAGAGATGGTTCCTATAAAAGCTGTTCAGTGTTCTGTGAGTTATTAAAACAGTACAGAGGGATTCCCGGTTCTGACCTTGATGATGTTGTATTTGCTGAACACACCGCCAGCGTTGCCTCCGTCTCTGTGCTCTCGGATGGTGCTCTGTAACTGAGGGGCACACATCAAAAACACCATCATTTCATTCACAGGAAAATGATACAGTGGCATATGATCCAATTATTAAAATGCCTTTACATAGGAGTTCTATGCACTGTACAAAAATCAGAGCAAAACAGAATTTGTATTACAAAATGGCCATAGCAGTTTTAAAAAGGACACCATAAACAAAGACAGTGAACTGGACAAACCTCCTCCTCCACAGACTGGTACTCCTTGTCGTCTGGAGCGAGGTCTATCAGGATGGTGCCCTGGTTGGCACAATGGAACGCCAGGTAGGGGTTGCCACCTGAAAAACAACCACACAGTTAATCACTGGCTATTAAAACTGTTGTGCCGCCTTTTTTCCTGACTTTCTTTTGGGGTTTGAAAACGTCAGATTTTGGTGACTACTTGTTAATAAACAAACTGTTGCAGACATCACAGCAGGTTACCATTCCTAGGTGATTCCTCACAGAAAAACAAAAAGATGACTCCTTACCTTGCTGGCCGCCAAGAAGCCTCTCAACACCCTTGATGAGCTTATGTCGGTGGCCATAGGCGTTGATTCCAATCTCCTTCAGCTCCTCGTGACCCATGTCAGCCAGCACATCCAGAGTGATCTGCAAGAAGGAAAAAATACAAGTTGAGAAGTTTATACGAGTAAAACAAACTTGTGCAATGCATGAATGTGTTAGCTTTAAGAGTATTAAGTATTTCTGCGATGACTGACCTGCTCCCTCTCAAAGATGTCCCTCAGGTGCTCAAGGCCCAGGCTCTTCATGAATTGACTTATATTCATGTCCAGCATGGCTACTACGGAAAACAGGGCGTTGCAGCTCAATGAAAAATAGTTCAATGTCAAACAGGGTATAATATTTTAGTTGTAAAAAAACCCACAATTTGTGCATGTCCAGATTTTTCTGTGTAAACGAACCAGTATTCAAATTAAAGATGCAATTAACTTACTCTCCCCTTCCTTGCGGTCGGTGCCTGTGGCTCCATCTGCCACTCCGGAGGACCCGGAGGCGGTGGCCAGCTCAGCGAGCGGTCCGGCCAGGTTGTCTATGCTGCTGGCGGCCGACAGACAGGATGGTGTGGAGACCGGGGAAATGACTGAGGCGCTGACCACTGTGGCCTGGGGCTTAAAGCAGCTGGGCAGGGCGTCTGGTGGCATGGCGTCCATCAGCAAGGCCCGGATATCATCAGCCTGCAAGGATGGCAAAGACAAAAAAGTTGAAAGGATTTACATTTGTTTACTGTACATTCTGTCCCCCATCTCATACCAGTAAAGTGATCAGTTTGTGGCCCTCTATGAAAAACAAGAAGCAGACCATAGAGAACTTATCTCAGGCTGAAAAACTAATTTAACAGTAATTCCTAAACTGTCAAGGTCTGCCTGTTTCACAGAAGCCGTTACCGTGGCCAGGTCCAAGGCAGTCTGGCCCTCTTGGTTCTTCATGGTGGGGTCGGCTCCATGAGCCAGCAGCAGCGCACAGAGCTGTGTACGACCCTTCTGTGCAGCCTCATGAAGGGGCGTGAAAGCCCATTTGTCTGTAGCATTCACACACGTATTGTACTTGATCAGTAAGGCTGCGATGTCCACATGCTGTGAGGAAGAGAGGCAACAGAGTAAGTCAGTCCACCAGCACAATAAATATTTTTCTATAAAAATGTAGTTTTTTAATGTGTAAAGCAAACTCCACGGAGTCTGTATTTGATTTAAGTCATGCGTTTGTGTTTATTTTGTTGAAACTGACCCCATAAGAAGCAGCATTATGAAGAGGGATGAGGCCTCCTTTGTCCTGGGCGTTGACATCAGCTCCATGCTCCAGCAGATACTCTGCCACTTCAAGGTTGTTGTACCCAGCTGAGGAGAAGGAACATGAATCAGTTCAGCATGAGAGTGTACAGTCTGCATAAGACCAGCAGATAGAAAAAACAAAAGGTAGCCAGACAAAACAAAAGCACATACAGCATCAGAGACAGTGGTCAAGACAAAATACATACCAATCTTACATCCTCCCTGTGAATGCCACATCAGGAGTGTTTGTTTGTACCTGTATTCGGTAAATATCAGACAAAACCAGAAAGATGTTTACCTGCCAGGTGGAGTGGTGTGGAGTTGCGCCCCTGTGTGTCTCTGCAGTTGATATTCTCTGGGGAGCAAAGTTTCTGGACTCTGGCCAGGCATCCCTTCTTGGCAGCGTCCAGCAGAGCAGCATCCCCCCTCAGGAGGTCCTGGATGTCTGTGTCTCCATCTTTCACCATGTCCAGCGGCATGTTGCCGTCACGGTTCTTCTTGGATGGGTCGGCTCCGTGCTGAACAAAGAGTTTTGAGGTTTTTTTTTATACACACATTGTTATACATGTTTGCTTTATATGAGACAGTGGCTTCATAGGTCAAAGTGATCATCATCATAACAATAACTAACAAAGGACACAAGTAAATGTAAGACAATACTTGTGAACATTGACAATAATGGATCCTCACTTTGAGCAGCAGTTTGCAGATCTCATATTTGCCTTTGGCTGCAGCCTCGTGAAGCGGGGTGAATTTCCACAAGTCGGCCACATTGACTGAAGCTCCATGTCTGACCAGCAGCTCCGCTACTTCATAGTGACCGTAGGAGCATGCGTTGTGGAGGGGAACCAGACCGCTGGGGGAGGAAATACAGAAGTGAAAATCAGAAGAACTTTGGATTCGTGTCTGCTAAACGCATCATAACAGTACTGACAAATGCGGCTTTGCAGAAGAGAAAAAAAAAAAGCATTGTCAGCTCAAAAAATCGAAACATAATTGATTCAGTGATTCCATTTAGATAAAAGCTACAGATGAGTAAGATGGCAGAGCTCACCCCTTGTCTTTGGCATGAACATCAGCTCCATGGTGCAGCAGGTATTCAACCACAGCCACTCGGTTGTAACCAGCTGCAAAGTGGAGAGGAGTAGAGTGGCGGCCCTCCAAGTCCCGGCAGTTTACATTCTGAGGGGTGCAAAGTTGCTGCAACACACAAAGACAATATGATAATTAGGAACTCAACAGGGGGGTATAATAACAGGTTTACAAGACAATTAAAATGGGGCAGTCACAGACATTTCTTAACCACTTCTGCTAGCGAGGGTGTGAAATTTCAGTGCTACAAATTCTTCAAGAAACTAAAAAGCAGCTTCAATGTACAATCATGATTATATTACAATAACGGATGGCAAAATTGGCAAGTGAGCGTCATCAAATAAATTTTTTAAAAATATAAAAAAGGGTATGTTGTCTAAAAACCAAGCTGTAGTCACTGTTAGTACAACACTACAGAAGAAACAGTGAACTTACTTGTACTGTGTCCTGATCTCCTGCTTTGGCTGCCTCCAGAAATCTGTAGTCCACATCAGAGTTACGTGTGGGGACATTTTCTGTAAAAAAACAGAAAAGACATTCAATACAAAAGGATCTAAAGGATCATCCTATTAAACAGCCCGAGCACTGAAATTCACACAAAAGATTTGCAAACTTCAGATGACAAAATCTGCCTTTCCATTAAGTATTGCTGGAGAGCATTTTCATTCTCAAACTCTAAATATCAAACCTGAAAGCAAACAACGTGAAAGAGTCAAAAGCGTGGTGGGTGTGATTACCATTAAGAATCTGTTGTACAGCCTCATTGCCCATCTGGGCAGCAGTGAAGCCCTGCAGAGACACGATGGAGGGGTCGGCCCCGTAGCTCAGCAGCAGCTTGCAGGTCTGGATGTGACCAGCCAGCGCAGCTCTATGAAGAGCCGTCTGACCCAGTGTGTCCACAGCGTTTACCTGGAGTCAGAGGAGGCGACGTTAAGGGTCAGCAACTCACACTTTTAATCCTTTCACATTATCTAATATCACTTTCTGGCAGAAGATACATTTGAAAAACAAAACAAACGGACCTTTGCTCCGTGTTTCTGCAGCACCTCCAGGATATCGTTGTGAGCTCTCTCAGCAGCAACATGCAATGGAGTCATGAAGCTTAAAGACACAACGGGCAAAAGTTATCACTTTCTTTCTGTTGTTACAGACAACATTTCTTTTTAGCAGTTATTGTACATCAACATGCAGTTAACCAGTTAAGATGTTTACTTATTCTAAGTTTTTCTGTGTGGAAGACATCACCTTTACAAATAAGCTCACAAGTTACAAAAATCATGATTTCCTTATAAATTGTAGTTTTTTTTTTTTTTAGTTGTACATCGATGTTAAATGTTAAAACAAAATGTTGTGGACTTACTCTTTGTTCTTCTCGTTAATGTTGGCGCCTTTACGCAGCAACAACTCAGTCACCTGCTTCCTCTTGGGGTGGGGGGACGCCACAGCACAGTGCTAAAAATACACATCAACATTAGATTCGTGTTGCGCAATCTTCTGCCGAACCACGACAAATGATTTTAGTAGATGCCAGTTTGCTAAAACAATAGCCAATAACATACAACTAACTGTCTGTACATCCTTATCAATCCTACGGAGCATTGCTGGCAAGATCAATTTTTATTACCCAGGGAATTTTTTTTAACATCAACAGAATTAGTAAACAATGAGGAAGCTTGGTTCTGACCAGAGCGGTCTCGTTGGTCTGAGGATGTTTGAAGCTGATGATCTCCAGAGCCAGCGTCTTCTTCACTTTGGCCATGTCGGCCTCTCTGGCTGCCTGGAGCAGCGAGTGACCTTTGAATTCATCTACATGAACGAGAAAGACGAGTCAATGGAAAATTACATTTTTGAAAGGAACTGAACACATGCATATGCACACACACACACACACACGCACACGTCTGCTGAGTGACAGAGCGAACTCACAGGTGAGCCTTTCTTTAAGTTCTGGAGTGGGGGCCATGTCCACGGCGCTCTTGCTGTGACAGTTGAGCAGGGTGGGGTCGGCCCCGTGGCTCAGCAGCAGGGAACAAACCTCCACTCGGTTCTTGGACGCTGCCTCGTGGAGAGGAGTGAACTGCCACAGGTCCATGGCGTTCACACAGGCTCCATGCTGCCGGGACAAAAGCACATCAGATCACAGAATGTGTACAGGATTTCTGCTCAGTATCTGAATTTATCTTTAAAAAACAAAATTGACTTGAGGGAGTGCTAAATTACTGGAAATACGGCCAGAGAAGTTTAAAAAGCAAAGAGAAACAGTAGATTTGCAAAAAAAATGTATCCTGAGGCCAAATTTTCTCTTTGTTGGAAAACATTCCTTCAGTCAATTTAATACTGAAACCTTTCGTGAGTCTTACTTTAAGCAGAAGCTCAGTAACCTCAAAGTGGCCATAAGAGCAGGCGTTGTGAAGTGGAACCAGGCCTCTGCAGGGACACAATTCACAGGTTATTGACATGAATAACTCGATGACTAATTTAGTTTCTGTGCGTTTTTCTGAAAAAGTGTTTCACCCTTTGTCCTTGGCGTGAACATCGGCTCCATGCTGCAGAAGGAGCTGGACGATGCGGACCCGGTTGTAGCCGGCAGCCAGGTGGAGGGGTGTAGACTGTAAGAGAGGACGGCTTGTTAGCACACGCAGAACGCCAGCTGGTTCAGTGTGTGCTGCCTTCGATGGCCACAGGAGCAAGCGGCTGATTAGGGCCAGAAGCATTGTGCTACGGCAGGCTATGCTCGGTGAGTTGCAGATGAATGGCAGGTATGACGAGGCAAAGTCAATGGAGCTTGTGGGCAAATCTAGCGACAAGATTTATTTTGCTGTCGATACCGTGTCTGACCCGAGTGAGCGACAACAAGCAACTTCGACCTCGTTACTCATCTACCCCCGACTGCTATTTGACAATGTCAGCAAAATAAAATCTTAAGAGCTGATAATTAAGCTTTACGAGGTTAGACGACAAGAAAGAATTACTAGTGCAACTGTTAGACTATTCAATTCAAAATGACTGCGTAGGAATTACGGTTGGGTGATGATAGCTGGATTACCGTGTCCTCTCTTTGTTATCAAGAATATTGGGCATTCAGGTTGTCATGCAGCCAAATAGAAAACATGACTTCTTTGAGTTTTAGTTTCATGATATTAAATTAATTATAAGTGTTTTTACTTGTTATATAAATGCTGAGACCTGCCATAAAGACACTAAGGGAATTCAATATTGGATTCAGAATTTGATAAAAAGCCATCAAATCCCAACCGTAATAGGATGCAAAGAAGCTAAAATAAGCAGGCCGAGTGTTTGAGAAAGCATCTCTGCAAGCTAATAGAGGATCAAATCAAATGGCTGTTTTTTTTTCAGCCAAGGAAAATAAACATCAGTCTAAGAAAAGCTGCATATCCAACTTCAGTGGCATTTGTTCTCTACTCAAAAAAAAAAAAAAAAAAAAAAAAAAAAAAAAAAAAAAAAACTAGCTCAGGTCAAGCTTACAATCAAAAAGGAGAGACATCATTCCTTTCAATTTCCATGCAGTGGTGTTAATATAAATCCCAAGAAGCCAACTGTTAGATCTCAAGGTGCAGTGGTAAACATAGACGGATGACAGAGTCGAATCACGGAGGCATCATTCAGTGTGGGATGACACGACGAGCAATCAAAAGTCATTACCATGGAGGGTAGCATAGCACGAGAATGATAGGCGACAAATGTAGTCCATTCATTACAGCACAACAACTGTTCCAACAGGGAACGTGAAGTAGACACAAGTGTTACAAAAAGCAGAGGAGCAGGCCTTCAGGCATGCATGAGTGATCATCAAAAATACATGAATGAAAAAAACAAAAGCCAAATCAGACACTGGCTGAAGAGCAAGTGATTGAAATTCAGAGAAATGCAGGTGAGTGTGCAAGGACAGGACAGACGCTGAAGAAAGCAGGCAGTCGACGTTGTGAGCTCCTCTCAAAATCCCAAAAGATGAATTGTCACCATGACACCAACCCAAGTCACTCACTCCCTCAACCACACACACACACACACACATCAGGGTGAAGATACATGGAGTGACCCGAACACCCAGGTCCATGATGAGCAATTAACAAGTGACAGCCAGCTTACTGGTCAAATAAAAACAATGGATTAAAAAAAAGTAACAAAAAACACAACAGTGCATCAATCAAGTGGCCGTTATCAAGGTCAACTTACCAGCATTTTTTGGGATGTTGACTGATCGACAAATGTTGCCAGAGTCACACGGAAAACAAAAACGAAACAAAAATTACAAAATGACAGTATCTTTTTCACAGCAATTCTTTTCTTCCTTCTTTAAGTCAATGAAACACAAGCGCTAGTTAGGAATCACTGGTTGATCCGTCAAACATGGTTTGAGATTAAATGTGACACCTGGCCATAGAGGGTTGCTGGCTGACGGGTAAGTCTGACTTCTCCTCTTCCGTTTTCTCCGTTAGGACTGGTTATTGGTGCCCGCTGGTTAAATCCAAGGCCCAAATCTACACTGACAAGACTGGCTCGGATCATGCAAACTTTAAATAGTCTGCAAAGGAGACAGGGAAGGACTCATACATGTACTGCTGTTGGAAAAAAATGTGGTTAGGAATGTATGAAATAGGCAAGTGCTGATATACTGTTGTTATGATACAGTAGTTATTGATTGTGCTTTTTGTGACTCATTTACAAAAATAAGACAACAATTTTTGCCAAATGTGTCCTATAAAGTGCATCTTTGTAGCATTATCCCGCTAGTCCACAAAAAACAAAAACACTAAATGAATGTACAAAATACCACATGATGATCTAAACACTGCTTTCGCAAGTTCCATAAACCCACCATCCAATAACATGGATTCAGAAGAAACACTAGAAGTTACACAGAAATAAACAGACATAGATTTCAAGATCACAACTACCTATGCTCCAGCCTCTGGCATGGAATAAAGACTATCGGGCTGAAGAGCCAATATTACTGCCATGACACCTGGTCCAAACAACGAAGACAAAGTACTAAAACTAAACTGTAAATCAAGAGGAATGGTTTGTCTATGTCAGTTACAGACAATGAATACAGAATGAACTAGCCTAACTATCTGGTTGTATTGTTCTACGGGGAAAGTTATGTCATAACAGAAGCAAGTGGATTCCACTGATGGTCTGATGAGTCACATATGCTGAATTAAAGAAAATAATATCGACAATGGTTATGTTGCAAAGTGGTTTGTCCAAGGTAAGGTGGTCCCCATTAACACCCACAATGACTTAAATCCTCTTTGTATTTGCACCACACAAACTAATCCAGCCCCCATCTGACTGTTACGGTAATTCCTTTACTCAAACACTAGGACTCAGAAACCGGCTCCCTATTTTTATGAAGAACTTTAAAAATACACTACAACAAGCCTGCACAACATGCTGTGTAGAAGGTGTTGTGGCAGATATCCGTCTGGTGTGTGACATGGTGCAGTACTAGTGGCTCATTTACCTTGCGGCCATCGCTTGCATGACAGTTGACATTTAACGGAGTCAGCAGTGCCATCAGCTTTTCTTCATTTCCACTCCTGTTATCACATGGTTGAAAAGACTGGAGTCATTAAATAGTTCCCATCAAATCACAATCTCCTGTGCTCATTAGGGAGATTTCATGATCTTAAAAGTAATGACACTATAATGACTACTGTTTGAGCTGGTCAGAGTAGTACATCATGTGTATATTTATATGTGTATATTGCTGCAATGAGCAGAAAACTATGTCGCCGTTTGACTCTGGCCAACAGGATGTGTGTGTGTGTGTGTACTGACCAGTCAGCATGATACTCACCTTGCTGCTTCTAGAAGTTCATCCTTCTTGTATTCACCTGGGTGAAGGAAAACACTAATATTAGAGAAAGGAATGTCATTTTACCAGTTTTTAATATTTTGTTCAGGTGGAGTAATGTCGGTAAGGGTTAAATGCAATATAGGCTGTTGACAAAGTACCTTATTGCATTTACATGCCTCTGCTCCACCAAGATACTCCCAAATCAAATAATAAGAGGAGCAATGGGTTAGGTAACCAGCTGCTGGTCATGATTATCGTCCAACGTTATTACAATTATGCAGAATTATGTGTACCGTATCTTTTTGAAATGCAGTCTATCGGTTCCTTGCATTTTAGACTCCTGGTTGCACTTAAAGGTTATCTGCCAAGTGCCAACTGAAGCTTTACTTCATCCCGTTTTCATATGTCACTTGCTGTAAAAGTGAGGGTTACATTTACAAACTGTAAACGTGAGAGATAAGCAGCCGAGAGGCACTGACCAGTGAGAACAGCCTTGGCTGAAGGGTCGGCCAGATCCAAAGCAGATTTTCCATCAGTGTTGCGGATGTTTGGATCAGCTCCGTGTTGGAGTAACACTGAGTGAGAGAGGTGCAAATAAAGACAAGACTTTAATTTTCACGTCAAATCATTCCCATATTGTCTCACCCAGTACGACAATCATGTTTCAAAAACAGCCAAGTATGTTACAGCAAAGATGTTGTTGGTAGACAACACAAAACAAACTGTGTTTGAACACAATTGACAGGGATCCTTACCAATG
This sequence comes from Melanostigma gelatinosum, assembly GCF_949748355.1. Lineage (NCBI taxonomy): Eukaryota > Metazoa > Chordata > Actinopteri > Perciformes > Zoarcidae > Melanostigma > Melanostigma gelatinosum. Next base: position 8,425,128 of record NC_136639.1, read on the forward strand.
CAAACATCAATCTTTCCCTTGATGGCAGCCTCGTGTAACGGAGTGTAGTTCCAGTTATCTCGAGCGTTGGGGTCTGCGCCCTGACACAAGAGGAGGCTGACGACTTCTGCGTGGCCGAAAGAGCAGGCGTTATGCAGGGGGATGAGTCCTCCATCATCCCTGGCATGAACGTTAGCCCCCGTCTGCAAGAGGTGCTCCACCACATCTTTTCTGCCAAAACCTTAAAGAGGATTAAAATGCATTTCAATTCAGCTTTTCCCTCAATATATTTGGTCGAGAGTGATGCACGGGCACCATAAGTAGCCTGGCTAGTCCATATATAATTGCTGACAATTATTGTAGGATTAAACTGAAAATCACAACGAAAATAAATATCTAATACTAAATTCTGACATGTGACTCTTATTGATACAAGGCAACATCAGTTTAGGATATAGACTCTTGGATATGACAGCAGTGTTATTGCATCAATGTTGCCCAAAACATGGTCTTAAGATAACGGCATACATCTATCTAACGTAGACTCGCGCTGTGTTGCATTGCGTGATACAAATGTAAGTTATTTGAAATAGCGTTTCTTTAAAATGTGATTTAGCTTAGTTAGATGACGTCTTGAGGTTCCTAGTGTTGTCTTATCTGGGATTAGCTAAAAATGATGACGGTCTGTTTGTTTACCAAATTGGATTGAGGACCGTCAACATTAGCTGGTTAGCACCACTAGGCTGTTCATTCAGACGTGACACACTGCAGCTTATTTTAACGGTATCATCGGGGCAAATCACACACAAAAAACACAAGATAAACAGCAAAAACATCGGTCAAAACACACCAACACCAGCTAGCTAACGGTAGCTAACAGTTAGCTAATGTTGCAAATACATTACTGCGTCGTTAGCTTAGCTCATCGTTACCCGCAGCGAAGTGAAGCGGAGTCGATTTTCGGCCAGCCATGTCCTTCGCGTTTACGTTCACCGAGTCGACAAGTCTCTTGACTCTGGATACATCCCCGTTACGACAGGCCTCGAACAAATCCCTGAACGCACCGCCGATGCCGCTGCTCCCATCAGCGGGACTGGCCGCTCCTGAACCGGGGCTCGAGACGCTGCTGCTGCCACCGCCGCCGTTGGAGGCTGTGGTGGTGAAGCTGGCGCTGCTCGCTAGGACCGGGGCGGGTGAGTCTGGGGAGGCCACGGCCCCCTCGATCGCTCCGCTGCATTCCCTCTCACTCTCCGGGGGTACAGGGGCCGAGGTCAGCAGAGACATCGGCGGAGATGCCGGAGGAGCGCCCGAAATAGAGCCGTTTCTCGGCGGAGACGGCAAGGTACTTTGCTGTTGTTGCTGCTGCGAGGAACGACGAGACACCGCCATTACAGCAGCTCTCAGACGACAATAAAAAGCTGCTCCTCCTTTCCGGTGAAAGTGGTCGTGTTTCCTGTCAGCTGTTGGCTGGCCGTGGCTGTGGAGAAACACTCGATTTACCTTATACTAGTTTATATACACAACCATTTGGATCTCAGAGATCCATATGACATACAGCTAAGTTTATCACGTCACTGTAAGCAAATCACGATCACAGCTAAGATTAAAAAACAATAATACTGATCAGCCAGTTGGTGGCAGTATGAAACCCCCTTTCGCAGTTCGGGCCCAAATGTTTACCTCGCTGTTGCCCAAAGAATAACAAAAAAAAGACAATGGCATCTGAGCCTTGCTTGTGTTGCTACTACACATGATTATTTAATAATATTACAAAAAATCGTGTCAGTGATAAGAACAATACATCCTTCATTACGTCATGATGCAGGGACAGATGTTGTAATTTCGTGACATTTGCATTCTTCTGGAAAGATTTCTATGCTTATTTTACTTTTCTAAATAGTCATGAGCAATGAATGCCTGTTTGGTCGTCATGGTCTACGATTGTTTTTATTATTAGTTTGTGTGCATAGTTAGGATTAGTAATCATCACAATATATCAACAGACTTAGATGTTAAAAGGGGATTTACAGTTAGTGCTGACCCCTCTCCAAAAACAATAGTTCCTATAAAAACTTCCTAGCAAGTTAATCGGCCTTAAGAGTACTTTGATTCCCTTTATTGAAGCACACTGGACCCAAAGCCCCTATATGAAGGCCTCTCTTGTGCTGCAAACAAGTCTCGTAAACTCCAGCCCGCTTTAGTATAACACTTAGTTTTTTTTATATTTATGGCAGTACCATGGTGTAATGGTGTCATAGGCACAACATGCAGGATATCAGGTATATCTTGTAAATTCTTACATTTCCAGATCCTGATTGCATCTCTTTAGGAAGCATCTTCACTATTCAAGTTTGCCCGCAATTACTGGTGTGCATGATCAATCAAGTTAATTTACATTTAGTTCATACATAATCTAAAAGTTGAATGTAGAAAACAAAATCAGCAATCAGTCAATGTCAATAGGCGGGTCACAGGTAACGGTTTGGTGTCTGGTCTGTCAAGTCTCCTCCAAGTCCCTGACTGTAGAAACAACTGAAGCAGAAAGCTAATCTCTGGTGGCGACTGGGAGTTGCGAGATCATTGAAACAGTAACAGACCCCTGAACGTCCGTAGTGGCCAGGTCACTGACACAGTAATCTTCAGACTCGGTTGGAATAGGAAGGTAATTCAGAGGCTTGATAAGACTCCCGTGGGCCGCTTTCTCCTGGTCTGATGCAAAGCTCCTGATCTGGGATGTATTTGTGTTTCTCCACAACAGTGTAAAGGAGGCTCTCCCACTGATCAGCCCATTTCCTTTTCCTCAACCGTTTAGTGTCACTAATATATGATCATATCAAAGGGTAAGGACATGATTCATGGCTTAATGTGTAAAAGCATAACATTTTACAACAAATGTGGGGTGTACATTTCCATCTCGATGTGGAAATCAGTCCATAAAGACCATATAAATAAGTAAATGAATGGAATAAACAATGTACATACATTTAAAATATGACATCTACATTATCAATGTGAAATCTTCAACCAAACTAAAAAGATTAACACTGATTCAAATGTAACCAAAGTATTATTTTCTATTCACTGCTAAATAATCTAGCACAGCCACATTTACCACCAGTGGTAAATGTGCTGGTGTTGATGGTGACATTCTCTGGTGTACACATGGAGACGATTCGGTGATTAAAATTCATTTAAACTCATTGAGCAAAGCAGTCAGACAGCTGAGGCCACTCCGAAGCTCCTGGAAAACAGAGACATGAATACAAATATATACAAAGACAATAGAGTCTTAACAACTAGGCAACTGGGATATCATTCTTAACAGCAAGAAAAACACTGTACTCACCAAATAAGGTGATAAAATCACACATATTTTGGAGCCACTTGTCTACAGAGATGCCATTGCTTTATAGTAGTGGTACACCTGCGATCACTTGTTTATTTTAATAAAACATGATGGCATCACATGAACTGATCAGCATGAAATTATTTTGAGATCACGGATGGCCGACATTTACATCTTGAGAGACCGATGAATATTGCAGAGCCTCACTTATCATTAATAACCTCAGAACATGATACAATGTATATGACATCATGACAGCTGTTTGTGGGATGTTCTGTGACCATTAGGACAATTAACACCATAAAACAAAACAAACTTTGGCGGAACATTCTGCGAACCACATTTTTTTTAACAAAAATGAACAGTTCAGGAACATTAATAAAACTAAATAAACTCCGGGGAACATTCGCTACAGTGGTCCTGCAAATGCTCCCCGGACTGAAAATTGTGTGGGTCGTGACACCGGGAGGGAGCGTAAAGCGTCACTTATTATTGATAAGTTCAGGACAGATGTCATGATATATAAATGGATATTTGTGTAAATTTACCAGCTGTCTGGGGAGATTGTTAGTATTTTTTGTAAAACAGCGGGTAACAAGTTAACTTTCCATTGCAAAATATCGAAGAAAGAAATGCTCCAAGAAGACCCCGAGTATCCAAATCCTTTGATCTTTCTTCTACATTAGATCAGAGGTCTTCAACAGGGGGTCCGCGGAGGTACTACAGGGGGGGCTGCAAAATCTTTGGTTGATGAGACAATTTTTTTTCCAAAAAAGAATCTAACAAGAAGATAACAGGTATGTTTATGCATGGCAGTGGCACTAATAGACCACTCATTTTTAGTTTCCACATTTATGTTTTAAATAAAAACATCAGTTTGAATAGCTTGTATGCATGATTATCATGCAATTGCCAGACAATGTTGATATTGGCATTGGTATCAGCTTACAAGGTATGTTTATAAATGGCAGCAGCACGGCCGCCCTACTCACTGTACCTTGCACATGTTTAAAATAAAATCATGAATATATGAACCTGTGTATTATTTGAATAGCTTAGTATTGAATGCACAATAAAGAGGTATGTTTAGACATGGCACTAGGCCCAGTTTAATATAAAACACAATTGTATACAATATAGTCGGGGGTCCCTGCTCCATCTCTATCAATTTGGGGGTCCTTGGCCTGAAAAACGTTGAAGACCCTCGATCTAGATGGTACATCCACTTACACATTTTTGGGCTGTTTTTTTCCTGATTCGGACAAGGTTCCTCAGGCCCATCAAACTCCTTTGGATTGATCTGTAACGCTGACTGTGAGCCTCAACGACAACTGACAATCAGTGTTTGACCATAATGATGCGCTTGAGGACAAATGGGAGCAAATCCCTGCAGTCAAATTCGAAAATATTGGAAGGGTGGAGGCTGTTATTCCCAATGATTTTGAAGAGAGATGTTCAACAGTCACTTATTTGTGTTATGTGTGACAACATACAGAAACATGTCAAAAGTTGAGATGCTTTGCGAGATGATACGACCATATTTCATGTAGAAATATCCAACTTAATGGAAAGCAAGTCGAGATGATTTTAAGTCTATCTTTGCATTTTTAAATGACATATCCAATCAAAGCAGAAATAAACATATGAAGTACCGGTATATATTTTTTCTGCCATGTGTGTCCTGCAAACACGTCTTGAATTTGTCTCTATAATCATTTGTCCAAAGAAAGTGGATTATGATGGTGAGTGTCTGGGGTAGATACAGAGTTTCCCAGTTATTTAAGCTTTATTTTTTATCTTGTACATATTAGTATTATGGACATGCAACGCTGAAAGCTGTATAATGATACATTCTGGAACCCAACTTGGAAATCTGTATAAACCAGTACAGAATTGTAAACAAAACACTGACTAATAATTATGCCACAAGAACGGTGGCTAAGAATAATTCAGAAAACTTAAAACATTGCAAACTTTGGGCTCACATCAAACTCAACAGTGTCTACCTTTTCTAGGAACTAGAAGGTGAAAAGCTACAGTATACTTTAAAGTCTTAAGTGACATGTCAACAATGTCGTGATTTTCATCACAACTGGTTTTGCTGTGAGCAGTTTACTTGTGGTAGTGACTTGTGCAGCTCAAAGGAAGAAGAGCTTGTCTGATAGCTGGATGGCCGGCTCTGAGTGCAGGAATTGACCAGACAGGAAGGCCAGTTTGTGAGCATACTTGCATGGTGCTGGGACACGAATGGTGCCCGGCCAGTTCCAGTACAAATGGCACATCTTGAAAGTCAGCCTGGTGTGGGAACAGAGAAATAATGTTAAATTGGTAGACTTAGCTCAAACTAATGAAGTCCAATCCAACAGCCCTGTAAAAATTGTACCTTATATTTTTTATTTTCCCCACTTATTTCAACATTTCCTTGGTTGTGCTTAAATCCTGTAGTACAAAAACATGTAGAGTAGTGTATCTAGTGTGTTTTAATGATTGCACAAATCTCTAGTCTTCTTAGCCTCCTTTGATATTTTCTAATCTGAATCTCATAAATATCAATAACTACTGACTCACTGACCACATGTTCATGCATAAAATATTCATTTTTTTGACCTTATTCCGCAAAAGATGTATCCTACTAAGCCGTTTACATGCCTAATGAAAAACATTAATATTCCGTATTTATGCAGCCGGGCATACTGGGATTAACTCCGGTGGTGGACTTGTTCGACTGTGCGAACACAGTCTCCCTCTTTCATTTATTGTGTTGCAATATTTGCACTTAACCAAAAACCTGTTGACAACCATGTCTTTCATAATGTTTAGGTGTTTCTCCCTCCGACCAGAAATGTGGGCTCTTCTTACTTGCATCTCGATGCCAGGCTTTCAAACTGATGGCTGGTTGGTTTTTGTACAGCGCACAGAGCTGGTCGTAAACAAGCAAGAGGCTCTTAAGTTGCAAACTGAGGTTAAACCCCTGATTGAGATGCATATTCAGAATGCATCGTTGTGGACACATGCAGACTCTTTACTCTCTACCGCACCAATACGTTTAGCTGTAAGGTTGTCAGCTGTGTGTCTGCCTGGCATACTCTGTCAGGGTTTCTTGTCAGCCAGTTGATGATTAAAGTGAAGAGGGTTAGACCCGAAGTTAGCAACAGCTCCAGCTCACTTAGGTGGGCTGACCAGCGTTATTTTCCTTTGCGACAAGCCGCTCCTCTGACTTTTGCTCAATTTAGTTTTTTTTTTACATTTCTTTTAACCGTTTCACTGCACGGTTAATTACCAAAATCCTCACTGTAATAAACTATGCTCAGTTTGCATGGGAAAACACAATGTTGAATGTTAGCAACAGAATCATGTCGTATATTTAATTTGTTGGTCAGAAAAGTGGAAAATCTGACGAAAATAATACAATTTTTCAAAGTCACCGTTGTAATGGTATTATTAAATGCTCATGTCGGTACTCTGTATCGTTAAGTGCTGAAATGTAAGTACGTGTACTTGGTCTGAAAAAGAGAGGCATCGGTGCATCCCCATTATGAATACCTTTGCAGATGGTCTGGTGTGAGATTTGCCGTGTTGTACAGAGAGATGTAGTGTGTAGGAAGTCCACAGCCCTGCCGAGTGTGATGTGCCACCAGATAGAAGTCCACCCTGAAAAAACAAACAAACTTAAGTGTTAGAAAATTTAAATAGCTGACAGCAGATGAGTCTTTGCTAGTGTCCTCATCAAAGTGCTATATACTGCTGTTGCCAGGAGACGGTGCTGCAGTCCGGTAAAAATGATAAAAAGCAGCATCTCGTTTCTTCTACCCTGTTAGGCTGCTCGCACAGCACTTCATCTCTACAACCTTCTTCATGCAAGAGGACTCTTTTCATGATATACTCACATTATTTCTCTTCCTGAATAACATTCAGACAGCACACACAGTTAGACTGGAATCATATTAGTCTAACTTCTTCAGGTGTATTTGTGTGGTTTCTTGGCTGGCGCCGGGGTTTCAAAACAATAGTCGTATTATTTTACACTAAAACGAAACTAAAAGCAGAGAGCATGCCATCTGTGCCTAAGGCTGTGTTAAGAGATGTTAAGAGATGCAAAGTGTTCACTGACTTTAACCGGGACCACTGATTTGCACAAGGGTTTTGCTGCAGAGGGATTTGGCAAGAACGAACAAACAGGGTCATTTTGCTGACTGACCAGTCTCTCTGAGTGAGGGTGTGATCCAGAACAGTTCCAGGTGGAGGTGTACGAACGCCGTTTGCAGTCAAGGAGAAGAGGGTGGTGCTGATGCGCTTTTGGACCACAATGAAGACCAGCTTGGGCTCATAGCTGGGGAAAGTCTCAAAGCATTTGAGCAACTGTGGGATCTCGTACTGCTCCACCATCTTCAGCTGACTATCTGACACACCATCCCGATACACCACAATCTTTTCTGGCAAGTTGTGGTTGACCTGTACAAATTAACACATACACATGTTAGTGTCAGGTGTGGGTGATCAAAATACTGAATTTAAATACATTTATGTAATGCATGTTTGCAGTACTTACCTCGTGGTACTTCTGCAGTGCAGCTAGAAAGCAAACTCTGAAGCCATCGATCAGTTCATCAGTTGGTGTCTGGAAAGTTACTCTGGAGTACCAGCGAGTCAGTGAGCTGGATAAGAAAAAAAGACATGTATTGCTATCAAGATATTACAATTGAATGTTGCAAGACAAAGTGAAATACGTGGTTATATAATATAATGTGCCTTAAAATCTGCCAATCTCATGTAAGAAGTGTCTCAAAGGGTCTGTGTGTAGGGACGCGAGCTACAGCCAATGAGAGCTTAAGACACATGTTGCGGACTCTATTGAAACACTTTTTGATTTAAAAAATAAAATAAAAAATTGTGCAATGTTTTACATGCAATTCATTGATAATCATCACATTTTGAATATTTTCCAATGAACTGTTGGAATTTCAATTATCCATCATACGACTAGAGTTTTTCTGACATATAATATATCACCATAGATAATATAATAATAATTAAAACGGAAATTTGGGAATAAATAAAACAGAATCTGGAATAAATTAAAACTAGGCAGTAACAAATGAACATTGTGCCCCCACAGTCAGGAAATCATTATGTCCATAACTACTAAAAGTAATAAAGATGTTAAATCCAAGGACCAAAAACAAGTTTTACCTGTTCACACTTGCGACAAAGCCCATGACTGATTGATGCGACTTGCTGGTGTCATGATGGACATCAACTCCCACCACCATCAAGTGTTTCTAATAAAGTGAGATAGAGGCTCATTATTTCCCCATTAACTGCACTGTTTTCAGATAAACCACAACATTTGCTGTTCAAATAGTACTGTGGCATCAATGTTTCCGTTAAATATCATTCACAATTTCACACGCAGTATTATGCTTAAAATGAATAGTGCCTAAAAATCACAATTAAGATATTTCCCCAAAACCATGCAGCCCAAACGGATAAGGCGCTCACCAGAGGGACATTGACAGTCCACAGTTCTCCTCCTAACTTGCTGTTCATCTGCAGGAGTATCTTTTGGGCGACACTCTTCAACTTATTTTGCTGGGAAATTGTCCGGACATTGATGGCCTGTGACACAATAAGTGGCAAAAATCTTACTTTTAACTGGGAGAAAATACTTTCAGAAGGAGACCTCTCTTTCCCTCAAATTCTAAACCAACCATGAACAACCACATGGACAAGCATTATAGACCTGGGATGGGATGGGACTTTTCACACAGCAGAGCTTCTTGATGGCACTGTAGAGATCGTCTCTGTTGCCGACCAAAATGCACACTACCAGCTGCATGTTGGGCTGTAAACAAACAAAGAATGGAAAGTTACACAGGAAGGACTTCACTTCACTGGGACCAGACACAGTCATCATTTAACCATGGTCAAAAAAAAAAAAAAACTTGTGCAGCTGTGTGTGTGTGTGTGTGTGTGTATATGTATATGTATATATATATATATATATATATATATATAAAAAATTAAATTACTCATAAATCTACTGATCTAAATAATATATTTTATGTCATACCTCGTTGGTGAGCTGAGAGTGGATGCTCTTGACGTATGACTCGGTGCGATCATCCCTCAGCTCCACACGAATGGGTCGCCCCAGACGCAAACCAATAGGCCCGGCCACCTTGTTAAAGACGGAAACAAGCTCTTCAGCCTGCTCTGCACAGCGGCGAGGGTAGAAGATAGCCCAGATGTTCAATGGGATCTAAGAGGGAGATAATTCAGTTGGTGAAGAAACAAATAAACACAGCTATTATATTCAACATAAATGAGGAGCTCCAGAGATTTGTCTCCACCACTCACAGAGCTGATTGAAGGATCCCTCACAACCTCTCTGGACCAGGACACATCAGCGCCGGTGGTGAAGGATGAAGACTGCAGACAGATGGTTTCAAGCGGAAGAGTTCTACCTGTAGTCTGCACGAGAGGAAACCAATACACAATATACTGTCAAAGCACAAAGGAGGAAAAGAATAAAGATCTCATTAAGTATAAAAAGGAAGCCTAATATTAAAAATAACTAAAATCAACACTAGATTCTAGTGACTTCCTACCTACCTATCGGACAGTCAAACTGCATTTAAATATTCCACAGATATGCTCATATATTATGTTTTTAAAACCTGTTCCTCAAAGCCGGACTCACTTCCAGAAATTCCAAAATTGAGTTGCATTGTTTGAAATAAAGTTAACAGCAGAGCCTCACCACGATGATTTCTGAGTCAATGTCCAGTCCCCATCGGCTGAGCTCCTTCGTACTCTCAGGGTTGGTGCTGATGTTCTTTAGAAGCTGTTTTATTGAGTGGGTGTACTGCTCACCGCTCACATTGATGTGCATTTTCAGGCCCTGCAACACATTAAAAAACACATTTGAACTAAGCTTACAACTTCTTTTATTGACATTGTTTAGATATGTATTTCCACATTTCATCAGTCTTTGGGTTTGAGAATTGGGGATGGTAGTGTCTGCTGGAGATGACATTTCTCACCTTGTACAGCGATACGCTTAAAACATGATATGCTTAATTGGGCCATTTGGACTAATGTTACAGCTGTTCGACCACAGCTGGATGTTGACAAAGCTGTTGTAAAATACTGCTGGTTGTTATAATAGCTGTCAACATTAACGGTCCTTTGTTAAACTCTCTTTTCTGGAAGATAGCTTTCTTTTCACCTCTTTAAACTTGTTCACCACACATGGCAGCAGTTACATTCAGCAAGCAGTACAGATTGTCTTTCATATTATAAGAACAAAGCTGTTGTATGTTAGTGTTGCTCCTGAAGTTTGAACGTGTAAAGCTGCATTCCATTTGAACTGGGAAGATGGCGTTTGACATTTGACATTTCAACTGGAAGTCGAATTTTCGTTCAGTTGTACGAACTCCACCAAACCCAACCTCATAATCCAAGATGGCTGCTCCGTGCATCAACAGTAAAAAAGCTGTAGTAATAAGCTGTATATTAGCACGCATGTCTTAGTTGCCTGTCATTAAATCAGTCATATATACAGTACCGTCCGACAGTACCTGAGTGTTTGTATGCGCAAAATACCGCTGCAATGTGTTATCAACTGCTATTGTTAACGAGGTCTAACCTGGTTTTCCAACTTGTTGTACTGGAACGAAGTCACCTCGGGTCTGATGTCATTCCAAGCTCCTAACTCTGATTTCTGAGGTAAATGTAACTCGAATTTGCAACAGTTGCAGCACTGTTTCAATGAAAGAAACCGAGTGCAGCGTCTTAAGTCAATTGTTATATAGCCTAAGCTACTGTAGCTATTTTATTGAGTTTCCTTTTAGCGGAATGCTGCGAATGAATTTTCCCTCTGGTAAACAGTTTTGCAGTGTATTGTCCATTTCTAGGGCTTTTATTGTGAAAGGTCAGACCAGTAGGAGTGGATCTGGTGTGCGCTGCCTTTGTCAAGGTGAGTACAACAAAGTGTACACACAACATGATTGGTTGATGGCTTTATTTGCAGTGCGAAAGCTCAGAAAAATGGAGAAAGAAAACCTGTTTGAAAAAACACATTACCGTGTGAATTTATTGCATGCACCCTGGGTGTGTAAAGGCCTGTGGAGACGAAGAACATTGTGTTGAAATGTACCTGCATTGCTCTGAAGTCCTTCTTCATTTTGGCTGGGATTCCCGTCATAAAGGAAAGCTCTGGTACGAGAAGGATCTCTCCAGTAATGATTTGCTGCAATAATTCAATATTATGACATTATCTACACAGTTAAGTGTTTACTGCTCATATAATATTTTTGACATGATTTCCTTTCTGTATTATTATTATGCATCAGACATAAAAGCAAACTGCAGTATTATGGATTATTATTATGTACCGGTAGTATGGAACAAGTATTACTGACGAGTAGGTCGTTCAAACAAAAGGTGCCTCTCACATGGGAAAGCTTGATATAAGGTTATTCAGTTTTTGGTAAAGCAATTGCTTGTTGTGTGTTTTAAGTCAGGAAAAAATATGCTCATTGTTAGACATATTGGAGCCACAAGGTGGCATTCTGATGCAATAATTCAAGTCATTATAGCTGAGTGGTCTACTGTAGAGCTCAAAAAATACACTTGTGTGCGTCTTGAGCATTTACTACGTTAAAATAACCGATGCTTAAGAGAGGTTTACCTTCCCTCCTGGCTTGGACCTCTCCTTCGGCCGATGCATGAGCAGAGGTTGGTCCATCTCCTTGATTGTGATCCCATAGTTCTTGCTGTTAAAATGTGCAATGCAATAAATAAGAGTTTAAATTGTAGTTAAGACTTTTATTGCTGGTCTGAATTTAACTGCCACTATTTCAAATTACAAAAACGCCTGCTATATTCCCCCCTCAGCTTTAAGGAGTTCATGGACAGAGCAGCCTCACCTGTAGTATTCCACAAAGGTGGTTGTTGTGCCATTCATCAAAGTGAAGGTGTCTTTGGGCGATTTGTTCCACTCAATGGCATCAATGCGGTAGGTGCGGTTGTTGTAGCGGGTGATGACAATGCTGCCGATGAGCTCTTTGGTGCATTCGTCTTGGAAATTCTCTCTGCTCTGTCTGTACAACGTGTTCCTGGCAGACAGAGAGCAAAGGGTCATAGCTTTTCCAATTTCAGTGTCAATAGAATATTTTATAAATAATCTATAGATGCAATACGTCTGTTGCATTTGCCACTGCCCTTTAAAATACAACACAATTCCCAGAGGGAAAGGTTGTAGTGGTTGAGGGTATTTGCAGCGCTGGCTCAGAGGGACAGATGCACTAAGATATCGTACAACCTGGTTTTCAAATATGTATGACTATATCACAGAATATGACATTTATATAGCTGTGTGGCTAGGTCATGGCATTTTCAATGTTTAAAATTGTATCAACATGTGTACAGAGGACAGACGAAATGGAATAAAAGATGCATTCTGTATTTCCTACCCAGCAGCATTCACTGCCGAGTATGTGACACTTTATTAAAATAAAAGTGTAAGGCCCTAACTATTTACGATAAAAATGTATCCAGTGTGACTTATATGAATATATCTGCAAACTTGCCAGTTTGTATGCTACTGTTGATTTGCTGTGTGAACTCACATGACATTTAGCACAGAGTCATTTCGCAGGACTTTGTGAGACACATCCACGTTCAGGTACAGGCCTCCGTCTGTGCTCTTGACACTGGTTGAATAACCCGGCCACACTTGCAGCCTACAAGAACAGACAAACAGGATAACGAATGGACTAAATCATGATATAAACTGGCATATGAATCAGAACCGTTTATTGCCAAGTACGTTACACATACAAGGAATTTGACTTGGTGAATGGTCCATAACAATAAACAGTGCAATAAATCAAGACATATTTAAAAAATGGAAACATTAAAATGTTACAGTACTTTAAAACAAGTATATTAGTAAAAGCAGCAAGTGTATTTAAATATAGAAACACAGAAAGGATGTTCAAGGGAGTGTAACGGTAGGAAATTGTCCTGGTCCTGGGCTTTGTTCATGCCCTCTGATGTTAAGATGCAGTTCAGTACGAACCGCTGTTCTGCAAGAATGACTGCACTTTCTGGATCGTAATGATTTCGACCAACCAGCTTCAGCCCGATGATTCTCATTACCCTTGAAAAACAAAAACAACATTGGGTCATGTCCTGTCATTTGACCGTCCTAATAGTAACATGTGACGGTAGCGTACTTTGTAAACAATTATGGTGGCGTAGGATATTTCATTAAAGGGCTTTTATGAATACAAGGAAAAATGATCAATTTTCTAAAGCAATATGTCTCCATGTCAAACAGATGAGAAAGAACATTATTTTTAGGCCACTTAGTAGCCACATTTTGAGAAAAACAAAATAGGACAAACAAATGACACAGAGCACTGATGCACAGCAATGGACTGGCTGAATGCAAGTAAGGAAATAAACACAAGTATATCCCAAACTGTATTAAAATCATGTTTGTGAGTAGATGGAGCGCAATCACAGCAATTTTTGTTTTTAATTCTTAACATCACCAGTTAAGTAGAAGATTATTTCCATTATGATGTCAACAGTATGAAAAGTATGTAGGGCTGGGCAATGTGGCCTCAAGCATCTTTTCGTGATACTAAGTAAGTAATTTAATGTATCAACAACAATATATATCAAGCTATAGCATGTTTTGGGGAAATTCATTCATTACGTGGTGAAGCCAATTTTTGTATACTCCTGTGTGAATTAAATACTTTACAAATGGAAAGTACTGAGTAGTTTCATAACCGTCTCAAGTGAGAAGCTTGTGACTGGAACGCTGCGCCGGTTGAAGTCCAGTCTGCTAATCATACGACAACATCGATATTTCATCTCGATGTGGTTCCATTAAAAGACGATAACCTGTATTACATTTTTGCCCAGGCCCAATTGTATGTAGTTATAGTGTAGTATAAAATACTGATTCAGATGTGCCTCATTTAGATTTGTGTACAATCTATAACTTAAGTGGTCAATCGGTGTTTTTAAATACCTCCTGAGCACCACATTGTAGAATGGGATGCAGAGATCCGAGTTGGGCGGCAGAATCTTTGTCATCTGGACTCGTATTTCTATTTCCTCATTATCTGTTCGTCTCACACTCTTGAGAAAAATCACCTGCATGTCATCAAAATATTATGCAAAAAACAAGCAGAAACGTTATCCAGTGTTCGGTTCAGCAATGTGACATTTTGCATTGCATAGTTCTGCACAATGAAAATCATATGCATTTAAACTGACTACTGATTTTCAGTAGTTTTAGACTTTTGTAGGAACTCAAGTCATCGACATACACAATTCAAATCAAAATTGAAAGACTGTAGTCAATTAGCCACACAACTAATACAGTAACTGATACCTACGCCATTCAGTTTAACAGGCAGGAAGAGTATGGAGCCATCGAAAGCTACTACTTCTCCTGTGGCCGAGCGGTGATCTTTCATCATGGCAAAACGCATTCCCATTGATTCAACATTTGGACTGAAAGATATCGAAAACACTCAACTTCTTAGAACAGATAAAGCACTTTTCCAAGTACCAGTATCAACTCACAATATTGATTCAACAAACACTTGCTTTGAAATAGCCTTGCACTGAGCTCGTCTCCGACGGGACTTGATATCATTTTAGCATTGGTTGGCCATGTCCATTTTTGGTTCATAGCGTGGTTAAAAAATAAATAAATAAATCCACCGAACATATAAAGTAATTCACGTTTTCACTGGACTTAAACTTCACACATACATTTTTGGGAATTTCCATCAATCACGTTTGTGGTTGCTGAATAAAGAAACAAAGAAGAATGATACTTACGTGAATGTAACATGGTACTGATAAACCGCTTCATTCTTACATCGAATCTGGATGTGGTTTGAGCTGATAGTTATAGGAGCTCCTTTTGTTCCAGCCTTATTCAGTGGCTCACTAACCAGGTGAGAAAATAAATGCACAAAAAGATAATTTCAGCACAAGACACACAAACAGTCAGTTACTTTGTGGTACCGAGTGTTATATTCTCAGTCTGTAACGCTTAAGTGAAAAGTGGCCCTGGCACAAAGACTTTATCTCAAAGTACTAGAATGGACAAAGGCTGACTGATCAAATGCATTATTTCGCCGCGCATCTGAAAAATGTTGCACACAATAACCAGTCAAAGGCCTGCGGACATGATGATTTGGATTGTGAAATTTAAGACAGGGTTATGTTAAATGGAACATGACGTTGTGGTATTTTCACCAAGCATTGACAGACTTTTAAAAAGGGGAACAGTTGTTTGAATGGAGGAAACATTGCAATTGAACAGATTTGTTTATGTTTAAATACATTAAATGAAAATGTCACTCTTTTATAAATGTTTATTCATTTACCTTTTATTGTATTGTCGCAGAGAGCTTAAGAAAGGTCCAGTCTGTAGGACTTAGGGGACTCTAGCATCTAACAGAACTGAATCCCCCTTTTCAAGTGTGTCACTTGCTCGTATCAGCCTTCAGGTGACTTAAATCGAGCAAGGCCCTCTCTAGAGCCAGCGTTGGGTTTGTCCATTCTGGGCTACTGTAGCAACATGGCAGTGTGACATGGCGAGCTGAACGATTGAAACCCTAACAGGCGATAGTTTGCTATAGACACATAATGGCAGCTGGAGGTCAGCTTAGAGTGTCAAGGCCCCAAGAGGTAAAAAAAAAAAAAAAAAGACTTAGACTTACCAGACGTCCTCCATTTTCAGCTCCATCTTTGCCGGTGCGGCAGCAGAAGGCAGTACCTCTTGAGGGATGGGCGGGGGTGTGGTTCCTTCACATTATTTGCATTTAAAAATTCACTCACATTCACTAAATATCATAAGAACATTAATGAAAAACTACTTTGACGGAAACATCTTCTGCATTGTTTCATGTATTCTCAGAATACATTGATAAAGTGTCCCTACCTGTGTGGGAGGTCTGAGTGTGTTGGGCTGCTTGTGACTCAGAGGCTGGAGAAACAGACTCGACACGACCTGGAGGAAGAGCTCTTCCTACTCCAAGGTGAGGCATTGCTGCTCTTCCAAGCCCCACCATCGTCTGAGGGGACAAACCTCGGCCATGGAAACTGAAGAGGGTCAAATTATACAGCAGGTACAGTTTTCAATGCTGACAATGGGTGCAATAAAGATCTATCAATGATAGTTATAAAACAATCAAGGTCTTAATTATGAAAATAGTTATACAAGCTACATGGCTCTGGTCACGTTTTATTGATTTTGTTGCAAATATTTTTGTAACCAACAAGAAGCCTGTGATGCCCCTAAATGTTTACACACAAACTCAAGACTCTCATAATAATCTATTTGTAACTTACCCTTGAGTCAAAAGCTGCTCTTACAT
The DNA here is from genome assembly GCF_949748355.1 of Melanostigma gelatinosum. Taxonomy (NCBI): domain Eukaryota; kingdom Metazoa; phylum Chordata; class Actinopteri; order Perciformes; family Zoarcidae; genus Melanostigma; species Melanostigma gelatinosum. The sequence continues at coordinate 8,441,871 of NC_136639.1, forward strand.
TTACAACCACACCACTTCAGTTACACTACCATCTGGCTTACAAAGCAAAAGCAGCACCTCAAGGCTCAACACACAATATATGTACTCGCATGCATAAACCAGAAAACATACTTGAATACAAAATATTGCTTCAGATCACAATTGCTTGATTTTACTGTAGGTGAGGCATGATTTAGGTGTAAATACCAGCATAATCACAATTGAGTTGCGTCTGTTTTGTCAAATAAAAATTAGGAAGCGACTGAAAACATGGCTAAAAACACTTCCTGCACCCAGATCCCAGTTTATTAGGCACACCTAGCTAAAACTAGCGCACTAAAATACAACAGTGCTGTAATAAATCCTGCCTTCATAAAGGCTACAATGTGCTCTTGTATTATACTAACAGGTGTTTCTAATATTTAGTGCATGTTAGTTAATACACTGGAACTCCACTTCCACCTACCCGCTGCCTCTGCCCATCACGTCTTCGCGTTGGCTGATGCTTTCTGGGCTGCTGACGACACCTGCTGGGGCACCTTGCAGCTTCACATCACCCGAATCTCCAGCTGCTCCTCTTCCTACAACAACATGGAACAACTCATTACACAAGAACGTGCTATGGGTTAAACCTGAACTGGCAGTTGATCTGAATGGATCAACGTGTCGTCCCATTGACGTTTGGCTGTTTGACGGTTATTAACTTCGAGGCTAACCCCTTAATACTGACCCACTGGTGCTGCTCCTCTTCCCCATGAGGTCACTGAGGGCTCAATGCCCATTCCTCTAAACATTGAGACCAGTGCTGATCTTTGACCAAGGGTAGGCAAGTCAACCTGTCGGCAGATAAAAACCTTAGCAGCTCCAAAAAGGGATAATTTGGGTGTTTTGAAGTGGGGTTGTATGAGGTACCTATCCATAGTCAGTGTATTACGTACAGTAGATGGCGGTTGGCACGCCCCCAGTTTGGAGAACCAGAAGCAAAGCAATACATTGCTGTCAACGAGGGCAGCAGCAAAATGTACCTAAAAAGGCCCATCTAAATAAAACCAGTGTAAGTGTACGCTAGGGATGGGACGATATAGGAATACGTCACAGATCGCAATAAAAACGAAAGAATATTGACGACAAAAAGCATGTAGTCTTGTGCAACAAAAATGTATTTCTTAACAAAATGTAAGGTTAAGTGATTGCTGTATTTTTAGTGTCATTTCAAGAGTTTGAAGCATATTTTGATGATTATCGGGATAACATATTTAACTGCATTTAATTTGTCCAGGATAATCATGACATGAAATCATCATTTGTTACATGTGGAGTCTGGTGGCTTTAAAGAGAGCATAAATACGTTTCACTTCAAGTTCAGTTCTGTCAGAAAGGGCCGTCTGATAGAGCGCTGAAAATATTCTAAATATAGCGTACACAAACTGATATTGCCTTTTATAAGTGAGCCTCTCTTTTAGGTGGCTGAAATACATCTTGCTGCTGCCCCGGTCCACAGCAGTACTTTGCTTTGCTTCCACGCTGGTACGATCCAAACTGAGGGCGTGCTGACTATCGTAGTAATACACTTGCCATGGATAAGTACCTCATACAACCCCACTTCAAAACACCCAAACTATCCCTTTAATGCAGGGCAATAACATTTCGAAAATGGAAAAAACATGTAAATTGTATATGCATAGAGACAATTATTTTGTTCCAACCTCTTTTCTGGTCCCCTCCGTAAGGTCTTGCGTCATAGTTTCACGTGCAGGCGTCCGTCTGTGCTGCGGCTCCAGACTGGGCAGGATTGCACCTCTTGACACCCCTACCTTTGGTTCAGCTGCTTGGAGGAGGAGCAGCCCTCTGGCTCGGCCAACCACAGGGTCAGTAATGGGTAGAGTCACTCCTCGTCCTTGTGGGGTATTGCCAGAAGTGGGGAAACCTCTGGCTCGTCCTATACCAGGCCATTCTGCAGCGAGCGGCAGCCCTCTACTACGTCCAACAGCCGGCTCCTGAGGGTGTAGTCCTCCTCCGCGTCCCAGCCCAGGAACGCCCATCATCCCAAGCTTGGGAGGCTTCTTCGGATCCATTTGTTTAACTTCTGATATAACCAGTCGACACAACAATGGAGTCATGTCAGCAGTATGTCTCATTAAGGAAATAATGCACACAAAAATGTAATGACAGGAAATATTATAATGCTTTACACATTAAGGCTGTTAAATAAAATATTATCAAATACGATTTGGGCTTTCAACGAATATGCAAAGACAATAGCGAAAAAACGATTATTTGTGCCACATTCTGTTTCACAATCACGCTTTCGTTTCGTCTTGTGTTTTAAATCCACCTTTCCTTTAACGGGGTGTGCTTTCGCCGAGTTACTGACTGGAATAAGTTTTGTAATATAGTTTACCAATGTTGAGTATGTGATGAGGAGTTTTCTACAACGTTAGAACATAGTACATGTATATATATTATTTTATTATAATTTATCCAAATGCGTGTTTGTTTTATTTTGATAATCATGTGTAGATTATTACTTCGATTAATCAATTATTAATCTGATAAAAAAAATATTTTACCAGCGTTTTATAAATAAAAAACGTTCGTTGTGTTATGTTCAATGCTCTTTTACTACGCATAAGGAATACACTGAGAAAATATGTAAATGTAACAATATATACACTAATTCTCAATTTATTATTATTCTCATTGGTCTGTTTTTTTATTGTATTCAAATAATTTAGCGACAGCTGTCTTAAATGTGACGCTTTTTGTAAAGCACTTTGAGCTTTGAAAAGTTCTGTACAAATAAAATGCATTATTAATATCATCGTGATCAAATATTACTGAAGTTTCAGTTGTGAACGAAGAAATAAAGGAGTCACTGTCCCTGACTGATGGCATGCAATATATTTACATTAAGACATCGCTCTTAAAAGACCGCTAACGTTACGCTAGTTTACGCAACTTTTGAGAAGTAACGTTAAACTAATGTAAGCTATTTATTATCGCGTTTCCCGACTCCAAAAAGGTAACACTAACGTTAATTTGCTAACGTTAGCTAGCTATAGCGGCGCCTAACTAACGTAACTAACTGACCTAACGTTAGCTATCGAACACTGGACATTACATTTTGTGTTAGTATGGCACCATAGTTAGCTAAAACAGTAGCTAACATTAGCTAACTGACAACACGTGTTGAAGAGAAGCACACAAAAGGACGTGACAACCACTAGAAATTACACGAAACTGAAATACTTCCAGAACACTCAACGTTTTAAAACAAACAATAACACACTGTTTTTAAGGTTTAACAGTGCGACAACTATACAGACAGCATACTAACATAATAGACGAAACATGTGTCTCTCACCTGGACAAGGTGTCAAGTCCGCTCTAAATTAATCCACATGCTGCATTCAAAGATAGTATCCTCCCTCCCACGCCCTTATTGGATACTAGTAGATTCTACCGCGAGCCATTGGTTTACAGAACTGTCGATCTTCTATTGATATTCTACATGACATTGAGGAATACCGTTTTGTCGCCCTCTGGCGGTTATTAGCTGGCACCTCAGGTGTACTCAAGAACTGTGCTTAAGTACAGTTTTGCAGTACTTGTACTTTACTTGAGTATTTTTCATTTTATGCTACTTTATACTTCTACTCCACTAGATCTTAGAGGTAAATATCGTAGCCTACTTTTGCTCAACTACATTTGTATGACAGTTTCTAGTTACTTTGCAGATTTATAATCTAAATCAACTAATAAATTATGATGTATTATTATAGGTTAAGTGACCTAACAATATATAAAGTAATTGAAATTAGCTCTACCAGCTACAACAGTTAAGTATAGGTTATATATGTCAAATTATGATCATATATCAATCTAATTTACTTTTATGTATTTTACACAGGAAAAGGGATTGGTAAAAGATGTGCCCTTTTGTAGTCTTTTTCAACAAGGCTTGTGACTCTGACTGACATCATGAACAATATCCATATTCAAAATGCTTGAGCAAAAGGTAAACATTACCGTGTGATTAAACAGGCGGTGTCTGTTATCTTTTCGGCAATTACCCACATTAATGTATTTGCGGTGTGTACCACAGATATATGGCATTCAAGAGAAATTAGTAATAAATGGCAAGACTTATGAATCTTGGCTTTCACTCATAGTCTCACTTCATAACAACAAACATTTATTTTACACACAAAAAGGCACAGCTAAGAAGATAACCATGATGAAAAGATGCTTCGCACACTCTAGGTCAGCTGCTGACATGCACATGCATTGATTTGTGTCTTCTTGTCATTTGAACATGTTTTTTCAGAAGAACGCTGAATGAGGTGGACAAACATTCTTTCCAAAAGTCCCAAAGCCCACAGAGCTTTGGTTTTCAGGTCACCGGCTGCAGGCATATTGGCAATTAGCCTTAGACTCTGTCGAAATAATCACTAAAAGGCTCCCAGAGGTATTGAGGTGATGACTTTGTGCTCGCACCAGGTCTCTTTAAGAATAAATGAATCACTGTTCCAGAAAGTAACCACTCCTTTGGTCTTTTTATATTTGGTCTAGGGGGGTTACTAGACAGGATAGAGCATTTAAGATAATCTCTCCTGGAGTCGACTTTTAAGAACTGAAGGGAAAACAGCTTTTAACATTCTGATGAACATGGCTCGTTTCTATTTTTATAAAGTCGGTCTTCAACGGATTCCATTTCATCCTTGGTCCTTGACGGACGACATCATATCAACAGCAACAATGTATTGTTGGCATTACAACAATAGATGTTGTAATGCCATCTATTGACATATTGAGGTAAGTGCTACATCAGAACTAAATTGACCGTTCATAATGACTTTAAACACTATCCCCAAAAACCCTCTCCATACCACGAACCAACGTCAGAATCTGTCTTGATATTATTTGTTATGTGACAGTAAACGCAACATGTCAGTATGTATCAATATGTTGTCTATTGACTCACTACTCACTGTATGTGGCTCTGAATAAGTGGCTCAGAAAAATGTGCAAAACAGTGGAGCCAACAGTTTGTCAGTAGGAAGGTTGAATTTAATTCTTAGTAGAACAAGCCTTGTTTCAAATTTGTGTTAATCAGCAATCAGTAATTGTTTACCGATTGAGAATAAACCCTGGGGAGTTTGAGGTGTTTGTGACCTTGTATGTAGACTCCCTGCAGGGGAAATAATCATACGTCAACAAGAGTAGGGAAGTTTGTTATCGCAAAGGCTAACAGTGATGTTCCTCACTCTTCGGGGTTTCAGTGCAGTAGCTCAGCTGCAGCTTAGCAGATATGTGGCAGTTTGTAGGTGTGAAGTTTTCCAGGTTCAGAATAGAAGAATAGAATAGAAATGTACTTTATTCATCCCCAAGGGGAAATTTGTCTGTGGCAGCAGCAAACAGAGTTACACAATAAAATAAAAATATTGGGTATGGAAAATGCACACTATATACAATATAATAAAATAACAGAGCAGGACCTGCTCTAAGAAACAAAGTAATACAAATGCACAGTATATACACTGAATAGAATTGTATTAAATGAACTCAGTAGGAAAAAAATAAAAAAATAAAATAAACAAAACAGTAGTGCACAAGATCACCAACAGCAGCAACAACAGTGTATCAGTGTTACAGTCTTGTGTTCGTCATGCGTACTCAGCAAACCCAACTCTCACATCATTGACATTTTTTAACTCTCATGTTAGGTCTCTCTAATGTGCACATTCTTTTTGAGGGTAACATATAGTGTGTAACCTATATCAACTGAAAATAATAGTATTGAATGAAGGCAACGTTCATGGCCAAACTAATTCGTTTACCTTCATTGGATGTGATGAATTCTCTGTGGTTTGATCCTGACAATATTCACCTGTGACTCTGAATACACAACAGTTGATCATGCATTGAATGATATGTTATTAAGACAAGACAACATGAGCCACCGCTTGGCTTCTGTAGTAAGATTGTTTTATAGTAAGCAGAATCAAACCAGCTTACATGAATGCCGATGGCTTATACCGATGCTTGCAAGAAAACACTGGTTCTATTATATTCTTTCTTTTGGAAGTGATCATCGTTTTGAGTTCAGCACAAAATGACCAACACTCTGTGCGTGTGGTTCACTGGTCATTTCTGTGGTGAGCTACTTGTGAAACAAACATGTTTTTCTGTTCTGCTCCTCTCTAACATTTTGTTGTTATGATGAAATTAGCTGTTTGTTGCCCAGCTACTGCTCTGTGCCTGATTGTGACACCTTATTAAGGTCAACGAGATAAACAATGTTTATCTCCCCCCTTGGCCTGTGAAGAGGGACAATCTCCACCTGTCTGCCTTCAGCTGTAATCTACATCTAAAGAGCAGACATTTGACTTCAACTGACTGACTGATAACATTATGCCAGTTCATGTCAGGGGCACAGATGGGCTCCAAGTCAACATGGTCAATAGCATTACCTGTCATGATTAATGAAGCGTGTTTGGATTGGACCTGGAGGGATGCTTAGTGTGCTCTGACATTTAATATTATCAGAAGATGGTCAACATGCTGGTGTAATTACAGGTCAAAATGTAAAACTTGATGGCAGCCTGTATCATTCCTGTGAAAGGACAAGTTTACTTAATATGTTGGTTTCATCAATGTTCTTACTGCCCAATCAGAGGGGTTCCAGGGCTTGTGAGCAAAAGTCACATGGATTCACATGTGGCTTGTTTATCGGGCAGAGTCTTATCAACCTGACATCCAAAACAGGTCATCGGGGAGTTTGGCTGCAAGGGGGATCAAAACAAGTTTTGCATTTTGAGGTCATTTCCTCTAATTGGTTCAAATGACGCTTTCAATTTTGACAAACCACACCACCTACTAACAAAGGAGCACACAGATCTGTGTTTTCAGCAGTGTCAGCGTGGTAACCTGGTTGCATCAAAGTCCAAGACTTACCAAATCTCACAACTGAATATACTGTAGGGGGCCTCTGGGCCAGAATCTCTGTTTTGAAGTGACTGTTTCTTGTTGGTCAATCAAACGACTACAAAAACAGACAAAACGACAACCACAAAGACAACAAACACATAAACATGCAAAACCACCACACCGAGATGCAAAATGGCCATTGGGGAATGCATGGTTGGTTCCACAAAGATGAAACAGCTCCATTAACAATTAACAGTTAACAATTTGCAGCGGTTTGCTTTGAATTTCTTCTTTCTGCTAACCGTGTCCCCTCATCGCTTTCAAAACAGTTGTAATCCATACCTATTTAACCCTTTGCATTACAACACCCTCGGAGGAGCTGAAAGAGACACTGGCATGTTGTCAGGTTGATTTGCGTAAGCCCTGAGAACTTGCCTCAGAGGCTTCTACCCTGGAAACATGACCCGTCTCCTCTGACTTCTAGCATCTGTTACATCATAATAGCTTAAAGGAGCCACATTTCCTTGACAGCAGAAGGTCCAGCAGAAACTGCCAATGGTCAGCGGCATTCATCTGCTGTGACAATCATTACTGACCTGTCTGTCAGACAGAGTGGTAGGTAATGGTGAGTCCTAAAAGGCCATGCCTGTGGTGGATTGCATCTGAGGTGTGGGGAGAAGCAGTGATGCCTGTAAGGGAATTGTGGGAGACAGTGCTGGCCCCTCCAGACCCAGAGGGACAAACACACCACAGCTGTTGCTGCCTGGACAATGATGCAAGCAACCAAATTCATGGGAAGCTTTCCCATATGTCCTCTCATGTCTTCCCGGATGAACAGCTGGACTTTCTCTTTTGATTTGTCTTCAGAGCTTACATTTGAGGAGCCAAGGCAACCAAGAAAGGCACCAGCACAGTAGAATAATTGTACACGACAAGAGAGTTCAGTTTGAGTGAGATGTTCTATTTATAAGCAGTTGATTTTTGCTTGTATGAGGCACTGGCAAAATGCCATGGGGTTCATTTCCTCTTCTTCAAATTCAAGAGGCACTTGGGAACACAGCAGGGATTTTAAAGCAAACTTTAACAGATTTATTTTTCTCCTCCCTCAATGAATGCTCGTCTGTGTTTAAGGGCTTCAAAACAGTCTGTCTCAGGGGTTTCCAGCCAGATCATTGAGAATGATAAGAATATAGACGTAGTAGTGAGGAGGAGATATTTACAGTGTGAAATGATGTGGGATTTTTGTGACATTAACTCACAGCCAGATATAAAATAGACAAGCGTTAGATAAAAACGACACAAGGAAACCCTCGGTAGATATTCTCTGATTAGGATACACTACATTAACTAACAAGGTGAATATGCTGCAGTTTGGAGAGGGAACCTTAACAGCAAGAAAGCATAAATAACCTTACACTATTCATGGTTTTGCACGCTTGGAGCTCCTTGAATCTACTTTGAAACCGCTGCCGTATCGCTCATGTCTCGTATGCAGTTGGCTGTCTGTGCGCCTCAAGCGATGCGTCACGTTGATAGGTGCGGTTTGCGCAGCGCAACTCCCCCAATAGTCCATATTTGTCCATATTTGTCCGGTTAGTGGACCAAGAAACAAGCACTTCGGGAGCCGCTATGTTTATGTTCTGTAACTTTTTTTTACATTGCATAGTTTTGGAGTAAAAGTTGTTTTTCCTTGTCGGGATGGAGCACGCACTTATTTCACTCGAGACAGATCATTGAAACTGAAATAGAAACCAGTCGAGAACCCACTGTGAGTTGTTGGCAGCTGTGATGCGGTGCAGCTGCAGCAGCCTCGATCTAAAACCGCTGGACAGGAGCCGAGAGCAGCTTACACATCTCCAAATATGCGCGTAATTGGAGTGTACTGGCGAGGCGTCCCTTGCACCCCTTCCCAGATAACGTTGTCGTGATGTACAATACTTCGGAAATTGAGCTCACTTTTAACAAGAGGGAGGATATTTCCGAAGTTATCAATGGCACTCTGCAGCTTCTCTACAACGTCCTCGTCACCATCAGTCCCACAGCCATGTGGAACGAGTCGTGCGGGGAGCAGCTGCAGGATTTCGGGCACCCGGAGAAGATCATCATCGGGGTGATGTTGGCGATCATCACGGCGGTCACCGTCATGGGGAACACGCTGGTGGTGATCGCTGTGTGCGTGGTGAAGAAACTGAGACAACCTTCAAACTACCTTCTGGTATCTCTAGCAGTGGCGGACCTGTCAGTGGCTATAGTTGTGATGCCTTTCGTAATAGTGACAGACCTGACCGGGGGCAAGTGGCTTTTTGGAGAGGTGTTCTGCAACATCTTCATCGGCATGGATGTAATGTGCTGCACTGCCTCCATCATGACCCTGTGTGTGATCAGCGTCGATAGGTAAGTTGCGAAAAGTTAGCAAATTAAGCTGCTTTGATAATGAAGCCTGTTAATTCGCAGTGGCACCACAATTACGATTAAACCACAATTAAAACCGCTAAACCACCGAGGGCAGGAACTGTTCAAGTGCCAAATGAACTAATGAATTTGTTTTGTGCCAGAGAATGACATTTTAATGCCTCATTCAAGATCAACCGTTCCTGATCTGTGCGTTTAAAACCACTGAACCAGAAAATGAATATGCAGACTGTGATTCATTTATAGCACGCTTCATTAATTTGCTTGACCGGACTATGATCAGCGTTTCCTTTACGCAGTTGGGATCAGCGCCCATCGACCTCATAGCTGATGACTTTGGTATGTGATTTACATCTTCCTACACTTATATTAAGGACACACTGCACCTGCTCTCTATTATTTCGCCCGTAATAATTCATTTAAAGTGCTGTAGGCAGAGTTCACTTCAGAGAAAACAGAACTACCATTTCTGTTTTTCTGTTGCGCAACATACAAAAAGGAGCTTTGCCATTCTGGTGTGCAAAATGATTCATTCAAGTTAGTTCCCAAAAGCTCCACAGTAAGTTGCTGTAAATTCCACATTAAAATTGGGGGTGTGCACTCATCCCCACCCATCAAGAGCCACTCTGGATCTCAGGTATACACTACAGCTGAGCTCAGCCTGAAGGCTTGTGACAGATGAGACATGTCCACTTCTGCCACTAAGCCACAATAACGTTAAGTCAAATGAATGGTGTTATTGTTCTGCCTCAGTAAACACAATGAAGACAGAGGCTCGCTGTTGTATTGATGATCTGATTATTCCTCCCGCTTGCTAATCAGGCATTATTACCTCAGTGCAATACACCCAGAATTATGCATCTTTCCTGCTTGTTGATACACCGAGTACAAGGGACTTAAGTACGCCTGAGGAGCGAATGATATTAGGGAAGGAACAGGATCACATATATCAATCTGTGTTACAGTGTGATTGACAGAGCTGTGAATGTGTTTTGGGCTGATGAAAATATAGGGTCGGTGATTCAATCTCACACCATGAAATCAAAGTGTGCACAACCACCAAACCACATCATTCTGGAGGATCTTCTCCACGAATTCCTGCTTATTGTGGACCTCAAGACTAACTGAGAATTTAAAATAATTATGAAGTCAGTTTGGGATTATTTTGGCACACAATCGTACAGACAGCTCTGTAAACTGTTTGTGCTGATCTGCATGAAAACAGGCTCGTTTTAATGAAACAAAGCAGAGTGAGTTCGGTATATGATTCACAATGGGAATCCTGGAGATAATTCATTAGAATGGTAATTGCCAATTAGACACATGATTAGCTGTAATTAGGGCTCACTCACTGTCATTTAGGATTCCCAAGGACATGCATTGGAAAATTAGGCAGGACAGAAGGGAGAGCTGCAAATGAGGCTCAGGATTGAACAGGTTTGTTTGTGGGGGTTGTGCAGTTCCTGAAAACTAGTGCTCTGCTGCAGAGGGATATTTACTGTCTCTCAGAGCTCCTTTAAATAAATGCACGCATATGCCAGTATGAACAATGTGGTGCTAGAGTCGTGGTCCTAGTGGTTCCTAGTTTGGGGCCAATTCATTTATGATCTTGCAGGAACTTGACAGGCTTAAATAGATACTCTCAGAGAAACTGCTGTCATTCTGGTGGAACACAGAATCTTTGACATTCACCATCCGATTTATCGCAAATGTATTCAGCGCCGGATAAATACACGTAGGCTTCTGGTAACAAATTGTTGTTGGCTCCCACAATATAAACTGAAATAATGAAGATTTAATACAACATTTTGACACATGACACTTATACGTTACAAGACAGCGTCTCAAGATTCGTTAAAGGGATGCGGTATTGCACCTCCGTAAAGTTGGAGGACATTTACAGAATGATTCAAATGGATGCTGCATTGATGCAGCATGAGCTATCTTTGGATGTTAAGCATTGGTCAAACCCTCAAAACATTGAACGTTTTCCCATACTGCAAGTCAACAGTATATTTTTGTCAGAGCACCCCTGCCTGGTAAACTCTCATGTCTTTCAAGCTCCACGCCTTTAGAAAGCTCCATTAGGAGCCAAAGAATACCCTTTTCACAGATTTAGTAGGTACTCACTGTGACGAGTAAACTGAACAATGATTTGCAAAATCCATGGAGTGCCTCTTTAAAAATTTCACTTCAATAATAAACAAAACAATCTTACATTCGTTTGAAAGCTGAATGTTTAGCCTATTGTCTCTTTCCCCCCAGCAATATGTTAGAAAAATCATCTACTACAGCAATAATGTCCCTTATAAACCTGAGTTTAGTAACCTTTCTCACCCAATAAAAGCGAGCTATTCACAGACGTGAAGAAAAGGTGACCCATCCTGTGGCCTGCGTCACGTCAAAATAACTGCAGAATACTCCTCCGTGGTATTGATTTTATACTGTATGTGCAAATGTGGATTCATGGCTGTGAAAGCCATGCTTATGGATGAGTACCCATTCAGCACCTCCAGCTTCTTTAAGTGGAGATCCAACACTGCGAATTGAACCTAACACACCACAGCACTGACCCAGTCACAGCAGAAGAGTCCAGCCTGAGTATTGGGAAGTGAACAAAAGCAAATCTATATATGAATGTAGGTCTGCTCTTTCACAAGATATCCCAGCATGCAATTTCGGCTCAGGCTTAACCACTTTTGTGCCCACATCCCTAAAAAGTTAGGCTCTATTTTGACTACACTCAGTATTTACCTTCACTGAGAGTAATACGCTGTATGCTCAATAATTCAAAAGTGAAATATGAATGATTTATTCACAACAGTGGGAAGAGGGGGTAGTCCTTTTCTGTAGTTTCTCACATGTCCAAGAAAAGACATGAATGGAGGAGCTTGGGAGCATGAGACATACAGTAGTTCAATTTGAAAACCAAATATAGCTCGGCTTAACTACCAGTGAACGTGTGGAAGATGGATGGGATGTAGGCCAAGAAAAAATATCACATAACTGCAGTGATGTAAACTTTTCCACCAAGGTTCAGACGAAAGAAAACACAGTGTAGGTGTGATCACACCCGTAAGCTTCTGCAAGGGATTTGAGGGAGAAAATCACACACAGCTCCCGTATTGACCCTCGATCCACATCTGGCAATATTTTTGTGAGGTCGGCGAGTAAGTTCCTCCCAGGAGAGGCAGCGCTTGGTTAGTGCAACTGGGGGACATCCACCCGCATTAGCAGATACAGATGACTTCCCCCAGCTGACGCATCCTCAGGTAATGTGATGTGACGCCTAAGCACCACTCTCTCAGGCACTATTCTCTTCCCACTTGTCGGGCCACCTCACTGAAATGCGGAGGATTGGACATCTCCTCCGAGGCCAATGCGATCAGATCAAACACAGACAGTTCATGCTTGTAAAGAAATGCTAAATCGCGTCAGAAAGTGTGTTTTGGCACTAAATAGGATGTTACACGGCATTCTTTAATCTTATGATCCAAACCAGTTTACAGAGAGTGCTACATTTTAGACGGTTTAGAAATCACAAGAGACACATTGAATGTTTCAAGCCACTACAGCTGTTTCATAGAGAGAAGACAAACCACTCTCCTTTTTAAAGTAATCCACCTCATGTAAACAAGGACTTCTTCCGGAGCAAAACTGCTGTCAATGAAAACATTTCAGACCAGCATTAAATAAAAATGCTGGGAGAAGGCATTTGGCAAGTTAATCTTTGATAAGTGCTGTTTGTACTGTCAACCGCAGCTCACTTTCCATCCTATTTGACTGTCTGTTTGACTTCTTTTACAGAAGCACATGAAGTGAGAGACAAAATGTCCCCTGATCATGTGGTCAAATAGGGTGGTATGTGTGGGAATGGAGCCGAAGGGGGTTGAGATGACTGAGAAAAGAAAGTCAAAGAGAGGAGAGCAGAAATGATGGCAGTGGCTTGTTTCTCTTTTGACTTTGTGATTGGTCTTTACTTTTACCAGAGGATTACTTGCAAATCATCTTGTATGGTGTAAGCAGCCATGATTTGAAAGCCTTGTCGTTGGCTCATTCGTAGAATAAATATATTCAGGTGCAGGATGTGTCTATCGTGGAATGCTGCAATCAGGCCTGGACGTCACCATATTTAGCAGATTTCAATGTGTTTCGATTTCAAGTTTCTTGTGATATGCAAGAGGAAGTAGTATATTGCAATAAGATGCTTGTGGTCTGTTTACCTCCTGATGAAACAGAAAAAGAAAGAAAAACATTTCCAACAACATATACACAATGTTTATGCATCCAAGTGTTCAGGACAAGGATTCTCATACCTCTAAAAACAAGAATCATAGAGATGAAAAGCTGAAGTCAATCATTCAAGCTAACTAAATGCTAACTGTAGAGAACATGGTCAACATTCATGAGAAATGTAAATGACACTCCTTAGCTTGATTTGTCGAATGGCATGAAAGCATGTCCTGACCAAATATTTCCAATTCCTTTCCAGTTGCATTCTCACTCTGTAGTTCTTTGAAGAGATCCTCCTAATTTGCAAATAGCTTAAGAAAAAGGGCAGAAATGCAACATTAAACTGAATGTGATCTAATAACCAAAACAAGACGAAGAGGAAGAGAACAAGACCAAGAGTCTAAAACCATAGCTAGCATCAGCCTGCTAACATGCTCAGAATGCCGATGCTAACATGCCGATTTGTTTTTATCAGGTGTAATGTTAAACATGAGTTAAAGTTCTCAAAATGATTCTGTCACCCCCCCCCCCTTTTAGAGGAAGAAAGGTTTTTATTTTTGTCCTTCTGTAAACCTAACGGCTCTGAATGAACACCATTGCTAAGCACACACACTTTGAAAACGACTGTTTTTACCTGTTAACATGCAAACATTTGCATTATCATGAAATGCCTTGATGAAAAAAAACGTAAACGGCGCAGATATTCATGTGTCACTGACACAAAATCTGTGATTTGATTGATTGTGTTGATTCATTGGTTGTCTCTGCAGGGAGCCACTTAAATCAGATTTGCCGACACAACTAATCAGTGAGCTCTTGAACCAGATCCAGCTATGCATGATGTTTGAATAGTAGCATTGATGGATCAAAGACTGGAATTAAAATATTCAGCCAAAGTGTTTCACTAAATAAAATGAGGTTATGAAGGAGATTGTTTTGGGCTGTCATGTTGATGTTTTGAGTGATTTGCAACTTCCTATTATTTGGTAAAAAAAACATCTGACCCCAATTTGATGTTTCTGTTTTCCTTCCTTGCACAAAAAATACACACAGTTGTTGATGTTTTGAGGGAGTCTTAAGAACCCAGGGTTGATGAAAACTGTTAGAAACCCTTGTTTAGGGGGGAGCTAGGGGGATGGAACTTTCATACGTCAGCAGCAGTATTGGTACGTGACACCTTCCTGAGCAATTAGAAGATGATGGATTACTAACTGGTCCACAGATAGAGATCTGAGTTTTACTTTGCTATTCCCAGCTTGTCACTCTATTTACCCAGCAATCTCTGGGGACAGGGAGAATAAAAGGGCAAAGTGCTGAGTGACTTTAGTATGGCATAAATCAAGCTTTGTGTTTGGCATAACAAAGGTGGGGTCCATTATTCATCATGATTCAACAAAGTGCCAACGAGCATTTACCAAGCAGAGAGATAATGAGTTTCCTGTTGATGGAGCTGAGAGGCTGCAAACACACTATACTGTGGATTGCAGATAATACATTTTGAACGTTAAGCATATTGCTGCTGTTGCAGAACAATGCAACTCAAGTTTTGGCATTTAGTTCAACTGTGAACATGAACTGAATATTTATACGGTCCATCAAATCCAGGCATAAATGCTCCTGTACACAAAAACTGAGTCGTTAAAGGGATAGTTCCAATGTTTTGAAGTGGGGTTGTCAGTATATTACCTACAGTAGATGACGGTTGGCACGTCCCCAGTTTGGAGAAGCAGACAAGAGTTACTGCATGGAAGCAATGTACTGCTGCGGTTGGGTGCAGCAGCAAAACTTATTTTAGTCACATAAAAGAAAGGCCCAGCTGACAGAAAATCAGTTTAAGTTTATGCTATATTTAAAATATTTTAGCTGGTTTACCTTGTTGTGAGAAAGCCATTTCTATGCTCTCGAAAGAAAAATAACGAATACAAAAAAACTAATATTGCCTCGCAGAACACAGGGTTGCTGCTTTGCCGCTGCCTTGATGGATTCGTTTGTTTGTGTAATGGTGTGACTTTGGTAAAACCGAATAAATTAAGTTGCACAATAACACAAATAAACTGACCGATCGAGGCAGCGATAGACCAGCGACTCCTGTGTTGTGCAAGGTAAAACTACTATTTTTTCCAATGGAGTATACTGGCTTTGAAGAGAGCATGTATAACGTCTTCAGTGTCGACTGTATATCTGTCTCATGGCAAGGTAAACCTGCTAAAATATTCTAAATATAGTGTACACACAGGTAACTGACTCTGGAAAAGTACCTCATACAACACCAGTTGAAAACATCCAAACTATCCCTTTGACTTAAACCAGTGACCAACCTTTTGCATCCATGTGTATTTGTTTAGAGGGGGCATAAAGTCAGTGTAAATGCTTGTATTTGAGCTGACGATGATGAGGATGATGATGCTCAACATGTTCACCACCACCACCGTAGTTTATCCTGTTAACATGCTGACATATACTAATCAGTACTAAACATAAACCCATGAAGCTGAAGCTGATGGGAATGTCATGACAAAAGTCAAGGAATCATTAAAGTCATTGGGGAAACATTGTCTGGGGACTTTGACATTTTCTACCAATATATCAAGTAGATTTGCAATATTTCCCCGGATAAGTGAGAACTTCAACCTGTTGGTGGCACTAGATGAGAAGTCGTGTCTGTAGGATTCATCCTCTGGGGACCATGAATGCCTCTAAAAAATATCACAGCCATCCATCCAGCAGTTGTTGGGATATTTCAGTCCAGACCAAAGTGTGGAACGAAAGACCGACCGACATTGCCATCCCTAGAGACACGCAGCTAGCATGGCCAATGATATTAGCTTGCTAGCTTAGAACCATTTGCCAGTTTTGGTGAATTGTGTGTGTGTGCCTGTGTCTGTGAGTATGTACACGGAGGATTAGCCCCAGTGAGACGAAGAAGGCGTACTATATTGACTTTGCTGTGCAAATTTCAGAGGTACTTTTCTTCAGCTCTACTGTAGCTCTTACGAATTAGAAACCTTCATTTCTTTTGTCTACATTAAGCTCATTGACGCTGTTTCTAACTCATCATTATGTGCACTGCTTTAGCTACACAACAGTGACCCTTAATTCACCACATCAGTATTGCTATCTTGTTGCCCATAATGGTATTTTGTTTGTTTATCTTTCAAATTAGTCTGCGTGAAGATGAATCCTGGAAATGTACAAACGTGATACTGTACATACACTGTAAATATGCTTTGCCAGTAAAAAGAGACTGAATAACTGAGTTATGTTCTCTCTCTCGCTGCTCATAGGCGAGATAAACAGCAGTGAAATTGCTGTTGTAATGAATATTCCTGTCATCAGCTAGAGTTGTGTCTGGGTAGTGCACACTATGCTCAGAGAGGAGCATAGATTCAACCTCCATATCTTATGATGCATATCACCTGGTGCAGAATCAAATTACATTATATTCGCTTTCTTCTCCTGGAAAGCATTAATATCAGTCCAGCTGATGTAAGCAGTAAAGCAGTTGTTGTCTATTTTTTTGAATCAAAATGGTCCTTTATAGAATATTATTTAAATGTTTGATTTCTAGGTTTTTCATTAAAATGACACACCCAACATCTGGCTGAAGACTGAAGGCATATTGGAGATCCAATTAATCATTTAGAAGATCAGAAGGCCTCAAATCTCCAGTTGAGGTTGAGAACCAGAGAAGACAGAAATGCAGGAATCTACATTATGTCAAGAATCAATGAGCTGTTTTTCTTTTTCTCATATGACATTATTGACACTTGGATATAAACCCAGTGAAAGAGAAAACCGATACATATCTGCTGCTGTGGTGATGTTCAATGACTATTTAAACAGTGATAACTCAGCTGTTGCCCTATAGGTATATATGGAAGAGGCCTTAGGCAAAGTTGGGTTTATTTCTATAGTACCCTTCAACAACAAGACATAAATACATAAAAAAACATTTATATAATTACATTTGTTATGTTGTTATTTTGGGGGAAAGCTTAATTTTTAGGTTCCTGGACTGAATTCACTGAATACCAATCATTTAGGGGATTGTCTATTAAATGCACTGCATTCAGGAATAATGACCCTAAAAACATTTAGAAAGGTTATTTGTAGCTGAGGGTTGGATGAAGTGTGAATTTAATTATTGTCGAACTTACTATCCATGACTTGTACAGGTTTGATCTGGGTTTTGGGTTTGTTTGTACACGATTGAACGTTTTGTTCTATAAAAGTTCCCAGGAGATAAACAACACATTTGAACCTTGAATTGAAATATGTCAGAACTACATAACAGATAATTTACTATGCACAAGATGAAGCATTCATAATAATACAATTCAGCAATAATACAGGTATCTAAAGCATTCTCTTGCCCTTAGCTGAGTTTTTAAATATCTTTGATATTTTCATGACCCAAAAATAAAAGGTCAGGAAGAGAATACAAGGAGGAGAACAAGCACAGTCTTCAACGTTTGCCTCCATGTTACATGGTGTCTAGTGACTCAGGAACAAGTTAGATACAACTCCTCCGTGCTGTCCTTTTCCATTTTCAGAGCCGCAAAATGATGACATATAATCGACCGCACAGCTACTTCAGCTTCTCTAACGGCTGGCTAGATGCCAATTTGGAAGAAAGAGAGTCGGCTCAAAAAGGAGCTGCCTGTGGTATCCTTGGTAACTAAAATTGTTCAACATTTTTTTCTAAAGGTCAAAAGTAAAATGGACGGAAGCGGGGAATTAGATACCGCCCCCACATCTGAGACTACATCTGAGCTTATTTAATTTTCGAGGTGTCCTTTGAGAGAACGAGCGCCATCGGTGACAGAACCAAAGGGAAGGTGACTGAGATGAGAGGCTCTCTCACATCATCGTGACAGGAAAAAGAGAAGACGATGGACTTGCTGGCACGTATTTAGTCACCTCCATTAGCATACTTGACTCATTGTATAGTAATGAAGTGAGAGTTAGCGCACTCATTAATATTTGAGTGAGCTTTCTGGGATCTCACTAAATGAGTTTGCAGAGTTGGGGCTGCTCAAGGGATGCTGACCACAGTAAATGTACATTGTGGTAGGCAATAATAGCACTCCACTTGCCATATTGCATGCAAATTACGATAAAGCTTATTCCTGAACATATCCCACTGAGGGAGTGGGATGGAGTCAAATTAAATTTTCCTGGTAGAAATATAGGTCTATATAGGCTTTGTATCTGCACCACAAATCTGGTCACCATGGCTGCCACTGGATAATGGAAGTGCATTAAAGAATTGACAGAAAGCAAAAAAAGGCTAAATGCACAACGGGTCCGCAAGAATCCATTCAGAAAGTAAAAGTAAATGGTATGACGTGGCAGACACGGAAAGCTGTTCTTAACTTGTCTCACACTAAAAAACATTCAGGAAAGACCACAGACACAAGGTTTATGACTAAAATATTTAGTTGACTGTTTCCGAACAGTGCTGTTCAAAAAAGTCAGAGCATCTTTGTTGTTTATGCAAATGTGAATTTGGTGTTGACCTAATTATTGTTTGCTTCCATAACAGGTTATTTATAGTCAGGGCCATGGAAATTAAGGTTGTGACCAATTTGCTTCTGCTCCAGAATATTAACCACAATAAATAGTAAGACGTGAGAGAGAGAGAGAGAGAGAGAGAGAGAGAGAGAGAGAGAGAGAGAGAGAGAGAGAGAGAGAGAGAGAGAGAGAGAAAGAGAGATATCATGGTCTGCGTTACATACAGAATAACTCAAAACACGAGACATAACATGTTAATTTATTGCGTAAACCAGACGGGACGAAACCCCGGTCTCTGGAGTCAAAGTCCTGCACTTTGAATGTCCGGCATAGTCGATAAATGTAGCGATTTCTTCACTGATGTAACACCAACTTAATTGGGAGGACAATTGCGTAATATATCATTTCTAGCAGACAGGGTTGTCCAAAGACACAAAAAAATTCTTGATGACTTAAAGATAATGATAAAATATTCATCACACATATAAAGGTGATTTCAGAATATAAAAAGGAACTCATTTTGACTAGTTTGGGAAAAAAATAGGTCTTGGCAATTTGCATGATGGACAAAAAAAGCAAAGAACGTGTGGAAAAAAGCCAAGCCCTATAATTGTCTAACTAAAGATTTTAAAGCACGCCAGTTTACGTCTCATCATGACTTACTGTGCACTACAGAAAAAAATAAAGTTGATTCTGTTCAACTTAGTTTGTTCAAGCCATGGATCACAGATCATGAGATAGAGTGTGAGTGCTTTTGAAGTATCTTGAGGACTGGAAGCGCAAGCTCTCCGAGACTGCCATTATCAGAATGAAGAGGTTGAAAAAAACACCCATGAAAGATCAGGGCCAGATGATGCTGTCAGAGCCCGCTGGGAAAGGGAGTCCGACGAGTGAGCCGAACAGAGAGAAAAACATTAAATAATGTGTGTGATGGGAATTGTGTTTTCTTTCCCCTTTAAACTTATGTTGAACGTACTTATTCAGTTTTGCAATACACACACACACTCACGCATACACACATATACATATAGATTGTATATGTAGCATGACAGCTAATATTTCAATCCCTGTATTGTTGAACATTAGTGTGTGTGTGTGTGTGTGTGTTTGCATTAAGAGCAGTGAATGCCTATCTCACAAATCTTCATGAGATGTTGCTGAATTTGTCTGTGTTCAGTCATTTGTTCATATGCTTTTTCTCCTGCACTATTCAGTAGATGCAGGGTGATGGTGCATTAGAGGGGTCAAAACGCTGGTGAGATGATCTAACAGTGTCTGAATATCCTGCACCCGACACACCTTTCCAACGTTGGAATTTGGACAATCACGCTCACTTCAGGCAGAGATTGGCCAGGTGTGTGGAAGGGAGACAGTAATCAATTTTCTTATGCACAAACAAGCGCCGCACTACGAATGCCTCCCGCGAATGATTTCGTCCTTCTCATTTGAATGATTATTGTGTCTTAGCCCTCACTATCCTGGCAGGCTTTTCAAACCTCCTTCCAGTGTGGCAGGTCAGAGCTCTTTAACCACCTGTTGTGATCGGACGACATGTTCATTTAACTAGTTTGTTTTTCAGAATACCCCACTGTTAAGTCAACTTGCTGTGCTATCTTGTGGAGGGTTGATCTGCTCAAAGTTGTGATTGCAACTCTACTCATCTGTGGCTTACCTGAACTACACCTTATATTGTGTTGCTGAGTTTATGTGTAGCTTTTTAGTCGCCATTATCTTCTATTCTATGACCCGATTCTCAATAATCTACTTCGTAGAGCCCGTATAGCGTATTTGCTTTGTTTTCAAAGGACACCCTGCTCTGACAGGGATGGACACGCTGGCTGTTTGAAGGGGAATCCATTCATCATTGTGGCACTAATAGCTGCCCATCATCTCTATTGCTGTGAGAGCCAGTAAGCACCCTATAGAGACAGGTGTTGTGCTGTGCAGAGGTCATAAAATATCCACAGTACTGCTTTACAACAATTAGGAGGAAGTAACACAGACATTATAAAGGCATCAGGACTTTAAGTCGGATGAGTGGAAGCATTGTTTATAGGTGTGCCTTTCAACTAACCGCAGTGATTTTGTAAATAGCTCACCTTTATGAAAAGCTTACGACTCCAACATTATTAGGAGGCGTGATCATTTTTAAATGGTTGTCAGGGGTGCAATCTGTGGGCGATTGAAAACTACAATTATATACGGAGCCCACAAGTGCCTTGAGATTTGGGAAACATTCTAGGGATTAAAAGTAATTTTGTGTCAGACATGCCCCTCAAAGTAGTTGCTGTTATTGTCCTTGTAGGATGTGTTACTGTCCTTAAGGACAAATACAGCAACCATCAAAATACACCATTGATGATTCCAAACTATCTTGCGATCCAATATAGTATGTAGATCACAACTGAACGAGGGTGGCGCTAAGTACAATCAAAGTCTGAATAATACTTTTTTTAGACGACCAAAAATGTTATAATTAACTATAACTAATTGAAAACACACTGTGTTTCATGGTAATCTGTTCAATAGCTGAGGAGACATTTCAGTTTGCATCAAAGTGTTAGACCAACAGACTGTGTGACCATCTGACAATGCTATCCCTTTCCCACACAGCTGTTCTGGCTCGAAATAGGTTGAGTGCTTTAGTTTCACCAAAACCAGAAATGAATGAAACCTCAACCTTTCGCTTAACAGCCCATACAGCATTATGTCTCCCTATCACCCTGTGACTGAAGGAGTAATTCAAGAGTAATTCGGTTATTAGCAGCTATTTTCATGGCTAGATATCACTACGGGTAAGTGGCAGCATAAAGATAAGTCGGAAAATGTGTTTTTGTAATTTGGGTGAACTGCCATTCTATGCTTAATATCGACTCAGACAAGTGCAGCCCAACACTTAGAATCCCGCAGTCACGTCCTCAAAGTATCATTTCATCAAAACGATTGATTGAGCATAGAATAAGTTCTTAGTCATCATAAAGTACACACAATTTTGACCTACTCACTTTCTGGTAAACACTTCTTTTGTTGCGTCAGTTCGCAAGCATCTTCTTCGACGTGTCAGCTGAAATAAGTGCCAACACTGTTCACAGACTATTTGACACCAGTCTGACCTAAGCTGGCAGTCCTGTAGCTTGAGATAAATAACTAATGTGAGGGCTGAAGTAGGTCTGGATGACTCAGTTTGGCTTATGTAAGAGTCTATTAGAGATGTTTTTTGAAACTACGGCTGCTATTTTACTCACTCATTCAACCTGAAAGGGAGCAGAAGTCAGAGAACAAAGCAGAACCTGACCTAAACCGGTGCAAGTTTGTCTGATCTAAAAGGAGTACGGCAGAATTCAGTGTTGAGTATGAAACAGATGGGATTACTCCTTTGCTTCCTTTTTGAGGAGAAAATGACAGCTCCGCAGTGTGCTCTGTGAGAGAAGCAGCTCAATTTCTGTCGTACGGAGGTTCCTCAAATAGAATAGGAGAGCTGAAGCATTCCTGGAGGACTGACGGTGTTGTCTGATGTCGGAGAAAAATCCCAGAACTCTCTCTAGACAGAGTTGATCCTCTTCGGTCTAGGTCAGCTCAGAATAAATACTGTTTATTTTTTGTTGGAATTCATTTTTTACCCAAAAAGATACCTTGGTTTAGGGTTATTCAGGTTGGTATTACTAGAACAGTACACCAAAAATCATAAGTAAGGTTAAGGTTAAGTATTTTGCATCAGGTGTTTTCAGATTTCTCTCACTCACTTTACGTAAAACAAAACCAAGCATGAATGCAGTGAATACACACTGCTGACTTCTGGATAAAAAAGCAGCCAAGCTGCATTCAGTTATTGAAGACGCAGTTCTTCAACAAAAGGCTTTGATTTCAGGCAACGTCTGCATCTCTGTGCACCAATTCACTCACACAGATGGACTGTGTCAAAAAATGACATTCTGCCTAAAATGGGAAACGTTTCACTTTTTCACAGGCTCATTATGGATTGCCCTCAAGTATATGACATAGGAATTCTAAATGCCTCAGTGAGGTGAATGAGCGAGGATTCTCTGGTGGAGAGTTTCTGTGGGAAAAAAAGTAATTTGACAGACTTCCCTCCTGGTTACTTTCTTTTGAGGAGATCCTGTTCTAAATGTACCGCTCCTCTGCCCAAAACAACTGCAGCTTGGTAAATATTTCACAGAGTATCCCCTCTCACAGACATAAAAGGTTTGATTGGTGGTCCTGGAGATGCCTGACGACTGTTGCACACCAGAGCCGCTTGCAGCGCAGAGAATAGTTGACTTTACTGTGCCCTAGCTGGCAGCCTAGCGGAAGTAATGGGATTCTACATTAGCACGGGCACACTGTTTGTCAGTGGCAGGGTAATCCCCTCGGGCTGCTGGGACTGTGGATATGTCCCAAATCCTCCAGAGATGTGAAAAAGCACACTCTAAACTCTCTATGTGTGTCACTGTTACTGTTTAGTGCACGGCGAGTTCTGGGAGGTGCTTATAATCCGTTGCCACTGTTTATTTTTGCAAGATTATGTGCTTCCTCTGAGGTGTGAGGTGGTTTTAAATATGTTATGCATTTTGTAAAATATGCTAGAATTTCACATTTATTTTTGCACAATGCTATAAAATGATGTTCCTTTAAGCTGCTATAATAAACATTTCAGTTAACAATGGATTAAATCTGAGAGGGGTCGCTTGTTGTGATGAAACCACAGAGAATTATCACCTGATTTTGTAGTTCTGTTTCAGCTTTACTGAGCTTTTTAATATCTTTAAGCTCACTGTTTTGGTTTTATTTTACTGTTTTGAGTCACTAAAACAGCTTTCATGAGTGTTTTCAGACAGTTATTGCAGTTTTAATAATTCTTCACTGATTTATTCATATTGTGCATATTTTTACGTGTTTATTTGGCGTTATTAGTTGTATAACCCAAATTTTGCCTGGTTCCGTATTATACACTGTTCATGCGGTGCTGTATGCTCTCACTGGGTCTCTGGGGTCAGAGGAGTTTAATCCCTTTATGTCAAAATGAACAAGATAAAACCAACCGGAGCTCCCACAGATGTTTGCGTCAACTCATCCTGCTAACGACAAGCAGGAAGCGGTGTAATGGAGTGTTAAAATGCATGCTGTCTTGTCCAACTTGGCAGTTGTTTGTCTCCAAAGGATGATGAGAGGATTTCTTTTCTTCAACGTGAGTGCGTCTGAAAACAGCTCTGCTTTCTAAAGGGCTGCAGATGAGTCATAGAATTGTGGAGAGCTGCCCTCCACCCCCCACAGGCACACAAATATCACCCCAAATAAGCACCACAAGCACCTTCCTCATTATTGAATAATGCATTCAGAGGAGTGTTGCATTACTGGGTTTCCATTATGTATTCCTAAGAATTCCCACAGCATGGAGTGTACCCATCTCAGGATCTGCCTTGTATCTATTTCACATCGCTCACTTGGATGTGTTCAGCCCTAAGTCAATTTTAAGTGAGGTGTGTTAACTAGGCAGAGCAGTGGTTGAAGGCATTGGGGGTTGAATACACAGTAGTTGTTATGTAATATTCAGTGAGCCCAACTAATCTAAGCCAAGGGATCTGTAAGAAGGACTCAGTAACAGTGTTTATATGGTTTGAATGGGAACCACAAAGTCACTGTCAAGGCGTCTGATATGTGATGTCACTTATACCCAATATCAAATTTAATGAACAGCAATGCGTTAAAACATTGTGAATACATTTTTGATTGAAATGAGGGATGCGCATTTGGCTTTGTTTCCGCTCTTGTGTCTCATGGTCGTCTGTGCCATCAGTCGTCCACTCAAACTGCCATGGGCGACAAAATAATGTCTAAAATAAATAATGGATGTTTCACTTGTTGTCACTGCAACGCTGACAAATTCTGATATAAGTGGCATGTAGGTCACATGCTGCAAGTGACCATCGAATTATACATGTGGTCCAGATAGGAAATGGGGGAAAAAAAAATCGGGACTCTGTGTAGCTTTTTAAGCTGATTAGAGAACATCAGATCTGTGTCAGATGTTTGAGGGGGTCGGGGGTGGTGCAGCGGGAATATAATCGAGTGCTCTTAGCTGCAGTGCAATTGTAGCCTGATTGTCCTTTTCAATTTATTCTGTCTAAATCAATACCCCTTGCACTGTGTGTTGTCATTTGTTAACAATCTACAGTTTTCAGCGGTACCCTATTTTCTTAGCTTGCAGCTAACTGAAAATTTAGACTGCTATTAGCAAATACGTTTTTGTTGCTGTGCTGTGTATGAGCACAGTTTGAAAAAGCACTGGAATTGATTTTCTTGGGTTATTTTGGCATACGGCATGTTTGACACACAAACAAAGTTGTTTAATTATTGCCTGTCCTTTAATCTGAATGTAACAGAATATTGAGTACAGATTGTACACAGTCACATGGCATTTGTAACAGGCACAAAACTGCTTTATAAATG
This sequence comes from Melanostigma gelatinosum, assembly GCF_949748355.1. Lineage (NCBI taxonomy): Eukaryota > Metazoa > Chordata > Actinopteri > Perciformes > Zoarcidae > Melanostigma > Melanostigma gelatinosum. Next base: position 8,467,386 of record NC_136639.1, read on the forward strand.
TGTAAACAGAGATCGGACCTCGAGTCGTATAAACTAAACATCTAAAAGTGGAAAGTCCTGAGAAAACTGAGATGAATTTGCTGTCCACAGTGCTGATAGCATCGTATCACTGATGGACAACGAGACGAATTGGCCAGTGCTCCCTCAAGCTTTTTATCTTGAGATTAACAATAGAGACGGAAAACAGAAAAACAGCCAGGAGTGACAAATATACAGCTATCATCAATGATGCATTTGATGCTGATGAAGGCTGTGGGCTTACAGCCAAAACACATTGCGATGTACACACAGATTGATCATTTTGTGAGGTTAGTGGCTATTTTCCCAGTTTTGTACAAACCTTTCACACATCATTTTATCTTTATTTCTCTGACACCTCCAGCTGCTATTTGAAACTACTGAGCTGCCCTTTGCTTGATAGCTCCCTCTCTACCTGCTAAGCTCCCCCAAAGCCAAAAACAGCAAAACAAAAAGCTAATGGTCCTCCAGGACGGAGAGGACATGGATTTCTGTTCTTCAGCAGAGTGTCTGGGTGCATTATATGTAAGTTATTGTCCTTGTTTCCTTGAAGATAAAGCTACTGTGCTGGACAAGGTATTAAACGCTTTTTAGAGAAAACATCAACGTAGCTTCAACTGCTTTTCGTCCTATGAAGAAAATCAGCCTGGAGGCTAGTACTGATAATTATTTTGTGTCGTTTCCTCACAGATATCTGGGGATCACACGGCCCCTCACCTACCCAGCCCGGCAGAACGGTCAGCTAATGGCGAAGATGATCCTGGGAGTGTGGCTGGCGTCAGCATCCATCACCCTGCCACCTTTCTGTGGCTGGGCCAAAAACGTCCACACAGCCGGTGTGTGCCTCATTAGCCAAGACTTTGGCTACACCATCTATTCCACGGCTGTAGCCTTCTACATCCCTATGCTGGTCATGCTGGTCATGTACTACAAGATCTTCAGGGCAGCTCGCAAGAGTGGCGCCAAGCACCGCTTCCCTGACCTTTCGCGGCGCGAGCGCCTCGAAACAGTAACTAATGAGGCGCTGCGAATGCAGGGCCTGAAGCCGCTCGGTGTGGTGGAGGAGTGCGCGGCCTTGTCCCGCCTGCTGAACCGTGAGCGCAGGAACATCTCCATCTTCAAGAGGGAGCAGAAAGCAGCGACAACACTAGGGGTGATCGTGGGGGTCTTCGCTGTGTGCTGGCTGCCGTTCTTCATCCTGTCCACTGCCAGGCCCTTTATCTGTGGAGTGGAGTGTAGTTGTGTGCCCATCTGGCTGGAGCGCACGCTGCTCTGGTTAGGCTACGCCAACTCCTTAATGAACCCCTTCATCTACGCCTTCTTCAACCGAGACCTGCGCTCCACTTATCGTGACCTTCTCCGCTGTCGTTATCGCAACATCAACCGCAGACTGTCTGCTGTGGGCGTGCATGAGGCTCTCAAGGTTTAAAGCAGGGTACTTCAGCATCATATATCGAATCTCAAAAAGTGGGGTATGGCGGCCCTGTGCTTGTGCACTTGGTGCTTACAAGGCAACATGTAGCCTTCACAGCAGGCCTGTAGATAAGACGAAGACTGGCGAAATGGGAGTCACTGATGGTGGCACTTTGGCCCCTCCGCAAAGGCAGAGAGACAGCGCAATCACTTCATTTTGTGTGTGACTCAGTATTTTGGGAAAGAAAATCACAGAGCGTACTTGATGGGCTATTCAAGTCGACAGTGCTTTTGTGCATATGCCACAATTCCGTCCTGGCTCTGGATGCATGGAAGGATAATGTAGTGACAAAGAAAATGACATGTAAACACAATCAATCATCCTTGGGCTTTCAGAGGAAACAGAAAGTAAACAGATTTTTGTATATCTACAAAATTGATGTTTGATTAGGAGAAAACATTTGTTATGTGGCACGTGTCTTTTGAACATCTTCATCTCAACACGCATTTGAGTACCTCCAAGATTAATTTCAAACAGAGTGAACACTGAGGTTCATTGTGCTTTGTGCCAGGATTAAATATTTTTTATATCACTTAATCTCCAGTCATACTTTTCAAGTTGTCCTCTCACTAAATTTAACAGGAGCACCTTAAATCTTTCACAAATGTTTAAAGTGTGATGATGACGAGGGAATGAAGGTGGGTGGAAAATCGTGTTAAAATGAAACATGAAGGGAACATTTCCATTCATGATATTTCAGTGTTTGCTGCTACAAAAATGAACTGAAAGTAGTTTCCTTATAGTGTCTGCATGAAACATATGTGTCTTACATGCATCAATCATCAGACATTCTGAAGTGAAAGACAGTTTGGCAGAAGTGTTTTCTTGTTTCACCCAAACACTTGATCGCACACTTGAATTGAAACTGAACTCAATGATACCATGATACCATGATACTGTGGACATCCTCACTCTTGTTATTTTTGCCTTGATCAGTTTCATTCCACATTTAGCAGCTGACATTATTTGTTTCATACATCGAACTAGACCTGTTGAACTCTGCAGTTTCCTTTTAAGAAGTAGGACACTCACCGGCCCTACTTGTCAAAAGTGTTGCGATCTAAATTTTGAATCAGGATGTGGTCACTTCCCTCATGACATCGCTCTCATTTAAACTCTTTGGTGACTTGTATGAACCTGTGTCAAATGTCATCAGTCGAGCAGTGCGTGCTTTTTCTACCTCGATTTTGGAGATTTCTGTACATTTCCTCCAAACAGATGTACCGCTGTCTTGCATCATTTTGTAATTGTGTAATTTTATATCGTGTGAGATCAATCTGTCTACACCTGTGCTGTGATCGCTCTTTTCGACTGCTTTGTCATTTCAGAAACAAGCTGGGAAGTGGCAAAGCATGTCATCACTTTGTAAATAAAGTAACACTTGGTTCAAATCTCACTGTGGCCAATAGGTTGGGGAGATGATTTACATTAATGCACACGTAACTGGTTCAGCGAATCAAAATTCAGCAAAGTCTTTCATTCACAGTGGGCGACATCTGACATCGGATCCCTTTCACGAAACACGTAGTCATTTGATCCATTGTTATCATAAAAATATTGATTAAAGCGACTTTAACATGCTGATAGTTCAAAACATGGAAGGTCAGATGTTCCATGTAAAATCAGATACATTTTATTGTACTTCAGTAGAGACATGTCAGGCATTTTGTTGCTGAATAGATGTGGATCTGATGGTTTGAATGTTAAACACTTGGGTAAATATAATGTCAACAAAAATGTGACATTTCTTCTTAGCTGCTACCTGCATTCGTTTTTTAAATCAAGGCCTAAATATCTTTTGGATATCAGTTCAAATTTCTGAAGCTTTTTAAATATTCTTCACTGTCATAACATCCAAAAAGCATCTACCGGTACTTGTTTGGGTTGGCTGTATTTGGCCAATTCTTGCATGTTGTTGGGACTGTTAGAGCATAAGGACTTTTCCAATTATAATTGTCATTGTCACCATGAGTATCACTCCAAGTCCACTGAACATTGTCACATAATTCAGCGCTAATTCAACAAACAAAAACCCAAATCAGAGTCCCAGGGACACAATTAGTTTAAACGGGATTTTGTGGCCTAATGTGTGTCTATTTGGGGCATATAGTACAAATGCTTGACACTTCCTAAAATAAGTTAGGAAATAAAGAGCATGAATATGGCCCCAACAAGCGTGTTCCTACATTTTGTTTTAGCACATGAAATAGCAGGCAGACGTTGAGCATCTCTCCTAAGACGTCCAGTCTCCCAGCAGCGATGTGAACAGGAGGAGAGTGCAAAAATGTATATTTGTAATTCATCAAATAAGGGGTTGGGTAGCAGCAGATGAGTCTTTTGCATATGGGCTCAGTTGCCAGCTCTGACAGACTGTGGAGGCTGATGGGGGGGGGGGGGGGGGGGTACACTCTATTTTTAATCTGCCCCAGTAATTAAGCTGGGGGAAGCTTTGATCAAGCATAGTGAAAGAGATCCAAAGCGCTACAATTTCACTATCTTGCAATGTGCCCCTTACACCCCCGTATGTAAACACTGCGATGAGGAAAGAGTCTTTGTTTGATGGTTCCTGCGGCAGTTACACTGTGTTGACCAGCAAAAGATAAAGGCAATCATTTGCCACATTTGCCCACAAATGAACTCTTTTCCACTTCACTAATCTCTGCTGTTGACTTTTTTGGAGAAGTGAAACAATCTGTCCATATTTACGAATGATATGTGCTGTAAAATCTAGAATCTATATGATGTGTATATGAACACACAATATTTATCTAACTTATATTTATCAAATATATGATACAGATTTCATTCAAGTTCATGCTTATTTGGTACGTGGTAGTTTAATATCTCGTGTGTTGCATATGACAGAAACAACGTGTATGGACCACATGTTTTACATTTGATGACATGTCAGGTGTAAAAGCATGGCCTATTCAACTACTATATACAAAACATTTTATGTAGAATAAGTCTGATCCTGTATGAAATCTGTATGAAAGAGTGTGTATGCATTCAAATTAACAATATGTTCATTATGTACAGACTTTGGAGTACATTCTTCATTCTGTAGCATACAGCAGTGATCTCCAAGGGTGTCGCGAGATGAATGTAGTGGGTCATGAGATGATAACCCAGGTAGGAAATAATTCAAATAAAACAAATATATACAAAACAAATATTCTAAAATCCAAATGTCAGTGGTAGCTGTTTCTGGACACCTTTGGACATATCAGATAAGGTGATGCCAGTTAAACTCATATTTACCATGAAGCTGGTCTGTGACACTTCATACTAAAGAGATGACAACGGCTGGTTGACAGCTTACTTGTATTGTACTGTGAAGTCTTGATCCCGTGGGCACACAAAATGTAATTTAGGCATACATGACGCTCTTCTCTTGGAACCCATGACTTCAGCTTTAAAATGCTTGTAAATTTACATAATTTATATTACACTATGTTAAAAATATTTCCCTATTTTTTACATTAAACATAAAAGCTGTCATTCATTTAATCTCAGCTGCAACAAATATTTCAATTACCTACGCCTTATCAAGGTCGCCGTCAATTAATTTCAAGCAAAGAAGGATGTAAATCAGAGTTGTAAGGTAGTGTGGGCACACGTATATCCATCAGTTACATCCTCAAATGTAATTGGACCGTGCATTTAGCGTTGTTCCCTACTTTCTAATCAAATGGAAGCTATAAATACCACAGTAAACATGTCAATTATGTGTTAATCCAATTTATGTGGCGTGTCCTGAAATATCAACTTCCTCCCACGGTCACCACCAGAGGCCGATCACAGCACAAGAGTCTGCTATGAGTCTATGCCACTTCCTGCGGGGATAGGCCTGGAAGTTATCTACAAAGTGTCAAAGTGACAGCAAAAATACTTTCTTTCCCCTCATTTTATTTTCCGTAGGCAGCTTCCTGTAATTAGGTTCTGTCACACTGCTAGAAGGTAAATGCATGCTTTTAAGGTTGCCAGCATCAAAGGAACTGTACATGAGGGCACCCGCCCCTGTACACGTCAAAGTGAATACAGTAGATCTCTGCCTACTTACATGTTATTGATTTTATCAGCATATATGTCGTGTTTTACTCAAGCTGTGGAGAATCTGAGTGTCGACTCATTGCCTTGTATTTTCACACAAGTTCACAATCCAGACTGCCAAGAATCACAGTCCTCCTACACAGCGAGTATGGGATGAGTCTGTCCATTGTTTTGCTCTGCATCTGTGATTCAGATCTGTAATGTGTGTGTGTGTGTGTAGGTGTGTGTGTGTGTGTGTGTGAGAGAGAGAGAAAGAGCAGTAGAAAGCCATATGTTCTCGTATTGCTGTCTCCATATTCACTCAATATGTTTGGAATATCAAATTAGTTGCACTTAAATTCATCATGTTTTTATGGAGCTTATTGTGCATGAATTAAAAACACCAAAGCATATCAATGTTTGAAGTTACTGTCACAGTTCTGGTTATTCATATTTCCATTAAATTACATAAAATCTGACTTATTCATGAACTAGAAACTTTAAAGAGGCATATCTCATGACCTTAAAAAGGATGCGGCAGGCAAGAAATGAGGAGTGTAAGGCATCTTGTAAACAAGATTGTTCAGACAGACCTTTAATAAGCTCATGCTGTTATATTTCCCAGAAATGATAACTCCCACGTCATGCAACTGCCTGGCTCAAAACATTGGGATGGTTAGTTTGAATATAATCTGCCACATAAATGTCCAAAAATACTGTATTATTATTATTGAACATAATCCAAAAAAAAATACTGATACCAAACATCTACATTAGATACTACCTGTGTATTTAATATTAAAATTTTGATTGTAATCTCTTTGTCTTTAATGTAGAATGACCACCTTATTAAAATTTACAGATATTATCAGCCATTATTTCAGGATATGTCAACTCAAAATAGCATTTTCTGAGGATTTGCATTAACCTTGCAAACCTAATCTATAGTTTTTCCTGAAAGGCGTACTACATTTTACCAATCTATGAAGTGCAGTTGGAGCCTTCAATTCCCATAATGCAACTCAAGCGTTTTTCATGTTATTTTTTCCAATTTATGGAAAGGTGCCTCCGGAGTCACAGACGACATTCCACAACTGTTTTCACAGGCTGAATAGTTATCCCCGAGTAAACAGAATTTCAAGTGTAAAATTGGTGGAGTGCCCCTTTCAACCTTGTGTGCAGTACACACTACTTGTCCATCATTTTGTCCATATGACTCACACATTGTCACCAAGGCAGGTCAGCCTCTTGTTACCTGCTCAACTAATGTGATTGCTTTTTCTCTATAAATATAGGGACAATAAAAAGCAGTCTGAAGCGAAAAGAACATTATTTGTCATGATTTCATTATTTGTCTGTAATTGTCAGCTAGACAATGCATTACCATTCATCGTGCTGAGGGACATTAAGTAGCAGGATTTTATGCAGAGTTACCAATGTACAAAACATTAGTTGTATTAAAGCCACTCTGTGTCGAATTATAATGTGATTGTTGGCAATTTCAAACTTATTTGAAATTCATTTAACTTCACAATAAGTGTACAAAACGTAGAGTACAATGTACTCGGGTTAAAGCTGCAGTAGGCAACTTCACAAAGGAGGACAGTGGGAAGTATTTACACCTTTATACCCAGAAGTGCTCACTGCACTTGAGCAGTTTTTAATTTGTTGTGCTTTAAATAACTAATTTGCTGTTCGATAAGATTTTGATATGATCAGCCTCATTTGCTGATTCAACTTCATTTGCATTATGGTTACTTGGTAGCCAAACATCGACTGACTTTTAACCACCCTTTGCATAATTATTTTCCTGATATGCTAAAACTTCTCATAGAAATCTGTGTAGTTAATTTATGTAAACAGAGTACAGTATACTGTGCACTGATCCACAGTATGTAAACCATTTTATCATATCTAACCACAACATTGATCATATTTCTATATGGCTCAACTTCAATGCTGACTGATACCATCCACTTGAAATCTTTAACTGAGTTCATATCAACATTTGTACTGTAGCAGTAGATCAAGATTTTAACCTGGGACCTGTCACTAACTTCACAAAAGTTGTACTCTCTCTACGTGTGTGTGTGTGTGTGTGTGTGTGAAGGCAGCCTGAGACTCGAGTGAAGTCGTCAAGTGTGGTCGAGATGGAAACTACATTGCTCAGCTTGCCTATGTCAGTTTGTTAAGGCTCTGGCGCTGCAGCAGTGTCAAGTGAGGACTGACAGCAGTCGGTCTGTGAGTGTAGACTCAAGTACACTCAGGTGTTCCTGCGCTGTCTAAGCCAGTTACAGCAGCAGTCAATCTGCACCTGCCTCTTGTCACTGCACATTGTTGCTGATCGGTGGGGCCGAGCCAGTGCAAAGATTTCTCATCCTGACACTTTGTCTGACTGCTCTCAAATCTCAGGTCCGTTTGCTGCTGTCGACTCCCACAGTGCACCGCCCCCACGGTCACTCAGGTTGCTGATAGTGATGACGAGGAGCAAGAACAAGACAAGCTGAAGGACTTTCTCAAAGGTCTTTCTCTTCATCAAACCTCTGGTTATGTGTTGGCCGTTAATATTGAAGATTGAAGAAGTAATCCCATACATTTTTTACTTGGTCTGTTTTGTTTCTCGAGATTTCTACCTGAATCCGAATCATGATTGGAGTATTGTGTGTGTTTATGAAAGCTACTATATATCAGCAGTTCCAAACACCCAGAAGTGATCTGAAAGGAGGTGATGCATTTTATGTTCCTGGTTTGCTGCAAAGGCATGTCTCTGTGAGGCTGGACTGACATGTTTACTCTGACTGTGTAGAGAAAGTGTCATGTTAGCAGAGCAGCCGCTTCAGTCCTTCGTAAGCGTCTACACACAATGTGATGAGGTACAGTATTGAGTGTAGGTCATATGTGTTTTGGCAGCATTCAGAAGCCAAGACACAAATTCACTGTCATTTTGCACATAAGAAAGGGAGGAAATCAATTCTGATGCTCCAAAAACAAATGTAATCGGGGAGGAAACACTTTTTCCTCAAAATGTAATTGACGATGCAGTTTCATTGTGACCGTCTGGCATTTATGACCTTTGTGTGGGCAGTGGTGCCTTTCAGAGGCTGAACACAACTCATGCGGCCCGAATGACATTCAGGAGACGAGCTTCAAAGGACAACGTTGGTTACCGCTTCCATCTTGAGAAGTCAATGCTCACTGACACAAGACGCTGGTCCTCCTGGCTTCAGCCTTCATGTGGCATCTCACATAAGTCAGCTGGCTGTGATTATTCATTGGAAAGCATGGAGGAGCAATCATAGCAATGAACAGGGTAGAAAGCTCATGTAACACTGTACATGAAGTACATTTGGTTTCTTCCTTTCTTTTGTAAAATGACCGCCTCCTTATTCAAGTGCACCACACAGCCTGAAAGGTGACATTGTGTTTTACACAGAAGGTCTTTCTCAAAATCAATAGAGCCTGCTGATTGTCAACGAAACAGACTGAGAGGTTCTTTTTCCACCGTGAAGCCTGTTTTTCTATGCAGTCACCACATCAGCACATCAACTACAGTCAATCTTACTGTTACAGGGTTACAATGTGTACGAACACTTTTACTGTATATTACTGCATTGTCTTTACCTACACACAAACCTAATACCAATACAATGCGTATTATGTTAGGATGGTGGTGCATAAACAAATGTTCCTTTCTTCAATTCTTTCAAATGCACCAAAAAAAAAAAAACCCTCTTTGCTAATAAATCATGTCCATCTGGGCTGATGACTTGCAGTCGATTCATTCAGTGATGTTCCACTTCCTTTCCATTTTCCCAAACCAGGTAAGTGTGAGGTGGAATTGTCCACATCCATTACCCGTGATATCATCAGAAGTGAGGGCTTCCTGGCACGGTCAGCGGTTGCGACTCTGATTTTGGTCAAGGTTATTGGTTGCACTCGGAAGTCAGAACGCCTGAACGCCACGCACCGTGTGTTTCGCAATCAGAATTTATTTAGGTTGGAGTTGCCTCCATTTGTGACCCCGTCTGCATGCAAGAGGCGCAGGCGGGAGGGCAGATTTAGTGGTTGAGATTTTTCTCTGCTGATAGCTCAGCTTGAATTACTCAGCCTCCAAAGGACAACACGGCGCTGTATGAATTGGTCAGCTGACTCGTGCATAATGCATATGTGAAAGACATCAGCACTCTAAAATCAGCTGATGTGCCTGTTTGTTGTGTGGGAGGAATTAAACACCGATACCATGGATACGACTATCCATCACTTGTATTTGATGTCATAGATTCATTTGTTTTTCCTCTTGCAAAACATGTTTTGTTATGATGAGCTTCTGTACTAAAGATGATAGTACTGGCCCCAAAGTCCCGTCCCCCTGGGTTGGTGTTACTCTATAATTAAACAATATGTAAATAACATACTTGCAAAAATATACTTGATGTATAAGAACAGATTTGACATGGCAGCTTGATTTGTTTAAAGAGATTACTTGCATTGTGTCCCTGTTTTATGAAAAACATCCATCTCTAAAATGAGAACTTTCAACAGGCATTGGATTTCTGAACAATCTGCTAGATCAGTTGTCAATCAATACAAGCCAGTGTGTATGCCCTGATGTACAGTAGGCCTACATTTAGGAACATATCGTGGTTTCTATTCTCAGGCCTCTGACTAATCTACATGAGTAATGATATTCTCATTCCTACTTTGCAGACAGCCAATGGTTTCTGTTTGCCTCAGTACTCAGCTTGTACTGAAACATGCTTGATGCATCACATTCATTTCTTTGTGATAAAGTCTCTGACATTTTGAAAATGCTATTTGGAATAAATAGGCTAGATTAAACATGAGAAACTACCAGTTTGGTCCTTTATTTAATCAGCCAAACCCATAAAACAATAATAGAATATATAGCATAACCCTTTAAGTTTGGTCTCTGGTCTGTTCATGGACTGGTACAGTAGATCTACATTTGATTGCAGTTTTACTCATATCACTTTATGGAAAAGACATTCTGCCTCATAGAGTCCAGAGCTGGGGTCCATCCACAGCAACCTCCAGACGTTCATATTACTGGCTTGTTTCTACATCCAGAGGTGTCGGACGGAGCTCACGCAGTGTGTCATCGAGCACTTGTCTGCACTGTTACTATGACAACCAGTCTCTAATGTCTACAATGTCTAAAAACACAAATTCGATGTGGTCACTTTTAAAGTACAAGGATGATGGCAGTAGTTGGGTATCCTTGTTATATTGATCTCTCAAACAGTCTCAGATGCCAGCTGTCTGCTCTCCTCTGTGTCAAAGAGCAGCGGCACTGAAAAACGGAAGGATTGGCTCGCCAGCTCAGATGAGATTTCAATCACTGATGCCTGATGAGCACAAGTGATAAACCGATTGCTCTTGGGACCTTCTCTACCTCTTCTGCCCCTCGGATCTATTGTGAAGTCCTCCTCCTAGAAGTCGTCGATATGCGACAATATGTCAAGTAACGCCTCCGGGTCCCAGACCAAAAGGGATCCTGAGAGCCTCTGCTGAGCTTGTAGATAACTAAGCTAAATCTGTTTGCCTATCCAAGAAATCAAGAATTAAGAAAAGTCTCCAGGCCCTGAAATAAAGAGTCCCAGCTCCAGCAATCCTGATTATTTCAAAACTGCAACAGTCCAGCTGGTGCTGTAGCTGCACATCCAGCTGTGTGTCATGGAACTATACAACATCTGGACTTGTCTGTGTGGTTGGAAGAGAGACCTTAACATTTCATTCACTAGCTTAGGCCCCCACCTCGGCCGGAGCGAGCCTTCGTCGGTTGTTTGGAGTGTTGAGGAATGGTTGATGGAGATTTGGCCTGATGCGGTTTGGGGGAGGCTTAGCTGAGGATCCACTGCGGCTCCCGGGCCTTGCAGACCCCCCGATATCCAGGGGATAGGAGCATGATGACTATGGGGGGAGATAACCGTTAACAAGAGGGAGGGAGGGTGGGGTGCAGGAAACGCGAGCGTGCCGAGGCTTAGAGTGGGTAGGTATTTATAGGAGCGTGGCCGGAAGTGGGCGAGTGGCTGAGGTGTGGTCCTGCTCCTGAAATTCAGCTAAGTTTTATCTCCAATACCAAGTTACAGCTTGGAACAAATACATAAACATTGAAATTAACGGTGAATTGACTACTTTCAGTTTAGATGACCTCATGTTTCTGTATGCTGTGGCATTTATTTTACAATGATTGTGGCCAAAGGTCACGGACTGAAAGAACAAACACTCCACATACAGTCGCAAAGTGAGGCGTAAATTCACGTCACTTTTTATCTGAATGCAGATTGCTCGTTATATTGAAGTTGAAGAGAACACGGACACTGTGCTTTTGAAAAAGCCTCTCGACAGTACTCCACTCACTCTGCCAGATGATAACATTTAGAATTATTGATGATGGGATCCATTTTCTGTCTCTCGCGTGGTTTTGTGTGCCACTGTATTTTGCTACACCCTCAGTAAACAGTGTAGTCTTTTGTGTCCATGGTCCCCAGATGCAGCAGGAAATTGATTCCAAAGAATATGGCCAAAGCAACCAAAGAGGTTTTTTTCTACAACCAAACAACAGTATGATCTTCTTGACTGGGCAGGTGTTTGACATGCTGCAGACCAGACTGAAGGCTAAAAGCTCCTGAACCAAAGAAGAACTGAAGATGTATTTAGTGCAGGAACGGCAGAGCATCAACAGGGAAGATACCAAGTGGGCTACCATTGCGCTACTATTCAAACTGCAAATAAGCAGTATTTTTTTGTTAATAAATGTAATCACTATTGAATGATACCAGTTGGTTGAATCGAGTAGCAAAACTGACATATATTAATAGAATATGAACTTGCATATTATCACTTTTAAGAAAGGTGCTACAAACCTTGATCTCCCGCTACCAACTGACTGATCCTGCTTCCACTGATATGGAGCTGAGTGCTGAAATGCTAAAGAGGATGAATCATACAATTGCATGAAAAAAATGACACCTCACCGTTTGACACCTTCAGTTTTCACACTTTGCTGTTGCGAGATTTGAAAGTACCCCAAAACCCTCACAGTTTTCTCTCTGGTATGTGCATGAAAATGCTGCTCCCTTTTCGGTCCAACACTTCTGCTCAGTGAAATTACACAAAGAATCTCGAGGCAGATGAGAACGTCATCAGCAGGGAAAGCAATTGCACCCACAACAGAGAGTGAGCGTAGACGAATGGCAGCAAATGGCTCTTCCTATTGCTATTAAGGCTGATGTTATATTTTGTGTCAGAGTGGTGTTACCTCCAAACAAAAGGCCATGAATTGTGTGAACCACGAATATCCACAGCAATTCTTATAGATTTCTAGCCATAAATTATGTTGGGTACATAGTGGATGCATCTGGCTAAAAGGTGGGACTGAGGGCACTTTCTTACCTGTATTTTGGTTTATTTGGTCCGAACGAAGGTAATTCATTGTTACAGTTACTATTGTGACTGTACGCAATATGGACGTAGTCTCCCTGGCTCTTGCCGTCGGCATAATGGATGTGACGACACAGCAAAGTCTAAAAATGGGCAAAGATGTGGATCCGGGTGTCGCAGCAGAGGGGACAGCTCTCTCACTTAAGCCTTAATATTATTTAAACGGGTTGAGTTTTCCACCCCCCCCCCCCTCCACTCCCCAAACTTCCCTAATGACAACCAACATTGCTATTTTGAGACCCTGCAGATAGATGGAAAGAAATACATAATAGGTATTTCGGTAGCTTGTTCTGAAACTGACACAGACAAAGAGTTTGTCAGCTAACCCTCTCCAGGTATATAAAGCTAATGAAAAGCCAATTGTATTGTTGACACTGTGATGACAGGAGGTGTGGGAGTTTGACACTCGACGTGGGTTGATGCAGTGAGTGCGAGCGGTCAATTTAACCCACTTCATATACTTCACATTATGACAAATATAATTCTGTACACAGCACTGAGCAGGTGAAAAGTTTAGTTCTAAAATGAGGCACCCTCCACATGGAAAAGTGACAAGATTACAACAAAAGACTGTGCTTCTGGGAGACAGAATACTTTATACAGGGTGTTTCCTGCTTTTTAGAGAAATACTGAACGTTGAACCTCAGGTGCCAAAATGGATATGCAGTAAAATGTTTCGGAAATGAACATGTCAGTTCAATTTCCAGAGAGAAGAAGTCTGGGTAGCTTTGGCCCTCTTGTCTGCATCCTCAGCACTGATGCTAATTCACATTTACGTCTTAGTTTGGCAAGGCTCTTATGTAAAGCGACTTATAATCAGTGCTACTCAGAGCAGCTGAAATCACAATCACTGTAAGCATTCATTAAAAGATGGGGCCAGACAAAATGAAAAGATAACTGCATGCTTAGCGGTTATGACACTCCAATGGCAGCAACGGCTGACAGAGCACACATGTCAGAATGCAAAGAAGGGTCACGAATTAAACAGATACTGCGGCGCTCAATCCCTTTTGGGTCGAAGTGTCCAATTGTTGGAATTATTCATGTTATTTTCTGACTTGATCTGGGTTAACATCAGAGCGGAAAGATATGCAAATCCTGCTACCAATTGTCCCATTTATTTCCCAACCACGATTATATTCAACTTACACTTGAATATTCCACTGAAGTCCCAACGCCTGATAAGAAAACATGATTGAGGTGCCCTGGCAAGGTGGCATAAGTGACTGGAGGAATAGGCTGTCTGTCACCAATTCCATCCTCTAATCACTGCTGGATGCTGCATTTCAATACTTGAGGTATCAGCTGCTGCAGACAGAGAATGTCAAGGGGTGTGTGCCCAATCTCGTCGTGGATTGGGTTTCATCTCATGAAATACAAATATTAATGCACCAGGTCTCTGTATGTTTTAAAAGATCAGCTGATTTGTATTCAGTCAGGTAACGCATATCAAGACAGCTGCTGAAGGATATTTTCACATAAAATATAACTTTTTATCGCATTAAAATGGCAAAAATTGGGAATTAAAAGTGAATCAGATTTCCCTGATAAATGGGAGAGTGGATGCTACCATAGCTCAAGGCATGGATGACGGAGCCTTACATCCTTCTTAATTGTTTTGCCTGATATATTTTTGGAGAGAACGCACTTTTGGATTTCTTTTCAGATTTCTTTCAGTTTATGAAGTGCTAAGTTTTTGTACAGTGCACACGTCGCAAGGAAGTGACTGGGTGGATGGTAGATGGACAAAGTGCAGGACCTCGACTTCGGAGACCGAGGTGCACTTCTTTGCACATTTGTTGTTGCTCCGTGCACGCAAAAGAACACCAAGATTATGTTTCAACAAAATAAGAAGACACTGGATTTAGAGGATTAAAAACAGCAAACAGCGAGGCAGCTTACAAACCAATGTAAACTCTCCACAAATGCAAATGGGGATGTACAGGAAACATACTCTCACTACTGGACGCCTTTTTCCATTCGGTCTATTTTTTGTTAAAACTATTTAAAATAAAGAAATATGCCATTTTCTGCACCATTAGTTTGCTATGGACAGTTGTGTTCAGCAGCTCCTCTAAACCTTCGTCCAAGGTGAAGGCATGCAGTCACGTCAGGATAGTGAGGTAGAAAAAAAGTTGAATTGGCGACTTTGCATTACACCAAAAACACGTTGGAGTCCCTATCGACAAATGTTGAGAGGCTGTGATGCCATTTGTGATTGCTATGTTCTGTTCGTGTAACTGGACAATCTCCCGCTCCATCTGGTCTTCACTAGGCCTGACTCTGAGATACTTGAACTTGAACCAAAACATCTTTTATAATTGATATTGGACAATCCATCGTTCTTCTGCACAGTACCACAGCTGGAATCTTGAGGGTGCTAATTCCATTTTTTTTTAAATTGCTGTCACTAACTGGCAGCTTTTGCTGTAAATCCGAATGTGACAGTGTTGACACTGGGAACCTCAGCCTCAGGCTACATGCTGTAGGGTGGTACACTCATCAAGATGACAAGTGTTGAGACATTGGGGCATGAGGTAGCTTCAAAATGGAAAGAAATATTCCTCTGGGCAGTACAGACAGCACAGCGGACCATCACGGCTCATATGATCCATTTTCAGTGATCTGTGCAGCACGACACAGTGTACAACATTTAAAACCTTGGGGTTTACCTTCACTGTCAACTATCCATTGTAAAAGCAACCGAGGGGATGATACAAAAAAAGATGAATTACCTAACTTTGGTGTATCCTCGAGAAAATTAGCAAAAATGAAAAAGAGGGAGCAGATTTTAGTCATCTCTCTACAGCCTCAGCTATGCTCAGGCATAGTGGCGTACAGAGGAACATCTGGGTATTCCCCAAAGGTGAAGCTTAAACACACTCCACAAGTGACTGAAATTGCTCAGCTCACATTGCACATTAATTAACAAATGTGCATGATTAAACACAGTCTGAATATAGCTGTAAATATACTAGTAAGTAGAGCTGAACAGATTAAAAATCCTCATTGCCTGAGTACAGTACCACCCTGAAGACCCTGCGTGAATAAATATCTTCAAGGCATGCAAGTGTTTTATGTGTATACTGCTGCTTCCTCTCCGCAACCTCCTCGCTATCCTCAAGGAGAATTGAGTGAAGAAGTGTTGCAGGAGAGCAGAGACAGTCGGGAGGGAAGGATATATAGCTGTGTGCACTTCACTTGCTCTATCTGACCATGACCGACCAAAATAAATCACAGAAAGAGTGCTAGCAGTGGGAATAGAAATCCAAGTTCTTGTGTGAAAGTTGGTGAAGTTTAGGTCCTGGAATGTTACCTAAATATATAAATTCCTAAATGACTTCTTGAATTACGTGGAAATGCTTTACTGCAGCAGTATGCATTCTTAATATCACACATGTGTTACATGTCAGCTGCTATTTTGTTTTGCATGTTTTCTCTCACACAGATTTTCTCGGCTGGTCAGAGAATTCAAACTTGGACTCTGCCAGCGCCATTAAAAAGTATCAGAGATATAATATGTCTCAGAGCGGTCCATGGGACAACATGATGAAGAGCCTATCAGCCTTTTGTAAAAAATGAATGATGGGAGAAAAACAAAGTTAAGGTGTCAGGATTTAAATGATTTATACTAAAGCAATAGTTTACCCCATCAATGCCCTTATTCACCTTCTTGCCGAGAGGTAGATGAGAGGATCGACATCATACGTTACATATGAAGCTACAGGCAGGAGATGGTTATCTTGTATTAGCATACATAATGGTAAGTAACAGGAAACAGCTGGCCTGACTCTGGCCAAAGTAAAATAAAAAGCACCTTTACAACTCACAAATGAACACATTGACTTAATCCAGAACAAAACTGAAGTGTAAGGGCGACCCGGTATCGGGTGCTCCCCATGTAGGCTGAGTCCTTGGCAGCGGACCGGGTTTGATTCTGACCCTGTGGCATTTTGCTGTTTGTCATCGCTCCTCTCTCTCCCCCCTTACCTGTCATCCTCCAGCTGCTCTAACAGTGGCAATAAAAGCCCTAAAAATAATCTTTAAAAAAGTGTAAAAAGGACATGATGTACCTTCCCACAGAGCCAGGTTAGCTGATTAACTTTCTGCAAAAAGATGAATCAGTGTAGTTCCAAAAACATCGAACAAATGATCAGAATTTATACTTTTAGATTTGGGATGCAACCAATGATCCTTTTCATGAACAGAATAAAACAAGAGCAGCCACAAACAAGAGTCTACCTGAAGACATAACATAGAAAGAAACGTTTCACATCCAGTCCCATGATGCACCTTTGGTGATCCTCACTCACACGTGAATGTATGCTCGGTCTCTGCTGTTACATATGGTTTCCAGCTGTGGGTCCTCTGTGCATTCACAGACTATCGCTGTTGAACCATGACGTTGGCTGAACTTCACTTGAACTTGATTTAGAAAAGAATTAACGCAATTAGAACAGGCAGTGCCACTACTGAGAGAACCAATTGGATCAGCACTCATCAAGTTTATTTTCATGAAAATGTAATTGTGTGCTCACGTGGACTCCTCACAGGGAAGTGGCTTTTATTGGAAAGGTTTTCTCTGCAGTGACACGACCCTCCACCCGCACACCTCACTGAGGGGCCTCGTCTCAGGCTTTATCTGGGCTGCCAGCCCCACTCTCCACAAACTTACTGTACAAACAAGCATGAGTGCATACACGCTCACGCACACACTGACTCTGTAATTACTATCAAGGCTGGCTGTGCAGAGAAAATAGGCTTCAGCCAAGTTGTCCCACAGTCCTTCCAGCTGGCTCAGTGTCCATTTCACTTTATTCTGACTATTTCGACAAAAACAGGAGTTTGACCGACAGAGTTTCAGGGACTGGATGGTAATTGCAAACAGACCTTGTTATGATGTTAACGCCCCCATTTATTTGTGCCATTTTTTAATCGTATTATTAACAGCTGCTAACAGCTGCTAGACGGAGGCTGGAAAAAGTCCCATAACACAGAAACTTGATTCAATTTTCACCTCAAAACAGTCATACATGTATGACCCGATCCGCTGTGTCCTTCACTCACAACCATTCCTCGTTTTAATTTGTCATCAAGCTCTTTTCAGAATTAGAGAGCTCAATGTGGCTAGTTTCCAATCTCACCTGCAGCAGACTGACAGTGTATTCTGCTTCCTAATGGCTGCCACAACTTTCTTTTATCTTCAAATTTCAGGTGGTGGTCACTAAGCCTCTACAGGAACTCTCTCTCTCTCTCTCTCTCTCTGCCAGTCTGTCGTTTTCTGCGAGCGGTTATTTTATTCAGTATGCAAATTGATCAATTATTCATAAGAAATGCATTTATTAGATGTTGACCAAGAATTACTGGGCAGAAAAGTCTACTGCTAGAAAGGCTGGTTGTCTGCTAGCTCAATAAGACCTACAGTACATATATATATATATATATATATATATATATATATATATATATATATATATATATATATATATATATATATATATATATATATATATATTCTTTTTAAATTATACATTTACTGTGTAAGTAAAACTGTACTGTTTCACATCAAATAAATTAATTTAAACTATAAGTATTGTTTTACATTACGTCTTCAAAACGGAATAAATAATGAAATAATCCAAAGCTACGACTCAATTATCGGTTGTCATAGTAACACCACACACAGGGTGCACAGCAGTTATAAATGGTGAATATCAGAGCAAGAAAGGGAAAGATGTATCACTGTAAACAGAGCTCAAAGAAAGGCTGACACACCGCAATACAGTCTGAGACCATTGAACATGAGCCGAGCACAAGAAATGAAATCAGACTGTAAACTGGAAGCTTCTTGGTTTACGGATTTCAGTGGAGAGGCGAAGCTACAGCCGTGCAGATTGTTACAGGGATGATCAGTGGTGACTATAATGTGAATTACTGAACGGTCTGTAGAGGTGCGAGTAAGATTTGATCTTAAAGTGTACTCAAGTAACATAACCATATCATATTGACATGGTTACATTTGAGACATGCCAGCACTTGGGGAGCAAGACAGATGTGAAAGCAATGCTTTCATGCTGTCAGTGAACTGACAGAGACAGCACTCTTCTCCATAAGTTGGTTTTATAGTCTTGTTTGAGCGCTTGTCCCACTATAACAAACCTGGACAGTACTACTCAGAGTGCGCTGTATTAAAATATCATAGATATTGACTTGTCTTTGCAGCATTGGCTGTTGTTACAGCTTGCATGCATTAGTACAATAGGTCTGAACTTCATGTATATCTAACAGTATACGTATTGTGCTCTCCGTGATGTACAGTCGGTTTCATCTGCACTAAGCTGAACAACCTTCCCTTGACAGCTATGCGGAGCTGCAGGGTAGCAGACTAAAACAATCAAAGTAGCGACAAGAAAGAAAGGGATGCAAGAGGGAGGGAGAGAAAAAGATGAATAAAAACAGCTTTCCTTGATGAGAGTGAGCCAGTGGGCCGCTGGCTGTTTGTTCCACACCAGAATGTCAAACAGGGCAGCAGTAGCCCACGATGAGTCACAGAGGTGAAAATCATGTCAGAAGTAGACGAGAAGAAGACGAGTCACCAGACTCCCAGGACCCAAAAGTCACCCAAGAATCAAAAGCAGTGCAGACAAGGCAGAATATTACCCACACATCGTCACATGCTGGAGTTTCCTCCTCCAGGAGATGTGCTTGTGCTTCGCTGAAATGCACTTCTAGGAAACGTGACTTCTGTTTCCTCTGTATGTGCACTTCTCGCTTGTGGCAAGTGTTGTAAACTAGGCTACACGATGAGGCCTTGATGCCTTCACACCACAAACCACAGGAAGAACTAGCCGCCAAAAGTCATTTTGACAGTGTGTGCCGTTCACCTTCTTCTTCTCTAGTCGGCAGCCTGGGAAAGTTACAAAAGTGAACTTTCAGCAGAGCAGCCAGCAGCAGCAAATCATCATGTGTCTGTGTTTACCGCATGTCCTAGCTATCACTGCACCACCACTGGCAGTACAGCTGGCTCAAGTCAGCCATCCAACAGCACGCAGCGATGTGGCTGTGGGCGGTGTGAATGTTGTCACTCTTCAGCGAGCCTCGGGACCTGGAGATTTTTATGCAACTACTTCTTGGTAATATAACAGCGGTCTCTCTGCAATCAGTCGTGAGAGTGTCTCATCGATCAGTCTCAACTTGTATCGATCCTGCTTTTGTACTGTACTTCACAAAAACAGTGCGATGAGAGAGGTGCAACAACTTTTGAACTTATTGACTTTGCTCCTGAGATCTGAGTGCAGTGTCAATTCCCTGCTTTATTGTCTATTTTACTCGAAATATGATTATCATATTGAACATAATTTACTTATAGAATTCTATACAATCTGACTTCTTTTTTGCAACTAGAGGAGTCACCCCCTGCCGCCCATTGGAAAGAATGAATGACCTTTGAAATGACCACAAATCTCCTCTTTGACAGCTTTTTAGTCACACTAACTGCATGTTTCTATGTCAATGTTGATTCAATTCAATTCCATTTGTTTTGTACAGCCCAAACTCACAAATTACAAATTTGCCTCAGAGGGCTTTACAATATGTACACGTTTGACATCCTCTTGTCCCGAGACCCTCACATCAGAACAGGAAAAACTCCCCAAAAAAACCCTTTAACGGGGAGGAAAGAGGAAGAAACCTGTGGGAGAGCAACAGAGGAGGGATCTCTCTCCCAGGATGGACAGAAGTGCAATGATGTCATGTGTAGAACAGGATAAGTGAATTACAACACATTCAATGTAATTACAGCACATTCAATGTATGACACAACCGTTGATCCGTCAGTCACTCCGCCCACCACTTTGGACCAGACTGAATTTCTCAACAATGAGTGAAGTCGACGTTTGGTGAAATGTCTCGACTTTATTGTCATGCAATTCTGTGCACACATTCATGTTCCCCTGACTTTTTCTCTGGCGCCATCACGAGGTCAAACATTTTAGTTTGTAGAATACTTTTGTGTACGACTAATTGCCAGCCTCAGAAATCAGCTGCACTTTTTGTTTCAGGGCTACTTAGGCAAATGTAACTGTGTATATAAAATACCTGCTAAGCATCAGCATGCTCTCTTTGTGAGCTTGTTCGCGTTTAGCACTGAGCCTCTCTAGAGTGTCTGTAGACTCTTATGTCTTCATCAGTTAACAAAGCAGATGCAGTTGCTGTTTGCCAGTTTACACCTCGATTTTCCTGTTTGTCTTGGAACAGATTTGCTCATATTCCCCATGATTGTTGACCCAATAGTTTAGATTACAGGCTTCATGAGGAGGATGCAGTCTACTGTACGGGAATAATTTAAGGGGAATTGTTAAGTGCTTAGTTAACCACTGCGCATGTGTGTAAATTAGTCGTTCTACGGGTAGCAGAGGATGGCCGCTGGCAATTGTTGGAGAAGAGGAGCTGGAAAAATGAGGTTGAAATTTGGAGGCTGGTGATGAAGATAGGAGGAGGAGAAGAAGCAGGCCTTGGCAGTTGCTTTATCGCTGATGGGAAGAGCGAAGGATAGTGCATTAGAAAACGCAGCAGAGGATTTGAATGACAATGAAGGAATGAAAATCCCTCTCACAAAATTGGACTCCGTGTTTTTGAAAGACGAAAAGCATCGCCAGTACGAGGCTGAATCACTGAATCGCTGTTCAAGGGACGAATCCACTCGACAGATATGGGAGAAGGACGTTGTGCAGAAGATGTGCAGTCTGCCAAAGCACATATCACTGGGCAAAGGATTGTGCTCACAAAAGTGTACCTGCAAAATAGACAGAGGATGAGAAAGTGACATATGTTGAAGAATGCAACATTACTTTGTTGTCAAACGAATCGTTGTCTGACACAGATATGTTCATGGTGGAGTCTCTAGGATCAGCTGTCATTGACACAGCTTGCACTATACTGTGTGTGGAGGAAAATGTCTTGATCGTTACGCGAATGGACGAACACAACGTGAGTTATTGAACATGCGGGACACAAAGAGTGTAAGAGCTTTCAAGTTTGGTGATAGGGGAGTTGTTCATTATACAAAGAAAGTGAAAAGCCCAGCCATGGTAGGACAGACTGGATGTAAAATCGAAACAGAAGTTGTCCCAGTAGATAAGCCATTGCTTTGAAGCAAAACTTCACTGAAAAGAGCAGGTGCTGTTTTAGACATTGACAATGGCAAAGCCACAATGTTTAAACAGCACATGCAACTTGAACTGACATCAAGACATTATTGTGTGAACATTAGAGATGAGAGTAACCCAGATGAACATGAGACCCAGAATGAGGATGGCATTCTCACTCTGACACAAAACATGACAACTAATGTAAAAAACACAAAGTTTCTGTTCAAACTACACAAGCAATTTGGACACGCCACGTTTGAAAGACTAAAAAAACGACTGGCCTGCTCAGGTAATGATGATGAATGCACCACAATTCACAAGGACACTGTAAAAAACTTTGAGACGTGCATCAGATATAGTAAACTAAAGCCAAAGCCAGCGGTGGGTTTGCCCGTGGCCTCAACCTACAATGAAACTGTAGCCGTGGATTTGCATGAGCTAGAGCCGGGAGTGTGGTACCTGCATGCAATTGACCACTTCACACACTTCAGTGCAGGGAGCATCGTGCACCAAGAAGCCCAGGGAGATTGTGAAGCACTTTGTACATTGCGAGGAAGACCATGAACACTTCAGACTGTTCAGTGACAATGGGGTTGAAGTCAACAACAAACATATGAGGGACATGGCTGAAAGCTTCAACGTTGAAGTGAAGATATGAAGCCTATGGAGCAATGGGCTGTTGGAAAGGCATAATCAAACCCTCACTGAAATCCTGTTGAAAGTGAAGAGGGAATAAATAACCGCATAAAAGTGTTCTCAACTGCACCTTTGAATGTTCATGTTAAAGATGGGAGACATTGCAAAACAGCTTTGATATGCATGATGTGATACAGTGCTTCTCCTGACGGCTCATTCTTATTCTCTGGACACACAGCCTTGTTTATTAAAAGCTTGTCGTCATTACATAAAGCTTTTGCTGTAATTTATCTTTCAGCGCAGCGCCATGAAGTCAAAACGTTGTGATATGCATGGCCAACGAGTCCTGTCAAATCTTTTTCTATCCTTCTGTTGTCAGTTTCATTCTTGCTATTTTACTGGTGAAGGTGTAGACCAGTGAGCCAACCACAGAGCTTGTCAAACTGTCAGTAGTCATGAAAGCACTTCACAGCAATCAAATGTCAAGTTTCCAGTAGGGAAGCAGGGAGGGAGAAGAAAAAAGAAAAGAAAAAGTAATTATAGTGCTGCTGAGCAATACAATATAAAAAGTTTTATACATTATGTCAAGAGCAAAACTTATTTAGCTTTGTTGCTGTTTGTGCAACAACATGTACACAATCATTTCTAAGCTCAATAATAAATCACTTATTTATTCCAGCATATTTAGCTTTGCATTGGTGTTTGAGGACTGAGCACCAAAATATCCTTGTCTTGTACAGATAACATTCCTACACTTTTATAACATGATTGACAGGGAGTCTTTTTGTATGAGTCTGTAAATGATTTCAGGAAACTGTTATACCTTTAACAGTGAGATGAAAGGCAATTTTGGAATTTGTGGGAACATTTGTTTTAGGCAAATATACTATCTGAGTTCCCTTGCACGGGAGCTGGATTCTCGCGATGTCACGAGATCACATGAAATTGCAGGATCACATATCATAAGACAATCTATCTCATTCTGTCAAATATACATGTGTGTTAATAATATATAATTAGACATGCATAAATAACCCTTTTTCCCAGAGCAGCTCACACATTTGCATCATTGACTGAGACTAATAAAAGGCTTCCTGAGATACCGATGTCTCACTTCATTCAGCTGCCTCCTATGTGGAGCCTTCAGCGGGAAGTGAGTCATTCCCTCCCGCTCCTGTCGGTGGTGAAGAGATGAGCCGCATGACCCCAGTGCATGATTAATTAGTGATCATTATCCCATCTCTGCTCTCCTCAGTGGGTGTTGTGTTTTTGTCCTTGGCTTTATTTGCATAACTGGCTGCACTGCTCTGGAATATGGGAATGCGTGTGTCACTGAGGTCTGGCAGAGGATGTCCGGTATCTTGATCGGATGCTTTGGTGCTTATTCTAACGTTTCTTTCTGTACCGTGAGAAAAAGGGAAGGAAGTAAGGAAGGAAGAAAACATTCAATATGTGACAGCAACGGTGTCATTAGACCTCTTTCAGTGTGGCGTGAGCATCTGTGTTATTGTGCTCCATTTAGAAAGTAGCTTATTTGTCAAAAAAAACACAACTAAAGAAAGTTGTAAATTAACATTCATTCATCAAAAAACATGCAATATGTCAGATTTCATGGACCAGTATTGTATCTCTGACTTGTTTGGACATTAAGAGGAAATATTGCCTTCATTAGACACATACACTTGCATGTTGTCAGCAACCAATTTACTTACTTACTTACATGTGTAATCAGTTATGGAGATAAGGTGACCGAGAGCCTATTCTTTGTGCACAGATTATAACTATCATCCAGGTTGAT
This sequence comes from Melanostigma gelatinosum, assembly GCF_949748355.1. NCBI lineage: Eukaryota > Metazoa > Chordata > Actinopteri > Perciformes > Zoarcidae > Melanostigma > Melanostigma gelatinosum. The sequence continues at coordinate 8,491,957 of NC_136639.1, forward strand.
GCAATGTTATTAAGACTCATTTTGGATGGTATTGCCTTTGATACCTCTTGCATTCTTATTTCGAAATTTGGGGAACACACAGTCAGCTCAAATTATTGGCTGATCTTATTCTGTGGCTTACAATGAAAGCACCTCGATGTCAGCAGAGCAGGAGTTAATTCAAATCTATCAAGAGCATAATCTGCCAAAACCTGCAATGAATTGAGAGATTAAAGAAACTCTAAAACATGGCTTTACATTAAATGCCTAAGACTAATCATGATTTTGTCTGTAGCTCATGATGCAGCATCAATGGCTCGGATGTAAGTGTTTAAAATGTTGAAATCTGTCAATTTCACTTTGCAGGTTTGATCTGGAGGAGTTTGAAAGATGACTTTGTTTACTTCCCAGATCTAGAACAATGGTGAATTACAGAAGCATTGGCTAGGGCGGTTTTTAGAAAGAATGATGAATGAAAAACACACATGTGAATTTACAACTCATAACTCATGGCAGCAATATAACAAATTCCACTCAAGGGATGACAAGCCTGCTGGCTCTCTAGCTATTGCATGTAAAGTCTCACCTTCAGACGTCCATACAGTGGGCAGTTAGCGTTTGATATATTTTACATCGAAATATGTTTCTGGCATTCAAACATTTTTTTTAGTTTTCCCCCAAACCAAGCGTGTGTCATGTACGTCCCACCAACGTCGTTTTCAGTTGACAAGGGTCGGGAGTCGATATGGCTACGAACGTGCCAATTTCAATCGTTTTTCTGGAAGTCAACTCGATCTCATCCAAAGCCTGTTGCCATTTTTTTTGTCACTACTTTTCATGGATGTATGTAGTTGTATGTAGAAAGATGATGATCCTTGATTGATTGATGAAGATGTGTCCTGTGATGGCACATGTTCAACACAAGTGTTTACATATTTTACAGATTGAACACCTGATTCTGCAACATTTTGGCATGAATTTTATGATATAGGCATTTTTGCATGTATACGCAATAAATACATATGAGGCCGTAACTGCAGTGTCACAGTTCATCCTTGAGTGACACACGCTACTTCCTTAACTTTTTTGCTCTAGAAAAGACGAGATGTGCTTCGGATTTTGGAGCGCTCTCTGTCCAAGGAGAGATACTCAACAACAGCGTCGTGAAGTCGTAAGAGCTGACCCTTCTCTTAACACCTACTCCGACAGCCACACACCAGCTGATTACCTTTCATCTGGTGTGCTGCAGCCATCAGACACTCCAATTACATCTGCTAATGGAGCAGCCTCCTCTCCGACCTGGCCTTCCATCACCTAGTTCGGTGTGAGGCAGCAGAGGTGAGAGAAAAGGAGGATTCAAAAAAAGCTGAAGTCAAGAGAATGGTACTTGTTGCTTAAGACTCCTGTATGCTAAAAAAGAAAGATAGAAAAAAATATTCAACATTGAACCAAATCTGTACCATTGGCTTTACTCATGCACAATCATAGCTCACTTCCTGGAAGCCAACAATTCCATTCACGGCTAAATCAACACTCAAATCACACAGGGCAGAAATCTGTTGGGTTGAAACGAATAACCATGTTGTATTTGTGGCCACACCCCAATCAGTGATGTTACACATGGTGTTCATCAGTTGTCCGAACCTGCAGTACCATCTCTGATAGGGGTGTGGCTACTAACCCAGCATGCTTGAAAGCAACAGCACAAGGCAGGTTCAGTTTCCTGACTTCATTTTTAGTCTCTATTTATTATACAGAACTAAATAAGTGAACCAATTGATATTAGCAACATTTAAAAGACGATGTGAACATCCAAACAAAACAAATCAAACAGTATATCAGAGTTGAGTACTATGGCTCGCAGTGTGAACTTTTTATTTAAAAGTATTTAAACTCAGATCTGTAGGATACCTTTTAACACACTTTACCCGTTAATATTGCCACATGTTCCATTAAAGCAAAAGTTGTGACACGTCACAACAAGAGAAATCCAAGTTAATTACTTTAACTGAACACTCGCTGCAGTAATGGAATTCAAGTCGTTAACCTTTGCGCCATGGCTTGTCTATCCGGGGCACAGACGTGGTGGATAACTCAACATCTCTGCAGCTAGGTAGACAACAGACAACAAACTCGGAGGGGGGTTGGCAGGTCATTCCTGCCGCGGTCCCATCATGCATCATTAATACTGGGAGCCTATGACATTGCCTGCAGCCTGAGTAAACATTAAGTCAGAGCCATTATCAGTATCAACTCCATAGCTGTAATAACATGGGATATGGAGCATAAAGTTTATTCTGTTGAACTTTACATGCATCATAAGGATAATGTCAAATGAATGAATGCTTACACAATACTAGATTTAACTACTTGCTATTGAATTGAATACATTGTGCAATACAACAATTATTCTGTCTGTATATATCATATTCTTTTAGTTTTATCTATATTTTAGTGATTGTGGATTTTTACTTTTTTACTTAGTTAATATTCCTTACTGTTTACTACTTATTTATAATTGTTTTGATACATTGTTTTTCTACTATGTCTCTGGTTTGCACTATCCACTGTGCTGCTGTAATCCTGTAAATGTCCCCACTGTGGGACTAATAAAGGATTATCTTATCTTATCTTGCTAGGTACCCGCAAGAGTTTTACTGATCATACACTGTAGATATGTCATATGTGCCCAAAACAAAGATGTATGGCCTCCTGTGTCCACATGAATGTTTTTATATGCCTTGTAACAATCACCGCATGGGGTTTTTACTACATGCCTGTCTCATAGACACACACAGGGGGTGTATTTGTCACTGAGGCTTCTCTCTGGGTCTTCAATAAAACTCTGTGGGCCATAAAGTCTCCAATACTTAAACAAAGCTCAGTTGATCTGTAAAGACTGAAAGTGATGTCAACACATGAATTGGTCCATTTGGTGCCACTAATTTACAGCATCCTGGTTAAGGGAGGGTGACTCTTTTACCTTCAAGTCCACAGCAGCTTTTCATGGGACTTCCCGGCTGGTATAGCCGTCTACGAACAGAGAAGGTAAAGGAGCGCTCAAAAGACAATAGTCTCTGTTTAACACACTGACAAAGGAGGCCAACGCAGCAACAGAAGCTTCGCCGATGGCGGGATACGATTGTATTAGAGGCGATGTATGCAGCGGCTGTAACATTAAAGGACCAACATTATGTATGCTGTTGGTGATGTACAACTTGGTGCTATGAGTAGCTCGTGGCCACTTTCATTTTGTCAAATGAGCTCTCAAGAGGGGGAAAAAAAAAAAAAGGTTGGACAGCATCTCTACTACAGGGTGAGAAACAGCACCCAGACACACGCATGGATGATTCACCAGGGTAATGCAATGCAGTAATTGTGACAGACTGCATTCTTCAACCATATATTTTTATAATATAATCTGCAAAACAGTCACTAACAACTTTAACGATTCTCTTTTTGTTGTTGTTGTATTTTTCACATTCTCACTTGTCCTAATAAACATATTGGTTAAAGCCAAGTTAAATTAAGCTGCTTAGCTTCTGAATAAAAGTGAAAATACAGTTTCCAAAATGTAAAACAATTTCTTTAAAAGACACGATTTACTTTAAATTGAAGATACTGTATGAAACTTTTTGTCTTTAAAGTGCTTCATGAGTCTATTTACAAGTAGGCACAAATAAATTCATACACAGTATACTCTGCATTCTCTTGGTTTCTACGATGTGTACGATGTGTACGTGCAGCATTTCAAGACCAGCATCGGAATGCTTGACAGGAAAGACGCACGATAGACCTTCGTTAGAGTTAAGTATCGAGCTGCTCGGCCCATCATACATGAGTGCAATATGGCTTTGTGAGTTACTCCAGCAACACAACTTTGAGCCTCAGCAGGCCACAGGATATCCTGCTGAGACACGTGACGGTGATAACAGCTGCCGCTGATTTCTCTGGCCTCGCTCGATCGCGCCCGCTGGCAGTGAAGCTTTCAGAGGACTGTCACAGATCAGAGCGGGGCCATTATACACTCTCTCCACCACTCCTATCGGATGGAAAAAAAGGTTAAGACCATCGGACCGCCGCTGAGAGCTGCTGTGCTGACAGACCGTGGCCAGACAAACATGAATCTATCTGGTGTCTGAGACATCTCCAGCCAGCTGTTGCTGCATGGGAGAGCTGCTTCCAACATGTTTATCGACTGGGAGCTGTCCTCTAATTGAAATGAGCTGAAATGGAGACTTTCACTTTGACTCCCTCTTCATGAATAACTCATCAATAGCTTTACGAATAACTAATCAATGAGTCCGAGTCAAAGATCAGACATGCGTCCTGGCAGAACTTAGTTGGAGGAAAACACTTCAGACTTTGCCTCATTAAAGACCGAACTGTAAACATCACCGTACCGTCGGTCCACACTTCAGGCAGCCACATAGCAGCACTGATCAGATAACTCCTTCTTAACGATACACCAGGTCACCTGCCTGGAGTGACTTTTTGCTTAAAAAGGACAAGGACAATCAAATGATGCATCATGTTTAGAAATTAGACTTTCTTGGGTGTACTTCACCCACTGCCACACCTTCACAACACATACTGCCTTCCCGCCCACAGAGGTGGAATAGATTAGTCATCATCATAGTCATACTGAGTATTCCCCTGGTGTGAATGCAGAGGTATTGTCACAAAACAGGAGTGTATCCCAAAATAAACCCCTTTCTGCATACATAAAATACAGCAATGGTTTCACTCTTTAATAAGGTCTACTTTGCACATATATTAATGTTTTATAGATGGCCAAAATAAATGAGAAAACAACAGGTATATTTCCCTCAACATATGGTAACCTCATTTTAAAGGTTTCCTGCATGAAATAAAAAAACGAATTCTTAGACCCTTCCAATAACTTTGAACAGTTGTCAAGGATGTATCACATTTCCCACAAAAATGTTATTAACATGAATATCTTATTTATTAGAATAGCTGCTGTCACATGAAAACCTAAAATCCTGAATATTTAAAAGAAAAAGAAAATATCTTTTGACGTGATTCTTCAGAGCCCATACAAGTGGGTAATTCAGATTTCATGACCTTAGTGCACTTTGCCAGACATCCATTAAAAAGTCATTTTAAGCCGTTTGGCTGTCAGCAAGTTCTGAAAAGTGGACTTATTAGACATGCAAGGCTTTTGTTAGGTACCAGCAGTGGAGCTGGAGCAAACAGCAACATAGTGGAAAGAGTAAGTGCTTGCTTATGGCAAACAATGGCTTATTAATGCATGCCTGAAGGGTACCGACTCTGACTGCACAGCAGCAGAATTTACAAACAGTTTATGATGATTGAGAATCCCAATAAAGTAGCAGCCTCCCAGTTACACTTTTTGAGTCCTAAAAGTTGACCGAACACTTACTCACTTGGTCAGAAACTTATTGGTAAAATAACCATTGCGGTACGTAGGCCAATAAACAAAATCAATGTATAATTAATAGGTTTGGATGTAATAACATATGTTGTTTGAAATCTATACATGTTGAACTTGATCTTTTATAATAAGATCTATTATATTCAATACACTAAAACAAGGAAAGGACAAATACAAACGCTGAAATAAGCAAGGTAAAATGTTGGTTCAGCAAAAAAAAGAAATATTTTCTTCGGTGTAATTTAATAAATACACTTTACAGTACATGGTTTACATATCATATTCAACACATACACATATTTGACAGAGTAATTAACAGTAACTGATAATCAAATGACCTGATAAGTCATATTGCATTGAGGAAATGTGTTAGCCGCCTCAAAGAAAGGGAACCTGTAAGCTGCAGCGACACGATGACTGGTTTACATGGAGACATTGTGAAACTTAACTGTCAGCAGACTTACTGTAATGGAGAGCAACGGATGCCCACTGAATATCACTGAATGAACCAATGAGGGAGAAACAATCCAGTATGCAGGGTCGTCTTATTTCATTATCTCACCTCAATGCTGGAAAAGTGCTCTTCATGTGAGCAGTCCATTTCTCAGGATGCTACACCTGCCTCCGCAGCAGGACTGTGAAGCTGCAGTGCCACCACGTGGTCATGGTGAAATGACCGCTTTGCTCGCTCAGACCCGAGTGGGAGAAAGGTCTGTATGAGACCCACCAAACACATGCTGTGACCATGTGGTGAGTAATGAGGCTTTTTATACAGAGGGAGTCAGAAAAGCAGGTCACAACAACTGCAGACTGACAGCTGAATGAACGTATTTGAATTTGAAAGCCATACTCTCCTTAAAGTGAGAATAAAAGTAACTGACACAGAACAGCCCTGATGTGTGTTGTGGCGACAGACATCGATCGATGTACGGAACAAACATTCAAAGTGAAACAATGGACACTCACGAATAATATTCATGGGACAATTAATAAAACACTAAAATAACCCTTTTTGAAAAACACCGGAAAGATTTGTAAATTAAGAAGTAACTGCCATTGTTGTGTTGGGTGGAAGAAATATGTGCAAAATACTTTGCATTACAAAGCAGCACTCAATGCACTGAAGACCAATGATTGGATAACTTCAGCATTTTGCTCCCACATTCTTAATCATGCACACAATTCTTATGATGTACATCTGCTAATAGCTGAGGTGTAAATCAGGTAATACAGCCATCTGTAGTATGGCTCAGGTGACTATAGCTGTGGTTTCTATTACAGTGGTGACCTCATCTCGACTTGGCTGTTTCCTGAATGCGTGTTTTGTTATCTGCTTATGTTTACACGTACTAACTGAGAGCTCTGAGAAAGGCAGCTTTGCTGCAAGTACTTATTACTTGAATTTTTATTGAATCTAAAAATGAAATAATTCTGCCCAAATGTAACGTAAAGAAGGACCAGTGAAATGAGGTGTTTCACTGAGCTCTCTGGACGACATGATGGACGAAGTCAAGGTGTCTTCCTCTTCATTGTCAGACTTATTGTGACTTCACAGCATATACAGCAGTGCTCACTTCACAACTAAAAACAAGACATTTTTTGGGGTATTTTGTACTCCTTGGGAGCGGTAACTCAGGAGGAGTCGATTTAAAATCAAGCAGCAAACATCACGAGATTACTGGTCGAGAGTCCAGACTCATGAGTCATGGAGCTTAAGCCCCTTTGCTCATGATCACGTGTAAGTCAGTGGTGGGTCGGTATATGGAACCTTACAGTGGTGTAGAAGAGTAGTTTGTAGGATTACTAGCAGTAACTTCAGATGGATTCATAACGTTTACAGACAATGCATTCACAGTGACCAGTAGGAGACATTAGATTTCCGAAAGTATTGCAGCTGTGCACTTGTGGCAGGGTTGTGCTGACAGTGAGCATGCTCAGAACAAACACTGCATAAAGAAAAGTATGGCTGATTTCTGGCTTTTCCAGCTGCAACCCCTGACATGTTGGTGGTGCCTCTGCTTGTTGAGTTGAAACAAAAAGCTAGAAGAAAAATATTTCCCATCGCGGTGCAGTGTTGGTGTTTAGTCCAGTGGTACCTCTGACACAGTGGGTAACATGTAGGCTGTGGCCTGCTTGGATTCCTTCATCTTGTCTAGGCCGAAAAGGAGGTCCAGCTGGGTGACCGGCCGCAGTCGCTCCTCGTCCACAGGTCTGGAGCAAAGCAGACACGAGGTCAGACACAGAAACACACTAAACAGTATCGTACACTGGTTTCCAGGACATCTACATACTGAACTTAAATCTTATGTGCGTCATCAGTTCTCTTTTGTTTTCATAAACCTGCTGCTGGGCCTTAAACAAGCAAACAACAGGCTGACATCTTTAAGTGTTAAGAGTGCCGAGAATAAAAAGATTAAAATATTTCTTCTTCTAGTTATAGTGCCTTGCTCTGAGAGGGTTTCAATAGTCGCTTAGCAACAGCTGAAGCATGGGTTACACAGATCAGATATTCAGCATCTTATGAAATGTGTGATGCTTTTGAAATCAACCAGATCCACCTCTGATACCTTTCAATGCAATAACACACAGTACGTATGAAGTCGATCAACGCAGGCCTCACCTGGGGCAGGTACTGCTATGAGATCTTGAAGGTGTTTGAATATCTGAGTCATACCTTTCTTCCTCCTGTGAGTCCTGTAGTTGCTGAGCGATCTGTCTCATTTGCTCCTTGCGGACATAGTCCCGGAACCGGTACATGGCAGCATCGCGGCAAAGCTCGCGGAGGTCGCTGCCGGAGTAGCCCCCTGTCTTCTCCGCAATCTCCTTCAGATTAATGGCATTGCTCAGCTGAGCAGAAAGGCAGGACAGCAATGTGAGACAATTACCGGTATGTCGAATTAATCTGTTAGCCGTCTCTGTTCTTTGGCTGTATTCATGGGTGATCTGATCTACTTTATTGTCATTTGACAGCAAAAACACACAGGTGTGAAATGATCTCTGCAAATGACAAAAGAGAGCTTTGAAGGAAATCATTTCTTTCATGACTGACTCGGATGAAAAGAAATCACAACTTACGTTTTCTCCTGCTAAAATCAGCCTCAGGATGTCCTGTCTTTGTCTTGTATTCTGCAAAGACAGAAAGACAGTGGCTCTTCAAAGCATGTTGATGTGCCACCAATGAATAGTAACGAAAGTTCCTGTGCAACTAATCACTCGTTAAAAGACCAGCAGCCATGAATCAATCTGAGACACACAGTTCGGCTCAGTTTAAGCTGAGCTCCTTTACTGCATGTGTAGCGCAGAGCACTCAGTAAAACACACCATTTCAATCACTACAGTAAATAGAGCTGATCAGCTGATGATGTTACAGACATTGTGGTACAGTGGGGCCTAGAGAAAATGAGCGTTTCTGTTTTTCTATTCATCTATATTTAAACATTTCCCTCGTAAATTAAAAAAATACAAATGTAGGTAGATTTAGGAAAGGAACAAAGTCACAATATACCAACTTATTACACACTGTATGAATGTATCTAGATGCATTACATAGAAGACAACTGTTTGTGTGGGTGTATGTGCACGCGTCTTACTGGCAGGCCAACATGAAAAGTGGCGGGCATCCTGCGCAAAATGGCTGGATCCACATCCTGTGGCCTGTTTGTAGCTCCCATCACCATCACCTAAAATCACAAGTACATCAACATGAATACATTATGCTGACAAACCCACCTGCAGCACAAGCACTGTGTGCAACAGGCACCATGTCCTGCATGAAAGGTCAGGCACATATTTTAAAATACTTTTCCAATGACAGGGGACAAGAGAAATCCTACCCAGTACATACCAGTGTACCCTAATCTGGTATGTACATTGCAGTACAGGGGGGGGGGGGGCTATGGTTGTGTTACCTGGGTGGTTGAGGAAGTATCCAGGCCGTCCCACAGGCTCATGAACTGGGCCTTCATCATGGCTGTGGCCTCATGGTCCAGGCTGGAACGGTTCCTCAGAAATGACTCTTGACACACCAGAGACAAGGAGCACGGAGCAAAAACAAGGACGAATCAAATTCTGAAGGAAACCCTCAAATTCTTTGTATTAAAAACATCATCATAACAATATCAATGTCAGCTTTTTGAAATAATCTCTTCTTGAAAGAGGAGCGTTAAAGATAAATCACATCTAACAGTCTATTAAACTAATAGAGTATATAAACATACCAATCTCATCAATGAAGATGATGCAGGGCTGGATTTTTTTTGCCAGTGAGAAGACGGCTGCAGTCAGCTTCTGTGACTCGCCGTACCACATGTCGGTCAGCGTGGAGGCCTGCAGGTTAATGAACTTGCAGCCTGAGGCTTTGGCTGTTGCCTTGGCGATCATGGTCTTCCCACATCCCGGAGGACCAAACAATAAAACACCTGCAAGGATAAAACATAAACACAAATTAGGAATGACTGTTTCTGTGTCCATAGGCCTATTACTGCCAACTGTTGGAGATATTTTGCGTAACTCGGTCTGTTCTAACACACGTACGGATGGAGAATCTGGCCTGCCTTGCTGCATACTTTTTAAAAAAGTACATGATATAAATAAAGGCTGGAGACTGGATTCCCATGATAGCTAATTTGGGAGGTTGACTCGAGCTCTGTATAACGTTTTGTGCCAAACAGTAAAAAAAAAAAAAAACTTTAGAGAAAGTAAAGTGTTCCTCCAAGTGATCGTCTGCTTTCAGGCTGCCAAGTGTACAACTCTCGCCTGATGTATTTTTGCGTACACAGATGGAGGCATAGTGCACCGGTTGGCTTTCTAACAATAATGAGAAAGAGAAGACACAAAACGATGTTGTGTATCACAACTTCTGATATCTGTAGTTCTTAAAACGTAGTTTTATGTTGGTTTGGTATCGATGCACTTCAACTCAAATTGTTAGCATTAATGATACAGAATGCAGTCAGAAATTGTAACCGAGACTCTTTGTTTCAGGATCAGAATATACTGTCTGTTGGCAGCATTAACAGACCATCTACAGCAGACTATTCATGTTTTTTATTTATTGTGAGGAGGCATGTAGTATCAAATGTCCCCTTCTTACTGCTCATCTCTCTTCCCTATCGTTCATTAAATTGTGTAAAAAGAGATACAATTCCTCCACAGTTGACCTAATGCAGGTTAACATCCTTCAAAATTAAAGTCGAACTACTACAAAAAAAATGTTTTGTTGTGCAAATACTTTATAAAAGCACGAAAGATGAATTAATGGAGGATGTCTATATGCAGTTTCCAATCTATTAGTACATCACACAGTACATTAGTATGACATTTATTCAATTTTGTCCTCTAATGTTAGTATGTACGTACATCGAAGATTATGAGTAACATTTTACCATTACAGTTCTGATTAAATGACTGCTGTGGTACCTTTAGGAGGCTGAAAGAGTTTGGATCCAGTCAGAAGGTGTCTTTTCTGAAAGGGCAGGATGACTGTGTCTTGCAGCTCATTGACAACCTCATCCAGACCTGCTATATCTCTCCAGGTCACCTGCAGGAAGGTAGAGTAATGATGAAAAAGGGTAGAAATATCATGACACGTGATAATCTCAATTGTCGATTGAGGACTACTGTGGTTACCTTCATTGTTTGGGGATCAACAAGTTGAGATGCAATGTTCAGCTCATAATCTGTTAGTTTAACGCCCTCAACACCAATCCTCTTCATCAGTTGTTCTGCCTGTAGAGAGGAGACACCCCCCCCCCCAGCTCAAGACACAAAAAGATAACAGACCCTGGGGAAATACCTACCTCCAACATCTTACATACTGTAAAACAATGGCCGGCTTATGTTATGTGCTTATGTTCATTATATACCCTTTTCTTGGCTTGACTTTTCTGTTTGGAGGTAGGGTCCATAGCGTCTAAAACCCATTTCATGCTGTAGTAGGTCACTGCACCGAAGATGGTCAACCTCAACAACATGCCCACCACCTCATTCCTGGACAGCGGCCGCATCAGGGCCTCTCTGGGAAGATCTTTAAGCAGCATCTCCACCGGCTGATGTCAGTCCATTGGCTGGATAGAGATGTAGTGAACAGAGGAAGGAGAATGAGGAGAGCTTGAAACAAATGATGTAGTTACAGATAAATATATGTAGTATAACCCAGAAATGGACATTACATGTTCAATTTAAGTCTAGTAGAAGCATAGTTATGCTCCACCTGGTGGTGTGAACTATACTCCCATATTGCTTGCTTTAAGAAATCACACAATATTAGTTTATATTTCTCTACTTGTTGGGTAAGACGTATGCCAAACTGAAGAGTGGCTCGGGGTGTTTTTCGGGGTATGAACCTTTACATTATGTGCAGTAGAGCATTACAGAATGAAAGTTAACGTTTGGATAACACAAAAGCCAACGCTAATCATCATTTCATCACAATATTTGCTACTATCGCTAACTGAGCGGGTAATTTACACACCAACACAATGTCGCTGTATCACAGTTTAAGACCGAGGAAGACATCATATTAATACGTCAGTTAGCATCTCAAGGCAAGCTAAAGCTAACGAGGCTGTAACTAGCAAGCACCAAACTGTCACTTCAGCATTGTGAAATGTCGAATACAACATTTAACCCACACTCTGTATGCTGTGTAGCATGAATGTAATGCCCTTCGTAAGATACAAGAGTCATAGTTACTTGCTGAAGACGGGGAGTGACGAAAATTCCAAAACACTGGCAATGAAGGGTGCACCATGTTTTGTATCTCGGGTAGGAACAAACACTTCAGTTCCGGGATTTGTTATAATCCATCTGGTCACTTTTGAGGTTCATACAGTCAGCCACTGGATGGCAGAGTTTGCACACAGATACGATACATATCAGCACCTCGGACATCATCCACATTACTACAGTAGTTGGGTGAAAAACATAGTGAACAGTTGTTTGACCATTTATTAGTTTACTGGGGATTAAATAGCCACGTGGTATTGCAGTACATCTTTTGAGGGACATTTAAAAGTCAGAAATGTTTGACATTTTGAAGGAATATATTTATTTATTTATGTAATAATTAATATTGTTCATAAAATACTTACTTTGGAATGTTTTAGTATGTATCCAAAATCTGCAAAACGTTAATTTACATTCATGTATTTTTTTCCCCATCACGCCACAATATTACAATATGCCTCAGAGATAAATATTTAGGGATGAATGCGAATCTTTTGATTAGACTGTGATTGGAGACCAAAAACCCAAGCATTTCATAGGGTTGGCTTCATGCAAATGTACCCCAGTCTATTATAGCTCAAATCTTATCTGTTTGTTTTCCACTAATTTCAAGTGCTGACTGATGCTGGATAATTCAGTCTTCTTAACAGCAGCCTCAAAGATAAGACTGTAACAAATGGGCCTCTCCTACAAGCAATTTATCACACATGGTCCAAAGGGATTGTTAATTGTCACAGATTGTGTGCTAAATTTGAAAAAGCTGCTACAGCTCGTTTCCAGACTGGTCTCTGCTTCAGGATTTCATCTTTGAAATATATAATAATAATACTGAGAATAAATTTAAGTATATGAGTGGAAAAATATCTACTATAACTCTACTATAATTTGCAACCTTTTACATCAAAGGATTTAATGAATACGCATGTTCCTTTTGATATTCTCCCAAGACTCCCAGCTCGTGCATCAACCTGAATGCTGCACCTCAAGCAAAAATAAATAATAACAGTTTTCATTGTAACGTTCACTTCACCGTCCATGGAAATGTAATACATTTGGCCCAGTTTACCCCACTTATCTGTGAGCACAATTAACTGGATTTTGAACAGTGTGCTAAGAGGGGAAGTGCTTTTTTAATTTTTCTTGCTGTTGGTTAAAAAACTGCCAAGACCTCTCCCCCTTTGACGTCCAATTATTGGTCCAAATTGGATGCTCAATTCCATACCTCACAGTTCCAGTTTTAAGCGTCCAGCTAAGTTAAATCCACCCTTGTTATGAAAAATGGCACACAGGCTGCTATTGCGCACACCTTCGACTGTGAAAATGCTTCATGAAAAGCTTTAATCCCCTTGTACTGCAGCAGCGAGTCCCAGGAGACAGCAGCCTGACAGGGCCATTTTGATAGGTCTGGGCATTAAAGCACAGGCTTGTGTATCTGCAAAGTGCAGCCGGGGCTCCCACAACGACGTGCACATTGCCCAAACAACCACTCTTATGGGGTGGGACCAAAAAAACACATTCAGCTCCCATGGCTGTCAACCTCGACCATGCCATAGCTAAAATAAAGCACTCTGCTCGCAGCTTTCACATGCCAAAGCTGCACTCTTTGGCGAAAACAGGCTGGTAACTGATTGTTTAGCAGCAAGAGATAAGGATCCCTGTTGATGGGGAATGATTGTGCCATAATGTCCAATTGTATGTACTAGCCAGGTTATAATTTGCAATTATTTTATAAGTGTGGAGAGTGAAGGAGTTAGAATGTTTAACACTTCAGTAAATGTTGGCCACACACAGCAGTTAATTACCCTTTCAATCTCCCAGGTAGAGATATTGTCTCTTGCAGGATAAAGAATAATTTGGAAGAGGATCATTTATTTGACTGTTACCAGAGGAACCAAAAGGATTTATTTCTGAAAACACTAAGGGCTGAAACTGGACCGCTCACCTGAGAATTTTGAACATGAGTGGACTGTCTTTTTAATCCATCCTCTAGTAGTTGAGTTTTCTCACATGACAGAACAGATTCATTTTGGCTTAACCCTTACTGTTCATATTTAATGCCTTTACAGTATGGTCCGGGTCAATTTTGACCCAGACCAAGAATTCCCTCATAGTAAGTGTCTATGTCAAATTTTAAACTCGAGATCTATTTAGAATGTCTAAACAACCTATGTCGCATTAATAAATGATTCATCCTTAATAAATGTTTCAGAGAGCAGGGAGTGTGTTTTTTTAAGTTTTACAACGTTCGTTTTTGGAGAAAAACATCTACTACGACACATTATCATGTCCTGTTTTACATAAGACATAAAAACATTAAAGCCATAATGATTTAAATCTATTTTATTGAATTTGAAAATGCATAAACATTCTGGAACTGTTGGAATTTATAATATAACCATGTTTAATCATTGCAACCATTAAACGCTGTACTCACTGCTATATCATAAGAAATCATAATTATCAATATTAATTCAACATTTACCACTTAGAACACACAACATTACATAATAAAATGCTTATTATAAACTAGTCTCTGCATTCAAAGCAGGGGTAGGAAACTTTACGGGTGTGGAACTTGCTAAAATAATGACGTTTAGGGTATTTTTACTGCTGTCAAATGTCAAAACGAGTCCAATTTGACCCGGACAGTATGTAAGGGTTAAACATTTTTGGTCCTACTTTAATTCAGTCATTATAAAAGGTACAGTGAGTCTTAACTAATTTACTTTTACTTTTTTACGAATGATTTTTAGATTCGCTATTGATTCGCTGTTGATACCATTGATGAAAAAACAAGGTAATGAAAAAAATTTAAAACACAATGTAGTTCATTCAACCACTGCCCTCCTCTATAACGAGTGTGCCACGCTGGGTCCTGGTTGCCCTTTTGTGCCACCTATCTGATGCCAACTATTCAGGGGCCGAACATAAATGATTCAGGCCTATTATATGACAAAAAAAAGGCCTATCATTGTCATTTAGCATAGATGACAACACAGGGATGAGCAGACGATAGATGCATGTCTGTGTGAGACTTGATAACGCTCAACAAAAGGATTTCACATGGTGCTGAGGATTCCTCGGGCATCTCGCACACTTTGTTCATTCTGCCAGGGTAACTCACACAAGTCGACAACCCATCGACATCGCCAGAGAAAGATTATTACAACTGTAGTTCCAGACTGACAGCTTTATTCAGTTTCCTCAACTCTGCAGGTCCCACCATGGATACAGAAGCACTGCTTAAAAATGAGTGATCATTTGTTTTCTCCTTCTCCTCCATCGCCTGAGACAGGTGAGAATGCAATGCACGCAGTGGCACATCTTTTCATGCATATAGATGAGGTGGATATAAGACTTCTTGCTCTGAAGAGGAAATCAGTTTGTTTGGTGAATCAGTGGGGTGGAAATTTGTGGTAAATAAAAAAGTTCTGAAACGTTTCACACCATCACAATAGATGATTTTTTAAATTTTGTTGTTTTGTAGTCAAGTAGGGTGTGACAGCAGGGTGGTAATAATGTCAACTTTAGATAGTCAGGATTTTATATCAGTAGTCAGTGTCTGTGAGGTTGATATTAGGTACCCAATTATCCACTGAAACTCAGTTTTAAATTGTTAAATGTAGCAACAGTGACAAGAGGAACAAGACAGATTGACACATTGTATCAAAATAAAAGTTACATTTACAGTTGTGTGAAATGCAAACAATCTGGTGTAGCAAGTTGCCGTCATGGTGTAAAAGTAAAAAGAAATCATCTAAGACTAAAAAGCCCGAATTCATGCAACCTGGAGACACTGATAGCAAACATGAAGCTCGTCACATAAAAACGTCTATCTTCGCTGCAGAGAGCATGAAAGTTTTCTGTCACCTGTCATCTGTCATCTGTGACAGGCTGCTGATTCTCCTCATCTGCTTTTAAAAAGACATGTTCAGCTAGTGTGTTTGCACTTCAGCTCATATCCAGTTGAATGTTATAATTACTCAGAAATTAAAAGTTTAACGCTCATGTTTGTTGAGATTTAATGAGCTCAAGTATAGTTTATGTTGGGTTTTCTCAACAGCTTTAATGAATGTTTGTTCAGTCAGAGTTTTCAGAGGCAATTATTGGCCTGCATCATAGATGTACTGAAGAAGGTCAAAAGTAAATTATTCCATCTATGGTTCCTTTCTGTACATTAATATTACACGTGAACATAGTCGAGTAAGTGATTATTGTAACTGTCATCAGTGAATGCAACACCAGCAGTGACTTCACAGAGATAATTCATTCAGATATAAACTGAACTTTCATTTCAAGTCACTCTTCAAACTCTGATCTCTGCTCCTTCTTCCACTTCGGACAATTGTGATGTATTCATTCGAATGACTGCAGTTCTGTTACATAGTCTGACTTTATGTGATATACAGAATAAAATATGTTTAAGATGAATCTCAGACTGGTCAGTCGAATAAAGCGGCATCAAATTGACCAACAATCCAAAGTGAGAGGAGAGCATTAGATCATAGTTAATGTTCAGTTATATACATTTCTATCATGTATTTGCTTGTATATTTCACAATATTTTGTAGTTTTGAAGAGGAGGTAAAACTCCAACAGCACTTGTGGTAAGCAAAACAACTTTATTGTTACGTAACGTCTGTGAGGGCTTAAGGCTGTCCCACTGTCGAATCGTTGAGGGCTCTCGCAGAAACTTTGCGCCTATTATGCACACCTTCCGTAAATCCGCATTTCTGATGACTTTCCTTGAGGGAACTACCCACAATTCATAGTGATGTTAGGCAACGGGTTAATAGGGGAAGCCTGTTCAGCCTGGCATATTAAATTTACACTGAAACAACAATCAGAAATGGTTCATTGCCAAGTACACAGACAAGGAATTTGACTTGGTGCATGACAAAAATAGAAAATATGAAAATGTACGACAAAATATTATAAACAAACAAACAAATCAAGAGTACTTTAAAACATTATGTTATTTAACTGTCAAGTGTATTTTACATTAGGATTGTACATAAAAACACATGAAATAAAAGAAATGCAAAGATCGGCAAAAATTACAGGAAGACGTTCAAATCAGGCAGCGAAAACAATAAAATAAAGGTACCATTTCAAGCTCTTTTAGCCTCTCACACTCAACCATTTACCTGGTGACTTCAGCCCCTGAGGACTCAGGGCCCAAGGCCTTACGGGTCACATTGGCATTGAGCCAAAGCGTCCTTGAACGAAACACTGAACCCCAATATGCTCCCCGGGCACTGTAGCTGTATTTAAGTTTCAGAACAGTACCAACTTCTTTCAATACTTTGCTTAAAAAGCACTTAATATGAAAAATGTGTCTGACTGTGACCAAATGAGCTTCACTCATTTAAACCAGTTTCAGTTATAGCTCTCTCGGCTGTCAAAAGGCAAGACAGCCGCAACAGCGCCAAGGCCTCATCACACCGTGTCCACACATTCACCAAGGTTACGGCCTCACCACCCACCTGAAAAAACCTGAGTCGACTCCATAATATCCACCTGGCGTAAAGCATTCTGAGCTATGGAGATGAAATTCAAGCGAACAGCCCCTTTTTCCTCAGGTAGATTCGAATAAGAAAAGCCCCGGGGCTTTAGGTGATGGCTTGTGTCTGTGTACGTGTGAGAACGATGACAGCGCTACGTGGGCCTCTAAAAAGCAGGGGAATGGCAGAGCTTCTCTGACAAGTACGACGTTTAAGTTCAGAGCTTGTGAGACTTGTCCCTTCGAGTGAAAACAATTGGCCAGTTCCAGCTCCCATTCATCAAAGTGACAGCACTTGGCCACGTGGAAATGAATGAATAAATAAAGGAGAACGCGTTCAGTGTGCAGATCTAGTGGAGCCTGGTAGGCAGAAGCTGTCTGAGACGACTGTCAGTATGTATACTATTCAGCTCTCGTTGGCGAAATGACAAAGTCCATGACTGAAATGCTCATTGCGGATGGTTCTCTCCTCTCTACCACACGATACATAACATACAAATGATTTCTGACAACAAAATCAAGAATATTTTCAACCCCCTCCTTTCACTTATCATCTACTGATATTGATACCAGGCTGCTGTCATGGCTTGTCTGTGGCTGGAAACAACAGGAGTGGTTGACCTCGCAGAGCTCGGGCATATCAACATCCCTTTCTTGACTTTGACTGTGAAAAGACGAGTATTTGTGTGCACCCCACGTGGATACAGAAAAGTGTGCTTCACCCCGCACTACCCTGATCTTGAGCTATGACCTGCCACAAATTCATTATTGATCATCGGTTTCTGTTGCCGCTGAGCTGCCCTGGTTATCTATAGACGTCCATGCTGGCCTACAAGCCTCCTTCCATGTGCAATTCACAAGAAATAAGAACATCTTAGATCAGGAGCCAGTCTGTGCTGCTGAGGTTATACTGTAGACACATTGGGGTCATCTCACTGGATCTTTTGTCTCGTTAATCTGTAGAGTGAAGATGAAATGGCGTTGTTATCATTATTCTCATCTAACTCTTGGTAAGAAAGCAAATTGGAGTATTTCCCACTTTGTCAATCTATTCGGTTACATAAATTCAGTTTTTCATGAAAACTGAGAACATTTCATCCGTATCATTTGTCATTCAAAGCCACTTTAAATGCATCCCTCAGTTCCAACAATTTATGGGATACCTTGGATCAATCCATCATCACATGAACAAAACTGAAATTTAACAGCGCAAGCATCTTCTTTTTTTCATTATGAGGACAAAAAGCTCGTATTTCCCTTATGAGCCTTGCTCCCTCAGCTGTGGCATATCGTTCTGAGAGTGACACCTTTATCATAAATTACGTACAGGCAGCATGATGGCCCTCAACTTTAGCCTGGGGTAAGCAGCGGGTGGTGCGGGGAGTCTTATGTTGCTCGGCTGCACAGCGAACCATATTGATTACCACTCGTGTTTCTTTTGAATCAATCTCCATCAGCCATTGGCCATTTCCTCCATTATAATTAATTTGGGAGGACGGATGATGGAGTTGGCTCGCTGCGTGTATGAAGCATAACTGTGGCGCTGTGGTGATTCCATCAGGAGATTTAACATTGTCTCTATCTCACCACGATTGGCCAATGGAAGGGGGCACATCGCTATCACTGCCTGCACCCTCCCATCCTCCCCTATCCTCCTTCACTGCACCCCCGGGGGCTCCAGAGACAACATTTACTTTGGCTGATTAAAAACCGTACCAAATAACACCTTGGGTTCAGGCTAGACACCCTCAGTGACCGGTGATTCGTGGTTTTGTCTTTATATATGTAACCATACATATTGGACGTGCTACGCTATACATGAATATTTGCAGTGAAAGAAAGATTCTACACTCGTTTGATATTCCTGTCTCTGTGAACCATAAATGAAGTTCCTGAGATTGACACTTTCCTGTGCAGTTTGTATTCAATGCATCAAGTCCTTCCTGAGGCACATCTGAAATAATAAACCATCTTTCATGTCAATCAATGTCCAAAAACAATGAACACCCTTCCATATTTCTTTATTCATGCACCAACAAACTAACCCCTTCCCCCACTGGCGGAGACATTCTTCACCATGACAGCGACCACACACAGCATGTTTATCCTCGAAGACAATCTAACTTTTGATTGTTCCTCGATAAGCCAGAGTTGTTGGCTGAAGCTCCGTGTGGAGCTGATCTCACTCGGTTGGTGTCAGCTAGATTTATTTTTCCTCCCAGCACTGGAGCTTGGTCAGTGCTCGGCTCAGCCCAAACCCCCTGGTGCCCTCGCCAATCTATCAAGTCCATCAGTGTTTCATGTAGCCTGGGGGACACTGGCTGGCAGCCTGACTGAGCTTCCTCTTCCTCCTTCTCTTCTTCATCCTGTCAACGCCTCCTCTCCCTCTCTGATGCCTGCCGATGTTCGCTGGCTTTTTAGATTTCTGGTTTGTTTTGTTCAATCTCCTCAGATCACCTCATTGAAAGTACCAAGTAAACTGAGTAAACTACACTGACTGCATCACAGCCTTTACAAAATAATAGAATTGGTGAAGATGAAAAATGTTCCCCTCTCCCCGGTTCAATTCCAGCTGTGGAACCTTTTTGCATCTTAAACCCCACTTTGTTTGTCTCCCAATGTTTCCTGACTATATCCATACTGTCAACTATCATACTGAAAAGGTAAAAATACAGAGAGAAATGAAATGGAATAAAATAACTGTTTACTCCGATGCGTTTATCAATGATACCGGTACATAGAATATCTCTGTAGAAACCAGAAGGCACTGCTCATTGGTGGCTGGAAATGGAGTTGAAGGTAAATTAATGAAAAAGTATAATTTAAATAAACCTGCAATAACTGATTTCTTGGCCACTTGGGGGCAGCAGACACAAGCTGCAAACACAACGCTGAAACATGGCTAACATGTTAGCCACCAGTTGTTTATTTACACATCCAGAGGGTACAGAATAACATACGCATTAATTTAGGGTTATGATTCTGGTCATTTGACGAATGTTGGCTAGGTCCAACCTGCAGAGTTGGAACTATCGCCAACATTTTTACATCATCCCTCCTTAAAGTATCACCAATACTAGCTGTGCTACGGTTTATGGGGCTATAAAGGGAATTGCAGAAAGCTGTGATATACTAAAATTGCAGCTTCTCATGTCAAGATTGTTAATACCTATAATATAAAATATAAAATGCAGCACAACATGCTTTTTTTTATTATTGAGAGCAGCAGAATTACAATGTGTTGTACAATGACAGGAGCCCAGACATTTACGGTGTCTCTGGCCCAGAAACTCTGCATTTGGTGTGCTGTAAACTTCCAGGTGATCAGTCAGTAAAGACTTGAAGATATTTTCTTCTGTTACATTTTAAACCAGATTTATGTGGTGAGTGATTTTGTCCTCTCGATGCCCTTTTTGCCAAATGGAAGGTGGATCCCCTTTTCAACAGTGATTTATCTTTTGACGGCAGTGATCTTTGGCCAGCTGCTGATCTCTAAGGAACACATTTACACAGACTGTGATTATGCTCTCAAAAGGTCACCACAGCGAAAAGTGGCTGTAATCATGTATCTTGTCTGAAATCAGTGAGAAGTGGATTAGGGCTATTTTATGAGGTCCTGGCTCTCTCTCTCTCTCTCTCTCTCTCTCTCTCTCTCTCTCTCTCTCTCTCTCTCTCTCTCTCTCTCTCTCTCTCTCTCTCTCTCTCTCTCTCTCTCTCTCTCTCTCCTTTTCTTGTTGCTAAGTGACAGGGTTCATGTGGAATTTTGGAGAGAATGTGGACCTCTCGCACAGTCATGCCAAACAACTCGTACATCATTTTTTTGTGACCCTCCTAGGGCATTGAAGAAGTGTTTGCCAAAGCTGCAGGGCTTAAGGATTGAACTGCTTTGTGTCGTGACTTAGATGTGAGAGCGTGTTCTAAATGCCCTCAGTTCAAGTGAAGATAAAGACAAGGCAAGGCAAGGCAAGACAAGTTTATTTGTATAGCACATTTCAACAACAAGGTAATTCAAAGTGCTTCACATAAAACCATTAAAAGCATCAAAACAGAAGGCAAAAGAAAAGGAGATTTAAAAACAATTAAGAACATTCATTAAAACATTTAAAAAACTGTAAGAAATAAAATGCAGTAGTAAAATGCAGAAATTGATTAATATAGTAATTGAACGTGGTTCAATTAAAGGCAGCAGCAAACAGAAAAGTCTTCAATCTTGATTTAAATGAGCTGAGGGTCTCAGCAGACCTGCAGCTTTCTGGGACTTTGTTCCAGATATGTGGAGCAGAAAACGTGAACGCTGCTTCTCCATGTTTAGTTCTGACTCTGGGAACAGAAAGTAGACCGGTCCCAGACGACCTGAGGGGTCGGGATGGTTCATAAGGTAGCAGCAGATCGGAGATGTATTTTGGCCCTAAACCATTCAGTGCTTTGTAAACCAACAGCAGGATTTTAAAGTCAATTCTTTGTTGGACAGGAAGCCAGTGCAAAGACATCAGAACTGGAGTGATGTGGTCCACCCTCCTGGTCTTAGTGAGGACTCGAGCTGCAGCGTTCTGAATCAGCTGCAGCTTTCTGACAGACTTTTTACAGAGACCTGTAAACACACCGTTACAGTAGTCCAGTCTGCTGAAGATAAATGCGTGGACAAGTTTTTCCAAATCCTGTTGAGACATAAGTCCTCTAATCCTTGATATATTCTTCAGGTGATAGGAGGCTGATTTTGTAATTGTCTTGATGAATGCAGTTTGCTCATTTCCACAAACCCACACGCCTTTCAGTCCTTGAGGGTGCATAACTTTTTGATACATGACAAACACTTTTGAAGCAGCTCAGTAGAAATTAGCTGAAAGGAAATGAATGAAATGAACAAGAGGCCAGCTGAACAACTTCACACACAAACAGATGCCATTTGGGATCAGCATGA
Organism: Melanostigma gelatinosum; assembly: GCF_949748355.1. Lineage (NCBI taxonomy): Eukaryota > Metazoa > Chordata > Actinopteri > Perciformes > Zoarcidae > Melanostigma > Melanostigma gelatinosum. Next base: position 8,514,505 of record NC_136639.1, read on the forward strand.
GAATTACAAGGCCACCTGAGGCTACTTCTCTTCTCAACTGCCTGGAGCACATCTTCAAATAAAAACCACCAATGACTTTATTAAACAATATTTCATTGAGTAAAATGTTTATGCGCTAATATGATTTTTAGTCACAATTTATGTGATAAAGCAAATGGTATTCTGGCATTGCTGTAAATTCACAGTTGTATTGTATGATTTGGCCGTGCTGTATGCTTTCACCCTGTTTGAAATCCTGGGATTATAGTTGCTTACTGTGTTTATTTTGCACTATAATGGGAAATCATGCACAATTCTTCTGCTTTGCTCTATTTTCTGCAAAAATAGTGACCATTGGAATGGTCAAAATATTCTTGTAAATATTTGCTTTCTTGCAGAGAAGATCGATACCGCTCTCTTTTCACTTAACGCTCGTCAAGAAAAGTTGATTTCCCAAAATGTTTAACCGCTTCAAAGGTTTCTGCTTTTCTAAGATGATAAACTTAATGCCAACCATTCTCTTTGGCATAATAAAAGCACTAATGGACCAGTGTATCATATCATTTGTACCATCATGAAAGATATTAAAACTCCATAAGTAAGAAACTAAATGGTCCTCCCTAAGGTTATTTTTTGATAATGCTGCCCTCCCTTGGGCTGAAATTAAACAAAAACTATTAATCTTTCCTAAATAGCTACAGAAACATGAGCTTCATGCTGTGCGTTGATAGAAAGTTGTCGTTTGCAACAGTCTTGTCACTAAAATGAGGCTGCTGACTTGAAAAGTACCAAAACTAAAGACGGAAGGAAAACAGGAAGAAGTCAGTAACTCTGATATAGTTTATTTAACAGCGGTAATGTCAGCGGACTTGCATGAAACCACGCACTGATACATTGTTTTCTTTGAAAAATTGAGAAAATACAATTCAAACCTGCATTCACTTGTTTGTTTTTTGTACCTTTGGGGCAACGGAAACAAGCTGCAAAGACAAAACTGACTAAATTTCACCACTTAAGGTTACCTGCAAACTAGTTAGAAGTTTCTTATTTACACATCCAGCAGATACAGCGCAAGATAAGCGTTAATGTGGAGTCTTGTTTATCGCCACCTGATGACTGTGAGTCCAATATTCACGTGCCCTCTAGGTATGTTTTGGTCTCCACAAACAAACATCTGACTCTTTAGCTGCTGAAGCCCACCAGCGTGTTGCTAGTGTGTGTGTCTGCTGTTTGGTGCAAAGCAGGCACTATAGGGGGGTTGTTATACCTTCTTCACTGATGTAACAATAAAGTACCATCAAGCATATAATGCATGTCAGAAAAGCACTTTGTTGTGTATCTGGAGTAGGCCGCCATGCTCACGCTCCTAACACCCAAGTCAGAAGATGATTCCAGTTTAATGGATGTGAGCGCTGTGATGGGACGCTTGCCTAAAGTGGCACTCACAATCCTCTTGGTATGCAGCTATTTTGCAAGCAGCAGCATTGTTACTCTCTCCCCTTTTAAGTGGTGAATGTTCACTCCATCCATCAAGGGCATCTTTTTACAGCTAAAAGGTGAAGCCAAGACAGCTAAATGGCAAGCCAGAAGTGGACTTAACGTCCCTAAAGTTTGTGTCCATCACCACATATTTACTGCACAGACATGAGTTGAGTTTTCACAAAAGGAGAAGCTGTCATCGGAACTGCTGAGAACAGTTTTGCAAACGGTTTTAAAATATTAAAATATTTGAATACATATGTACTTTAGTGTTGATTGATAATGTGCAAAGCAAAAATCATTATTTATTTAAAAAAAAGGACTTCTGGATACTCCCATACACATATACTGCACATATATGTGGAACAACTAAACGCCTCTATTTTGCATATATGTAACTGTCATAAATGCCACCATTCACTAAATTGTATATTTTTTTCATATGTGTATATAAACAGTGTGTAATGACAGATAGTGATCATATGTAACTGTAATACAAAAATCTCAAAACAAATAGTAATTTGCATAAATACGACGTATAACAGGTTACGGTATTTTACACGTATAGACTGTATGGTTACTTTATCATTATGAGACACTTATATGTAGAATGTATTTGACAAATGGACTCACGTCTAGACATACAGTAAATATTGATGTATAAATATACCATTTAAAAAACATATATTGCCTTTAAAACATCAAACTTTTTTTTTCCAAAATAGAGGTATTCCATTCATTCTGATGTAAAACATTAATTATTTTGCAAATGCCCAATACTGTGAAATTTGACTGGTATATAATGATGTATTAATATTAAACAGCACAGCCTCGTTTTCATCAGACATTACATTATTGGTTAAAATGGCCAAACAAAACAGCTTTCTAAATGTCAACACACTTGCCAGTATCAGATTGCTATCGTTTTGTTATTACCTGACATGTGATAGCAATCTTTACAACATTGTAAAGAGAAAAAACACATCACTGTTTTGTCTTGCTTGAGGGGTGTGGGAATCCCTGGAGATTTGTTTACAGTGCTGAGGAGAAACCATCAAGTCCCGAGAGCTGCCTTTGAAGTGCCAGTGTATTGTCAGTGGAACTTCCTGTGAGATGTGGAACAGAGCCCTCCACATCCCTGGACCGGTTCCCTGGTGCAGCTGGTAGTGGGGGAATCGTACATTTGATATGTAGCTTGTTATTCATAGTAATTATTTAAAAATTCTGCTTCAGGTTATAACGTTTCAATAATGCATACACTGTAGTCACGTTAAGACATCCTTTTTTTTAAATAAATGTCAACATGTTGTTTTTTTTAGATATATTGTTAATACTTAAACAAAATATTAAAAGGAAGAAAAAGGGTCTTTAGGCTGGAGGGGCATGTCCCTGTATGTGTTTGACTGACAGCAGATGGCAGGCTGCCAGAGTGCCTGTGTTAGTCGAGGTGGCAACCTTCTGGTCTGAAAAGTGAAGCCACAGTGGAAATATTTAAAACCTGCACTCTTTCTAATGGCCATCAGGGGGCGACTCCTCTGGTTGCAGAAAGAAGACCTATTGTATAGATGTCTATGAGAAAATGACCCGACTTCCCACTTGTTTATTACCTCAGTAAATATTGTAAACATAATACGTTCATGGTCTCAATCAATAATTTCTAGTTTTTTTCAATACAACATGATGTTCATTTGGTAAATGATGCTCCAACTTATGGTAAAGTAGAGAATTAACCACGGTCTGCTTTGGGACGTGGCTACTTTGTGATTGATAGTTTGTTTCACAGTGTGTTTTCAGTTGTTGAAAGTTAATTGTAATATTTTTTGTCACCTAAAATGCCTTATTCAGCCTTCACTTGTACTTATAGCAGTAAGATGGTGTAGCTCCACCCTCTCGTGTCACTTCAGGTTGCAAAAAAAAAACAAGATGAGGATAAGACTAATTATTGCCTGCTGCCTGGAAAAGGTCTCTCCAGGCATGTGGCGGGATATCTTGTAAGACCTTATGTGTGTCAGATGTTGGTTAGGTTATTATGAATTTAACAGAATCAAAAACTGTGCCAACTGAGTGATTTTGTGTAAAAGCTATACGACACATTAGACACAGTTGTAAAAATACATCAACCGTCAGTTGACCGCGGACATGCTTGTAAAATGACTCGTTTATGTCTCCCGATTGTGAGTCGTTAACCATACAGACAGATACACACACAGAGAGGGAGCGAGAAGAGAACATGGACCAGAAGAAGACACGCCTTTGATCAACTCCAGTTTTTATCTGTCATGGTTGACTGTGATCTCGTTATGATCAAACTGATTCATTTGTAAACGCGCTATTTTTTGCATCAATCCAAGCAAGTCAGAAAGAAGTTACGCTAAAACATGAATCACTCTGGATTTGTTTTTGAGAATTTAATTCAAAAGTAAAACGACAAGGTGTTTAAGTTCAAAGGACACATCATTTATCTGCAGATATGTCTGAAGTAAATAGCCTTCTACAATTTTGTGGAGAAGATAAACCAGTAAGAGCTGACATGAGAAAAGGAAACAGCCTCAAACAACAACAGATGTTGTTGTCTCTAACTCTTCTAATGCAACATAATATAGTGTAGCCTCTGGTCTACACTATAGAGCATTACCACGTCCAAATATCAAAGAGAAGATTCAACGTTCAATAGGGATGCTTTTTGACTGTACAGCAGCTGTGTGTGGCCTTGAGAAGAACATTTTTTCCCATTAAATTCACATTGGTTGGGGTTATTATTTAAAGTGGGATCACCATATTTACATAAAATGTAATCAAACCACACAACGCAATTTTTGGAATCTGCTTCTACCAATCAAAGCATCTTATGGAATGCACAAATTGAAGTTCTTGACTGACAGATGTCCATTTGCATGCAGCTGTGTTGTATGAATCGTGCGTTCTCTGGTGGAAACTATAAAGACAACATTTACCACTGTGATAAAACATGGAGGGGATCTTTTACAATACTAGATTCTGGCTGGGCTTTCTCAAGATCTCTATTGGCCCATGGGTGTAATAACACAACTGTCTACTGCTCTCTGAGGCTGCACTTAGGCACAGTGGTGCTTTGAGCTAAATGCTAACGTCTGCTTGCTAACATGCTCACAATGACGATGCTAACATGCTGATGTTTATCATGTTTAACATCTTGGCTTTAACATTTGTTAATTAGTTAATTAGCACGAAACACAAAGTAGATCTGAAGCTGATGAGAATGCCATTCGTTTTTGCAGGTATTTATTCCAAAACAAAAGCATTGAACAAACAAAAGATTTGACCTGACAGATCACCAAATTTGTTACAAATTATCTTTTAAGGAGAACAAAAATGTTTAAACACAATTTCAAGGCAGTTCATCCAATAGTTGTTGTCATTTTATCTAAAAAAACATGTCAACCTGATGGATTGCGGAATACGAAAAGGAGGTCACCAAAGATATTATAACACATTGTCTGAGATCCATGAATGCCAAGCCATCAGGTTTATGTTTAGATATTTCACAGGATAAGTAATTACTTTCATCTGAAAAGTGAGGGGATCACCAAATTTACAATGATTAATCCTATGGGGAAGAAAAATATCCACTCAATACTTGATACCTGATTTCAGTGACGACCAAAGTCAACCGAAGTGTCCAAGAACAAGCAATTGATCCTCTGGACAAACAACACATTACTGTGAAATGTTGCACATTTAATCATCTCAATAATTGATGAAGTATTTGCTCTTTAACTGGAACTGAACTTTTCGTATCAGAGCTGGTGTCAGTACTGAGTAAAAGTAGTCACCGGCGAAATGGAACTAAAGAACCCTTATGATATTGCTGTGCTCTGACACTTTTAACAGCCAAAAAATAACCTTTGTGTAGCATCACTGAAATATTTCATGCTTACAGGATGTGGTTTTATGGAAATTATAATTCCCAGCGAGCAGTGACAAACAAGACACACAGTAATGAAATCAAATCTCCTTTTTTCACTGAAGCAACTGCACAAGAAGCAACACATCAGAAGCTTTGCGCCTTGGCCTTGTCTTGAGTGCTTAGAATAAATCGGGCCACACGGGAAGCGCAGTGAAATGCTCTTGTTCCTTCCTGACAGTGCACACAGCTCTGTGCATTGTGTTTGTCGGCGTGCCGCGGTCTGGGGAAATGTTTGGCCGACGTTGGAGGGAGAAAAAGCTCGGCTCACATCTGCGAGCGGTGGCTGATGCTCAGTCTCTTGGGCTCTGCGGCAGTACCGCTGTCAAACCCCGGGGCCCTCGCTTCTTCTCCTGGAGACCCCGGATCAAACACTAGGCACACGACTGTCAAAACCCATCTCGTCATGAAGAGAAGAACACGCACACTGTGAGGCTGTGGTCCAGTTTACTGGCAAGAAAGAGGGACAAAAAGCACTTTGCTGTGACTCTTACCAATGTGTTGACTCAGCGGTCTCTTGTGTCTTACCTGCATCTCACCATGTTTATAAATGTGTCCTACTTACTGACCATACATGAACAGCATTGAGCGCTTCAGGGGGCTTGTTACAGAGCAGCATTTTTAATGTCCCTATATGCACACAGTGCTTGGAATAGTGTGTCCTGTAGATGTTTTCTTGAAATCAAAGAGCAAAAACATGAAAATGTGGAGACAACGTATAAAAACAACCTGTAGTGATACAGGAGAGAATAAACAAAACATGGCCTCGGGCACAGAACAGTATCTCGGAAAGACTAATGAGTGTTCCTGAGGACCCCAAATTAAAATAGCATTGCTTTACATAGTATCTTGACAGGAGATGATTAATTACCAGCCCTCATGCAAGTGTTTTCAGAAACATCATGATTACTGCACGTGCAAAATAAGTCATAGCTTCCATTAATGAAATTCACTGCTTTTTAAATTGATATCTTTATTGGTGGGGCGCCAGCAGGTCAAAAGAGCATAACTTGGCATCCACAGAACTGCTGGCTCAGTTACTTGCTCCTCAAACTACAACCTGGAAAAATCGCATCTAGAGGGAGAAAGTACACTCAAGAATGCTATAAGGACAGTACTGCAGCAACTTATGTCATGGGGACTTATTAAACAGCACGGTTTCTTGAGAGCAACCTGAATAAATGATGGAGTGTCTCACACAAGAGATAGAGCTCGCTCAGAGAGTGGATAGAGTGTGCTTGTTTCACCTCCTCATCAATCAAGCATGGGAAGCAATCGAAAGGCTGTCGATACAGGATGGCGAATAACACTGAGAGGTCTTTGGTGAATGGAAAGGGAAGGCATTTGTAGGCGTACAGCAAAAATGTAGGCAGAGATCAAGGCAGAGTTAGATTTCAGCTGCTTGACGTCATTCTAAATCTTGCTTCACTACTTGGCATGAAAAATTACAGCTGTTGCCAGCAGAAAGGATTGTCCCATCGCCACATATGAGAGGATTGGATTATCCTTATATGCCAAAATAAAATTATAGTTTCAACAACTTTTTGCCCACAGGACAAGTTGATTTAAATTTAGAACAAATAAAAAATTGTGGGCTAAGCAGCAAAACAAATATGGTTATGTTAAGTAGCATTTATAAATCATATGATGTACTTCTAACAGAAGTCTCACAGAAAGTCTTGGAGATGATTCCCTATTTTGCTGCGCAACAGTTTGTGTTTCACTCGCTCAATACATTTACAAACAAGACCCAAAAATCATTTTTACACTTTATTACACATGTTGTTTGTCATAAACAAAAGTATTAGACAATTAAAATGTTGGTATGATGATGACTCTAGATGAAAAGTTAATGGCTCAACAAAGTGATGACAATTCATCCTGTTGAACATAAATTCAATGAAAATTGTGATTTCACATTGAATCAAAAAATGTCAACCTGCGGGTCACAGGTAAAGTCAGGGGATCAGCAGTCAGTAGGATTGATGTTGACATTACATTACATGTGGTCCGAATTGTTGGCCAGACTGACAATGCCATCCTTTGAACCCTGCCGCCAGCGTGGCTGATAAAAAATACTGCTGTCAAGTGTTCGTCCTGCTGATGGGGGCACCAGCAAAAAAACCCTGTTCATGTCCAACCTGTTTCCATCCCATTTCAACAGAGTATGTGTTCAATCTGAAACCCTCGATGACAATTATTTCTCTTTAGTTGTGACCCTATGGGATTATTTAGTAACAAGGTGTAGGTCAGTTCAAATCTTGTTTTTATTGACATCTAATGGTGTAACCTCTTAACTTCCTGCAGTGTGTCAGTAGCCTACATCGAGACATCACTGTTAGTGTGTGTGATTACAGATGTAACAGTGATTTCCTCTGCCCATACCCAGACACACCCATCGCTGATGCTCGGTGCAGTCAGATGTGACGACAAACTTGCAACTAGAGATGGCAGGAAATCACTGCTTTTCGTGTGGAATTGAATTATTTCATGCTAATATCTTCTACCCAAGGAGGAAATCTGTTTCAATATTCAACATTCAAGGGACGTTTGGATCTGGCTGTGGAAAAATGTTGACTCACGAAACCACTCTTGAAGTTATACAGCAGTGTCATGTTGTGTTTATCATCTTTAAAAAGGACAACAGCATGATCAGATTGTGCACTCCAACATGCTCCTCATGGCTCGTGGCTTCTCATGGCTGCCATTGACATAACAACCCAATGTTTAATAGTAAGCAGAAACCATGTATGTTGACATTATCCGTTGGTTGTTTCTGATAGTAAATGGTCTGGACAATCAGGCCATACTACGTCTTTCCAGATCTTCGTCTTTATAAAGAAAGTGCTGTGTATTTAGAGATGTACAGCAGAAGAAACCTGGCTGAAATACTTGATTCTCTTCTTTATACAGTACATAAGTAATGACTTTAGTGAGTCTGCTATCGAGGTAAAAATACAACGTTCAACTGTCCCGTATACTGGATACACAGTGTCCATCTTGCAGTAGTTTATTTGAACTTTCTGTGTGGGTTATACACAAACAAATGAGGATTTTGGGTTGGTGATACCATGTACAATTTATCCTTAAAGTTATCCTTAAATAGCATTGCACACATAAGAAAAAGACAAATACATTGGAAATATGATTCAGTTTACATTCTGTTGTTGCTGTAATTGTTTTTCTTTTCATTTCTGCCTGAAGACCATAAGGCTGAAAAACAATTGATCTCTGAGGTTGAGCAAGTGCATTTTCCAAAGCAGATACAGAGGAGAATTAATTTGAAGTAAGAGCACCCTGTGCCACAATTGTTTGTGGCTATCAAAGGCTACCCTTTTCTGTCTCATGAAACAAACAAACCATAAATCACTGCTAATTGGACAGTGTGGGCGGTACTGGGTTCACCACAGCTCATACAAGAAAACCAAGATCCCGATGAGTGAGGCAAATATAAAAGTAAGTAAAGCTTTGAAATCGAAATGCCAAGAGTGAAGCTGTTGTGTTTCATACAATCATTAAATTATTTTCTGGAAGATCAAGAATATACTCTGTTGTCAGTATGGGATTGTATTTTAAACAAATCAACCCCCCCACGTCTTGTGTGTAGTGGCGGGCATCGCACAAGTGAAGTCTGTCTTTTAATATATGAGGCAGAAAAAAAACCCACTGCGATGCCAATTCGCACGGGACCTCTGTGTTTGCCGCTTGGTAATTTGCGGTGGAATTTTTACTTGACAAATTAGGGGCATGGCAGATTCACATGGGATTAAGATCACAGACAACCTCCACAATTACAAGAGCTCCCCAGGTCGCTGTAGTCCTGTACAAATTGGGCTCTACAGTAGTTGGAGCACAATTTCAACGAACTACATTAGCTTGTGGGATTGGAGGTTGTAAAAACCATCTTCATGACTTGCACAAGCCGTGTGTAGTGTTTTCCCCCTCTGCGGAAGCTGATCCATGCATGCTATCAGAGTTTAGATTAAAGCTGCAGTGCAGAACTTTTATCCCCCCTGGCAGTGAGAGTAATTAAACAAATACTGTTACTGCATGCTGATGACGTGTGCCTGCAGGTGAACTTGCCACGTCTCCCTTGCTGTCAGTAGCTCTCTTTTCAAGTATTCCTGTCCAAATGAAGCAGCACTGGCAGGAGGGACCCAAATGCAGACTGAAACAAGATCAAAAGAAAAAAAGATTTGTATTTGTCCTTTCTTTTTTGACTTGAATCGTTCCTCTGAACACAGTTTCTTTTTTATCTTGTGCATTCACTCTCGGAACTTTTCTTCCACTCTACTCCTAGCTCCTGCTTCGTCACTCCACCCTTCCTGCCCCCTTTAGCTCTGGCGAGTTTGAAATACAAAGCGTTCCCTGATGGCGATAGGCTTCATCGGCATTGTGTGAACTTCTTTGACAAGGGCCTTGAATGTAACTTATGTTGATTTTTAGAGACACAGAGGAGCACTGCTGCGTTATTTGGCGCATTAGGAGTGGTTTTGTTTTTTATCTGGTAAAAAATACCTTTGGTATTTCCAGAACAAGAACTTTAGGTATTAGATTTAAAATAACAACAAATGATTTACTTTGACGGTCATACATTTTTCATAAGCTCACAGACTAGTGTGTCCTTCGCATATTTTTCTCAAGAGAGTACAGGTGATAAATTGGTACATTTCAGTCCTCGACTCTGTTTCGATGGAAATACACTTTCCATTGATAATAATCATCTGCAGCAGAACACAGCACTGGTGATTCAATTGTTATTGTCCATCAGAGAAGCTGCAAGGGACATATTTTACCCCACTGTTCCTGATTTCATCGAATCACCGATTGATTACAAAGGTTATCTCGTAGAAGAAAGCTCTCCTTTCTTCTGAAAATAACCTTGTATTGATTGGCCCTCAATTTTTAAGACTACTATTTGATCTCACTCTTAAAGTCTGAAACTGAGTTTGTTTTCATAATGACTGTAGACTGAATGTCCTTGGCAGAGGTAACGTCTGGCATTGTCACCTATGTTTGTGTCCCCTTTGATAACTACATCAAGGGCATCAGCTGCTGCCTACATTTGAACAGACATGGCTGATTATTTAGAGAGATAAAAGGAGGCTCATTTGTATTCAAAGTTGAGTAAAGCGGGATGAGTGAGTACATCTCGCCCGGGCGGGACTGATACTTGCTAATGAAAGCAGCTCACAGGTCAAATCAATACTGTGTCAGCGATAACACTGTAAAGTGCATACCATGGCCATTTAAATGTTTAATAACACTTACAGCCTCAACAATGCAATGGAGGACCACAGCATAGAACACACACACACACACACACACACACACACACACACATGCACACCACCCAGCCACTCATATGCTACTGTGTACCCATCTCTGAGTTCAAAAGGAAAAACAATGCAAAAGGGAACCTGTAGCATGAACATTTTCATAAATAAATTCACTTCTGAGATGAGTCACGTCTGTTGAGAATTGTTCTCTCAGCTTTCAATTCCATTTTCTTCTCTGCCAATCTCTGATTGGCATTTAGACAAAGCTTCCAAGTATCCTGGAGAAGATTGACATTTGCGTTGCATTGTTTTCCCCGCTCCTCTCCATATTCGCAATGATAAACCATTCCTAGATCAACGCAACACCTCAACCATCACTTCTTTGTTTTTTCTCCATGTAATGGAAAACAGACCTGTAATAAAAGTGAACAGGTTTCAATTTCCTCTACAGACTGCGGAGGACTGCGTGTCTGTTTTATGTGTGCTGTGCTTTCACTATCTGGACCCAATACATGCTCATATTGACAACTAGTTCAACTGGGAGTCTCAGCTGGTTGAATATTGAGTATTTTCTTTGCTATTCAGCTAACTACTGCAACTACTACTACTTCTACTACTTTCAATGATGATACTAATTGATAGTGTTTGGCACTTTTACAATTTTACAACACAGTTAATCAGTGTTTTTTTTCTGAAAACAGCAACCCAACAACCCAAACAGAAAACACCAAAACCATCTGAAAAATAATAAAATGCGATTGAGATTTGGGAAACAGAGATTAAAATGTGAATACCTGCAACATTAATTTAAGGTTAAAAGTTACTCCAGCAGGTTTGGCGGAGGGCATGGTAGGTTGCTCAAATGATTTAGTCTAACTAATTGATACAAATAGTGGCCCAAACATAGTCATTTCAGATTTGTCCTCATTGTAGATGGAAAAAGACTATAGAAAATCATTTGCAAATTTATAAAAAAAGCTGAATAACTAAAGTTGAGAATTCCGATTTAAAAAAAGAGCAACATATGTTTCTTCAATCAGAAAAGACGACACAATTGCATGTATCACCTGGTCAGTTGCATCAACTTGATTGGCCAGCTTTTCCCTCTCAGACCACAGCACGCCCAGTTGCATGCATGTCTGAATGTCCTATTACCACTTCCCCATATGCTGAGATTGATTCCATTCATCCGTGTTATTAGAGGCCTGGAGGGCAGCCAATGGAGAGGAAGTACAGTATGGCACAGCAGCGCTAGGGTGACAATTCAATTAGCTGCCTCCATCTTTGCACCACCTCCACATGACCTGCACCAGTAGTTTCTGCTGACGGTCAACCTAAGTAAAGTGATGGCATCCTTGGGTTGTGCCGCGAACGCAACCAACATGCTGATTGGCTGAGAGGACTTCAGGTTAATGCGATGGGTGGATGGAGCTTCTCCTTCTATTTTCAGCTCAGAGATTGGTTTCAGAGTAATAACTGTATAAAATCAGCAAAGTTTCAATTTCAGAAAAAAGCACATTCAAATTACAGCCCTCTGCTCTATTCTCTCAGAATGCGACTTGTGCGGCATCAATGACTATCATCATTTATCTTGCAGCTGCAGCACTTCAATTATGACCTGTAATTTTGTTTCTGGATTTGTTTGTTATGAGATTAGCTATAGCTCATTTCTGTATTTGAGTCTTGCAAACCGGTTACTCTGCTTTTTTTGCGGTGGGCTAAGTGACCTTGGCTCATATGTGCTTCGGCTGTACAGTAGCCTACAACAACTCAATTACAATGTTTATGGAAAGTACATTTTAGCCTTGAAATGTTTCTAATTATCTGTGACTGCTGAGTATGTAAAAGTGATTAGTTGCAAATTGCTTCCATTTCCACAAAGAAATCCTCAATCCAGCACCGATCCGTGCTGCTGTTGATACTCTCGAAAAAGATAAATCGGTCACAAAGGTGAGGGTTCTCAAATTCTCTACATTTTACTTACAAATGTAAATGTAAGGGCTGCTACATGTCCTGTGCCGAAGTGTCCCCGAGCAAGACACTGAACCCCTGCTCCCCAGCAGCCCACTGCTCCCAATAAGCTCGGGATGGGTTAAATGCAGAAGTTACATTTCGTGTATGTGTATATGTATATGACAACTCTAATACATTTCTTCTTATATTAGCTGATTACTGTTTTAATGGACATGTTTCAGTGTTAGGACCTAGTGATAGTTCTTGATAGCAATACATACCGCAGTTCATCATGTGCCTTTTTTCATTAATTTTTTCATATGTATGCTGAGCATGTTTCACACAGAACAAAAGGAAATCTCTCCCGTCTCTCTTTTATCATCGCAGCCTAGTAACCGTAACCATAGTAACCAATTTTTTTCACCACAGCACAGAGCTCACAGTCCACATTGCACGGGGTCTGTGTTTGTGACAGAAATGTACAGTTCTAAGTGTATACATTTAGAATTTAAATACACTTTAAATATTCACTTTTTTACGAATTCAAGGAAAGTGTGATGGAGGTGTATGTGGTTGACAATGTAACTGAATAGTTGTTGGTACAACCACTAAAAGCTTGATGACCCTCACATAGAAGTTTGATGGAACAAACACAATAACTTGGTCAAGTGAGTTGACACTTGCTTGTTCCAAAGTGGAGTAAACACAAAAAGACTCCAGACAGTGTACTGCTGAGTATGTAAAAGCATTATTTATAGATCTTTGTAAAATTCAATCAGCACATCTGTAAACAGGATGGGACTGAGAGAAATACATTTTACAAATGTAAACCAAATTCAGATTTGCAGCATAAGATTAGCCTGGGAGGAGATGCCACCGGAGGAGCCAGTCCAGTGATATTAGGCAAGGAGCAAAACAAGTCACCAGTGAGCTGCAAGGACAGTTTGGCTGAGCGGATTGGGGGTCCATCTACCAACCTGTCTTTGACATCTACAGAGGACATGGCTGGCTGCATGATGTCAATCATGGTTCTATTTTGGACGACAGACACTCACACATATAGGCACATGTGTATACGCTGCAGTTAGAATGACATGTTGACTTTCACTCTTTTCTGCTCTAGGGACAGTGAAATTGGCAAACATCCACAGCCGGAGTTGCTAAGGCTTTGAATAGGACACACTATGCACATTAGCTGGTTAAAACCACAGAAATAGCACACAACTGGGTTTTAGGCAAGTGACATAAACACCAATCCCGATAATCCTCAATGCCAAAATTGGACAGCGTTACTCGATTATTATTGACTCTTACTGTGCTTTTCCTCCCACAACAGTGTGCAGTTCACAGCACATATCCTGAACTCCACAAGTATTTATCACACAGTATGCAACTTGAAACTGTCCTGTCCTTCACGAGCCTTCATGAGCTGCATCTGAAGGGTGTAACACCATGGAACCTACGTTTTTCATCAATGTTTACAGACAGACCAATGCACTGAGCTCTTTCTGCAAGGCCATTGTGTTAATATGCAATATATGTATTGTAAGAAACCAGAATAGGAAAACCACGACGAAAGATCCCTGTTTGGATGAAGCTGCAGAAAAAGTTGAGGGCCGAGGGAACCTTGCTGTGGCAAATAACCTCAAATGTAGCTATGGGTAATGCATTCCCCCTCAAGCCATTGTACTGTTTTGGGAAATGATGCCATTAAAGTCATCACTGAATACAATGTGGAAAGATGTGGGAGCAGCAAAAAGACTGGCTGACCTTGATGGAGCTTATTAGCATAAAGCAGCCCTTTGGGCCCCACAAAGTCGGTGGTTGTGGTCTGTTTGTGGAAATGTAGTCAGCTCTGACGCTGTTTCCGACAACCTACAGAATAAAAAGAGGATTATATCACTCTCATATTCACTCCTTACTGTATCTACGATTCTGAAATAGGGAATAAAAGATTATATATCATAGGATAACTGTAAAGTAATGACAAAGTGTCGTTACAGTAAATATAAACATGTAAATCCATCATTGGATTGGATGCTTTTTTTAAAAATTGAACAGAAATGATTTCATGAAAGTCAGCTGTAATTGTTTGCAGGCAAATTAATGATGTGGATTTTGATATTTAAAGCTGCATTTATTTATTTGTCTGGACACTTGAAAAGCCAAAACCACATTACAGTAGACGCTTCTATCCAAAGCAACTTACAATTCAGATTATATCACACCGTAGGCACATACAGGAGCAAGTTTGGGGTTAAGTGTCTTGCGCAAGGACACATCGACATGCGACTAGTGGAGCCGAAGCCGGGATCAAACCACCAATCCTCTGATTGAAGAACGGCCCTGCTCTCTACTTAGCCACGGTCTTCGTCATTTACGCAGCCAGCAGGAAAAGAGACATTAGGATTCATTTAGAGTCATGATTTTCTCCATCCAGCAAATTTAAGTTCAATATTCACTCACTTTTTTTGTAATTTTTTGGGCTCCAGCGATTCTTGAGAAAAGCGAGTGGCTCTTTAGCTGATAGATGCTCCACTCTATCCACTAGCTTGTTGCTAACTCCGCTTGCCTGTGGTTTGGTTCATGGATTTATCAGATTTGTATAATTGCTGAAAAAAGTTGCCTCCTGCATTTGCCTCCTGCAGTCTTTTTGTGAACAGTTTTCACGTATTTGTGTGTCTGCTTTACGCTACATAGTGAAAACAGGGACAGGATTATGTTGGGACTGCCTGGGTTGTCAATTTGGGAAGCTGTGGGTATGTTTGTGTTGATGTTAGACTCAGAAAGGAGTTGCTGATCAATCCCACAGACTTATTATTTATTTGGACAGATGGTTCCCAGCTTCAAACCGTGGTGGAATCAATACTCCCCACACATCAGACTTGCATCCCAAGGACGTGTGCAGGAGAAGACAGGTTCTATCAATGATGACGAATCTTCTCCCACCCTGTAAAGGTTGTGGATTATATTGTGTGGTCTGCTGCCTATAAATGTAACTTATGCTCTCTTTATGAGCCAATTAAATGCTGGAACAACTTCATATTATAATAGCAGTCATGCTACAAGCAAGAGATTCCTCCAGTTTGGTCGATATTGTCGTTTTAAATGTAAACCCACTAAACAGATCAAACCTGTTTCTCTATTCCTTTGCCAAATCAGGGCCTAAAAGCATGTTCAGACTTACAGAAGTTATCTTGAACCCTGGAGCATTTTCTTTCTCAGATGGCATTAAGGGCATTAAGAACAGTTGCAATTCAAACCAATTGGCCAGAGACCTTGTTTCGGGGCTGGTTCCTCTTTAGATGTCCTAACCAGCCTGGAGCTTTCCCAAGAGAGAGAACAATCTGACTAAGAAAGTAAAAGTAAAATCATCAATATTTTTATTTAAACCTTTGTTTCATTGAGATCAGGAGCTCTTTTTGAAGAGAGACCTGTGCATATCGAAAAAAAACTTATTTTAAGTGTCATTTTTCTAACCCTATAGTTGTATTGCCTACACCTAACCGCTTCACAAGGTTAACCAGGTGTTACATCGTTAACTGTGAATGATTAACAACGTTAACCACAAGCGAACCTGAAGTAATGAAGGGGTGAAAACTGTCTGAGAACACGGCCCCCAAGCTGGATCTTGAACAAGGCATGCGTTGTGCCCTTCAACAGCTATATCTGCTGTCAAATGGACACAGCTTTCTGAAGACTTTGAAACCCATTCTGCTCTCATGGCTCGGATCAGAGCTGCTAACTAGACACTCGCTATTGTCAGCTAACGGCAAGATCAAACATCTCACAGAGCAGTTTATCTCTTTGCCTCTATGTGTCTCTCTTTTGGCTCATGGTGCAATTTCCTAATCAACAATAATTGTTTTATTCTGTCAATACTGCAAAGAGGCGATGGATATTTCATGCAGTTATGATGTACAAGCTGATGGGATGAGAGAGTGAAGAGAGCGGGTACGTGCCTGAACAGCTCGTGGATCTTATAATGAGATCTCCAGAGATGAGCAGCACAGTAGCTCCAAGACACAATTAGGCCCAGCTTTGCTCTGCCTCCGAGATAGAACTGCACCGGCAGCACCAAGGTGGTATATGTGCATGTAGGGGTATGTGTGTGTATGTGTGTGTGCATGTCCTGGTATTTTTAAGATTTAAACAATGCAACAAATAATAGACCATTCTTCGAGGGACTAACTACACACACACACACACACACACACACACACACACACACACACACACACACACACACACACACACACACACACTTGTTTGTGACCTGTTTCCCCTGAATGGAGCATTTTATAGGTGATTGCATGTATTGTGTCTAATTTTAAACTTGCCCTATTGGTTTGGTTAGGTCTCACAAACTAGTCATACTGTATGACTCTGTGAATTCATATGTTCAAGTCATAGCACAACAACTAATACTTTATGTGTACTTAACAATATTTCGGAGCTTTGGACAATTTGAATATTGTGCAGCACTTTTCCTAGATCTATCTAAAGCATTTTATTCAGTCGATCATGGTATATTTCGTAATAAAAATAATGTTCGATTGGAATACATGAGATCCATAGTCCCATTGTTTTTACCTTACGATCTGATAATTACAGAAATGGACACAGGAACATATAATGAGCGTAATGAACATGATCGGGCAGTTAGGGTCATTCGAGAGACAATTAAAACTGATGATTCAACTTTGCTCATTAAAACTTTTGCACTTTTGTACTTATTGAGCTGGTTATCTGTCCAGGTCACTGTGATTTCCAAACACGGCAGTAATTGCTGTCAGTTTGTCTGCAGACAAATACATCTCAAATTGCTCTGCTGGCTCTTTCATAGTTATGCATAGATGTGCAAACAGTCCTGGCGGTCCAGGGAATTAGCATTGGTTTGGTTTCACAATGGAAGTTTTGCCTTTGCAACTCTTCTAACAGACGCAGTTGAAAGTAAACCCATGAACTCCTGTATCCCCCCAGCATGCAGCTGTCTGAATAATGAAGTCACCCCTCCCTCTTGGCTGGAGCCCAGGCTTAAGAAAAGAGTATTGTCAGTGTCACAATGAGAAAGAACGAGGGGCCCCTGCACCTGAGACGGATGTAGTGTCCTTGTCCAACCAACCCCCCATCCCCACCTCCAGCACCACTTCCTTCCACCAGCTCCCTGTCACACACCCACACCCCTCACCCTCCACCTGCACAACACATGCACACACATTGTGCAACTGCAGTTGTGACTTATGTTGGTAATGCACATGATCCATAACCCTAACTGATAATCAAATGATAATCCACCCAAAATCTATTGTTGAAGTATGAAGCTGTTACTCACAGTCAAAGAACAGAAATGTAGCCTCACAAGTTTTACCACCAACCCTCAACCACCCCAAAATTTCTCTCTGAAGAAAGTGACAAAACACACACACACACACACACACACACACACACACACACACACACACACACACACACACACACACACACACACACACACGGGCATGCTTCCCCACACAGAATGGAGGAATGGATTTAACTATAACTTCAAACAATCATCTGAGGACATTAGTTTGGTCAGACACACATGCACACAAACTATACTTCATATAAATAAAGCTAAGCCACATATAGCAATGTGGCTCTCAGTCACTGCTGTTCGCCATCTGCACCACACTTATTTGGAGCCGGCTGTAAATCAGGTGAGCCTTGGTGGCACAGGGCTATAACCCACTGAATCCACCCATTCTGTCTGGTGGGATAACATTATACTTCAGGTGGGAAGTCTGGGGTAAACCATATTGCTAGAATAATAATTTCCCTGTTCAGGCTATTTCCTCACATGGGGTCCGTGAGACATTGCACTGGCGGTGTGTTTGTAAACCTTGTCTGACACCAGAATAAGATATTACCTTGGAGGTTGAAGTGGTATTCGCTTAGAGGACGCACAGATGATACATCGCTTATGAATTGATCAGAGGCAAAGAACCATGACATGGTGGCAAGTGTAGGCAATCGCTCAGGGTAAACCAGCTGGAAATCAAATTAAAATAGGCCTTTGGAACATGTAAGTTTGAAAGCATGACTAACCCCAGAAAAAAAGGACTTTTCATTTTCCATTGCGTCCTAAAATGCTCAGTATATCTGGGTTTGAGGAGAGTTGAGAAATAGATTGGACACACGAGGCAGCCTCTTGTAAACGCAACAAATGTGGCCAGTGCCTTCAGGATAGACTTTTATATATATATAAAAGGCACTGATTTAGCTTAATGGAAGAAGGGAAATAACAGCATTACTTAATATATTAAGCTTATTTGGGAAAAGTAAGTTCCAGCTGCCCACTGACTTAGTTACTGTTATGCCCTATGCCGGTCAAGTTTCCATTTGTATACAGCATATGCAGTTCATAATGACAATGGTGGAAAATTGACCACATTGAAAGTTTCAAAATTCCTTGTCTTTTATTTGGGACGGAGGTAGACTGAGGTTTTTTTCTAACTTCAAAGGCATTGGCTTTCAAATTGAATCCGTCATAGCTACAAGCTAATTAAGAGAAGATCAATTAAATGACTGAAAACGCTGTCTCCAGCTCATTTTTTTTATGTTTGCAGCTGACTCGAGAATCCAGTTAATATGAACTTGATGGTTACATAATACTGGCGTAAGACTCAGGTTAGGCAAAAGTTAGTCAGCATCCTCACACTGATGATCCAACATTGTTATTGTCTTGCAGTGTAGAACTAGAAAGTCCTAAGTATTATAAGGAATGATCTAAGATCAGACTGGTTGTCTATTTTTATATACCCCTGTTTGGTTGCTGAGCTTAGATGTTGGTCATTTTAAACATTCTGTTTTTAGGTGTGACATCAGAAGAGAGAAGAGCCACTCGAGTGACAGAAACATACCACTGTCTAGACAATGCAAGTAAATTCAGAGCTCAACAGGCATGTTGTGTTTTGTTAAGGTTGCCCAGCAATGATTGGACTATCGCTGTCCGAGGGAGCGAAACCAACACAGAACCTGCCAATGTTTGTGCGTCAAATTTATTCTAATTTATTTCAATAAAAGTAGTATATTACACAACTAAGAAAATAATGTGGGTGTATTTTGATCTCAATCTTTTAATATCTAAGTTAGCATGTCAAAAGGCACTTTCAAAACAAAATTCCGAAACGGACACATTTTTGGTCGGACATGTGAAAAACTGAGCAAGTAAAAAAGTTTCTTTGTGAGTGTAGTAATTGGAAAGCTTTCAGAGCTTTCTGAAGACCCATTAATCCAGTGGGCAGGTTGGAACAATCCCAGTAGGCCTACACAGTGCCAGAAATCTGACGAAGGTTTGAGGTAGTTGTGAGTGCATGCACAACAAAAGACAAGCAATTGTGTGGGTTAGGGTTAACAATGGGCTTTACAATACAACAAAAGAAAATGTGTCGTTTTCATGTAACACACAGACACGTTCAGTCAAGGAGTCATGGTTGACACTTAATTCTTTGAATTGAAGACAGAAGTGATGTAAAAAGAAGGAGAGGTGGCACATCATACAAATGATTTTATTATCCTAATTGTTATCAGCGGACGGATATTAATTCTCCACTTTTTACAATATATTACCATCATTAGACTGCTTTATACATTGTTTTATATATGAAACATTTTCTAATTATTTTGTACATGCTTTTGGGAGTGACATTCCCTGGTCAGATTAAACAGAAACATTTGGAAAAAAGGCACATGATTGCTGCTGTCCTCTGTGAGCAATACAGTCCAAAGAAACAAAGAACTGTCGTGGTTTGTGTGAAACGCCTCCCGTTCAGATGATGGGCAGCCCCTTTGAAGCCTTTTACATGTCTTGCCAGTGCAGCACGATATCTCCAAAGCAATTTTCCAAATCACAGCACAAAGTAATCACTTTGATGTGCAATTGACAGAAATCATAACTTTTGATTTGCTCAGATACACTGAGAAAAAAACAAAAAACTTAACGCTCACACACTCTTTTTCATCTCCAAAGATCTGATAGTTTTACAGTAGAAACAAAAGAATCACTAGCAACTTGAACCACCTTTGGGGGCTGCACCCAGGTGTTTTCTTACTCAGTTCTGTACATGAAGCTGAATGTCAGAAATGCGGGCCATTTCAAACAATACAGCTTGCCATAAGGTCTTTGTGAACACGCAGCTCAGTGCAACATATGAATTGATCAGATTGTTCATTCAGACTTAATGTTGGAAAGCTCTGTGGCCGGAGGGGAGCTCAGTGTGCCGTGCAGTCTGTATAGTGTGAAATACCACGCACTAGCACCACTAGTCCCTGCTCCTCTCTGAACTGTCCACATTTTGAGATCCAACTGCGACTTTAAACACTGCCCAAACTGTCTCAGAGGTTGTTCTCTGCCTTCAATGCCTGGGATGCTTAATCCAGTTTCGTATCATCCACTTCTGACCGGAGCATCTCTGGACCACCAGGCGAAGGCCAAAGTTGGCATCCTTGGACATTTCAACCTCCAAGCATCGACCGGTGTCCCTGCTTATGATTGGGCCGTTCTGCAACAAAAGCACAGGAGAGTATGACATTTGGTGTGTTTGAATTGAACTGGTGAAGATCAGTATCAAAAGATGACATGTTTTCTCTTTACCTGTGTAAAGTCCCAAAGCCTCTGGGAAGTCCTTGAAACAACGTCACATTTTTTCAGTCTGGGAGCGCGCCCTCTGCCATCATCAACGAGGCATTTTGTGTCAGGCAGGAAGGTGGTTGATCCCAGGGGTCCTAGCTGGAGAAGCCCCTCAGTAGCGTAGCGGGCGAGCTACAACAGAGAAAACCAATATGTCACACTGCTGGACTCACGTACGGTGGCATCAATCACAGCTTAAAAAGCAAAACAAAACACTTGACTTTTTAGAGCGCACTTCAACGTCCATGGAAAGCACAAGCTGAAAATGGGCTTGAATGAGAAGAGTGAATGTGCTTTGTAGCCGTTGAGCTGTTCTGCCCTACGCAGACTCACAGCAGTAACTGCAGAAGCAGCAGGGTTTTGCGTTTTCAGGCCGGTTGGCAGTGTGAACTATACGAAATGCATACAAATGTAGCGACTGCACTAACAGAATGTTAGGTGGAAAAGCTGTCATCTATCATCAAAATGTGTTCTTTTCGCGTCATTGACCATTTCAACAGTTTATTTACATCATCTGTTATTCAAGGTGTTTATTATTTATATATGCTATTATTAATAGGACATTTATTTTGAAAAGGGACGAGCGGAAACTCAAACACTGTTCCTGACAGTTCCTACAGGGTGTCAGTATTTGACGAGTTGGGAGTGAGAATGTCTTTGTTATTTTTAGACTGGTAAACATATATTAAAAACGCAAGACTGTTCCTCATCACATGTGTTATTGTAGACTATTTCAGTGTACAATACTGCACGGAAACAACTGCGAATAGCTTATTAATGCCACAATATTTCCCCAAACCAACACTTGTTCCCTGACTGTTTTATGCTGCACATGAATGGCTTAGTGGTGATACGTATCTATTACGTAAGGATACAGTAGAGACAGCATTTATTGTTTATGGGAGGGACTCTATCTGGAAAATGAGATGCCAAAGATTGGGAGGTCTTCAGTACAACAGCAGCTCTGCTTAGAGGGGAACACGCATACATGAGTGAATCACACACACACACACACACACACACACACACACACACACACACACACACATACACACGCACACACACACACACACACACACACACACACACACACACACACACACACACACACAGCCTGAAAGAGTCAGACAGAAACCCACTGAATCCAGACACATTAAGAGCGGTGTGTTTTCTAATGCTTTAGTGATGCAAAAACATGCCGTGTCCTCTTTTGTCGAATGGCAAATTTGAGAAATTCTTTAAAAGCAAATTTCATGTCAGAGAAATGACTCAAATGACATTTTTTGACGCCATTGCAAAAGCAGGTCCTTCTGCCATCTCTACAAATCTGTAAACAAAGCTGTTGAAGTTTGAAATACAACAGCATGCAAACCTATTATTGTGTTCATATCCTGTTCAAGTATCTTTTCAGTCGTTCTCAGCATGTTAACATCTCTCCAAACTGATATAGCTTCGTCTGAGTGGAGGATTTTTGGAGCATGGATGGAGGAACTAGAGCTGCAGTGAGTGGCCTGTGTGGGTGTTGCTCCTTGTGAGAAGAGAGAATGCAGGTGGTTTCAATCCAATGTTCTGCCCTGCAGAGCCACTTTGACCAAATGGGTAAAATACCGAAGGACCACTTTGCGCGTCACTCACAGTTCACTGGAGCTGGTTAGGGTTATTTATAAGGATGCTGGTGAGGATTATTCTTTGGACTAAGAAATGTCAGACATTGATATAAACATATTTCAAACTCTCAATCTGATGTGAGACACATACTGCTGTGAACTCGTGCTCTTTTTCTCCAGGTAACAGCCTAAAGGTCAGTTTGATTGAGAATTCTTCGCGGAATTTTGGATTGCTAACCCTTATCTTGGGTCTTTCAGGGTTACAGTGGAACGCTCTAAGAAGATGTATCCATGGTGTAAACTATGACTGGGCAGAAGGAAAAATCTCATATAATCCCCACTAATACCTGTTTACAGCTCAGTCTGGCAGCAGTTTATATGCTAATACATTTAAAATGGGACCATAACAAATAATTAATGTAAGAAAATGATTCCGCTAAGCCAATTAACCTGTGCCTCATGCTGCAGCATTAGATGCTCCATTGCCTTCATGCCATTGTAAAAGTTCTGCAGCCCCTTTCTGGAGGTCAAGCTAATCTCAAATGTCTTAATTAGCTCATTAACCTATAGTAGCACATGTACTCTCCATGTGTGACTACAGTGTGACTACAGTCAGGCATGGAAATCTGAGTGAGCTTCCAACTTTAACACAAACCTCTATAGGTAGCTTTAAGAGGCCCCACAGCATATACGGAGCAGGGGGTGTCCATCAGCACCATGCACATCCAAGTACATAGCTGGGATTCCTTGTGGGAGAAAGGAAGATTGCTTCTCAGTCTGAGGGCCCTGTTGTCATGGCGGCGCAGCAACTAGCGCAAGCAGCTCTCCGGTGTTTGTTTTGGTGAAAATTGCACTGGGAATAGAGTTGTCAATAATAAATGGCATGAGGTTGCTACAACATGCACACACCTGTAAACACATCAGACTGATCGGCACCAGCTATTTACGCAGGAAATGCAAGATTAGTGGAGCTCGTTACTTCAGTTCCAGTCTCTTTCAGACTTTTATAATATAATATTAATACAGCAGTTTCTGTTTTATTGTTTCAATGCTTCATGGCACAAATGCTGCTGTCACAACAATTGTGGTATGATGTGATCATTTACAATGTGTGATAGAATTATGTCTGAAATAGTTTAGGATTGCCCAAACTATTTTGTATCTTTTATCGCTGTTGTCTGCCTCTGGTTGCAGATGTGTGGTGCAGTGTGTTCACATTGTACAGCTGGCACAGTTGTTTGAGAGCTATGGGCAAGGGCGGATTATGAGACAGTGGGCCCCTGGGCAGACATGCAAAAGAGCCCACCGTCTTTCCTACAGCACACCACATAGACTTTGTGATGTTTTTCCTTCTTGTTTTTTTTATTGTTTTGCAAGTCTTTGTAGTCGTTACACATCTCTCTGTGGTTTTTTGTCTCTTTGTGGTGACTTCGTGTCTCTTTGAAATGCTTTGGGTGTCTTTGTAGTCGGTTGTTTGGCTGACACTTGGGGTCCCTGAGCCTTTGCCCGGCAGGCCAGTTCAGTAATTTATCCATGGCTATGAGACCAGTGATGTGACCTGCTGAGAGTGTATTTATTAATCACCACGCCATCCGATCTATTCTCCAACTCTCCCAGTCCTTTGACACTTTGCGCTGCTGCACTTATGATAATAATCAATATTTGTTAACTTGAATATGAATAGCCAAATGGCTGAACGGACAAAACCAAGAGCTCCACTCAAACATAAAATCGATGGTAAAATATATGTTGCTTACTTAAACAGACGACTGCTGTATGTGTGTGTGTGTGTGTGTGTGTGTGTGTGTGCGTGTGTAAAGCAATGTCGCAGGCTTTGTAGCTCCTCCGCCATGCATTCATTGCATTACATTATCGGACAAAGGTGAGGCATTGTCCATGATTTTGATTTCCACTGGGAGAGCCGGCAGAGAGAGACTCATTCCTGAGTAGCACAATGAAGAATTATTCTGGCCAATTATATTTTGTCCTAAGTAAACGGAGCAATGGTAAAAAGAAATACTAAATCACAGCGTCCCACCAAATTGAATTATGCCCCGCTCATAGTAATGTCGGTCATCACTATAATCTAATGACACAAAGATACAAAATTCATTTCCATTTGTTTATTTCCCCCGGGGATCAGTATTAAAAGAGTCAGCGAAGCTTTACATTACTGGACCCCACTGAGCTCTCTGTAGAGGAAAGGAGGAGAGGCTGGTGAGCTGCCGGCCTCCTTATGATACCCCCTCCCATGACAGATAATGAACATGTCACTCACTAGCAAGAGAAGCAGTTTGGATAGGTGGGAAATGTAAGAAATATGCATGAATAGCATTTGCATGATTTGTCTTCAGGAATAGCTTTTTTTTTTCTCAGCACAACGGGACAACAGCGTCCTACCCACAGTGTCATTTGTCCTGGTATCTATTCACGTAAAGGTCACACTGAGCACATGCTCCTTTTTTTCAGCAGCATCTGCCTGCATATTCATACAGCCAAATGCATTCACACCTGGGAGTGGTGCAGTGTTTTCTGCTGAGCAGCTCAGAGAGCTGTTGGTGATGCCTTCCTTGCCTTGTACTGTGCATGCTATTGCAAGCGCAACAATGTCTCTGTGATATGTTTTCCAAATCCATACTGACATCATACAGTGTCAATAAGCCGGGGAAATCATTTCAACAAATTTCAACTCATCATGAAGCAGTGTTAAAAATTGGCTCATTGTAATACTTAACCCCCACAAGCCTTATCCTCTGATGACTTTACTACCAAAGACAATAAAGACAGATGTCCAGGAAGGTCTATACTGCTGAATATAGTAATTTGGGTTTTAAAATATCTGTGTTCCAAAGCAATATGTCCATATAGTTTCATGTGTCAACTAAAATGAATAGGTCTTTCTGTTAGCTGTTGTGAAAGCATGAGTTATTTGAATGAATTTAAGAAGAATTATAGATTCTTTAAATAATAGATATTTTTGAAAGTTTTGAGCTTGAGTTTTGTTTATTTGCGCAGGTTAAACTTAAACAAATGACAATGAATCAACAGGGAGCCTTAATAGGCTTATTGATTACTTCTACCTGAATAATATAAAACACAATGTTAATGTTATGCTTCAGAACAGAGATGAAAGTATGCATTGTATAACTTTAAGTAAGTCTCACTGAATGATAAAAAGAGTTGCATAAGTTCGGCCCTCCTGACTTAAAACTAATTTCTGATTGTAAAATGTTAGGGAAGACGGAGATTAGATAACTGTATGGTGGAATAACAATAGATCTGTGGATTTATTTTGAAATTATGTGAAAAAGTTTCTTCTTTGAATTGCATCTTGAATATAAAACTCCATAATGGGAAGCATAAATACCATGAATTGTAAGAAGTTGAATTCCAGAAAAAAAAGGACACAACGATGTGCAATAATTTAAGTGGGTTGCGATTCTCACAAAGTGTTTTTGGAGGAGCATGATTTCATGTGGAGTGCTGGCCAATATACTCGCCCACCCTATGCTGCAGCATGAGAAGTAAGGACAGATTGAACAACAAAAAAGGGCATGAGGACAACATCCACTAAATAACTTTCCTAGTTCTACCAATATAATTTGATTTCTTTTTACTTACACAATCGATGTGTATTTAAATGTAATTCCTTATTTTTCCAATTAAATGATCGTAGAAATTACGACGTTAAAAGATCTACCAAGATCTAAAGAATCCTAAATGTAATACAGATGAGACAAAGTGTGGATTCGCTTAGTTAATGGTAATAAAATATGTTTTAGTGTTTTGCACGTAGACCCAGCACACGCTGGAGGGATTATATATCTCATCTGGCCTGGTAAAGCGTCGGGATCCCCCAGGAGGAGCTCGAAAATGTTGCTGTGGAGAGGGACATCTGGAATACCTAATACCCTAAGCCTGCTGCAATCGCAACCCAGCCCCGGATAATCGGAAGCAAATGGATGGTTAAGGCAGCGAGATTTCTCTTCTTTTTACTTGGACCCCAAAACCATCCATAAGCGCACTTCGTCTTTCACACTATGTTCAGGTTTTCTGAATGTGGTTCAATTGAGATCTGCAGCTTTTATTGCAGCATGTCCTATTTCCGAGATTGCATTTCAGGAAACGCTCTCCACACTGACTGTTTACCTGCATTCAACAATAGCCTGCTCACGTGTGATTGGTTACCATTAAATGTGACAGTAATCCCACATCTTACTAGCGTTCCATGCATGAGCATCCTGACATATCTTTGGTAGTTTATTACTATTCAACCAGAATACTTGTTACAGTATGCTTCCTGGTTGAATCCTCAGACAGGCTTTTTTTTCCCATTTATGTAGCTGGCAAATGTAGATTTATAATTTACTGTATTTACAATTTATTGTCACCACTTCACTGGTGATTTAGGATATCATGTTATAACCTAGCTGCCTTCAGTGTGTCTTGGGCGTTTCCTAGCTGTTCATTTAAAAGCTTCAATGGGGATGTGTGGAAGTCCATCGCTCTGTATTTTGAGAAGTAGTGAGGCAATAGTGCTGTTGCTACTGACACTTATTAAACACAAATGTATTTTACTTCTATGGGACTTGAAGTAATTATACCACATCATCCTGAGCAGAGTCCTCAATTGTTGAAATGCGAATATATTGATTTAAACATTTAAGAATGAGTGTTTACATTTTCCAGGAGGGCAATACAAGGAAACCAAATACAAATATCAGACATGTAATGCTATTTTGGAAGAATCTATAAAATACATGGACTGACTGACAGCTTAACCTATTGCATTATTGAGTAATTGCCTGATGAACATAGCTGCTTAATGAAGAACAGTGCACATGGACACACAAACAGTTCATGACAAACCGGTCTGACCTGCGAGGACATGCCGTGGCATGGGTAGAGGATGGCTTTGTCGTCGTCCTCGGAGCCCTGGTCCAGGCAGTAGCCGCTAGCTTTGCTGTTCCTCACCTAAAAGACAACACAGAAGGACCAGGTAGTACATGAATGATTTTGAAAAGAAGAGAGTATGGGTGGACTTAGGAAGAGAGAAGATTCTTGTACAGTAAGTGGGAGGTTTGACGTGTTGGACAATATGCTTATTCGTCTTGCTGAGAGTTAAATGAGAAAAGTTAAACCACTCTCTTATCTGTTAATTAAATACTTTTTACATCTACAGCATACCAGCACCTCGCAGCTTACTAAATTAACTTATCTTAATTCTCTCAGAAGTTTTTTGTTATATAGCAGATATGACATGTTAGATATGCTAGTCGATGGATTTTGTTAACTTTGGACTGAGACAGCCGAGCTGTTTTCCCTTGTTCAGTCTTTTGCTAGGCTAAGCTAACAGTCCCTTGGCTGTATCTTTAGAGTTACATACAACCATTAGAGTGACACTGATCTTCTCACCTCACTTTATTTTTGCCTCTGTTTGGAAGAGAGCTGTCTCTCTGTGTTTCAGGTCTGCCACGCCCCCTTTCAGTGCCTGGAGCACCCACACCTGAGAGTCATCAGTCCATCAGTGGAGCTGGATATCAACCCCCAGATCCAGTACTCTTGCCCTTTTGTTCTTGGCTTTCGAGCTGTTTGTTGGCTGCTGTCATGAGCATTGCTACTGCTGTACCACTGTTTCGATTGCTCCTTGGTACAGCTCTATGAAGTGATCCTCTGTCTTGGCTGGCTACTTGGTGGGGAGGTGTTCTGTAACCAGTCTGGATAACTTTGGGGAAACTGTGTAGGGGTTTTGATGCCATTTACTTTGTCATTTATCCTGTTTTGTGGTCAGTTAGGGAGCTCAGTATTGTTTTTCTGTTTGTCGGCCAGTTGAACTCTCAAACCCATACCTGTGGTTAGCGAACCTTTTGAGCGCGTGATTGTTGATTTTGTTGCGCCATTATCAAAATCAAAGACTGGTAATCAGTTTCTGTTCACCCTGATGTGTTCTACTACCCGCAATAGCACTGCTACTGTGGTAACCAAAGCCTTACAGAAATTCTTCACATCATTTGGTCTCCCCAAAGTGTTCCAACCCGATCACAGCACCAACATTCAGTCCAAAGTGTTCAAGCAGACCTTACAGTCCCTGAGTATTGAGTATGTTGCCTCCAGTCCATACCACCCAGTCACAAGGTGCTTTTGCAGAATTTTTTCTTTGGTGGTAGCCCCTCCCACTAACTTGTGTAGTCCAAGTCAACCTTTTGTACTGCATAATGACTGTCAACATGCCTTTGAATGTGCCAAGTCTCTTCTCTGTAGTGCTGCTGTATTGGCTGCCTCTGACTTCACCGAGCCCTGTTAAGATCGAGGTGGAGGCTAATGGCCTGGAGTGGTGCTGCTTCAAGATGGAGCAGATAACACCAGCCATCCGGTCTCCTACTACTCAGTTACGTTTAAGCGCCCTCAGCTGAATTATTCCACCTTGAGAAGGAAACCTTAGCTATGTTCCTTGCATTGCAACATTTTGAAGTTTGTGGGTTCCAGCTCAGCTTCTGTTGTGGTGTACACTGACCAACACCCTTAGTGTTAAACATTTTGTGACAGATAGGAAATAGTGGTACATTAGGAATGCAGGAAAGCAATGAACAAAGACAATCTGGGGAACAGGGAAAACAAAGGAGTGTATAAACAGGGCAGACAAATTGTCAAATCAGGGGAAGGTGAGTAATTGAGGGCATGTCTGGATAATCAAAGAGGTGGGAAACACAAGCTCAAAAATGGCGCCTGTCCCAAAGATCTTACCAATCTTCCTCATCTTGTAAGTGATAAGATAAGCATACTGACAGATGAACAGTTAGCGTGACTTCAGACAAACGTGGACAGCTTCTCAGGCACGACGCAGAACTTTTTATTGATGGGCTTGACTCATGATCTTCTTCAAGAGACTCACCTGTCACACCTTAAACATGTTGAACTACAAAGAATCTAGGTAGGTCAGGTATTCCACTCCTACAACAGCCGAATTAGAGGAGTGGCAATTATTATACACCTCACTGCATTCAAGTTAGATTTAAAAGAATTAAAGACAAGAAAGGGCGCTGTGTTTTACTCTGTGTCTTTAGCTACGTCTTTATTTCTCTATTTTGTTCATTCGTAACATTAGGAGACTTCAATTGTGTGTCTGGCTGCAATGTTGACCAGTCCTACTGATTTGGATATTTGATGCATGAAGGATTATGAATCCTAATCTAATATGAAAGAAACGGGGTGCTTTTTGTTCTGGTCTTTTGTTTGAGTATTTTCTTTTCTTTTTATCGTTGTCTGATGGCTGTTGATGTGTTTTGTTCTAACTGTGTATGTACCGTGTCATGCATGGTGTGCTGTATGTTGTTCTAGCTGTTTGACATACGAATACAAAGTCAGAAGGCTCTTGACACTGAGCTAGAACATTACATTGACATGGTGTTGGGGATAACAAGGATTTTGATGAAAGAGCTGAACTGTTCCAAGGGTACTTCCTGCCTCCTGGCTGCTGTGGTTATGTTTCCCACAAAATTTAATCTGAAAGCAAACCAATTGCCAATTCTTTGTTTATTACCCTTGAACCATTTTATTCCTCTGTGCACATTACACAGCCTCCTGACTATCTGCTTCACTGCAGCTTGTTCACATGGTCTTATATCATCTCAAAGTGATGACCTGGCCATGACAGGATATTAACATCCTGTGACCAGTCCCTGTCTCTCTCTCTCCCTCTCTTCCAGGCTTCCAGATGGTGGTGTGCATTGAGCATGAGCTTTGGTTCTGTGTGATTTGAATGCATACGGCTTCATGTCCAGGTTGTGACACATCTATCATGTGCTGTTGTTGGGGAAGGTTCCACTCGGCTGGTCTGGTCAGTGTGCCCCGAGTGCGGCGCTGATGCTCAGTGACAGATGAGACTCACTTCTGCTGCGGCGGCGGTGTGGCAACACAAGGCTTGTCAACAGATCTGAAATGGTGCCACTTAAGTGGCTGGTGCTCTGAGGAATCCATTAGCCGGGTGCCAGAGCCAAAACAGGCGGCAAGGGAAACAAATTCACACACCTTTGATGAATCTAGAGGTTCATTTTGATGTATTCTGACATTGCAGTTGCAGAGCATATTGATTTGCCACTGTTTTCCATTGCTGAAATTGATTGATATGACGAAATGTGGTGTGTTTCAGCAAAGCTCCAAATAGTTTCTGACTCTGGAGTGTGTTCAATTCTTCAACGTGTCATTATCCTGTTTTCTTCCCCCACTGTGCTGAGTGCGAAGCCAAGCCCAAAACAATCAAGTTGGAAGGGAAAACTAATAAGTATTTAATTAAAACTCATTCTCATTCGCATCTAATCCTGTGTGGTGACGCTGCATTGCTTATAGCAACAAGATACCTTTACTTTAGACTGGCTACAGGGAATTCAGAATTATTTTGTTCATATTCTCAGAAAATCATTTTCTGTCTTTATCATCTGTGGAATCAAATTAGTTGTCTTAGTGTATGCATCCTCTTTAAACCACAGCGCTGTAATAGACTTACAGATGACGATGATATTGCAAAACTAACGTGCAGAGTGTTTCAAATAATCCTGTTAGCAAGTATCTCACCTCGCCGTATGTGATGGTGTTGTTGTAGATCCGCATCTCTGGGTAGACGTGTTCAAGGTACCAGCGAAAACTCCGACATTGCAGTCTCTTCCTCAAGGCCAAGCGCTCCGAGACATCCCCAAAATCAACCCCAGGGTTCTGTCAACAAATGGTACAAAACAAAGAGGAAGAAAAGCTCTTAGCCAGCAGGCACTTTACTTAAGAACCAAGTGAGAACACTAGCTGCTGGAGAAATGTAAGCCGCAAGAGTGCTGAGGTGCTGAGAGGACGCAACAAGCATTTAGTTAAGAGATGGATAGATGTGCCTGTCATGTGGGACCTTTATTGTTCTTTCATTAGCCATGATCTGTGCTGAGCAAATTCTAATCAGCTGCTTAATTATGAGCCCTCACGGCCCTGCCTGCCTTATGGAGGTGGCTTCCCTGATTGATTAGGGGAAAGCCTAATAGCTGCACTGCCTGGCAAAGAGGCCTGATCCTGATGCACGCACGCACGCACACACACACACACACAAAGTCCATAGCATTATGTGCATGTACAGTGCACGATTTAAATGTGCATGGATATGCAAATAAACAGATATTCTCTATAGCCATAGAAAATATACCTTCCCATAGATATTGTTGCAAATACACACAGACGTTTAGTTACCAGACACTGTTTCCAGGCATATCCTTCTCATCAGTTTCCCCCCACTGTAGGAATCTAGAGCCAGCTGCTGAACTTGCTTTCAACATCTGTTATTAATAATGAATTCTAGTTGGAAATGTGCAACTTTTTTTTGTATAATAAAGTGACACAAACAAATGCATTCAATTTCAGCGAAATGTTTGGTATTTGGACTCGGGGCTGGCCACTGTGGTGAATCATGAAGCCTTCCCCCACCAAAGTAATTCTGCTCTCAGCAGGTACCTTAGACAAGAACAAGAATCTGGGATTGTGTGTATAGGAGGGTTAGGAGGGAGGGGGGTAGATGGAATAATCGTAGCGTTGGGTCTTTGTACTGTACACAAAATAACTCTGCGCCACAGGACAGCTCAGGCAATAATGTGCCGTGCCACTGTGTTTGTAATTACACTGGAGAAGGGATGTGGGCTGATCGGCTAGTTTGTCAAATCCCCCCCCCCTCAACATGTTCTCCATGCTGCACTCAATGGTTACATTTCCCCAGCTGGTACTTCCTGCCTGCACTTAGCGAGTTCTCATGTAATGATGCTTGTGTCAGATTTCTAGACAACATGCAGGCATCCGCAGCATGTCAGACCTGTATGTGACGGCTACACACACAGCCAGTCGTTGTTTGGTTATGAACAGCAATGTGGCTGTTTTGGACAGCGCTACGAGGCTTCCACTGACGTCCTTCACTGCCAATCATCCCATGCATGGCTGAAGACGCAAATAGGATTCAATATTAAACTCTTTATTAATGAAAGTAGCTGTTTATGATTTTGCAGCCCATCTCAAAGAACCTTGAAAGCAATTAAACTAAACTGATGTGTATGAAAACAGACATGAGGCTCATCTCATTCACTTGGTGCTCTCATCTGTTTGGAGTGAGACTCCACTGCCTCCTCGCTCTGCCATTGCTCTGCTGCCAGTATGAAGGTCAAATGGGATGAAATCAGAATTTAGAATTTCTATTGACTCGTGTCTCCGGAGAGCCAGGCTGCATGTCTGAATGAGCAAGTGAGAAAGGAGGGAGCAAAGGATGCTCAGAGTTTGAGGGAGGGAGGGAGGGAGGGATCTTAGATGGAGAAAAACTTACGTTCATGGGAATGTTCCAGGCCATGTAGACGTGGGATTTGTATTCATCCATCCACACCTCGGCGGCCCTCAGGGCATTGCGCTTAGCGTAGTAATCTATGTCATTGTTGTAGGGCTTCTTGGTGCGCTCGATGTGAGCCACTCTGGCACATGGCAAGACTTCCATACTCCCTCCACACTGCCACACCTAGACAGCAGCAGGAAAGAGAGTCCATGTTTTAATCAAAGCTTTACTTTTCAAATATACATCAACACAGTGGGAATGGAGGATGCTTTATTTCAACAGTCTAGGAGCAGTGGAAATTAAACTCCTCCACAGCTTTTTGCTTACCAGAAGTGTCACTCGACTCAAGTCACAAATCGAATGACTTTAAACTCAACATCCAGTCAAAAGAAGTCTTGCACTCAGGAATAATGACTTCACTTGGGCTCCAGCATTTCAACTCAAAATCAAATGTGAAAAATGATTCCACTGAAAAGCCTCTTCTTCTCGCTCATGAGGCAGTCACCCTCGTGTTAGCACGTATGAGGCTTTAGAACAGTATTTCCCAAACTTTTATTCTTGGGACCAACTTTTTTTTAAATGACAAACAATTGCAGTCCTCTTAAGAAGAAACACACCAGAATATATGTCAGCTTGGGGATTGAAGGGTAATTCTGGTTCATTATAATTTGCTTCTTAATTTCATCATTTTGGCCATTATTGCTGTCGGTCATGATAACATTGTACCCCACAGAGTGAGATCATGGAACAGAGCAAACAGTGCTGCAACAAAGTTATTCATGACAAGAAACAGCTGTCAGAAAGTTTAGCGACATTTTCTTAACCACTGTATTCTGAGGTCAGTCCAAAAGTAGGTAGAGCCTTGCACAGGGTGTGTGTGTGCAGCCACAAATACGGCAATTGCTGAAGGTCGATATTGACTCCAGAGCTTGGTCTGTAAAGAGTGATGGATGTTTGCAACCTTTTTAAAGAACACATTTCAAGAGCTTAGCTTACTCAGTAAGTACAATCACATTATTACTAATGGGAAGGCTGTTCAACCAAAGTGTCCATAGAAACAACACAGCACAGTTCTCCTCTCCTCTGACCATCTGCATGCTTTTACCATTCTATGCAAAATTAAGTCTGTGTTACCTGGCATAAGATTATGAAATAAATAAATCGTGCTTTAGACAGTAGGCAAGAGAATAAGCTTGGCATTTTCACCATTTTAATCATTGCGGCTAAGACGCTGAAGCCCAGTTGTTAAAGGAGGAAAATACACACATATTCACATCTTGCCACTTTTCAGAGCAAATTTAAATACAGGGACGAAAGGTCAAATATGCATCTTCATTCATGCATCAGTTGCATCGTGTTAATAAATGGATTTGCTGTAATCTGCCTTCTTATGCAGCCTCTACTGATTAACATATTGGATGCATGGACGCAGAAATATGCTACTAAATATTTCAGCTCACAAAAAGAGCCAAGCCAAATATTCAAAACACAAAGTCCATTGAATACACAAAAAATGGGAGCAAAGTGCAGTATGCACAACA
Source organism: Melanostigma gelatinosum (assembly GCF_949748355.1). NCBI lineage: Eukaryota > Metazoa > Chordata > Actinopteri > Perciformes > Zoarcidae > Melanostigma > Melanostigma gelatinosum. The sequence continues at coordinate 8,549,296 of NC_136639.1, forward strand.
ACACTTCATATAAGGAAAATAAACATTATTTATAATAACGTTTTACATGATTTCATCTTACCAACTCCTTCTTAGCTAGTCTTGCTTTAACATGACACACGTGCTTGATGCTGAAACTAGGTGTTACTGTCCATTATTGTCTACTGAAGAGTGGGTGATAAATGCCCTGTGAGCTTATGGCCCATACATACAAGAGTCCTCAGAGAGTTGCCAATGACAACCCCAAAACCCTGATACCTGTGCGTATGGCATACAGACAGAGTGATATATATAGCCACGGGGTACATATTTTCCATCTTGAAATGCATCTATTGCAGCAAAAAGTATTGATTGATTGTAGATTTAAGGATGTTGTGACAGTCGTCCGACCTACTCAAGGTAAGAAAATAGTGTCAGTTATGGTAATAAAATAGTCATCTCTTAGAGTGCAGCAAAAGATCAGAATTTGAAAAGCTCTCTCCGAAATAACACCCTTCCAATGATATACAGTATGCAAATCTGCAAATCTATGCCATGCTGTGGGAAAGTGGCCCAGCAGTTACACACTCACGCAGCACCATCAGAATGCCACAGCATATGGTAATGTCCTTCCAGCCGTACAAACCGCAGAGCCGCCACCACCCACAGTATCTTAATGATGATCACCACCATGCGTAGCAGATGTTCTGACCCATTAACATCTCTCTGAACCCAAAACGATACCCCCTGCATGGTGTTAAAGGAGACTACTGCTGCAAAACAATTTTCTGCCATGAAGTCCATTGCAGGGGTGAAGACTGTGTCGAGCTGACCATGTTGATTCAATGTCATGCAGGTGAATGCAGCTTCCTTCTGCTTTAGGACATGTTCACCATAATTATGTTTGGGGTGATTTGTTCAAACTGTTCTCACATAGTTTGGTTCCCATGGCGAGGCTAGAACAGTACCGTTGAACTTATAGCAACAAATCACAACCTCAGGTGTGAGCCTTCTCATCGTCCTCCTTCTGTGTAGTTCCTCTGTGACGAGTGAGTACCAACAACTGAAACCCTGAATGCAAAAGCTCTCAAGATGATTAAAATCCATTCTGAGATCTGGTTTGTCTTTAAGAAACTAATGTGAAGAACTTTTAAAAACGGGTCATATAATATGGACTTAAAGTTACCACAAGGAGTCTGTAACTGGTAATGAAACACACTCACTGTAATGCTGAGGCCTCTATATGACCTACATAAGCAAACCAGACCATCAGTAAGTCGATTGTCTATTTCTAGATATAGTTATTTTGCCATTGTGGACCTAGATCTGGCATCAGGGCTGCCTTCAACATGCAGTGCGAGCTCTGGCGCGAGGTGGACAATCCTACGGCATTTGTCTGAAGGGGCCGCCAAAATCAACACAAAATGAAAGTTCCTTGTTGTAACTTCAAACTGAAAAACTAAATACGTTCCTCAAACAGCTTGGTACTGTACTGGGTAATGTTTCCAGCAAATGATGCTCAATTGGGAGTAAATAGCGTATTTATTGTGGACTATTTCATCCGTAGATTTAAATATATTTGGTGAACTCATGACGTTTTTTTTGGCAGCAGGACGGTGTATGTGGGACTGCCTCAAAATAAACCTCTCTCATGTTTATGGCAATGGAGGAACATGTGATCCAGGAAAGCATCCTTGATTCAGAGTTATTAGGAAGCTACTTTTTAGTAATTCCCCAATTGTCAAGGTCTTTCCTAATTCATTTGTTATCCAGTCTTTAGTACCTCCTGAGTACGGTGTTTGTTCTTTTATCGTAAAGTGGCGTGGCAGATTCGCACAAGAATAAGATAACAGACAACGTCCACAATTATGAGAAACTATTGGAGGTCCCCAGGAAATACTAGCGGTAATCCCATGCAAAGTAGGGCTTTAGATTTTCATGTCGCTCTGTTACTGCAGTGTTGAAACTAGCTGAACATAAGACAGCAAAAAGCCCAATCAAATCACCAGAGTGAGATCCAGTGGCAAGATTTCCGAATCAGTGCATTGAGCCATATGGCCAAGTGTGCTACATTAATGGAAATGAGACACTATCAAACATTTACCCAAGTCCCACTTATCATAATTTACATGTTTCTGTAATGCTTAAGGGTGTATGAAAGCTTGTGTTTAATTGAATGTCAATAAAGGCATCCGCCCTCTGTTATTCCCTTGTACCATGAATCACTTCATTTCCCCAGCTGTATCACTGGTGGAGTTCACCGGGATGACCTGAGCTTAAACACCTCCATTGGCTGGCTGACCCCTCATCTTGACTGCCAATGATCCACAGTGACCCTGGCCTAAAAAATCCATTTGTACTTTGGAGTAGGCTTTACTTGCTTTGCTATTGCCCATGACAAGTGCTGCCTTTCCACAAAAGCCTTCATGGTTGGTGCATTTATGTGGGTGGAAGTGCAATACCAATTAAATGGTGAGTCTTTAGTCCTTGGAGATTCGCCCCAGCGCCTTTTGTATCATGGGTAGCTCTGTGTAAAGCGGTCTTTCAATGGTTTCCTTACTCAGGTTTACTGTTTAAAATCAATAGGGTTGGTATGCACCGTATGTGTGTGAAATAAATATAGTATCTTTGTTAAGTGCTTGTGCACTCATGGATAATTGAAAATGTGCATATGTGTAACTGCAGTTAGCAGTTTGCCCGGCACTAAAAGCAAATTGAAGATCGATATTTTCTCCAGCACCATTTCCAGAAGGTCACAAACCTAATAGCTAACTAGGCTTGTAAAACAGGCTTTCGTTTCTTTGCATCACATTAGGCTTCTGTCATTGGACAGAAGCAACACAGTGTTTTCTCAGTAGTGAGGGAAAGGTTTATTTTCTCTTTTCTTTCTTTCACATGGTAGCAGTTCACTGCGGATCTGTACCACTGTACCTTCAGACAGCTGATAATAATACTGTGTGACTGTAATCATCTCAATATGCATTATTCATTTTAATTATAGATCACAACCGGGTGTATTACAAATTAGATGGCAAGTAAATCCTGCTGCAGTAAAAGGAGAGGTTTTCTGAAGGGTGCTGGGAAATACTACCACTATTGGAGACAGCCCAAATCAACACAAAATGAAAGTTCCTTGTAGAAAGAATCTGAGGTGGGGGAGGGTTGGAGATGGTTACTAAATTCCTTCCTTGATTTAACAGTAAACATCCTGGTACAACACATCCGCAGGGAGTCAACTCTGCATTTAAGGATCATCAGTGCTGATGTGCTCTTTTTTCAACATGTGAGAGAATCACAGATCTGATGATTTGGAGGAAAAACAAGACAGCAGGTTGCTGGCTCCAACAGTGTTGCATTCCAGGACAGCTCATGAGTCTATCCTGCAACCTGTATCTTCATAACCAGGACTTCAAAGCATTAGCAAAACAAATCAGACCAAATGTGTGATATGTTTTACAGTGATACAGTATGGAGGCATGTGCTTTTGTGTTCACGCTGCAAAACATATTAACGTCAAGCTGAGAACACCTCTGCTAATATCATGGCACTTTTTATGTTGCTATAATGCAAATCATTGAACAATATGTGGAATCAATCACGCTAAATAACTACACTAAGCCAAATGGTTATCTGCTGCTCTACTTACATACAAATAATATTGAAATTCCTCGTTACTTAAATAAATTCGCATACAATAAGACCCTCCAAACACATTGAATACGAACGTGAAAAACATAATTATGATGCTGTTGTTCAGGGGAAACAGAGCGTCTAAAGAGGGAAGACATGCTGCAGTTACAGTTTTGTTTCCATTTAATATTCTAATGTTATGGAAATATAATGAAATCTAAATACCAAATAAGATTGTTTTATTTTTTTAACTCCTAAGACATCCCACACACACGACCTCAGGACTGCATTTTGCACAAGTTCATTTGGCACTGACCCTTCATAAAATTGCAGCCTGCATCATTAAGAGGAAGCACTTAACACAGAGCACTTTGATGGAGTGGTAATGTAATTGCTAATTTAATTGTCTCTGTACATGCAGTTAGTTAATTGCAGCTGGACCATTTGCGTGATAAGCTCCACGGCGGGGCTACGAAAAAACATCAGCCATAAAAAGCATAAAAGCTATTAACAGCAGTAAACAGGTTTCCATCAGCGCCATTACACAATACAATCAATAAACTGGGAAAATGCAGCACGCAAAGGCTTAGAACGCGCATTCAGACAGACTTCGGATTTAAGATCTTGGCCATTTTCATGGGAAAAACAATATCCACATGTGGGTAAAAAAACAACACTGGTACAGTATTTACTCCATCATGGGCCATGAGAACAGGAAAAATGGGGCATCATCGGTGTGTCATTGGAACCCCTTTGTCAGGGATTGAATTACGGTAACCTTTAACCTGTCCATTCACTTTCAAAATACACTGTAATAATACAGACCTCGGCATACCTGGCCGATCACGATATGAAGTGTGTGTGAATGTTGGATTGTTAGTTTTGGTTCCAGCAGCAGTCTGACATGTCAGAAAGGTGTGGAGGGAGAAGATTTCAGGTACTGTTTCTTTCACTGGAACTACAAGGATCATATTACCATTCAGGCCTTTTCTCAGTGAGTGGTCAAAATTGAAAATAGGGCAGAGGAGATGGAGCCACTGTGCAGCTAAGAACCCAGATTGAGATGATGAAAGGGAGTGCTGAGGTCATGCAGACTTGATATAATCCCTCATCATGACAGACAGCTGACATATTTGACAGACAGGGAGGGAAATGACCCTACAGCAACAAACACAGGCCCCAGGACTGCCCAGATAAGTGTACCGGTAGTTGTTTCCTGGGGTCAACCAGAGTTCATCTCCACTTTCTCAGCTAGTTTGTGTGCATGACTGCAGCGGTTTGGATACAAACAGAAAACAGTTGGCATGAAGATGGGTTTCTAACTTTGAACGTAGGGGAGAGAAACATTATCCGGAGGTATTTTACTGCTCTCTGATGGACTGACTGATTGTCTCACTGTGTAGTGATCTTTTAAAAAAAATGGAGACGCCACTTTCTGCCACACTGCTTTATAAATCAACACCATAGCTAATGACTTCTACCTATGGACCACCATACATAACAAAGACATTTTGGAGTCATGATGCTGGAGACACAAGAGACATCATTGCTAATGTCTTTGATGCAGACGTATCAGTATATCTCTGCATCAACCCATTTATTTTACATCTGGCACGATGACAAACTTGGTCAACTTGTCCAACAGTAATTAGGCAGAGATGCTTGCTATTCAAAAAAGAAAAAAACATTCTGAAACTTAACTTTACTTATTCAGGTGAAGAACTTTTCACAATTTAACAAAAGAACGCAGCTCTGAATTGTAGGTTTCAAATTACAAAGTGAAATGTTGTTGCAGATCTGCTTCTCTGGAGGGCATTACTGCCAATCGACCTGTCGGCTTGAAGTTTCTTCACAAAACATCATGAAAATAATTAGTTCGTCCTCTCATTTGTTTCTCTCCATATGGCGCACGAGATAATCACTACTGTGTCATTACGGCACTGTTGGTGGGACTCTGGGAATTAACATTATGTAACAAATTTCTTCACTTTCAAGCGGCTTCATTTATTTAGTATACCTCTCGGCTGGTAAGGTGTCCTGTTATTAAGGCAAGTTTAAACAGCTACCCTGTCTCTGTTTCTGTAAATTCAAAAACGTTATCAATAATGTCACTATGAGTGAATACATCTAAATATCTGTTCCTATTCATTTTGAGGATATTCAACAGGCTCAGTTTACAGGCAAGTGACATTTCAGAACCTCAAGGGATGATCTTCCGGCAGTGTCACTGAAAATTGATAGTGCACATGCATTAATCCAGCAGCTCTCAGTCCTGGTGCTTGAGTACACATCCAAGCTGGTGTCCTATCAACCACTTAATAACATTCATCTAACATCAGGTGATAATTCAATGCCTGACGAGATGGAAAGAAAACATGAAGGGCTGTAATACTTGAGGATTAAGATTGAGAGCCATTACATTATCAATACCAACAACAACATCAAACAAAACTACCTTGGAATTGAAAATACAGTATTTATATTCTCTTACGTTGTCTGACACAAATATGAGCATACAGTGTGTATTATTAATTTTTCACTTTGGTAAACGCACACAAAAAATAGATCAGACATAAAAAACTGTCTGCACGTCCACAAGCAGAATGTGATGCTGTATGGGTGGTCAGAACCTTCTCAACCAATGATGGCAAAACCACCGTTTATCCATTGTTTGGTTACATTGGGACAGTGGAACAAGCTGTACACACAACACTGACATATTTTTCATCTTCGAAGTCAATATGGTGAACGTGTCAGCAAACAGTTGCCTCCACATCCAACAACCATGGGTCCACATTAGCATTCATTTGAAGTGATGTTTCTATCCAACGGATGAATGCAATTTCCCTATGCGCCCAGAAAAGGGGCACCTTTCCTGGGCAAAGTACCTACACAACACCTCCCTGGACCTCACTGCACCTACCCGCAGTGTATGCACTTAAAGCAGCCAGGAAAAGTAAGAAAAATCCAGAGAAATACCTCCACAGCAGCAATAGTAACAAATACGCATATCATTTGCATCTCATTACATCCACTTCAAGTGCATGTTACCCCAGGAAAGAGGCTTCATTCATGGGTAAAGTACCTCCAGAACGCCTCCCTGGACCACCCTGGACCACCCTGGACCCTCCTGCATCTCCCCCCCAATCCCCCCCTCCCTCAACACTCATCCACATCCGCCCACCATGCACCAAAACCCCGCAGAGACACCTCCGACACATACCCCTCTAACCCCGTGCACCAGGAGGTCTCGGGCCCCGAGACGTAAGCCCCCTCCCTGGATTAAGACCCTCCGTAAACTCCCCTGAGTTCCGTGGTCCGGGTAATCCAAATTTGGTTTCGCGGTCCTATTAATCCAAATTTATTTGTATCTCGTTATTTTTCTAAGTATTAGTAACTAGTAACGCCGGTCGACGGAGGCCCGCCGATGGCGGGTCAGGTTTTCCATTCGGTCAGCCGGTCGCTGGGGGAAAAGACTCTGTCAAATTCCCCCTTCAATCTGTCAATCCAATACTCTGACATATTCTTGAAAATGTTAGTCAGGAGAACCAGCCACACACCGAGGTGTGGTGCCGACTAGGTCCAGTGAGGGCTCACCTTTGTCGGACGTCTTCTTCTCGAGCTCTCCTTGAATTTCTATGATAGAGCTTTTTTGAAAACTGGGTTTCTGTAATTGTGCGCAAGGTGGCTTGGTTACCACCTATGAAAATGGGTCACCGCCGGGATAGGGGCGAAGCGCTGAACCTTCTGACTTTCTGCGGACATTTTCCCCAGTTAGTTAATGTCACATTGGACAGAATCATTGCCATGCTAGCCTCTCCCATTCCCTTCCTCTCAAGTCTTGCGTAATGATGAGCGATGTTTCAAAGCGTTGGGAACTGAACGCTCCCTCATCCATTGAGAGGCTGGATATGAGCCACTCCCCACGGCCCATCACTTCATTGCATGCCTTATTCCTCCTCATACATCCATAAAATGGAGGATGTTGATGGAGAGACAGATAGATGCAGAGGCCCTTTTAACTGTGCCTGTCAAAAGCTAATTTCACCCAGTTGCTGCCCTTCGTCTTTGATATTCCTGCCGATTTGCTGGTGCGACCGAATAATTGCTTGCTGGTACTCTTCAAATACTTCGGCCTTGTCAGATTATTTTAAGATTTCAACTTTGAGTCTGAGACATCTAAGAGAAATAATTGCGTGAACAGACTAACTAATGCTCAGATAATGAATGAGCCAGGTCTGTGCTTGTTAAGTGTTGCTGTATCTCCTGGTGATGGCACTGAAAGAGCTTCTGATGCTTCTCTCTATCAATTGTACGGAATAGCAGAAGGATGTGAAATGCACAGTTCATCTGAAATTATCTTACTTACCTTGTGAAAATGTGCTCAAATTAAGGTGGGAGTATCTGCAGTCACTCTTGAAAGAGGTTTTTAATGAAGTTTATGATTCACATGGATAATAGGTAAGCTGACAAGGTCTGTCTAATTACTTATCCCTTTGACCCTGAGCACCAAAGCAGCAATTCTCTGATGTATGCTGATGCTCAGAAAGCCATGTCATCTATCCAAAGCCATCACAGGCTGAGGAGTACATGTCACTGTTTGAAGGAAAACATAAAGTATACTTTCCAAACACACAATCTGTTGAGGCGTAAATTACAGAGAAAGCCTGGATCAGCAGGAACTGAAGTAAAAGCAAGACAATAGAAGTCTTGAATTATCGATGCATGGAACACACAGATGCATGAATGCAAATCACCAACAACTTTTACTGTGTCAGTTGATTGAATGCAAAACCTACGTTAAAATCCACAACAACATAAAGCATATGCAAAGCTAATCCACTTCGCCATATGTCGGCGGTAAGTCCTTCAGTAGCTGCAGTAATTCCTCTGAAACAATACCTCATCTGAGTCTTGTATACACAACTTTTCCAGCTGCATCTATTCCCACTTGTCTCTCCTTCCTCAGACAGATGCAGACTGGAACATACAGTGATGAACCATGGAGTAAGTAAGCCTGAGTCCATTAAGCCCCAACGGATTGATTCAGCCACTAAATAATGCAGGCATGGAAAAAGACAAATGCCCAATCAATATCCAATGCTATTGTTACCTTTACCCGGGCTGTATTGATGGAGAGCAAATGGTTCATCCCATGTTGGAGTTTGACTGCGTTGTGAGAGAATAAATCAGTCATCTAGCAGTGATGGGATGAGCAAAAAGAGCAAGGCTGTCGAAAAGGCTACCGACTGCAAGTCAAGGCCAAAGTAAGACTCTGAGACTGAACAAGCTCTGGACCAAGTCAAGAACTAGACGGACACAATTTGACTCCTCTCCCAACCTGAACTAGTCTTTAACCAGCAGCCATTCAATTTAGCTTTTTCATTCTGAGGGGATAGAAAACACAGCACCACAGCGCTGGAACGAAACATGTTCCCACATGAGCAGAGGTCAATAAAGGATACGTTACTGCACCAACCAGATTGTTTGTTATACAGTGCCTTGTTCACAGGCTCCTGCAGCATTCCTCACTATGGTATTCATCCAATCATTTTCCACATTTGTCGCCTCCATTTGAAAAGGTTTAAGACCAGGATTCTTCAGATGACTAAGATTTGTTCTCATCTTTGAAATGACTCAGTTTGTTGGAGATGGCTCACATATGGTCAGTGCCTAATGTAATTTGCGGCTCGATGGACATGGATTTTGAAGCAGCCAGAATGGCTGGTGTCCACAGATGGCCGGGGCTTAATGCCTCCTCATAACGACGTTCCTTCCCTTTTCAAGGTGAGTTATTTTACTGTGAAGGGCTGTGGCCTGTAGGAGTCGCAGAGGTTTGGTCAGATGTTCTAATCATGGGCGCATGTCAGAAATGTACATTTTCAAGTTACAATCTGTGTGATCTGAATGGCCCTGTGTGTGTGTGTGTGTGTGTGTGTGTGTGTGTGTGTGTGTGTGTGTGTGTGTGTGTGTGTGTGTGTGTGTGTGTGTGTGTGTGTGTGTGTGTGTGTGTGTGTGTGTGTGTGTGTGTGTGTGTGTGTGTGTGCTTTGGTGGGTTGTCTTATATATTGCACAAACACATACCAGCACAAGAGAATTCTTGGTGCGGTATGCTATGCTTTGTGATACAAGCGATGGTGGGAAAGTCTGCTTCGTATAAAACTGAATATGGGACTATTCAAGCATCACAAACATCTTTGCTAGTTTTGGGTTACTGAGCTTTTTTGTGGTTATTTTTAAGACAGTTTTCAGGCTGAACATTTGTTAAGAGGAGGTGCATGTCAGAGATTGTGTCATACATGTTTGTTACCACACTGAAAAGGCTTTAGTTGACTTTAGCTTGTAATATATTTTTTTAATTTGTGAATTATTTTTCTTTGTAGCAAAAGCTCTAATTACTGATGAGAAGATAATGGCTTTTTTTTTTATCATGCTTCAAGTTGTACTCTGATCAATGAGCTACCATCATCAGTTGTATCTCAGCTACAAAGAAGCCTCCGGCATAGCTTGGGAGCCTTCACATACAGCCACCACAGGGACAACATAAAAGGTAAATTCAGCTTGTGTCTATCTCACTCACTGCCCACTTCCTTATCCCCTTCAAAACGTATCTCTGTTTCATTCAAACAATCCTTTTCACAATCTCAAAACATCATGTTTAACTGTAACATTAATGCTTGTATCACAGATTCATGAGTACAACAGTAAAATGTTGAACACACTGCATATTGTATAGAAACATGAGGTTGTTACAGTACATTGTATTGTATGTCATCACGCATTTGCCAAAGCAAAACATTTGGAGTGTACCAACTCCCTTTGAGGCAGATGTTCTCTGAATAAACTAAAAGAACATCTGACTGCTTCTACCAACTGCTTTGAAGCAGCACCTGTTGTTGTGCCGACTGAAATCATCCTTACTGGCTTCACTTCACTTGCTGGCTTTGTTTATTCATTCATCTTTTTTTTCTCCAGGAAACAACATCACCATCTGAAAGAAATGGATGGACTGTGACATGAAAGGAGTGGGTGGCAAAAGATGCAGCATACCGTAAAATAGGCTCTTGGGTTTATTCTGTGGTTGATAACTATTGCATCTTTGTCAACACGTAATCCATCTTTTAGATAAAGGTTGATACAGTTAAACAATAATCAACAAGAATTGACCGTGAATAAATGTTCTTTACGACACAATAGAGTGCCCCGTATATACGAGTCAGCATTTTTGCACTTTCAGTTCACGCGTCTTTAAGTAGATGGGTGTTTTGAATGGGTTTTTGGTTCGATATAAGGTCTGGGGTAACACAAGCTTCAGGGATTTCAAGGTTTTGTTCTAGGATATGAATTACATCAGTTAATAGCCTTCTTTTTTATACTTTAAGTGTCTTAAAACAGGCGGTTGCTAACAAGTATGTAACTACAAATGTTCATCACGTCGACCACCAGTCGGCCTTTACAGCCTCGTTGTGTATGCATTTACGCTTCAAAAATCATAAAAGTGGTGTTCATTTGTAAAAAATAACCCTGCTAAACAAAACATGTAAGTATCATAAACTTGTGTTTGCCACAGAATTAAATTTTTGCCATGATCTAAAATCCAATGAAAACATCCCATGCACCACTCTGTACTGAAGAATAAAGTGAAGCGAACTGCTTAGAAGCTAAATATGAGCTGCGCTTCTGTGGAAGCCGGAACAGAAGTTACATAGAACCTGAAATATGCGTATTGTATGTCGACTGAGTTATGAGAAGGACTACTATATTTGACGCAAATTGTGGGAATTGGATACTAAGGGTTTTTAAAGTACCTTAACTGGCTCCATGAGCTGCAGCTTCCTGTTATTCAGAACAGCGTTGCAGCAGAACAGTTCAGAACGCTGTCATGCGCCCGTCTCTTTCAGCTTCGCAGTATCTCTTTCTGGACCCCCTGGGGAGGCTTCTCTCACAGTTTCAAGCCCCTGCTCAATAGACACCGTACTCTTGAAATCAATGTTTTAATTATGTATAGTGGTCAATCTCTGTTTAATATTTAACATATAGAACTGATGAAAAATGTCTCTGAATGCAAAATCATAAATGTACTGAAATGCTGTACTGTAAACTGTCATCACACTGTAATAACTCTGCTTTGGATGCAGAGCGGAGCACGTGAAGTGTAATTATGTCCCACTTCTGTCTCGTCTTGGTACCGCTTGACGTTAATTAGCTCCATTCTTCGCACAACAGTAAGATAATGACCAGATGCCTCGAGGCCCAGCCCAGGTGGTTATTGAGACGAGACTTGAAAGAAGAAAGAAAAAAGAATAATGTTTGGTTCATTACTTTTGAAAATAGTTCCTGGTGAGTTTAATAAATATCACTGAGACAAGCAGGCGATGGCATGATATCGCACTTCAGTTTCTTGGAATTGGAGGTGATTGTATTGAGAGAGATTTTATGAAGCAGTTTGGATGGTGAGCACATTGGAATATCGTGTGAGGTAAACCCATCTAGACTCAAACCAAACCAAATGAGTACACGTCATGGTGTTAAGATTGTGTTCGGATGAAGCGGATGACTGAAAAACATGGCTGAAACACCTCCTGTGTCGACCAGCCTTTTCTGCAAATAATTGTTTTGATATTGATTTATAATCTTGTTTACATTTTTTGTTTTCTGTCGGGATTCAACATATAAGAGTTGGTCGATTTTTGTTTCCTTACTGGAAAAAAATATAAATGTAGAATTAACACAATTATCATACTGAGAAAAGCAAACACTCCATTATTCCCTCTGTGAAGGAGGTTACGTTTTATGGTGGTCTGAATGCGGATTAAGAGGTACATTGATATTCCCTAATAGAAAATAGAAAATATCTGTTGGAATGTTTCAGTCAACAGATTTACTACAGGATAAAACTCGTGCCCACAGGAACTTTGAAATGAAAGGCAATGTCCCGGTCCCCTGAGATGCTATATCAGCAAAGACTCAGCATTGCAGGAGGGGCGGGAGACACATTACTCGATAAACTCATATTGAGACTTCTGGCAGAATTCATAATTTCAGTCCCCGACCATTTTTCTCTGTTTGCGAACGGAGCCTTGTGGGGAAACAAAATGTTTGTGTTCAAACATTTATGATAATTTAAAAGGTGAAAATATCAAATTCCCATGTTGCTAATAGACAGGAACAATGTGTTATGAGGTTAAACAGCATCAGTAGTCAATCCATAACAGCAAAAATACATCCGGTTTATTCTAGTCCATTTTGCAATGATTATGTAGCCTCCAAGAATGAATGTATTCGTGATGTGGCTGCAGAGGATGTATCTATCACTCACTACATCATGCTGAGAGCTTCTTTTAAATCCACATTTTCACTGTCGGTAGTGTCATCCTGTGACTGCTCATTTCTTTTCATTTACGGGACCTTCCCTGTAAATTATTGCACATGTGAACAAACTTCAGTGAGATCTATGATTTATTTCCCCTTCCCTCGGTTTTATTTTATTCTCTTCCTCACAGAAACAACACGACATGCAGTGCTATGTACCGTATAATCAGCCCGAGCACATCCGAGCCTCTGTTCGGCTTACAAAGAGGCCAGTTCTTTAGATCTTGGAAGTCTTTTTACCCTGAGCAATCGTCAGAAGCTGGAACTCACCGTAAATTATAAATACGCCGTAACCTTTCTGTGTGAACTCTGCGTTTCATCACCACCTATAGTCAGATTGTCCCAGGCAGCTATTGTGAGCTGCCCTGGCTAATTGTTAAACATGTTCTTGTCAATCAAGCCTTTGTGAAATGGCAACTCCTCAGCCGGCACTACAATAAGCTTCCTGAGCCGCAGTAGTCTTAGAGGAGTAATTGCCGTCCACTCGCCAGAAGTCCATCTTCATTCCATTAGAACATTGCGGATGGTTGAAGCTGGTTGTTAACTGCAGCCCTATTCAAGCTTGTACATGTGCTGAAGAGCCCCTTTTTCTGTGGCATGTGTTTAATTTTCGCAAAGACAGGCCAAACAGGAGGATAATTGCATCGGTGATGGCATTGTGTTCACAGACAGTATTCTCTTCACTTAATGAATCAAACAGCTCCAGTAGATATTCATTGTGATAACAATCAATGAGGCGCTTGTGTGAGAGAGAGCCAAAAGAAGTTCACTGTTACACCATATTGCACAATTCAATAGAGTTGTTTGAACTTTATTTAGCTGCTGTAGCTGAATTGATCTTCCCCCACGAACTTCATCTAATCAGTTGCATGGTTTGTTAGGTACATATAAGCAGCTCTGCACTGTGTAGTCTGTGGGAGGCCTTTGGCAGTTGGCACATAATACATAATGCTGAGTTATCACTCTATGATAATGGCAAAAAAAAGAATCAGAGAAAGACACAAGAAGCTAGATGACTGTGTCGATATTGGCGATGGCAAAAAACAAACATGCTAATGGTGTCGGGGAAAAGCCACTCATGTGGAATAATGAGAGGCTCTGAAATGGTCAACAACAACTGTAAACGTCTCTGGCTTAAAGCACGGCAGCAAATTGCAAATCAAGATCCATTCTCCAGCCTCCGTTAAAGTGCTGTTTCAAAGGTGCCCGTCACTTCAGAGGTGGCGTTGAAGCCGTCTCAAGATTTAGAAATGGATGTGTGGACGACGTTAAACGAAGGAGTGAGATCTTTCAAGCATATCTCATTCCAATAAGCTAAAGGAGTGCTTTTGGATTCAGAATTGTTCCACTTGGCTGGAGAGAAACATTTTCTGAATTTAAACGCTAAACAATTCTTCAGCGAGCCCTTCGCTCACATGAAGCGTTAAATTCAACTCAAAGCAGCAGCAAAAGAGATTTACATTTTCCGTATACAGGCTTTAGAGCCTTTGGGTTGGTTGAAGATTAGCATTAATCTCCTCCACTCCCATCTAAGAAACTTTGCAAAGTTTAATCATGGCTTCTGTTGACGCCCCGGGGTTTTGTATCTTTAACTGTTCCCCCGTAGCTGGGAAACATTAAAAAAAACAACTTTTCTTGCAGCAATTCTCTGAGCAATTTCATCTTCCGCTGAACATATGTGGCTTTTAATTGAGTTGAAAAAAGAAAAAAGTCTACATTTCAAATTATTATCATTCCAATTTGAATGCATAAACAGCGGCAACAGTGAGAATCGGTGGTCCTTACCCGCATGCCGAGCTCGATGTTCTCGCCTCCGTAGACCTCCATGCCAGGATCCAGCAGACCGATCTCCCCAAAGTATTCCCGGTCAACCACAAAGGAGCATCCAATCATAGCTGGAGTTCTGGAGGAGTAAAGAGAGACAGCATCGTTTGATTATTATCCAGCCACTAAACTTGTATTTGCCCACAGAGAATAATAAACTATGCAATGCAATCAAACCAGAAGATGTCTCAGGTTTTCATGTTCTTTCGTGCCTTTCTTTAATTAACCATAGACCAGAGTGGCTTGGAACACTGACAGAGTGACAATATTGACACGCTAACAGAAATAATGAAAATAATTATAATATTTCATCTGCCTCGATCAGCCTGGTTTAGTTTAGAAATGTCTCGTATCCAATCACAATATCTTGGGAGGGCAACTAGAAGTCAGTCAGTGTCTCTCATGCCAAGATGTGGTGCAGCTTTAAATGAGCAATAACTCATCTTATGTATTTCTGACAAATTTAAGTTGAATATTCACTGCACTTTGTGCTCTGGTTTAGTCTCCACCAACTCCTGAAAGCTGCTAAATGCTCCAATATATTGGCTGTTTGGTGCTGGGTAGGTAGCGTACAGTGGGTTTATCAGAGCTTTTTACTGAAAACATCATCTTCATTCTGGAAATGAGGATGATGAAAGTAATGAGAATGAACATTAACATAAAACCAAAATGATGAACTGCAATGGGATAAGGTACTGTACATCACTGAGTGGAAATTGCAGAGTTGGTGGAATCTTCTCTATGGGTTCATCTTCATGTGCTGCACCCTTCATGTTGCACAAAGTAATTTGATATGGTGTTAATGATCAGTGTAGCTGATGAAAAAGTGCTGATGAAAGTCCAGGACAACAATCCAGCATGGCATTTTAACTCTAGTAATATATAATGAAGTCCAGCAATTAATGTTTTAGTAGAAAAACCTAAAAAATACTTTCAGAACTAGCACAAACTAAAAACAAGTTCAGCTGGTAGAGCAAGAGACAGAGAGTGTTTACTTCCACCTTTAGCTGACGTCCCTCCAGGGCTGCTTTTTATCATCTGTCAGGTCTTAAGTGCTCTGGGACAAAAACCAACAAAAAGCAGGGGCATTCATACGGAGTAGGCTACTGAGCTGTGCTATTTTTTACTCTAAAGTGAATCTGGATTCGAACCCCGGGGTAAGTTCACCATATATTGTTACACACACACACTGTACAGAAGAGGCATGTGTGTGTCTGCCTCTTCAGTTTGAGAGACGTGGCAGTAGAAAGTACTAGAAGGAGAAAGCTGCATTATGATTGATTGACTCTGTATTTAAAGAGTGCACTGAACCATACTATGTGTAAGCCAAAAAGAAAGGTGCTTTTAGGTTTAGACCCCTTATAAAACACTGAGTAACTCTAGGGCATCATCATGGAGTGTTATTTAGAAAATCTCTGAAGGAGGGTTGAAGGAAAACCCGACTGTTCCATTATATATCCGTGAAAACGCTTTCTTAACATTTTGCGGACATAAATCTTTGTGGCATGACATTCATAGCACATGTTCTAGAGTACTGCCAAATTAATATACGCTGCTCAAAATAAAAAATGAAAGAAACATTTTGACAAATACTTTATAGTGCTCCACACTGAACTTTTATTACAAAAGACTGACTTCTAAACTATCGTTGCCTGACCTCATACAGTCTTTGTTTAAATTCTAAGGCGGTGACAGGGAGGCTTTCAAGTGCCATTATTTGCACTCACTGTGCAGATAAAAAGACAGACACAGCACATACTCAGCCTTGTTCACCTCTTCCTTTCTCCTCTCTTGACAAGTGACCTACCTTGCTTGTCTGCACAGTGCAAACTTTGCGAAGCTCTCTTTGAGTGTTCTCTTTAGAATAAGCTTCCTGCCAATGTAAAACGCTGTCCCTGTGTTTGAGTAGCGACTCGGCACCTTAAGTCAGATGCATGTCATGATGAAGCTAAAACCTCTGGATGACCAAATGTGTTGTGTTTCAACACAAGGTAGTGTTGCAGAAGAAACATCCTCACATTGATAATAGTCACGGCTCAGCTGGGTTATGTATTGTTTATGTTTCTGGGAAAAGAGAAAAAAGAACAAGTTTGTTGGCTATGTCATTTGGTGTGCAAGGTGATTAAACATGCAATGTAAAGGCAGGAAAAAGTAATTCCCCCACTGGAACCAATTAACTGTTGCCAATAAAATGATAAATAGAGCCAGCGGTTCCTCCAAAAAAAACATCAAATAAAAAGGCTAAATAACCTACATGTCCACTTTAGATTATAAGAATCAAACAGACAGTTTCATTCCTGACCAGCAATTTTGCAGCAGAGTTCAACAATCAAACAAAGAGAAATCAATCACTGAAGACCCAGAGGTACCGACTTCAACATCGACTAAAACGCTCAATAGGCATTGATGCCACCGTTTCTGCTTTCTGCGACCCTGCCATCAGTCGTATGTGAAATACAACGCAGTCTCCAGTGGGTTTTTTGAAATATTTCACAGATTACAGATCACAGATTGATTTTTAGTCTGCAGATGGTCCACCTGCAGGGCTCATCTGCCCCTCACACCCCTTATCTTTGGCGCCCAAATAATTGACTTGCAGTGGGTAGTATGAACATCTGATACATGTATGCAATTTGGGAAGATAAAAGCATTCATTTCAGATTCCTCACTTCTCTCCCATATGAAGACACTGCTCTTTTAACCTGACATCAGTCTTGTCTATGCTCTCTCATTTCAACTTGTACGACAGCCCTGATGCTTGAAGTTATGAGAGGAAAATAAATGACATCATTATAAATTTTATCAACATTTCTTTTCAAAGTAATGCATTTACCATCCAAAAACATTTTTTAAGCTCTATCCATCAAAGCCACAATTGTAAGAAATAGTCATGCCTGATATATAATAACGTGACTGGACTTATAATCAGAAAGATAATCTCGACGTAAACAAGTGCATGTCCTATATTTTTTGTGAAGTCTGTGTGTTCATTGTATTCATTTTGTGCATCATTTATGGAGACACTGATGTGAAGTGCAGGGGTGTCTATGAAGGAATGTGCTGGTTTGTATAGAACTTTGTTTTATCCATGGTAAGCTTACAGTATACCCCTATTCGTCTCCCTAAGTCATGTTCATGTACTACACTTTTTGGGGCTTTTTCAAGTATTGATGTATTTTCGACAGTAATTGCAGTGTAACTGTTGCTTCCTCTGCTTCTCACATTTTCTTTGCTTGAATGTGACTGCGACCACAGCAGATGAGAATCTCAAGAAATGACACAGAGTGAGCCTTCCTATAAAGCACTACTCTTATCCAAATAGATGGCATTCCTCTTAGGGAACAAACGTCACTCCCTTTCTATTTTGTCCTGTCAATAATCGCTGTAGTTGCAGAAGAAAAACTATTTTTGCCATACTACACAGATGGTTGCAATCCTGTGGCAGTTTTGTGCCTTCTTGTGCCCTTTTTACGCGCTTTGTGGTTGAATGTGTTCAAACAGAAAAGGCTTTGAGACTGAGCTCTGAATGTCCACAAGGCTTCTGTTGTTGACGGGCAGAAACCTTGAGGAAACAAGTGGGGGAATGATTTCCAATAGAAATCCACAGAGCCGACTCACTTCATCTGGCCCTTGAGGCAATCTGCCCATTTGCAAGTGTAAGTGGGGAAACACGAACCAGCTCTGCAGTGTCTGAGGCTGTTCTCTTATCTTTCATCCATCTCAAGTCTGGCACTTTATGCTCAATAATACATGACTTTCATGGAACTTTGATAATACATCCAATATTGAGGTCCACGGTATAAACTGTGATCACATTGTTTGTTTGTATGAGACCAACTGTATCAAATGAAACCGTTATTGCTTGGCCTACGCTGGACCTAAGCGAGGTAATGAAACTCTGCTATGGAATTCAGTTTTTATTGCCCTTGGTCATAATCCAACAGTATGTGTGAATGTCTTTAGCTTGAGTCATTTCAGATATCTAATGACATTCTGTAACCACGAGTATGTTTCATGTTTGCAGCTTTATTAAAATGCAGTAGCAAAGGATTTCAGTGATACAAAGTCTTTGGTGGAGAAGATTATGCTACAGCAGCTACTTTACACAAGTGATTGATTATGCAATGCTTCACCTTAATCATGATCTCCTTTGTACGAATTGATGCACCTTCTTGTACTAATAATCCACTTTTTTTTTACTAATTAATTCACCAAAATCACAGAATCGGGGACTTCTTGCTGATGCTGAATTGTTTTTGGCAGGTTCCACATTTTCATTTGTCTCAAATCTCTAAAAAATATCATCCCTGATTTAACTGCTTCTTTTTCTCAATGTCATTTGTGATTCCTGTGGTAGCCTGGCACATAGACCGTCTTTCCTTTCAATTGGCTATGATCAATATTCCTATAACAATGCAATGCAAATCATGACAATGTTAAACAATGTGACAATAGGAAAAATGTTGTAGAGGTCGTAGTGATGCGCTAAAGAGAATTATAAGTTAAATCCGCAGCTCCCCTCTGCTTTTCATTTCGTTTTAGCAAAGTGTTTAGCTGTTTGGGCCACAACTTTAGTGTTTTGAGTCATCCTCATCTTCTGCCACAGCTGTTTTCAGAAAAACAAAAGCTCTAAAAACCTACAGTGCTCTGCCTGCTCAGCACCAAACAGCAGACAGACACAGTTGGAGACTAGCTGTTGAACACAGTCGAGCAAATAACTGCTAAAGAGCCAGATATTTCCCTCAGGAGTTGGTAGAGGCCATAAACAGATGGACATAAACAAGGCTGTAACTACCAAATGTGTAAATAAGCAACTTTTGCCAACATGTTTACCATTATCAACTTAAGAGATGATGATATGTCAGTTTGGAGTTCAAAACTTGTTTCTTCTGCCTCCCAGTTGCCAAAAACATCTGTTTGTTATTTTGAATATTTTCACTGACAAGTCAAGCTGAATGGGCATCACTCACACTTGTATAGCCAAGTATTAAATTGAGGTTCGTATTTCTTTTAAGAACCTTCTGTTCGGAAACTTTTCACATGCCTTCATGTTTTAACTTGAGATCTGCCCTCGAGATCCAGCAGTGCCATGAATATGGAAGAGATTTAAAAACAATAGCTTAGCTACTTCATGCTGGCTCTGGCTCAACCTGGTACGGTTGGCTCCTGCACCAGCTTTGGCCTCGCCACATTAAAACAAACAGCTACAGTTTCAGCTCCTCCATGTAAAGCAACAAATGAAATGTTCAATGTGTCCTTCAAGAGTTCTGAAATGCCCGTATCAATAGACAATTCAATGATGATATTTCATGTATTTTCTCAGTGTTAATTGTGTCTTTGTAGTGTTTCCCCTTAGGTTTGTTTGGTAAGGTAAATTGTTTCAAGTTAAATGCGTCCCAAAAATATCCCCCCTAACATGGGAGGTTAAAGATAGCAGGGAAGGGAGGAGGGCTCAGGGAGAAACAACACTCTTCCTCAGTCAATTAAAGTCCAATATAACCAAGGGCACATAAAATCAATTCTAGGATTGTACAGAATACAAGCCAGTACTGTCCTCCACTCAGCGGTGGATATAATGGAATCCCTGCTTATATTCAACACACAATTACACTCATGACAGTGCATCGCCGTGGCCTCATGATCCTGCATCAAAATGAAGATATTCACTATATCATGGTAATGAAACAGCTTTGTACAGGGAGGCTTTATTTGTGTGTTAGGTGTGGCAGAGCACCACCACAGAGCACCTTAATTTGATAGTTCCACACATGAATTAGTCATATCCTGAGCCTATCCATATTTCATTAAATATCCTCATCTATAATGTACGCTGTACGCCAGCCGAGGACCTCACCTGATAGGGGCTGTCTCATCGCCCTTGTCCAGCCACTCTTGAGGTGGGATGATGTACATGCACCACAGCCCCCAGTTGTAGCCATGTGCGGCATTGGCATACTGCTGCACCTCAAACGTGTTGTACTTGATGTTGTCTATGGCAGGCAAGATGATGCGGGTGTGATCCTCCTTCATCCGGGTCAGAATAGGTTCAGCCCTTTGGACAAGAACAGAGGCAGAAGTTAAGAGCGGGACTTCTGAGTTAAGTATGAAAGAGCTTAGTTGCACAACTACAAATTATGAAGAAAGACAGTGAGAGGAGAACAGGCTGC
This sequence comes from Melanostigma gelatinosum, assembly GCF_949748355.1. Classification (NCBI taxonomy): domain Eukaryota; kingdom Metazoa; phylum Chordata; class Actinopteri; order Perciformes; family Zoarcidae; genus Melanostigma; species Melanostigma gelatinosum. The sequence continues at coordinate 8,570,247 of NC_136639.1, forward strand.
GACGGGGAAAAAATAAAGCCGTACATATTTTTATTCGGCCCTGTTTCAAGTACTAATATTGCAACAGTGTTCGAATGAATAATTCTGGTCGAAGGTGATCGGATGGGTTGTGTAACAGAATGTAAATGTGAAGTAAAGCTGTGAATATGTTTTTTCACAAAAACAATGTGCAGAAAATCAACCCAAATATTTTTTGAACATTCTGAGAGGTGTTCACTGTAGATCCTGATTCCATAAAACGATGCCAGGAGCAGCTATGGATGACTGCAGGTGTCGTCTCAACTTTCACTCCAGCGTTACATTTACATGGCTTTTCAATCTGTCGCATCAGCATTTATTCAACATGTAAAACCCACTGCCGGGATGCGCTTCCTTCCATTGTTTATGATGAGGTCTTTTTTTCGGAACAACAAATAAAATCAAATTTATCTTTATCTCCTGCTCGTAAAAAACAAAACGTCAAAATTTGACAGTTATCCCAGTGAGAGACTCGATAAGAGGTAAAACATGATAAAGCAGAACACATCAGGTGAAAAGAGAAGCTTAGTCTGCTCCTAGGAAACTACCCAGTCTTGTTTTATTTTTTCTTCTATGTGAAGGGTTGCAAGTTAGTCTCTGAAAAGGCCTTGCTCTGAGTGCTCGCCAGACTCATCATCTCATGGCGTTTGCTCCGAGGCATCTTTGGCTGGCACACATTCTTTTCGAGCACATCAAGTGGAGAGCAGGGGCCATATTAACAAAACATCTGAAGGCTAAGAGAAGCTCTGAACAGGCCAATTTGGGAGAAACAGCTCTCGTACTTCAATACTTTAATGAAGGGGTTTTTTTCTGAGTTCATGGAGCATTTTTGCACCAGTGCCTAAGCCTGTGGAAGGTTAAGGGTAGTCAAGAGGAAGTCACTGAGAACAAGTAAGTAACAGTCCTGAAGTCCATCCAGTAGCTGTGTCAATAATATTGAAAGATTGAAGACATTGACATTTTAAAATGTATGAAATGTGTTTGACTATGTTGATGAGAGCAGAGGTACAGTATGCAGAGCTCTAACCATTGGTCAGAATTAGACTTTAGAGCTTCAACAATTATTAGTTGTCAACTATTAAATTAGTCAGCAACTATTTTGATAAGCAATTGATCGGTTTGATGTAGTTTTTTTTCAAAAAGTAAAAATTCTCTGAATCCAGCTTAAAATTTAATATTTTCTTGCTTATTTTTCTTCTCTATGAAAGTTAACTGAATATCTTTAAGTAGTGGACAAACCAAAACATATGAGGACGTCATCTTCGTCTTTGGAAAACACTGATTGACCAAACAATCACTTAATCAAGAAAATAATCCACAGATGAATTGATAATGAAAATAATCATTGCAGCCCAATTAGACATTACATCAACCATGCCTTCTCTAGATGCCACCGTCCAACAGTTGTTTTGTTCCATATTCACACCACCAATCACAAAGAAGCCAGCATTGTGGCAATTAAGGTTCATGTCCAGCCTCCTTTCAACAGCAAACATTGATTTCTTTTGACTTAAAACTTCAACATGTTGGAAAATACACCTTCAAAGCAAAAAGATCAACCTCTTTCGCTTAGTTTTAAAGTTCCCTCCCTTCTCATAGTGAAAGCTGCTCTCAGAAGTTTGTTACAAGGTCTAATAGGCAAACAGGAACTTCAGTAACATTGAGGAGGACTTCTACTGGTCAGACAAAATACTCCAGAGTTCCTGTTGCCTGTGTTTCTTGGTCACTGGAATGGTTTTTGTCAATGCCACACGCAGTAAGTTCCTATAAGCCTTGGCCAAGGGCAACATGGGCTTGAGATCCACATGGCAGGCCTACAGAACAATGCCACATTGCTGGTGGCACTGGCTGCATTTCAACATCTTATAATGCTGAAAAGATTATCTCCACCATATCTTCAGAAAGTCATAAAAAAAGAAGGTGCAGTTATGAAACGATAACTGTATCTCTCCAGAACACTCACACACTCACTTACTCTCTATCTCCACAACCACTGACTTTCTTTCTCCCTGTCTTCACCCTGATCCCCCTTACTCACCCAAAAGCAAAATGTCTACTCATCACATGAAGGTAGAGGACAGTGCAGAGGGGAAATCAGTGTCAGTAAATTATGAACCAGTGCTTAGAAAAAGCCATCATGTAATAATGCACGAGTATTTGGTGAAAGCACCACAGCAGCCATTCTGAGAATCTGACCGATGGCTCTTTCTGTCTTTACTCCAAAGTGTATTCTAGTCCTGCCTAGCTGTTTCCAGTCTTTGTGCTAAGCTAAGCTAACTACCTTTTGGTTTCAGTTTCATATTTACCAACTGAGAGTGGTATCGATCTTCTCATCAAAGTCTCTACAAGTGAATCAACTTTCAAACTATTTCCCTAAACTTATACAGTGAAAGACTTTTGCTTTTTAACTGTCTTTGACCAGCTTTGATAAGAAATATGACCTTGTAAAACCTATTTCATGTTAAAACTACACTTAGCGGGCACTTTATTGGGTACATACGTACAATGCAATGCAATCAATACAACAGCTCTGCCATAACTCAGGTTACAAAGGTTCTAATGTTCAGTTTCTGTTGATATTGTCATAATGTGTAAATTCAACATGTTTTAACATTATATCGAGCGGAAATTATCATTTTGTGTCTTTCCATTTGTATACATGACAACTCTGAATACATTGCAGTCCAGTAGACCATCACCAACCATTACTATCTAAAAGATTTAATTGACTTAACCATGATAGTGTGAAAAAAAGACTCCCCATAAAAGACTTTATTGCAGAAAAGCTGTATTGGATTGCAACAGATTGTGATGGTGTGCCTAATAAAGTCATCACTGCATTTTCCATTCATCTTCCCGCATCCTTGAGTAGCCCCCAAAACACCCCAGAGCCAGCCAGCCGCTCCTGTACCTCAGGGATCCATGAGGCTGATAAGATAGAGACGCTCTGGAAACACATCTGGTTTTGACAGACGAGTCGATGTCATTCCTCTTCCTGTATCTGCCATTTCATCTGCATAGCACCGAGAGGGTAATTCGTCCACATCAGCCCAAATCATTCCCTGTTCCATATTACAGGATTTCCCCCCCCCCCCCCCCTTCCAGCGATGACTCATCCAATATGATGAATACATGTTGACAACCTCCATTGCCGTCAGCCTCACCCTAACATGTCTTTGTAAGGGTTCATATTGAAGCAGGAGGTCCTTTGATTTATTAACTCTTCATGGATGACTGTTTGTCTTTCATAATATCCGGCACCTTTGTTGAGACTCGCATCAGGCCGTGCACACATTTCACAAAATTAAACAAACAGAACAAGCCAGGATAAATATCACTGTACAATCGCAATTTATATCTGTTTTATTCAGCCTCAGAGAATGTTTCACTATCTGTCATACCTTTGTGCAGTGCTGACATAAAAACCTTGCAGCGTCCTCTTTGAGATTACATTCTTATTTACACTGTCCAAATCAACAGATCTCAAAGAGTTAACGATTATGAAGCTGGAAATTATCAGATAATGAATCTAACTGTGCTCAGAATTATGCCCCAGAGAGCATCAGGTCCCTAAGCTCTTAAGATAAGATCTCCTTCAGTTCTGTATTGGACTTAAAGCAGAGGAAAGTGTGAGCTACTCATGCAGGGGAAAATATGTAGTTATTGTGTAACTGAAGCTTTCATATAACCTCAGAAAGTCCAGTATTCCGGCATCACCTGTATACAGACGATGAAGTACTGTGGAGCGATAAATTCAACTCATTAATTCCAGGATTTTTGTATGTTAAAATGAAACTGTCATAGCACTGACATTTATCATCACATGCAATGCATGAAGAAGCTTACTACTGTGGTAAAATACCAACACTTAACTTTTTTTTTTTAATCTGCACTGAGGTGTGGACCCAAATAGACATACAGTGTTAAAATGAACTCTAATAGTGTTCATTCATGTTAACACACGCATACGCAGTGTATATGTGATGTGTCTTTGAAAATAATCTAAGCCTGCAGTGCCTCTAGCCATTTTTAAATACATTCAATTTCTGTAAATGTGAGGCCGTCCACAGTCCTCCTGCCCAGCTGTTTCTCGGAGGAGCTCAGACATGTGCATGTAGAGCACATATTGCAGAAGAAAGTAAAACATATCAGCACAGAATCTCAATTCATCATAGAGTAGATAGTGAGATGCAGAAGCATGAACTGGAAACGGGTCCTCCGATGCAATGTATGATTCCAAACTACTTCTAAATGCATTTGCTCATGATGTGGTTGATATGATACAAATGTAAAGACGGCACGAATCTCTGTTCTGCGTTTCGGAGGTCTGCCTGGCCTGTGTTCTCTGAAGCACTAAGTGTGGCTGCAGCCTTCTTTCTCGTCTCCAGACAGATATAAACACTGAGCCACCACCAGACACAGTGAGCGAGACATAAGACACTTTTTATTTTGCTAAAAAAAAATGTCCTCAGTTTTCAAGAACTCTGAAAGTTGTATACCAATTTAATTGTATAATACCAATTCACTTGCTCAGTATTATAGGAAGATAGATGGTATCGCAATGATATCAACTGATTTAGATATGACAAATATTTCATATTTCATAATTACAGGAGGCGGAGGTTGGTTACATTTCTCTCTTACTTTTGTGAGTGAGTTTGTCTTGTTCTTACATGAACTCACCAGGTCACATAGCAGCGGAGCATTCGAAATTAATCAAAGTGTTTCTTTCTGAAGCATGTATTTCATTACCAGCTGCCTGCAATGACAATCTTATCTCCAGCACGCACTCAGCAGACCTCAGATTGCAACTGTGCAGGGACTTTAAAAAACAAATAAATATCAATTTCCTGCTCTTCCCCTTTGCAGGTGTATGGTCGCATATCATAGGTCCTAATTACAAAATGCTCCCATTTCCTGTCATTCATCGTGTTTATTTACAGAGCATGCAGAAGGAAACGATCCTGTTTGGAGCAGAATGGACAGCCGTTGTCTCAAGGATGGATGGATATAAAGCGTTAGAGGAGATGGATGCATTTAGCTGATGCAATACCGCCTTAATAATAGGCAACGATTTCATGTCCTCATATTAAAGCAGAGCAAAGCCGTGGACATCTGATTCCATCACTCCTCTGGTGGAAACGCTTCCCGCTTCTTAACTCTTCATAAACCAACATGGTGTGAGGAAATGGGAAACAACTGTCAAGTGCACTGTACAGTGTGGTACAATTCAGTCTGCTTTTACAGGAATGCCAACCAGAAATACATTTCAGCTGCAAGTGCACAGCACACCAGGTGGAATGCCTTGCCAATGAATCGCAGCACTGCAGCTGAGAGCTGGCAGCATTGTCTCTGTATGCACAGGCAGTGTGTACAAGGTCATTGGGGGAGACTCACCACAACATCGAGAGGAACCATCCATCTCACTTATCACCGGATGTGCAATGGTGAATAATCATATTATGATAAATAGGGGGCTTCTTCCATTCGAGCAAATAAAAAGTGTAGATAGAATGAGTAAAAGAGCAGCACGGAATGTTTGCAGACATACAGTAGATAATAAATGCACATACGCACTCTCACAAAAGATATCTGAGCAGCACGAAGGAGGTTCTTGAAGATGCCTGTCATCGCCTACATTGCTGTATTCCTTTACCCAGCATCTACTTGTAGAAAAATCACAGGGATTCTGCTCTACTTTTCACTGACTCCTGTAAATAAAAAGCTCACGTAAAAGCAAATCTGAAGCAGCACAACGGATAAAAAATAAAGGCAGTGGGTTATCAAAGAAAGATGGAGGCAGTTATGTGGGTGAGGGTGTGTGGGGGGAGGGGGGAGAGGAGAGAGGTGTGTAAAATTCACTCTATGGCAGCAGGTGAACTAACTCAAAGGAAATTCGCCAACACAGCCTCAACATGTAGAACATGGGAGGAGCTGTGGAGGAGGAATCTGATGCAGAGGTGAATGGGCTACGTATGTGGGGGCATGAAAGCTACGTCTATTTTTGAGCAAGAACAGATGGGGAAACAGATGAAGGATCCACAGGGTATCAATTATCATCAGTATTGCACCTCGGCAATGATGCTACTTTCTCCCTGAATGCCGTTTGTTGGCTGGGCTGCTCGACTTGCACATCCTCCGGGCATCAGGTTTATATTCATGGTACAAATCAGTGCAGAGAAACAATGATCAAGGTGCATCAAATCACTACAGGGGTTACGAGGTCAATGTGTTTCGGTGGTGAACGGCTGAAAAAAGTTTGCTTTTACCTGGCATGTTAGCACCCTGTTTTGATGTGAGCATGGTAGTATAACACAATCCTACTATCTGTGTCTGTTTAATTCACATAAATATCTGTATTCTTATTGTGTACGTATTCATACCAGAAGTAGCCTACACCAGGAAATTGTTGAAAATCATCCAGACTGCTTCATTTTCTATGGGAATGGTTTTTACTGAGATTTATACTCATTCCGCCTCTCTCCAGGAGTTTGTTTCCAGAACCAGTGCTATATGGAGGTGAGCCCAACTATAACTAGCTGGTACCTCTACCCTCCCACACCAGCTCCACTTCCTTCCCCTTTAGAGGGGTGACATTCCACATCCCTAGAACAAGTCTGCGATGCCAGAGGTTGGCACACCTATAGGTTTCTCACCTTTGCCTGCCGCGCGGCTCACAGTGCACCCGACCCCAATGTGCTATGACTGTGAGTGTGACATCAGGGGAGAATATATATTTCAACTGCATCTATGGACTCTGTAGAAAATGTATAACTAATGGCCGTATTTCTCTCTGCTGTTCTCCTCTATCCCTCCTCTTCTTCCTTCATCCCTCTTTGTTCCCCTCCTGCCTCCTGCCTCCCGCAAAATGTACTCCTGCATTTTATTTCTTACACTGTTTTTTAATTGTTTTTGAAATCTCCTTTTCTTTTGCCTTGTGTTTTGATGCTTTTAATGGTTTTATGTGAAGCACTTTGAATTACCTTGTTGTTGAAATGTGCTATACAAATAAACTTGCCTTGCCTTGCCTTGCCTTGCAGACAACTTCCCAGGGAACAAAAGCTACACTTCATCTTCAAACACTGACAGCATGGCAGACTCAAATTAGGTGCCAATTACATCTATTTCAGTGACTTGTTTGCTGGTAAACTTAAGCAGCAGGCAGATATTGGACTGAGACCCCCAGAAGTAATTTCATATCGCAAAATAAACCCAGAGCCTGCAGGTAAATGACGTCAAAATGATCAACATTTATTCTCCCTCTTTAATTACACTCACTTTCGCCTTTCACGCTGTTGCGCCCCCTCTTATTATAAGTGTGTATTAGCTGGACAGTTAGTGCCATTTACATTGGGCTGTCTTTTTATTCAGCTCTAACCAAAGCCATTCCTCATAATTTAGAAGTAGATGCCAGAGAGCAAAGCTTATTAACGATAAACCCTTACTAATAATAAGGGTTATTCTGATGAAAATGCTTTCTCAGTTAGAATTGACTTGGCTGGCACTATATCAAAATGCTTAGGGCAGACTAAGCTGCATATTGCAACGATAATAATCTTACATAACATCCTTCTCTACTGAAAATATGAAAAGCAAACCACAAAGCAAAGGTGGCAAAGGACAGAGAAACAGCTCGGACCTTCTCATGTTAAACATGACTTTTTCTTACCAGCCAGGGTTGAACTCAACGTGGGCATCAAAGAAGCCAACGACAGGAGCCGTGGCCGCGTTCCAGCCATGTATTCTTGCTCGGATCAGACCCTCCCGCTTGCTGTTCCTCACGATCTTCACCAGGCCTGGGTAGCGTTTGTTCACATACTGGTCCAAGTTGAATTTCAGCTCCACTGAAAGATTAGAGAAAATCTTTCTTAAAATTCCATCCAAATGAAAGGACAGCAAATGAAAATATGTTCCCAAGATGGTTTTGATCTAACTTGCCTTTAGTCTTTATTTCAGGACTGCAGTGAAAATTTGTGTTATTTTCTTCTCTTTTTTATTTTTTTATTATTTTGACCTAAAGCCAAAGAGTGCATAATGAGGCAAGTTGCTTGAAAAATGAAATTACTCATTACCAACTCGTTAAACATTACTCGTAACTTTACCTTAGTTACCCAGCTGAGCCTCATCACAGGTTGCCTAAAGTCACCTTTAAACTCCAACTCCAAAGCCTCCAAACCCACACAACACCTCTTTGGTAACACGTGAAAAGAAAGTGAGTCATAATGGTTCAACAAGCAGCCACTCTAAGGTTAGCATTTACTGACGATCGACGTTACCTAGCGTAACGTTAGTCCTGTGTGCAGCAGCACAGTAGTCTTGTCTTCACAGTAAAGCCGTCAACTGATAACACCGACACACCCTCCAATTCGGAGTGACTCCTGAATGTAGGCTTATGATTGGCTTATGTTAGCAGGCCAGCCAAGTTACAGAACTAAACAGCCTTCTTCAGGGCAGACATTTTCAGATCTTATGGTAGAAAAAGCACTGATGTATTTGATAAGATTAATAATAGCTACATATCACTGAGGAAGGGAGGGGCATTGCGCATGCTGGCTCATTGGAATAGCTAACTGGGACACTTCATGGAACTGAGCAATCATCAATGCCTATCATTGAGTGTCTATTGGCACCTGGGTAAGAATAGTCACATGCTATTTGACTATTTACCCCGTTACTACTTGCTATTTACACCAAGTTGCATATGCTACTTAATTTAGCAATAGTTGTGACTGAAAGATTTAGCAGTAGCATTAGTCGCATTAACAACAGTATGCGTAGTGAGTAGGTTATGGTGGACAGGGTCAAATTCAGGACTTACACCTAAGAGACTGGCGATTGAGTCCCATGAAAAGCCTAATCAGCACCACAGGGGCCTGGACAGCTCCGCTTCGGCCTAACTAAGGTTAGCACATTTCTGTGTGTTAACTACTGTCGGCTATAACCCATGTATGTTCAACCAAAACAAATTAAGCCCCGGGTTAAGACATAACAATAACAATAACAAAAATAATCTTCTCTGAATGACGAGGACTGATCTGAATGTCTGTGACAGAAAAACATGATGCAATTTAATCTTATCTACAAATACAGTAAGAAAGTGAAAAAGTTGTACTGTTGCTGAAACAAATAATGACTGTGATTAACTGTGATGTCCCCTAGGCCTACTTGTTACAGAAAATAACAATCACATGACTGTAACACATTGTTGATGTATATAGTGATCAACACTGATGGTAGACCTAACTGGCAACTTCAGCAGCTCCAAATAGAGGGGGAGATAAAACATGAGAAAACTGTTTGGTTTACTCAGCTTCAATTAGCTTTTAACTCATACATTGTATAAAATCCAAATGAAATCAAGAAAAGCTAAATTAATTTGTCACAACTGAGACAATATTCACAATAGAGGTTGCTGTACAGAGTGACTGTCTAATGCATTCCACCAATGACATCTCCTCCTCTGCTCCCACAGACAGGTTTGACTGTCATCACTGGAAAAGGTTTGCCGGATAAACAGCCAGTTGCACAAATTGCTGTCTGTGTTTTCATTGGAGGATAGATGGCTGTTTGAGCTTCTCCTCTGGGTTACTGCTGAGCGTTCCCCTTTCTGAGGGAGAGATTAATAAGGACGCTTGTGGCACACTGGCTCTGAACAGCATCCGCACCTAGCTTGTGACTGTGACTCGCAACATAAATCAGCCGGTGAAAGTAGAGAAATGGCAGACTAATCCTCTGTCTGTGTGACTGCGGAGACGCAGTGAGTGGATGGATTGTCAGGAGTCTTTTTTAAATTGATGGTCTATGCCGGGGTATAGCGGTGGCTACTGCGTGACCCGTGAAGCAAACCGCCGTTAGCATTTGACACCAAATTAAAGCAACCATTCATGGAAACTCCCTGTTTCTGACTGTCTCTGTCTGTGCATTTATTTTTGTTAATTTGAGTTTAACATGAACAAATGGCCAGCAGGTCGGCTCAGTGGTTAGCACTGTATGTGGCTGCAAGTATCCGTATAGATTTGATCTCCAGCATTTATGTGTGGAATTTCCATGTTCTCTGAATTCCTGTCTCTCTCTCTGTCGGTGGGATTTGTCTGCCTCTATGTAGATGTCTAATATCATTGGTGGAGAGTAACTATGTACATTTACTTAAGTACTATACTTGTTATGCTTTTACTCCACTATATTTCAGCAAAGTAGCTATTCACTTTACAGATTTAGTCTTATTTTGCTGCTCTAAGTACATTGTGCACATTTTCTGTAATTTTACTTGTTGGTACTTTTACTAAGGTTTAGGTAACTACTTGGACTACAGTCTAATTGGGGATGATTTTAGCGCATTTCATATGCACGAACTGAGACAACCTTTCCTACTTCATCTAAAGCGTCTCAGAGCAGTGGGTACAAATGAGCTTGCTGTTAGCATTTCGTACTAATGTCACGTAAGCTCATTTAGGGATAATGAGGTTCATCTTTACTGCGTTCCCATTTGGATCAGTCACTGTTGGAAGCTACATTGCTCCTCTTCGAAGGTCCATAGACCTTTGCAGTTTGGTTATGTTTGCGCTGTTGGATATTTCTAACCTGTGTATTGGGTCTCCTTCATCATCGGCCTGCTCTGCAGCTACAATATGATAAAAGCTATTACAGTGTAATAATTACTTGGCTGTGCTGGGAAGGAGAAAAGTTATGGGCCTCCCCCTGATCCTAGCAAATAAAACATTGGACTGCGTTCATGGGAGGAGAGTTATGGAACAGGGAATACATTTAAAAGTAGAGTAGCAGTGAAACATATCTGGGGATAAATAACTATCCATCATACTATGAATTTAAAATGAATGCATAGTGGACTGCGCAAGGAGCACCATGGATTCCTTTGGCGACATTAGAGATTATGGAAGCCGCTGTGTTCAGGATATATGGTCGGGAGTTATTGAACCTGCTTTTGATTTTTTACACTGGGGCAAAGCCTTAGAGTTCACTTACATGCTGCAAAGCCTGAATTATATCCTTCCACATACCGCCTCGTTTGTGCTCACTAAATACAGGTACAGCTGTTTTCAAAATAAGCCACAGGATTTTCTGTTTCCGATCCAGAAAGATCAGCCTCAGAACAGGCATCAGTTGAGTTTATTTGTGTGTTTACAGAGGTCTGGTCTCTGCTGCACAAACCACAGACCATATTATTCCAACAGTAGATTAATGGACTTTGTATCAGACACCGAAACAGAAACAGGTCTGAAATTGATCACTTGGATCGATCACAAGCAGACGAGTGAAGTTAGTGAACTGAATCACCAGAAGTAATGTGATGTTCATTAAATATTCAAAAACGTTGTCGTCAAAAGTAGATGATACTCCTCATCCTGGGGTAACATCTACATGCAGTGTGACAGTATAAGCCCTTCACTGTAAGTGGGGAACATTTTGGCAGTAGGCCTGTGCATTGTGGAAATAATCTGTGCAGCAGCATGTCAGCAATTTGGAGGTTATCCACCTGTCAGAAATGCCACAATGGTAACTTGGTTCATCTTTTTTTTCAATTTCAATTTTTCTCTGCTCTCTTTCTTTTCATCGCCTCTCCTCGTTGTTTTTATCATACTGCGAGGTGATTGTATTACCTGCTCTATAGATGCAACATTCTGCGTCTATGCGATACTGTCTTAACGCAAGTGACTGAATGCAGTATGTGAAGTTTTACAGAGATATGTGATTGATTGTCTCAGTTAGAGTACAACGAAGTAAAAACTCTTCCCCGTTAATAGTTTTTTGCAACGGTAGAGTCAGACAGGCGTTTAATGAAACGTAAAGTCAAAGAACTGAGCTAAGTTGGACCGAATTAAGATCATTATATAGGAATTAAACAGTGCCTTTTTCAAAATAATTTCTTACAAGTGTCTAAATGAGTCAGACAAATATTCCGTTGTGTTCATTTTGCAAATCCTCCATTTTTTAATCAGATTTAATGAATGCAATGTTGAAAGTAATTCAGCTCCACTTGAACTTAATGCTACAAGCTGTACTCAACTGGTCCTCAGTTGATATCCTGTTTTCATTATATGAGTCATTAACTTATCAATATGATGGTGGTATTTGCTGGAATTGAATCCTATAAGGCTCATTAAGCCTTTCCTTGCTGTTATGCTGCTAACATGGCGAACAACAATGAATTGGAGTCGTCCTGCCTATTACACACACATAGCCAAAGCTCATCACTTGGAATGCGAGTTTAGTTTAGACCGGTGCTGTGTATAAACCTTTCAGCCGCAAGGCAAACATGCTTCCGGTGCTTAATTTATTATGCTAGGAGCGAGTGTGGCTGTACCTCCACTCATCTCACTGAGCCTTGTTTAAATGAGAGGGGACAGACAGAGCCATCCGGAAAAGGTCAAGCACACCAGCCTGCATATTAATCGTCTAATGTCACAGCAGAGCGGCTCCAAAGACACAGCTCACACTTCTGCACGAATCACCGTCACTGTCGGTAAACATGCAGTGAGAGCCGCTGACGGATGTGTCGGTTTTACAGGCAGTGACCTGACGTTGACCTCGTATTAAAGATGCACGTGGACACGGAAAACATCAACACCTTGTAGTCGTGTAACGGGATGTCAGTGAACTGCACACAGCACTAATGTTAAACGTCAGTCTGCGACGCTTTAAAGCAAAGGTTACTGAGGCCATGAGTTTAGCTTTCTGTTTTACTCTCTGCTGTTATGGAGAGCGCTTGTACATCAGTTTCAATTAGTTTCTTCCTCTGGCTGGAGACAACTTTATTGTAACAGCTCTGATGAGTTTTCATGCCTGAGGTATTATTGTGGCAAATTAGTTGACTCTCTCGGGATTAATTAGTAGGAATGAGTTGGCAACTTTGCGGTTTAAATATCCGGATATCACACAGTCGTGTAATTTGCTGACAAAGGTGTACTCATCGTCAAATCCATTTAAAACAGGACAAACTTGCAATCACACTTAAATGTTGTCGTTGTTCTCTTACAATAGTATATAGATTATTTGGACAGCTACATTTAAAAGAAAACAAAAGACCTTCTTTGTTATACATATATTAATTATAGCTGCTTTAAAGTATTCCAGAGTTTCTGCTGATGAATAAAGAGTTATCGTGGAGTTACTCCAAAGTCTTTGTTATCGTGAGAGTCTAAATGCTGTTTCTTTGAAACCCTTGCAATAATAACATTTCATAGGAGGGAGCAGAGGTGAAATATAATACATTTAAATACTGTCAGAAAACGTTGCAGTCGTTAGAGTAAAAATAGGGTTGTCCTTCAAAAATCTATTTCAGGACAACCTTTGCGAGAGTGAAAATGCGTGGGACAGACTGACATAACGAGAGGAGGGGTCCACTTCCATTTCTATCTGTTCATTGACTTTTTAACGACTGCCTGTTTAATTGTAGGCAGTTCGAGCCTCAGCGGGGAGCGGAGATGTGCCAGTGTTGACTCCTGCTCGGCCTTCTTTCAGTACGTTATTCATGCGCCCTTTTCCACTGCCAGCCTGAGGGAGGCAGGCCTGTTACTCTGTGCCAAGTGAAGGAGGGCCAAGTGTCGTCTGGAATCTAGTTCATTGTCCCTCCCTCTCCAAAACGGAAAGGCTTTTGGGATGTGGAGCCGAGCATCGTCAGCTGCTGTGGGCGTCATGGTGTGGAGGCAACTGAAGCATTTGCCCACATCGCCGTGGAGACAGTAGTAAGCAAAGGACGAGACAAATCCCATCCCTTCTCTTTCCCCCTTTTTTTTAAAGCTATTTTAAAACCCGGTGTGCAAGAGTCCGCCCTCAGGGGTTCTCTATCCCTTCAACTGCTACTCACAAAACCAAACACACAGAAAACTGTCTCTGACACACACACCAACACACACAAGAACCCGTAGCATTAGCAGACTGACTACTCCGGCAGGAGTCCAAAAACATCACAAGTTTGCGTTCCCACCAGGGATGACAAGACGTGATGAATGGTGACTGTCTCAACTGAATAAGCAAACCTACAGCATTAGACAATGACAAACTGCAGCTTCTACAGGTTTCATGATTTTAGATGTAAATGAGGAACAACTAAATGTGATGCAAAAAGGGAGAGATATTGGATCAAACCACAGCAACTGACAAGATCTCAGTGACTAACATCAATTCACGTCCTGCAGAGCATATACAGTAGGACACCACGGTTTAAAGACTTGTTACATCTTGCTTGGTCATTTTTTTTAAGTGACAGCTTTATTAAATTGGATGAAAAAAATCTGAGGTTCACCAAAGGTCTTACCACTGTCACTGTTGTCATCCACCAGGATGATCTCCTTGAGCACATGCGCTGGTGTGTGGTTGACAACACTGTGGACGGAGCGCAGGATCACCGACAGCGCCTCGTTCACGAAGATGAAGACCACGGAGATCTGAGGAAGGTCCTCTGGGTACGTCAACTGCTTACACCTGTTAAAATACATTTAAAGTTATTAGCCAGTGCTAAAACAACCTGGACACAACCTGGACTTTGTTTGCATATCACCCACTAAGAGAAACATGTACAGCTTTCTTTGTGTGCATTTTATGTGACTTTCGTATCTGAGTGTAATATCAATATTTTCTCTCTGCAAGACCTATTTGGGTTTATAAAGACCAGCGGATCTTCTATACAAACATATTAATGTAAAAGCAATGTGTTGAGCAGAACAATTATCCAATTAAGAAACTCAGTCATAAGAAATAGCTAATTCGTTATTTTAATTAAAAGGATAATGGGGTGTAATTATGACAGAAGCTTTATAATAGACAATGTGTAAAAGAAAAGTGAAATTAAGATATTCACAACCTAGCTGGGACACTTGGGAGCTGCCGAAAAAATCCCTGAAACCTCCTTTAAATGTATGGCCCCAAAGAATGCCATCAAGGCCCTCGACCTCGGATACCTCTTCAAGGACACCTCAAACGCCTCTGTTTGCCCAGAACCCACGATGACAACAACCGTACAAATCTTTCTCACAGCAGGCATTTTCACTTGTCATAAAATTGAATTAAATGTTCAATTTCACATTCACAGTGTATCCACATGGTGCATACAGCCGCTTATGTCCGTCCAAAAATAAAGGCACGTATCCTGGATAACTGTTTTTTTCTCAGTGAACCAAACCAACAAGGCAAAAAATAGCTCTCTTCTAAGATATCACTTAAAGCCCTACATCCGTTTGATGATGAAGCTGCAGCTCCCCGACCTGGATTCTCTACACTGCACTGTGACTACTGCTACAGCATAGCTGCCAGACTCTCATCCTGCTTCTGAGAAACCTGAACATACTGGAGTTCTCTTATAGAAACCCGTTCTCACAATGCAGGCACAATGTTTAACATGTTCCCCATTTTATTTTAGCATTCTAAGATTTGCTAATTTGCACTAAGCACAAAGTACAGCTGAGGCTGATGGTATTGTTATTCATTTTGTAGTTATTTTGTCATATTCCAAAGTATTGGAGAAATTAAAATGCTGCCGCGTGATGATGGCTCTAGATTGAAGGCGAGAGGATCACTAAAGTGATTACAATTCATCCTGAGGGGGACAGACCAACACTTCCTCCCCTTGAAACAAACAATGCTAATTGATGTAACGATGATATACAAGTTTAAATAAAGTGTGCCTTTGGCAATGTCAGTGATAGGCTGCATCGTCTTGCATTACTAATGGTCACATAGAGAAGCCAAATCCTGTCTGAGAGGTAAATGCAGCAGACTTCAGGCTGCTAAACTGGGTTCATCATCTATGGTAACCTATTATCAGTGAACACTTACACTACTACAATTAATACAAATGTTCTGTACACTACGCCATGCAAATTAATGTTCTTAACATTCACTTGTTCCGTGTCTTCTTCTCACACAACAATAACCCTGTTACTCTTCTTCGCTTACAATCTCAAGTCTGTCACCTCCAGAAAAATACAGTATTTTCTCACAGGCATACTGTGGCTTTGAAGTCAGAAATAACAGTGTTGACTGGACGGAAGCACTTAGCTGATTCCTATGGGAGCTGTGAACGCACGCACGCACACACACACACACACACAGTCAACAGCTTGTGAATCTTGCCACGCCGCAAAAATAAGGCTCCAAACGCAATTCACTTGCTTCTGCCTTTGTTTCCCCATGTTTTCACATGTCTTATTCAGCAGTGCTGTCTCATTATGTAGGTATAATGAGGTGGCTGAATTATTTACAAGAGATTTTGGCTGTAATGAATGTAATGTTGTTCCTTATTAGAATATTAAATCGACATGAATATAGAATGTAAACAGTTCTGTGTTTCGTTTAGCTTCAGTAAATCCTATTCAGCTGTTGAAGTCTTTTGCCAAACATTCCCGACAGGGTAGTGTTAAAGACAGCGACATATTGCATTTGCCAGGTTAAATACCATACACTCGAGAAATATTATTGAGACAATACATTGATTTGACAGAGCAGTCTCACATGCAATCACAGATTATTCGATGTGATAGAGGCAACGAGTGAGGCTGAGATTCGGACTTGAAAATCTGCACTTGGCCGGAGAAGAGATCCATAATCTGAACTAATAAGACAGCAAACATATCATAAACGGCCAAATGAAATTGTGGTGCTGCATACAATCACTGGTCTGATGTTATACTGTGTTGTTTGTGCGTACTGAAGCACATACAATTGAAACCTCATCTTTGTCCAAATGTAACCGGTAACTGCTGATGTTTTTCCTTGTGCACTGTGCGGTCGTATTTTTAGATTCTGCTACCTTGAACATGTTTCATTCAAAGACAGCACGTCCCCTGCTCTTCCACCCTCGCTGTGAGCCATCTCAGCTCTACTGGTGCTCGGCGCACCGATACCTCGGTGAACTGCGATGTCAGCCTGAGTCAGCAGCATCCGCGGGGTCAGCAGGGGGACGGCCACACAGCAGATGGATCCCAGCGTGATGCTGAAGTTACATCCTCTTCTCTCCACCCATTGGAACCCTCCTCGTCCTCCACAGCCGCTGGTTCGTGTGAGTATTTGTGTGTGTGTGTGTGTGTGTGTGTGGCGGGCATGTGTTAGCAAGTTCTCACCTTTCAACAATGAGATTTGGCAAGAGAGGAACTTGCAATTATGTAGAAAGACACAACAGATGGCATCTTATTTACTTGGGAAATTATATAGTCAGTGCTTTGCATATTAGTATAAAATACTTTTCACTTTCCTGTTGGGCTTTACTTTGTATTTTTTACTTTTTACAACATGGGGAAAGTACACTTGTCACATCAACTTCAGGGGCGACTGTGGCTCAGTGGTAGAGCAGGGTCGTCCTTCAATCAGAGGATCGATCCCCGGCTCTGCTAGTCGCATGTCGATGTGTCCTCGGGCAAGACACTTAACCCCAAATTGCTCCTGTTTGCCTACAGTGTATGAATGGGTGTGAATGTTCGTTAGAGTCCTGCAGGTGGCACTTTGCATGGTGTATGAATGGGTGTGAATCGGTGTGAATGGGTGAATGATGGATGAATAAATGGGAGAATGATGACATGTAGTGCGAAAGCGTCGAGTAAAGACTAGTAAAGCGCTGTACAAGTACAGTCCATGTACCATTTAACTTCCATTGTAAATGATCCCCTTGCAATTTGAGCTATTTGCTTTTAACATTAATTTGTCTCATGCATTCTGGTGCACTCTAATTTGTAGTTGTCAACTAAATGTCTGATCTTAAAATGTACATATACAACATATAATGACACCGTGTGGTTCTTCTTGCTCAAAACTATCATGGGCCAAGTGTATAGCGCAGATACATGCATACAGAGAGCACAGGATTAATCTGACAATATTTCTTGTTTTGTCTTTTTCCCCCAACTAATTCTTGTTAATTCAATTCAAGTCAATTTGATTTTGGGCAAAAGTTAAAAATAGAAACAGACAAATGCGCAGACGGACAATTCAAAGCAAAATAGCAGTTTGGGACTGTGTTGAGCTGATAGTGTAGTTGCAATTAAAAAGTAATATAAGTCACAATAATAACAAAGTTAAGAGACATATACTGTTATATATATATTTTTAACGAATGAACTTGCAACTTACTTCTGAGCGAACAGTTAGCTTTTTTCACATCCAACAGATATGAACATTAGATTTCATTTGTTAGTTTGTTAGTTATTTGTCATAGTCGTGTTTGTCACCACCTGGTGAACGCAAGTGTTATTTGTTTTCTTATTTGGTTCACAAAAAATCTGCCTTAATCTTACTTTGTGTGACACTACTGCAACAGTGTAGAGTTCAGCCTTCGATATTGACACAATTTGGGATTGGTTGGAATATAATACAGCAGCTTGAGAAGCACTGAAACATCTTGATCCTTTTTATTTTCTTACGTGGCTGCTCTTAATAACTTAATACTGGCACTGATCCATGACAATCCACTGCCTATAGTCTCACTGTGCAAGTAGGCTTGGGTTTGCTGTTCTGGATGGGGAAAGTTTAATTTCATGCACTGTTATCAATCACTTCCATGACCACAGTCCACCTGCATTTGGCAGAAGAGGTAATAAAAGGAAAACTAAACCACAGAGAGTGTTTATGATGGAGCACGTTGCGTACGTCTATCTATACTTTAAGCCCTGCTCTCGCGCTCTATCCGTAAGAGTAAGTGCACAAGTGTTTTGATTGATAACCCCTCCACTGTATCATTTCAGTCCTTCCCTGTGCATGTATGCTCCCCCTCACCAACTCCTTTGTTCCCTTTCATAGCTTTCTCTATTGCCTCTCTCAATCAGCCTTGCCAGGTCTATAAATACAAAGACAAATCTGGCAGTGAGTTTGAGGGGAGATTTTTTTTTTGCACCGCGGCACTCCTTTACACAGCCGCAACATGGCAACTGTGCAAAACAAAGTGACGTATATTTCACTCCTTTTCTGTTGTACGACTAGTGGCGAGGCTGCGTTTAATGAATATTACCACAGTCATTTCTCGAAAATGTCAGAAGGGGAAACGCAGCCACATCGCTTCTAGTTGAGATGTAGAGTGAGGCTGGATCTGAGTGTCGAGGTCGTAAAGTGATATTGTAGTTCCATTGCCCTAGTTACTGGATCCAATTTAGGGCATCGCTCAGGCTTAAATTTGTACCTGTCTGCACGAGCGGGGAAGCCTTGTAAAGCCGTAACAGGATGAGCGATCGACTCATCTGTTTGTAATGGGACTGAGCTCACTGGCCAGAGCTCATAATTTGACCCGGAACAAGCTTTGACAGAAACAGAGCGCCAGATTAAGATGTATTCCAATCACACCTCCCCCTCCCCCTCCTCCTCCTCCTCCTCCACCAGCCGGGTGGATCAGTGCGCCCTCTGACTTTTTCCCTACTGGCGGCTCTTATTTGCTGTGGAATTTCACATTAACCTCCTATAACCCGCGCAGTGCGGGCAACGCCAAAGCAACTTTCCAATCCACGAGCACCCCTCTCGGAAAGATAATTGTTTGCCTTGTCATTTCTCTGCCCTCCACCCTTGCCATCCAGGAGATAAACTGTGGCGCTGGAAAGAGCAACAATTTGCTGCAGGAGCTCCTGCACCGTGGAGACCTTCCGATCCCATTCTGCAGTATCAGACGCTAAAGAGATGAGGTAAGCCTGTTTCTTCAGCCTCCCTCTCTGGTTATCACCCTCCCACAGACAAACACAAAACTAAGGGCCCTTGGTCTTTGGGTTTAACTATTTAGACAAAATAAAAATACAATTTTCGACAGCGTGACAATAGAGATACAGGTGCGATTTGAAGTAATTGAATATGAATTCCCTTGCAGGAGGAAAACTGGAGGGTAAAAAGCAGGTCGAATGCCTTGAATAGCATATCAGTGACACAAGTACATTTAACATATTTTTGTTTATTTTGTGGGCATCAGTAATCTTTCTAGCTTGCATGCCCTTTACTATTTTTCTCTCCACAGCCCAATGAGATGTTATCATACGTAAGCCTCCCAAGGACAACGAATGGCAGGTTCAGAGTCACCATCATATAGAGCCTACTTAAGTTCCTTGGTATCTCAGTTAAGAACGTCACATGCAGAAGTGAAGGGCAAAAGAGAGAAATACAGGCGAGCGGGCGCTGAAAGAGGATTACAGAATTTTTTGTCCGAGAGACAATTGCGTGTGTAATATTATGAATTGGTTTTACTGCAGACTGGCAGGTTTGAAAAGAGAGAGACTTGAGAATGTGTGGCTTGTTCAGTCATGGGCCATGGTGATGGACTTTGCTTCCCTGTAGTCATCAAAGTCCTCTGCTTAATGAATCCTGTTCAATTAAAATCCCATTAGACAGGAGGTGACTGGTTCCCCTCACTTCAGCAGTGCTGCAGTCACCTTTTGCCTGCAGGACATACTTACAGATGCAGAATTACAAATCAGAAATACCGAGCAGTTTTTCATACTGCATGAGGCAGAGAACGGCTTCAAACTGAACCAAACAGGTTACTGTCGGTGTGAAAGCATCCTAAAAGTCCTCACTAGTGCCACAACACTGCTAGCAGTAACAGTATTGGTCTGGCTGCACATGAATCCATTTTTTTCAAATGCAGTTCTTTGATGTTTCTCTTTAAAGTACTGCTGTGGTGATGTAACCAGAAAAGGCAAAGAGAACTATGTTTGCACATTGCACTGTATTGATTTCCATTGAGCCACACAACAAATGTACGAAGTCTTTATCATGGAGTGTACCTATTGAATAGCTGTCATGGACTGAAGCTTTACCTTGTTTGACACAACATGTCTTGTTAGCGTTATGACTATGTGCTTGTTATGGGTACAAAAAAATGTTCTGGACACAGAGACACAGAAGTGTACTGTATGATGACAAGCCCGCGGAATGGTTTAACAACCCATGAAACGAGTACTAAATCCATACTCAAACACACAGTCGGTCCCTATTTCAAACCGGAAACACCTCAGCAAACCCCCAACACTCACTTCCCTTTTATCTTCGATTTTCTATTGAACAAGCTGATAAAAAAAAAAGAGGAATTTCCTAAAACCCCTCCATTCCAGAGGCACTCTCAGCTATCTTTATTCATTAACAAGCTCCTCTTAGCTTGGCCCCTCCTCCCCGTTCCACTCTTGTCAAATGTTTCTGGGCGTGAAAAGAGCTGGGAACAAAGCAGCATGGATGAAATTACTTGTTATCCCTGCTAAAGCCCTCAGAAACCTCTCGTGGCCGCCATATTTCCGCTCGGTGTGTCCGTCTGTCGCCATTGTTCTTTGACACTGTGTGATATGAACGCCACTGGCAGCCCTGACCCCCCCCCCCCCCCCCCCCCCCACACACACACACACACACACACACACTGCCCAATCCATCTTCTGCAGCACTCACAGAATCACAGCTGTAGTTCACTGTCTGAATACAAAATGTATTTTGAAAAGGACCGTTTAGGCTGCTTGCTGGGTGTCCACTCAGTCTCTTTCGTAATTTTTTTTTACTGATTTACAATTTGTTTTATTGCAACATTACAACACAGCTCTTCAACTATATCCATCATCTTCCCCATATCCTTTCATGTAGGGAGTAGGCGTGACAAAAGTCCTTTTCTATTGTGTAACTCCCCATGGAAGAGGCCTTAAGATGCTCTGTGGCTAAACTGACTGTACTGCATTGACAGAAGAGACAAGAAGGATTAAGTGGAGTCAGGCAATAAGAAGATGAAACGTCTCAAACAGTAAGTGAGGATGGCTTTTGCCTGTGGAGGCGCAGTGTCATGTGACAGCAGGAGACAGCTGAGGGTGTCATTACAATAGGCTACGTTTTGGAAGCCTCGTTCGCTTGCTTGTCTTGTGAGGTTAAAAGAGGATTTTAAGTCAAGAACCCGTTCCGCAACTGTTCTAGAAAATTTAGTAAAACTCAGCAAAGGAAAAAATGCTGTATGGCCTTTGTAGGAAAAAAAGACAACCTCGGTTTCCGAAATATATTCTTACTGAAATGTATCTTCTTGTTTAAGTCACAACAACAGCCAGTGTGGGCAAAAGGATAACACTGGAGCTGTGCTAGCACATTAGCTTGCTAGCAGGCCAACAACCTGCAGGTTGTAGCACTCCCCCGAGAATCTCCCTAATGAGGGGGCAGAGAGGAGTGAATATACAAACGCACATTTCATCTGGGATACTGGAGCCCAAAGGCTGCTCGACCGAACACAGCAGGGGTCACAAACAATTTCAGCCAATAGAAATGCTGACGTCACCTGCTAACAACATTAATGCCGACCATTGTGAAATGAATACCAAACAACCGAAGTGTAGTTGTTTGAATTGTTTTTACTACCACCCAAATTAATTCATACTACTTGAATGTACTGATATATGTCATTTTGGGTTGGTGCAAATCTACAATGTGCCAAGTGCCACTGGGAAACTGCGGCTAGTGCAAAATTTAACCAGGAATATCCCTTAAGCATTTAAAAGGGCTTTTTTAACACAGCAAAAACGCCACAAACGCTGCAACCGTGGCGTTTTTAACAAATCGTCTGAAAATAAAGATGCTGAATGGTACTTTTGGCTTTCCATACATTGGGTGCCCTATCGCCAATGTCCTAAGAGATTCATCAGTCGGTCCCTGGTATCCATAGTAGACACATTAAACTCACAAACAAAGTAAGTCTCACTTACAGCATGCTATAAGCATAAAAGCATGAAAATAGAGTATGCCATATGCAGGAAATCGTTGTAAATTCTAATAATCCTCAACACCACCATTCAACTACACCGCTTCTAGTAAACCCTGTGCTGCAAGTCTGCTTTTATTTTTGGCACAATACATGACTACCAAAAAGAAGAAAAAGAGAAAAAAAAAAACTGAGCACTTGATGAAAATGCTAGTTTCCTGGCAAAAGGTCCTGCATCCTACATTGGGTGTCTTCACAACAATAGACCACAATCAACTGCAGCAGGGCAAACCATCCAGTTACAAGTCCCTGTAACATTGCACAACCCTGCCAAGAGGAAAAACAGGTGTAGAGCTACAGCTGGAGAGAGAACGTGCATGACAGAAAATGAGAAAGACAGAAGGTGGACATACTTTTTAGGCCTGTAGTCTGGGATGCTCCTGTCCAGGGAGATACGGTCACTGAGCTGAGCGTTGTAGCCGTACTCCTCATATTTCCCATCCACATCATGACTGTCCTCTCCCAGAGTGGCAGCGGCTCCGCCCTGGCCAAGGCCTCCGGGTCCCTCAACTAGCCCCATGGGCTTCGCCAAACCTGACAAGAAAATGACACACCAGAGAGACAGTCATACGGATGTGCATGCTCATGTGTAGAGGCAGACACAAGACACACACAGAACAGAGAAAGGTGAGAAGATATTGGAAGTTTACAATCATCAAATGATCAAACTTGCAAATATGTCCATCTTCCTAAGTTTAGCTACTGAGCTTCCCTTACACCCCACCTCTCCTCTCCCGTTCCCGGTCACCCACAATATCAATATCTTTTCTTTAAATTATTGCTCGCAGCTCGAGCTGTCCAGATGGTTTCGTAAAATATTTTGAATCATGTCATATCAGCCCATTGTCATTCTCAGGGTGACAAATACTGACGCTTTGTCATGCCCCTTGGTGTTGGATGCCAGCACACAAGGCAACCATTAGCGCCTGTGTGAGATGCAGGCTTTCAAGTAACTATAATGTAAACCCATTGTCGTTATTAGACGGTCAGAGAAAATGCTCCGGGAGTGATGAGCTAGTATGAAGACTGAAAATACCCACACATAGTGTGATGGAAGGTAAATGTATAAATCAATCCAACAGGACTTTCAACCAGAAAACCAGTGTTCATGACGGGTCCTGCTGTTTTCTTATTTTCATAGTGTTGATTGACATAATGTCATATGGTGCTGTCAAGATATCACTGGCAATGTTGAAAGGACATTCAATACATACAGTACATTTGCCATGCAGGTCCTTTTATCCCAAAAAGAAAGGCTAGATTGCATACAGTATCTGTGCGCTTTAATGGTGAATTTGAGCCAGTCCTCTGCCAGCCCTATCATGTTAGGCTTCTTTGGTCTAACACAACGAAATTCAGCACTGGATTTAATGTGTCAGACTTAAAATACCCCTCTGCTCTCATTAAAATGACTCATGACTGCGATTGAACAGAATGTCGCTGTGGTACCGTGACAGTGACATTTTCAAACCGAGAAGGAGAAAAATGGTGCGGTACAGTGTCAAAACGATGTCTTGGCTGATGGAAAAAAGCTGCTTCCCAGATTCAGGGACTCTATAGAAATGATTATGATGGGGAGAGGGACTGAACCTGATATTTGTTCTTTTAAAGACAGACCCTCTTCTTGTTCTTATTGTTTGGTTTGGACCATCCCCTTTGAAGAATACAATAATGCAATATCCTCCTCCCTTATGTATCAATGTCTTTATTTACTGGTTGTTATTTCGTATTGGTTCTACCAGCTCCTTGAAAGGCTGGACTGTTGTTTGAATATTTAAAATTCCATGAAACTGCAGGATAATGTCAGATAATTGTCATGTGTGCCGAGCTTCCAGTGTGGCCTCCACAGAAAAATCGAGCTGCGTCTGTTCTCCATATCAACAGATGGACACACAGACAGTAAGTAAACAGCATACCAATGAAGATCTCAGCGCTCCGCTTCAACCCTCTAGGAACTGCGGAGTAATCACCATATTTGGATGGCCTCAAATCCTCGGGTGCTGCTGAAGATTTGTAATTGGAGCCGAAACGCAAACTGGCTTCTCCCACGAGAGGGATTGAGCATGTCCTGCACCAGCCAATGTGGTGGCATTTTGACAAGTATGGGTGGGGTTCACGTCACGGACCAGCCATCTGGCATAGCGGCCGTGTCACACAATAACACAGATACCCTCCAGAACTGGAGACTCGAGTCTGGAGGGCCTCTCTGTCTACGCATGAGTCTTGGAAGCAGGACAATGCCTGCCAGCTTTGTTTTCTCATCCCTGCATCATTTTACTTCCCCCTGCCTTCCACCATGAGATGAGAGGCCTGAAAATCTGATCCACTGTCTGTAACACGACACCATGAATTCAAAGATTCTGCAGAGTCAATCTCAGGATGGAAGGTTTGCATTTGTAACGTTTAAACAGTATTGCAGCAAAATGTATGCTGTTTAGCGTAACTGCAAACTTTTGTAAGTCTTTACAGGGCTCTGTTGTTATGTAGCTGCTGACCTGTTTTGATGAGGCCTGGTGGGTTATTTGAGGTAGTTAAAGCCATGCTCTGATTTACCTTTTATGTTTTATCCATTTGATCTTTTCATGTTGTGAGATTTGTTTGGAAGAAAGAGAGTAATAAATTGAATACGCATAAATGTATGCTTCTTTTACACAGCAACATTTGTTTCCAAATATGGGTTGCTTCCGAACAAAAATAGAAGCTTTTAAAACATTTCTTGAAAGGAAAAATTGGACCGTGTATTTCTGTGGGCAGAGCATAACACTGTGGATTAAGAGCTCTATTCCCAAGGCGACAGCACGAGTTAAAAATGTACGTACACATGAACCTGTAAGGCACTTTATATAAAAGCATCCAGCAAGTGGGCTGTTGTGTTCTGGTCAGATAAGGGTGACAATGACTAAAGGCCCACGCTGCTCACTGTGCTGCTGTGACAAAGATAGCTACAAATGCAAATAATTTATAACGTAAAAACAATTATCATATGTGTAGTATTCGACTACACAGCTTTAAAAAGCCCATGTATTTTCTCTGGTGTATTCTTTCGTTCACTTTTCCCGATGTGAGCACCTCAGCACTTTCATCATCCCACAAGGAGGCAGTGACAACATCTGCTTCTTCCAGCCGAGCAGGATGAGGTTCCTTGTATTGTCAGGCGCCAATTTGAATCTCATCGTCTGAGTGTACATCTGTCTCTGTGCTCGTTCCTCACAATCCATTTGTCCAAATTCCCCTGACATGATACTTGAAACCCATAACAGCTATAAATCATACAGCAACCTTCACAATGTGTCTGATTTGGCCTTTACAAGACAGGGCCTCAAATTCAATCAATATTCAAATTCAAAGATTAATCCATTTTTAATGAATGATTTAAGAGTGGATTTATGCGTGTCCAAAGTGATGCAGCGGGGTTCTAAATATTGATGGTGAGGGGAGGGTGGGGAATTCCGTGATCTCTTCAAGAAGAGGAAAATAACTCGATCTAGAGAGGCTTAAAGCCTTCAAAGGCCAAAACAAATCTATGAAATATTGAGAGCTGGGAGAAGAGCTGAATTAATTCTACTGTGGCGCTGCCACTCATAACAGCAGCAGGGATGTCAGGAGGATAACAACTCTGATTTGGAAATTGGTGGCACTAGACCCCGAATTCATCTGCAAACAATGGATTGTTATCCTTTTGCAAAATCTACACCAATCCCTATGAGAGCTGGCATAACAGTGCAAGCACAGCAAATATAGAGCTGCTATCTGTATCTGTTCATTTTACACAAAATATTTAAATTCTGTTGTTGGGAATCATCTTCTGCTAATAAAACATGCTATTATAACTAAATGTGCCATATTGTCTCTTGAAAAGAAAATCATGGCGTGCATGCAATGGGAGAAGGTCAAGACAATGTACACAAACGAGCTACCGAACAAAGGGGCTCGCCATGTGCATGCACTTTTAGACGGTCTACGGTTCATCAATATTCTGTACGCTATGAAGTCGTGCAACGTTTTCCAATGTGCCAGGGTTAAATAGTGCGTAAATAACACCTGTGCAACATTAGTCAAGCTTTATCATTCAACACAGAACAAAAGTGGTTAAAATGATTATTATGGACTAACCTAATAGTTGAACATCAAACGTATTGCCTGTATTCATTTAAATTTCCGGCAAATCTGCACCATGTAAAGTCATGATGCCAGCAGTTTCTGGTAAAGTCTGAAACCGAAGGCAATGAGGCAAGATCCAGTTATAAGGAGCACCTTTAATTTCTAAGGAGAAATATTACTGCATCAATTCTAACGCCGTTTGCATCTGTTCAACTCTGAATAATGTATTTGTATTTTGGTTACATCCTTACTATACCGGTCTTCCCAAACTATTTTGTTCCATTTTGTGAAAATTCTCAAAAGAAGATGGATAAACAATCAAAGTCCAGGAAGGCAATGGAAATCCATTCACGTCATCAATTATCCAGCCTGGCATACTGACCTCTAAGTCCCTCCATCATCGGATGTCATCATTAAATGTTGGTAAAGTAATCACTGCATGACTCGAGGCCAACACTGTGAATAAGATGAATGCTCGCTCCATCTGAGATTGCCATTATTGTCTGTGGCTGACTGCTGATTGTCAAGTTAGCTGCTGAATTCATTATCATGATTCCTCAAGGCTGAGCAGAATTGATTCTTATCCGACGATGAAACTGCTTTGTCGACCAGAGCCTCATCTACATATCGTTATTGGAATATATTTCAATTCATCAAGCTTCATCGTGCTTCCCTGCAACCGCCTCCATTACACATATAGGCACACCGCGATGTGTATCATCAAGACACAGGCAGATCATCACGTTTGTGTCAGCGTGGAAGAGAGAGAGAGGGAGAGTGACATTTCTCATTTTTCATCAAGTCTTTGCTCCAGCAGGCTTAGCATATAAACAGCGTCTGTTTCTTTGCCATAATTGAGCACTATAGATAAGAAGCATATCTGGTACTGCAGCTGTGAGGCTGCCATCCCATCAGCACCTACGCACTGGGAGTGACATGCATGGCTGATGACAACAGCCTGAGTAGGATGCGTGAGCTGAGGGACACCCGAGCTCAAGCAATGACACATCCAGCGCTGGTCAGGAGTGAACTGAATAGTAGCACATTCACTCGCTAATAGCAATATGTGTTGTTATATTTGTAGAGCATTTCTGCTTCAAATGACAGAATCGTAGAAGAAAGATAAGCAATGAAAAGAAGGTCAGGTGGTTTTATCTGATTCAATTTAACTTTGACCTTAAGACCATCAGAGTGAGAATTATAAATTGATAAGGTTCTTTATTCATTAGATGTTTTCTTACTAGCCTATATTTTCATATCCAAGTCTTGCAAATGACTGTTCGCTAAACCCCAGTCAGCGTGGACCATTGAAAGTCAGCGTGAGACACATTTTCAATCAACTCATGGAGCTAACGTTAGCGACCCAGCTAGCTACAGGTGATCAAATCTGTAGCGGCTATAGTTGTCATTTCAGCCAGCAAAGTTGAGGGTTGCCAATAAGAAGCCTGCTTTGCTCTACCTCTGTAGGAAATCAAGGACCCATTGTTTCAAAAAATGACTTCAAGTGCTATATCTGCAACCGTTATTATTATAAGCTGCTTGATGCACCGTGGGTAGACAGAAGGCTTGAAAGACGTAGCAACAGTAACAGAGAGAGGGAAAGGTTTATATCGAACTGTGGATTCATTCTTTAATCATGTTTTATGAACACGACTTGAATATCAAATCATAATGTTGGATTTCAGCTTAAAACTTCCATATCAACACTGACCTTCAAGATCCTTATCAGTCAAACCCTTCACAAAAATAATTCCTATCTTTTCTTTAAATAATTGCAGCTAATTGTATTTGTAGTGTTCGTTTCGGCCAGACAACCTCACAGGGCTTCAGCTAAGTAACAGTGAGGAGATATTTGTTGGTTTTAATGCAGAAGTTAAGGTCAAAACGCTGCTTCATAAGCTTGTTAACAAGCTTAAAACCCCCTCATCTGATTACCCAAAGACAGTGGCAACCGCAGCACAGCAGTGCTTCTGATAATCCTCAGGTTCCTCATTTCTGAGCAGAATGAGCCGCTGACAAAGCTTGACCGTTGTTTTCTTGTTGGTAGTCTATCTGACCATCCATCAGACGACTATAAAAAAGGAATTTTGCGACTTGTTTATGTCCTTCAAATCTAATTGGACCTTGCTGTAGCTCCCGAGGCATCCCATTGGTAGGCAATAAACAACAGAGGGAATGGGCAATTACTTCATATCGCTTCATATGGTAATAGTTATTGGCGCGCTGAGTCCTCCCCTCACCATAGTTATTACCAACAGCCACAAAATACAATTTGTGGTCTGTGCACGATTTAGAAAAAGGGGCAGTGACCTGGGATATGAGGAGATGATTAAGTATGCCATTAAAGGCAAGGCAAGGCAAGGCAAGTTTATTTGTATAGCACATTTCAACAACAAGTTAATTCAAAGTGCTTCACATGAAACCATTAAAAGCATAAAGGCAAAAGTAATGGAGATTTAAAACATACATTGAAACAATAATTGATGTCTCCCTGAGACATTACGCTGCACGCAATCAACCATACACTGCCGCAATTCTGCAATTACTCGCACACAAACCACGTCTGGAAAAGATCTCTGCCGATCTGCGTTTTATAGTGTACGCCTTGCACGAACTCGGTCCCGGAGGAAATGGCGATATCTTGTGCAGTCCTTTTAAAACCATGAAAAGCATCAAAACATAAGGCAAAATAAAAGGAGATTTAACAGCAATTAAGAACAGTGTAAGAAATAAAATACAGTAGTAAAATGCAGAAATGCAGGAAATTGATTAATATATTCATTGAATGTGGTTCAATTAAAGGCAGCAGCAAACAGAAAGGTCTTCAATCTTGATTTAAATGAGCTGAGGGTCTCAGCAGACCTGCAGCTTTCTGGGACTTTGTTCCAGATATGTGGAGCAGAAAAACTGAACGCTGCTTCTCCATGTTTAGTTCTGACTCTGGGAACAGAAAGTAGACCGGTCCCAGACGACCTGAGGGGTCGGGATGGTTCATAAGGTAGCAGCAGATCAGAGATGCATTTTGGCCCTAAACCATTCAGTGCTTTGTAAACCAACAGCAGGATTTTAAAGTCAATTCTTTGTTGGACAGGAAGCCAGTGCAAAGACCTCAGAACTGGAGTGATGTGGTCCACCCTCCTGGTCTTAGTGAGGACTCGAGCTGCAGCGTTCTGAATCAGCTGCAGCTTTCTGACGGACTTTTTACAGAGACCTGTAAACACACCGTTACAGTAGTCCAGTCTGCTGAAGATAAATGCGTGGACAAGTTTTTCCAAATCCTGTTGAGACATAAGTCCTCTAATCCTTCATATATTCTTCAGGTGATAGTAGGCTTATTTTGTAATTGTCTTGATATGGCTGTTCAGGTTGAGGTCTGAATCCATAACTACACCTAGATTTCTGGCTTGGTTTGTGGGTTTTAACATCAGTGACTGAAGCTGAGCGGTGATTTTCAATTGTTCGTCATTGGTACCAAGAACAAGACAAATCATGGAGGGATTGTGACAGCCAGAGAACGTTTCCAGCCTGCGTGCACTCCTGGGTACACAGTGCCGCTGTCAAAGAAAAATTACGTAACTGCAACTGATTCCTATTTCAGTTTCAGGCTTGGATTGTGTGGAAAGAGACATGTGCCTGTCGAGAATTGTATATTTGAATTTGTCAAGCTCACATTGAACAGCTGGATTTGTTGAAATTATGAATTCAGCTATTTGTTTTGTGAAGTTCAATTTGGAATCCAGTGTAACACCCTGGCTTGTGATTGAATCATTACAGCATGCATTAAATTAGTTTAGACTCACAGGTCCAAGACGCCTTTATTGCCTTTGTATTCCTATTTTAACTGGAAAGGTAGGTAACTCTGCCAGTTTTGCACTTTGTTCATTGCTTGTTCCTCTCTTCAGCTCAGAATCGACTGTTACTCTCTCCACTTGTGAAAGACCTACAAAGTGTGTCCAAGCTACTTGGACTCAACTGTGCTGCAAATGGAGTCAGTTTTGAAAATCATTTATGAAGATGTTATGATGTTCACCAACATAAAAAAATACAACACCTTTGACTGTGTATATCAAGCCTGAGAGGAAGAAGATGCACTTCAGCCATGGCTCAGGGGGGGGGGAAGTAAATTACCAATTACACTTTACCAACAAAACAAAACTCTACAAATTCATTGTTTTAAAATCCACCCACTCAACATTGGCATGAGATGAACTGACATAATGAATATGCAGTTTGAGCTTGGATGATTTATATGTGTAATATATGAAACTTTAGTTGGTAGCCTAGATAAGTCTTTATTTTTCCTTCAGTCCTTAAAGAGTTTTGCAGACACAGTGTGTTTCTGTCCAACAGTGAAATCATGTGGGGTTGCCTTGTCTCGATATAAAGCTAAGCGACTGAGAGGATGCATTGTACGTTCTGAGAGGCAATGCCTGCTGGCTGGATGGCCAGATGCCGAGCATAACTCAAAGTGACAGAGTGACCGTCAAATAGCTGCCGATGCTTGGCCGTTAAAACAAGATCCTGCAGAAACAGTCTATCGCATAGTTTTGGGGCTGTGAAATGCTGTGAAACCTCCTTAACTACCGACTGTTGAGCAAACCTTCAAGCAGACTGTCAGGGCACTTTTTCTGGACCATTTGAACATTACAATCTGTTAGAAAATATATGGAGAAAGTAAGCATTTTCCTATTTCTTCTCTTTATATGTTTGAATGCAGGGTTTTTACAGCTTTCACAGGGGTGGATTGTGATGAAAGGGGTATTTAGATATATGTGACCTCATGACCAGCATGAAATGCAACAACACAAGCAGAACCCGCATCCTCCTACAATCCCCATCCTTCACTGCCCTCCCTTCAGCTTGAGCTATGGCAGCATTCACACAGACGATAAAGTCACAATTTCCCAGGAGAACAGTAAGCTAGTGAATAGAAATTTACTTTACTGATAGATTAAAAATCAATCAGTAACACCATGCTGAGGAGGAGTAACATGCTGATTTCTTCTTATTTGCCTTTAGGATGAGACGTTTTGGCTTTTACAGTAACCAGGTCAAAACACGTCCCTCATCACCGTCAAGTGAATAGGTTGGAGGTTTAAGCAGTCAGTGAGTCATTGCTACTGAAGCCGATCAACCCTCCGCACATGCATCAAGACCTGTTTGTGTTGTAAGTTGAAACAGCATTTATGTGGCATTCTCGTATAACACTACCGACATTGAAGTATGAAGAGAATTGCGAGAAAATATTATTTATGATCCCCCTCAGCCTCAACATCCTGAAAGTGAGCTCTGTGCGGTACAAAAAATACACTAAATTCAAGAAAAGGTTTTTCTTTTTTTCATTAGACCTGCAAAATAGTCACGAGAACCAATCCAACATTTTATTTTTGTTAGCCATGTTGTTTACAAGACATACAACTTTGAACCGTATGCGTAGAAAGAAATCTATCAGAAAATAATCGTTTTTTGCTGAAGGAACTGTTGTAAAATAATTTTGCATGCAACTGAAAAAAGAATGTATCCATTCACAGAAAAATAATTGGCAGATTAAACACCATTGATATGTTTTGTTGATATTATATAAATAATCACATGAGTCCATTTAAAACCCCATATATTAGGAATTGAGTGAATATTATTTAATGCATGGAACTATGATGTTTGAGAAAGTCAACATGTCTTTGCTTCTTTAAATGTATGAAACACTAATGTCTATATAAATTACAATGAATTATAGATTTGAAATATCTCATGCACTGTATTCAGGTCAGCCTTTTCAATATGTATGAATAATGCCTTGAACATCAGTTGTGATTGTGTGGATTTCCCACAGAGGAATACAATGTAAGTAAGACATAAGTAAGTCATATGTAACTGATTTTAAATGTTGCTGTTCCGCTGAGGCGACCAAACCTGCCCCTCAGACTAATGGCCATGTAATGAAATACAGGTCTGTCATTCCGTTATAGAGCCGTTACATTACACTCTCCTTCAAAACTCAGACATCTTGTTAAATGTGATATGTTTCGGTGCGTCCAGTGAAATGAGCTGCTGCTGAGATACAGACTCCCTCTGAGTGGGATTCTACAGAACTGGACGTCAACATAAGTTTATGTGAAGTTTACAACAAGTCAATTATGTGTTAGGGGTTTTGCGATCCAATAGGCCATTAAAGTAACAGCCTATTAAAGTCTAATATAAACAGATATACCAAGTACTGCACTGTAAAACATCACTATTCTTCATTAGCTTATGACAAGCAGGGTCAGGGCTTTATCACCAACACTTTAACGGTGTTTCATGTGTAAACTCAAGCTGATTGTTCACTGTCTTATCAAAGAAATGAGGCTACAGGCTGACAGAAAAATATGCATGAGTCATGCTTCAGGTCTACGGAAAATTCACCCCAGTGCATGCAGCCTGTGCACCTTTTGTATTCTGAAGGACAGTTTGGCACCGATCAAACCACACGAAAGTGCTCTACATTGCACGCGGTCCGGCTATATAGACACAATTTATAAAGTGATTGGCTTGCATTATTTTGCTTCGTTATAACGATGACTTCCTGACTGGTAAGTCGCAGATTTTGCTGTTAAGATGATCGAGCCGTATCCTACCGTTTAACTGATTGTAGACCACATCCTCCAGCCTCTCCAGCCGCTGGAGAATAGACTGCCTGTCCACCAAGTTGGAAACTTTGCTGTTCCTGGCTCGCAGCCTCTGGTCAGACATACGCCCTATCTGGATGAGCTCCTCGGATCGGTCTTGGATCCTGCAGTAGACCGAGAACAGGATAATTCCGACAAACACTAAAATGTTGACGGTCAGCAAAGTTTTGATTTTGCGTGCCACAGCCATGAAAGAGAATATTGTCTGGCTGACTCAGTCAAGCCCAGCAGCTGTCCATGTGCGGTGGCCTGCTTTGCCACCTTACTCTGTGTGGCAGAAGGAGGATTTTCCTCTCGGCGTAGGGAGAAGGTCAACTCGTGGAGACCCGAGGAGCTGACGGATCCGTTCAGCACCACGGACAGCTCACGAGGCTGCGCTCACTTCTCAAGGTGGGGAAGGTTGCCGCTGGCGGACACGGCGCTCGGCTCCAGCTGGGGAGCGATGTTTTTATGGGCTTCACTAGCCGAGGAACAGCTGCACGCGCTCTACTGTCGTTCGAGCTACATATTACGAGAAATGACGCGAGGAAAGCAGTCATCCTCTAGAACAGCCCGCGGCAGTTGCAAAACATCGCCAGTCCCGTAGCCCCAATATACCGGTCGCATCGACGCATCCTTCTGCCATCACCGCTTTGCTGTGGTATCTCCCTATGCAGGCGTTGTGGTCACCCGATCCGTCCCGCTCTGCAAATATGAACCCGAGGAGCTTATGTCCAGATAATATGTCTCTCTCTCTCTCTCTCTCTCTCTCTCTCTCTCTCTCTCTCTCTCTCTCTCTCTCTCTCTCTCTCTCTCTCTCTCTCTCTCTCTCTCTCTCTCTCTCTCTCTCTCTCTCTCTCTCTCTCTCGCTGCGTCTCTCCGCTCTGTGTTTCGCTCCGTCAGTCCATTGTTGTTCCCCTTGTCGGCGGTGCAGGACAGAGTGAGGTGCGGTGGGGGAGATGCAGCCTGGCTCTGGCATGCTGTCTCTCCACCCAGCCTCTCCGCTCTCTGTCAGGGAGGAAGAGCCGCCGCTGCGTCCTGACGTTTGGAGGCGCAATCATGAATATTCACGAGCCGTGTTGGGCTCGCAGGATGAACTAAACAGCATGACTGTGGAGGCAGCTAATACTTCCACTTGGTAGAGCAACCCTGACACCTTAGTGAACTGTGAAATGTTAAGACGTGTTAAAGTATTTTTGCTTTCTGATCCGTAATGTGAAGGTTAACAGTTTCCATCTCACCTCCGATAGCAGAATGAGCAACTTAAGTGCTTCACATGTTGCATATAGAATATAATTTGCATGTTATGTAACAGGCCCTATGGTCAACCTCAAGAGTGTAATCATCATTTCGATAATCACATGCTTAGATGGTGCTTCAACTCCATTATGTTAGAACTAACAAACATATCCTGCACTGAATAAACAGCCTATTTTTAATCAACCCCGTTGGGAATAGAGGTAGCATTCCTTTATCTTTTTCTGTTTTAACCACCTTCAGAACAGAAGTTCAACTTTTCAACAGAAAATCAGCCTCACATAGCAGCCATGGTGATGTAAAGGGCAGCAGGAACCCCACAGCTAAAAATAAATATATATTAAGGACATGGGAATTATAGACCACAGCAATAGTGATTCAAACCTTCAGGAGCCATTTCAAATCACTTTCTCCTCACAACTTAATATACTGTAACCTCTTGCCATTGCAAGCTTCCAAATGAATTATAGCTCAAGTAAATTACATACAGAGAGATTTAGTCTTACTTTGTACTTTTACTACGATCTTCATTCGTCAAACACAGACATGGAACACACCTCCCAAAGCACTTTGATCCCTTTTCAAACCCGCTCCACTAAAATCAGACGGCGGCAGTAAAAAAACTACTTTCATCTTCAAGATTAAATCAATTCTCGTTTTCTGAGCGTAGATTGAAGAGCTTTTATTTTCAATCCTCTCTGAAATCGGTTTCAGAGTTGTGGAGAAGTGGTGCGCTGTGGTGTCATGTGTTCACAACCTCAGCATTTGTATTAAGACACAAAAGCAACATGCACATGAGCGCTGATAGCTTCCTCAAAGTTCAATCCGCCATACTGTGTTTTTTGTGTTTCATCTTAAAAAACACCACACTGGCCATACTATTCTCTGTGTCATGATGATACGCTGTTTCCTCATCAACTCTTTGTGTTTGAATGAGTGCAGCCCATGTGCCTCCTCTGTAGCCCTGCAAGCTCTTGTGGTTCTCAGCTCTATATGACAATTAAGTTTGAGATAACTGGCTTTGTATGCAGTTTCTAATTAGAATTCCTGCTGCACATGAGCCCCACTACAAAAGGTGCTGATTTAATTCAAGGTCTGCAGAAACAGACAGACTGTGGGGAAATCACTGTTACAGCCACCAGCATGCAGGCCTCAGGACAGCTGCTTATGCACCAGCTACAGTATCCCTGCCCCCACCCCCACCCCCCTCCCCCACTATAAGACTCTCGAAAGACTTCTGTCTTCTGCATTCAGCACCCTGAATGCCCTGGCCCTCTGCGACTGATACTGCAGACAGTGGCACTCAAGTATTTTAACCATATTAACCTGGGTCACTCCCAGCTGCAATTTAGTCATCCCACTCTACATAAGCCACTTGAACATATTCAATGAGAGGACTCAGGCTGGACAGAACTGTGTGCATCTATTGCTGCAACATCTACACAGCCATGTGTTGACCAGATCTGTGCGAACAGGAAATTGAAAGTAGTAAAGTAAGGTGACCGTCCTGAAAAGAAAGGTGTGTATGAATCAGTGTGCTATGTGAGTGTGTTGATGTTGTTAACAGATGCCCCTGTAGTTTTGCTCAACACAAGTCCAAGTCTATCCTTTTTGCCCGAGCAAATCATGTCAAAGTGATTTATATTTTTATATTATTGATTTTTTAAATTGTATTATATCTGAAAGGAAAAAAAACAAAAGACATTTGAAGATCAATACGTAATGCTCCTTTGCCCTCCAACCCTCTGAATACAAACTTGCCCCTTTCCTACCCCCCAACTTCTGGCGCCCTTGCTAAGGAACATACCACTTTTCAAATTCAGCTTTTAATCTGATCTCAACTACACACATGTAACATTTTGTGACTGTATCTAGCGCGGTTGTGACGCTATTGTCGTGACAAAATCTGTTCACTGAAACATAAATACCTAAAGTACTAAAATATTTATATATATAATATATAAATATTGATCAGTGCAGCCTTAAAACATGAACATATCCATGGACCTGTAGTGTACAGGCAGTCAGAGGTCTAGAGAAGTCTTGCCCCCAAGGAGGATATTAACTGCTGTAAAAAAAACAAGGTAAGTGCTTTGTTGAGCACCATTTAGTTTGTTGCACTCCAGTGGTTTTAGTACACCGGGCACCGAAGCTGCTCCTCACTGTTTGGTTCACAAGAGGCCAACATGGCCTAGCAGAGTGAATGTGTTCAGACAAGATGCTATTTAGCAAGGGCAGCCAGAAGTCAACAGATCATACACATCCACTGCATTGCAGGAATAAATTCAAACGCAGAATGAGAGCTCAAAATAACTTTATCCGATTTGTTTGTCTTTGGTAGTGTTTATTTAACATTTCAACCACAACTTGTGTGCCCTTGCCATTCTAATAGAATAACAACATTTACTTTTTGATGTGTTGATATCATTTAATGAGAGAAAGACCTTGTGGTGTCTTTAAGTAAAAAAAAAAAAAAGAAAATGTCAGTATAATGCAAACTTAAGAGCAGAAAAATATGCTATATTTAAAAGTTGAATTATTAAAGCATGTCCAACCACGGCAATTTATCAAAAATATGCAAGGTTGTTTTTTCCTAAGAGAAAGAGTTGTATCCCCCATTTGTATTCACACTGCCTCATATGCATAACGTGTTGGCTTAAAACACGAATTAACTAATTCACTACACGCTACATTAAGGTCACTGTGACCATTGTGAAAAGGAAGAAAAAAAGAGAAGAAATTTACAAATCTGATGCAGTGGGAACATCGGTGCAGATGTAGCTGAGCAAATGATTCATGTTTGTCCCTGATCGGCTGACACGCAAACATGCTGTGTCGCTTTTAGAATAAGGCACCCACTGTAAGACACTCTTTGGTCACTAATGCACTAACTGCTGTCTGCTCGCCTGCCAGAGCTAAGTTCATACATTATCACTTTGACCCCCAGGCTAACAGCTAAGCCACAGTTCTGTCTGCCTTAACTTAGCTCATTCACATTCCACCTCCAGCCAATTCTCCCCCCACTGCGCTGCTGCGGGAGCTGTTGATTTGCCTAATGCCTTAACTCAATTTAAATAATAACCCGGATTGGAATACAGCTGCAGGCAAATTTTGACATGTTTTGGGGTTTTGTATAACATAGATGAAGCAACACGGCCAACAGCTGAATGCTCATCAGAGCGACGGCCTCATTGAGACACAATGTGCTCCTTGACCTTGGCAGACAACTGTGGCTGTACACATAATGCATCACTCAGTGGCAACAACCTCATCACAAATGTAAAGTGCTTTTTTTTCTCGAGTGGGGACAAGGCAGATCTTGATGTTAATGAGACAAAGATAGAAGCAGCATTGCTTCCGTACACAACAACAAAACAGTGACAGGAATTATCAGTGTAAGAACCACCAAAGCACTATGCTAGAGACTGAACACATCAAATAGGAAGTGTCAAAATGAAGGATTGGATTTGTCAATATGGACATAAGCCTGGCTCCGCAATGTGTTGGTATTAATGAAGAAGAAGCTCTCCGGACGCCCCCAAATGTTTCTTGATTTATGGCAGAAGCAATTACATCTTGCCAGTGTACCGATGCTTGATGGGCGAATCGGTGCAGGTAATTCGAAAGAATAATGAAACAGGGAGTCAAGGGAATGAATCCCTGCATCAAAAAATCGAATCAAAGACAAATGGACTATCCATATTACCAAGTCATTATGCCGCAAAGATTATTGTTTTAAATCCCTGTGTACACCAGCTAGGACTCTTTCTCAAACAAAAGCCATTACTCTGCTGTCACCTTCGACTAGTTTGCAGATTGATTGATATTCCATGGCTCGTGAGCTTTCCTCCAGTTTATATTTTCAATTTCTTGGTGAGACAATAGATGCGGGTGGTTCATACTTGGGGGCGGGGGGAAAGCAGCTATTTATGGATTCACAAAAGAACACAGAAATGTTATTAAAATGTATCCAAAAGAACACATTTGAACTCAAACAGAGGCACATATACACACACACACACACACACATACTGTCAACAAACACATGGAGCTCTATACCTTGGCTAATTCAATTGGTGCATGCCAGTGCATTGATGGAACTTTTGTTTGGATTTCTATACTGTCAACGCTAAACCCTGTAAAGCAGAATCAGCTGTAATTACAAGCTCATCCTCTGTTCAGTTCTCTGCTATCGTTGGTCGCTCATACCATATGCACAGAATTCCCTGAATAATAAGTCATATCTTATTTGTTTAATCTGTACAAAATAAAATGTAAATGCCAAGTTGTGGTATACACTTAAAA
This sequence comes from Melanostigma gelatinosum, assembly GCF_949748355.1. Classification (NCBI taxonomy): domain Eukaryota; kingdom Metazoa; phylum Chordata; class Actinopteri; order Perciformes; family Zoarcidae; genus Melanostigma; species Melanostigma gelatinosum. Next base: position 8,609,271 of record NC_136639.1, read on the forward strand.
TGATATTGATTTTTTTATTTTCTTGTCCAATAACATATTTATAGTCGCACACGCATGTTTTGTGTGAAAATTAATGACCAAATGAATGACCAAATGGTGGCATGGTGTGATATGTGATGAACATATACAGGGAAGATATTAAGGCCCCACACAACAGTTATAGATGACCATATTGTTTCAGCTTTCATTATTTATGCTTTATTCACACAACAAAGTGTCGCTGGGTTGAGCTAAGGGTATGAGGGACAGAATGTGGCTGGTCTCACTCACTGGAAAGTGGCAGACGCAAAGCCGCCAATTCAGTCCCGTTTCTTATGTTTGTGGCCAAAAATAGCCAGCAGCCAACATCTCATCCAATGCTCCAATCACAGGCTCGCAGCAGCAATCACAGAGCTAGTCGCTAATCAGTCAGCAAAAACACGCACACACAAACAAGGCTACCTGCATGCGCATACAAACCAGTGCACGAATACTCTGGCATGCACACACATTAAACGATAATGGCGGTTCCTCAGTTTTCTCAAAAACATTGTCCAATTGCCAACGGGAATTCAAAAGGGAAACATTTAATAATTTTCATGAAAGTGCTCAATTTTAAAATATACTGTATATCATTATTGTGTAATGGTAGGTTTGATCTTCAAATATTGTCAGTATTAGTCTTTTAAAACCCATGATCACACATATTACAATTGTGTACATGATACATAGCATGCATACATGAAGTGAAGCCACTCCTCGAAACATAAAGTACAGGCACACAGATACCCACAATCTCCTCACATGCATATGCTACTATTCCTGCAGCGAGTGCTCACTCCAAAAGGAACAAAGTGGTCGCTGGCAGCGTGGATCAAAGGATGCAGATGGCCAGACAACACAGTGACCATTGTTAAGCTAACGTCACCGCCCGAAGACCAGCCCCAGAATAAAGTGGAGCGAGTACACATCAAAGCAGCATGTCTGGTCCCTCCTGTTAAAACCCCGCTTTTGCTCAATTGTAATTCAAGATAGAGATGCATGCAAGCAGTATGTCTCCCAGAGAAAAAATAATTATGTGGCTCTGCCAGGGAAGAGTGCATGTGGGTGGGTGTAGAAAGGAGGGGAGGGGGCGTGGAGGTGAACGAATGTACGGCCGTGCGATGGCTGAGGTGTGCGTAGAGGGAGGGTAAGCCACAGGGGATTGCTGAGGCTGAGGTTGAAGTGGTTGCAGAGGACTGCGGGTCATCACTTGTCCTCGCACTGCTCGTCATCACTTGTCCTCGCACTGCTCTCTGTTCGAAATCCCTCAACACTCACACAAACACACAGGCGCACACACACTCCTCGATGGCTGATTAAAGGGCAGAAAGAGAGGCTGGGGGTTGGGGTGTGTGGAGAGGACCCCCCCCCCCCCTCAGAGGCCAATCACAGTGCTATCTTTGAGCGAGAGGTGGGATGAAATAGCTGTGAAATAGCTGTGAATCTGAATAAAGGCTTTTTGCATTTTCTATCAGTGAGCAGGAATTTGTCAATTTGGCATCAACACCAACATCATGGAGAATCACAACACACACTGTTTGATTTGTCATTTGATGTCTTTTGAGCACAACAAGATAGTGGTCCATGACAGTATCCATAATGAGAATGCAGCCAGATAGTGATGCATGATGGTAACCAGTGAGCCAGTGGAGCAGGATGGTGATCCATCAGGCAGACACCATCCAGCCAGAATCAGTAGAGATTTGAGTTTGAGCATTTCAAATTGCATACTAGAAATACAAATAGCACTTCGTGAACATACAAACACGCACATAAAAAAAAGTAGCTATAACAAAGCCTTGCCTACTTATTCCACCCAATTTGTTGTGATTTGCAGAGACATCAGGGAATTGGGTACTGTGGTGTAACTGTACAAAATACCGGATATTGATGTAATTTCTTGCTGTAGGGCAAAAAGGTTGCGTGCTCCTGTAATACATGTAGTGTAATCTGCATGTATGCCTCACGCACTATGTTTACCTTTAATAAGGAATAGTTTGACATTTTGGGAACACTTGTTCAATTTCTTGCAGTGGTTAGATGAGCAGACTGATGCCCCTCTCATGTCTGGATGCTAAATATGAAGCTACAGCCAGCAGCTGATTAGCTTAGCTTAGCGTAAAGACTGAAAACGGGAGGAAACAGTTAGCCTTGCCAAGGTAAAAAAAAGAAAATGCAGACAAGCACGTCTACAGCTCTCTAATAGTTAAATATCTTGTGTGTTAAATCCATACAAAAACTTTCTCCCTGTCCCCAGTCCTTATGCTAAGCTAAGCTAGCTGACTGGCTGGCTGTAGCTATATATTTACTGAACAGATATGGGGGTGATATTGATCCTGTTATTTAACTCTCAGCAAGAAAGCGTATTTAAGCGTTTTTCCCAAAATGTCAAACCATTGCTTTAAATGCCTTCCTGGGAATACAGCAATAAGAATAAAATGGCTATTGTAGCAATAAAAGAAAGACGAACATGTAGATCAGGTGTAGGTGCAGGTGTAGAAGTAGTCTGACAGAATCAATAACGGAATCATCACGTGAAATTGCTTTTACAGCCCCATTATAATGAATGTTATTGTCCATTAAAGGATTTTAAGTGGAAAGTCTGACTTGCTTTTGACATGAAAATCAAATGACAAGACTTTTTTTTCGGCTTACTATTAAGGCGTTTTAAATGAGGGCTTAAATAAAAGGAAAAGACAAAGGTATTGGATCTTCAGAATGTACAAACATCACAAATAATTGTCCCTGGTAGTCGTTTAGTATGCTGTCCATTGTTATGGAGACTCCTTATGGAATGAAAGCACTTCTGTGGATCCAGATTGACTCTCAGTACTTTGAAACCCAAATGAAAGTTGAGGCTCCTCTGTTACTTTTTTCATCTGGCATGATAAACCATGTTTGAACTACAAATTAGTTGCATACTCCATTTTTCAGCCGTGGCATCTATTTAATGCGGAAGGGTAAGAAAGTCAATTGAAAGTTAATTCCAATGCGTTTGATAAATGGACACTGGGGGATGCACTCTAATCTCTGCACTGTTCAACTGTTCCATTTCAAGCCACACGCAGGTAATTATTCCCAGCATTCTCCTGCAGTAAATGTTTATGTTACACCTTACCTGCCCAATTGTCTTGTTTCCAGGCATCCTCCAAAGGATGTACATTAGGTCATACGCTGGTGTTCTAGTGTGGTTTTATGCCACTTTGATTGTCAAATGAGACCAAATTTAGCACTGAAAGATTCAAATTAGTTTTAGCTGTCAGCATTTGCTGCAGTTGTTGGTGCAGTCTTGCTTAATCTACAGGATCATGACAAAAAAAGCAGGGTAATGTGACAGAATGTCATACACCACAAGGAAATATCATGCACATTTTATTTACATTATTCAACTGATATCACACACAACAGAAGTAGGATTGACCAAAATGTCTTTGGTGGTTGGTTTGTTCGAGTTTTGGTTCGCTGCTTCTTTTCTGTGGCACTCATAAGTAATGTAGTCCTTCAACCACGGCCTTGACCAAGTTTGGCCATTAACAGTAACTATATGCCAATAGTGTCACGGTGGGGCAAAAAGGCAACTGGGGATGGACCCAAATCCAGGTAGACACGGGGAGCAGAAGGATGATAAAGAAAAATCCAAAACAAAACTTACTCAGGCGAGTCCAAAAATGAGTAACTGAAAATCCAGGAGGCAAAACGAAACAGGACCAGGTAAACGAACATGTGTACAAGGGATATTAACAGAAACATAGCAGACAAACCAACACAGAGACATGGGAACACAGGGTTTAAATACACTGGGGAGGTGTACGTGATTCCACACCGTGGGACACCATCCGTATACTGGAGGAAAGGTAAATGCCAGTGGAACATGACAACACTTTTAAGTTTCACAAAGAAGCAACATATACGCTGCTTTGTGAAACCTAAACGTATATATATATATAATATCACCATATCTGTAACGGGTGAGGTAAGGACCCAGGAGCAGCACGACAGACACAATGGATATTTTGAATCAAAGCTTTATTTTCCCTCTGGACACACAACAGGTTACAGTCTTGGGTAAGCACAGGTGGAATAATCCCGGGGAAACAGTGGCAGGTTCTCGTGGTCGGGGACAGAAGGCTGAGTGAATTACCGGGGCAGAGGCAAGGGGTAATCCAAAACAGGCAGTGTCGGTAACGGGGAATCAATCCAAGGGTATTCGCTGGAAAGTCTTGCATGGAAGCGGCGAACGATCTGGCAGTGAGTGTGTGTGTGTGTGTGTGACTGGGGTTTAAATAGTGGATGCAGCAGCGTGAGCAGGTGAGAGTAATGAGCTGATGACGTGGGTGTGACTGGCAGAAAGATGGAAGAAAGAGGATAGAAGTGGCAGAGCTGTGACAATATCAGCTCAGAGCATTTGAGATCGGAGGGTTCTCAGGTGGTCCTAGTAGTGTGATTGTTTTGTGTACACCTGACTTTGAATGGAATCAAACTCAACTGTCCGAATGAACTGAACCAACAAGGTTAGATATAAAGATACCTTTTGTGTCTGCACATAATCTGAATCGCATGATGTTGTAGTGTAAAAGGAGCCCATTGAACATGAGTGAAAATAAAATATATAAATGTGAGAGATGTTGAAACTGAAGATATGGAGCTGTGCTTGGTGTGCACATGTGCATCTTATGTTGTCTGGGATGGAGTTCACTTCAGTTCACATCCTCCAGGGCGTCCTGGCTTAGCTCTCCAATGGAGCCATGTCTTTACCCGTTTGCTAATCCTGTCCGCATCGCTGCCCTTGATGTTTCCACCCCAGCACTCTCCTGCAAGGAACAGAGTGCTGGCCAGCACTGATTGGTAGAACACGTTGAGCTGAGTGTTCATAAGCCTCCTGAAGAAGAGTTTATGTGGAGGACTGCACCAGCTTGATGGTCATAGAAGTGAGTGGCCTGAATTCTATTTCATTCAATCATTTGATTTTCAAATGCGATATGATATGATAATGAAACCCATTGTCACACGTCTTTTTTTTTATCCATACAAAGTGATCTAATTGAAGTGGAGCTAAATAAGCCCCTGGTTGATGCTCTTTGAAGTTTGGCCCTGTGGGGGAAGGATCGGGTCAGATGGGCTTTTGCTTTACTCACCAAACATCCTTCAGAAACACTCACATCACTTGTGCCTGATTCACACCGCTAACCTTCCTGGCTCTTTCCATTACACTTTTATTGCACAAAGCTTCAGTGGTAAACCTGGTTTGGAAAAACTCATATAACCTTCTAGCATGAAGAATAGATCACTGCCAAGATGCTGCTACCTCTCCGTGCAAGAGTACAGGATGTTTAGAGGGTAATTGTTTGCTGCTACCACGTTGAACAAACAGGATACTTTAAAAGCAGAGCAGTAAATAATGTAGGCTTTCAAACCCAAAACAAATGCCTCTTAAACTGGAATATTTTTTACCCCTTTAGCAAATGTAGCATTTATCTCAGCATGAATAGTTTAGTTTGAATTAGATTACCTTAAAATGCATCTCTAGAATTAAAGTGTTTTATAATAATAGGATGTATTGTGTATATACGATGTAATCAGTTCCGCTGTAATTACCAAAGAACACATATATCTCTTTGGTAATTACATTGTTACATTGGATGAGGTGAGGTTTGCTTGTGCTGAAATGGTGGCGAGCAGGTCCGTCCTTCAATCCCCGGCTCCGCTAGTCGCATGTCGATGTGTCCTTGAGCAAGACACTTAACCCCAAAATTGCTCCCGTAGCTGCGTACGTGTATGAATGTGAATCTGAATTGTAAGTCGCTTTGGATAAGAGCGTCTGCTAAATGACTGTAATGTAATGTTGAAATACACAGGGGACCAGTGGGCACATACCTGGCACATACCTGCTCTTCTTCTCATCTCCATCACCTTTTCCCTTTCTTCTTTTCTCAGTCTCCTCATCTTGTCCCATATCTCTTCCCTTCTCAAAAAGACAAAAAACTAAACAAATGACAATACAATGAGATGCGAATTGACTTTCAGTTGGTAGTTGTTTTGCATCACTTTGTGAGTTGCCCTGATCTTGATGGCACCTGGTGAAAAAAGTTGCAATAAAAGTCATGTCTCACACCTCAGTACAAATCGTACTCACTGTTTTTGCCACTTCCTACTCAGACCAGGTCGAACGTGTAAGGTACACTTATGTTTTGTGCTATTTCTGTCACTCTGCCAAGTGATGCAGTATGACCAATTTGACTATAATAAAAAAAAACTCTCAAGCTGAAAAAAAGATATTGAAGATGAACTGCATTTTCCATGCTAACTATATGCAAAGACATGGGAGTATCTGCATTCATGGCGATTGCCTATAAATGTCAGGGATGGTGGGTGTTCCCTGGCTGTGGTCTGCAGCCAGTTGGCTCATAACTCACTGTCATTAAACCTTTTCTTTCTTTGGACAGTGAATGTTCTTGGACCAGAAAACTAAGCTAACCAAATTTGATATCCCCCTAAGCTAACTTCTATATATTTACTTGTGGTGATGCTGCTTATCCTCTGCACCCACACTCTGCGGCACGCATCAAAATGAGTGGCCTGGCCATGTTTAGTTATCGTTTAGTTAACTGTTTAGTTCCACATGGATGTGGAACTAAAATGAATTACCCTGAAGCTTTACTGTGTTGCAAAGTCAGATTAAGCAATACGGAACCAACTATTGCTGAACCAACTCTTTGTAAATGCTAATTTTGTTGTGGGTCGACGACAAAACGCCAATGTTAAAATGTATGATCGAATTTAAGCATTATTTAGTTGTCAAAATTCCCAGCCAAGTTAGAAAGCATATTTTGTGTTGATATTGTACATACATATGTTGAGCATCACCGCAACAACACACTGGGAGTAATTTGATTGGACAGTCTGTACTAAAGACAGACACATACAGTTAATCAATTACAGTATCAATATGTCCTCATGGAGAGCTGAGCAGTGTGCACTGTGTTTCCTGAGGAGATATGACTGAGTGCACTGTGGCAGGTCTCTACATACATCAGCTGAACAACAGCGCGCTGCCTGTCTGTAATGTCCCCTACAGACCCACGAACGTCACCAAGGTAGCGGCTGAAACAGCAGTTGGACGCCCTCTCAAGCTGATTGAGTGAAGCTCATTATCTTCAACCGTCACAACCGAAATCCATTTCATCAGTGCAACAGCTCTCTGTATCAACTGTCGCGACTCATCTCATCCAGTTGAATTTCAGCCTGGCCCTTTTTATCACTGACAACCTTGATGTCGCCGCAGTCTCTTTTAAATTAACTTAACATTCTCATGGAACCTGTTGAGTCGTCTCTGCTGTGTTGATTGGATATCGTAAATAACACCAGCAACCTAAGGAATATCACCTTTGAGAGAACAATATATGATATTCAAGGCATAAATCAAACTGAAGTCACACACGTCAATTACTATGAGATTCATTTTGCAATCATGTAGAGGAGCTGCAAGTACATACAATAGCAACAGCTATTTCTTTTTTTACACACGTTGTAATACCGTTGTATAGATTGTTTACCCTGAAAGTGACATTCATCAATTCTCCATCTCCATGTCTGGGGGCTCCCATGATGTTTCCAAGCTACACTAAGTCACCAGTGTGTTCTGGGTCTTCTCTGACATCTCTTCTCATTTTGGTGTGCTAAGAATATCTCCACAGTAAAAGCCTCCAGGAGGTCTCTTAATCAGATTCCTCAAGCCACCTGAACTTTTGCTTCTTAATTGAAAAGAGCAGCAGCTCTACTCGGAAACAATTCCCCTCGAACTGAGCTCCTCCCACATAATGACAGAACATGACACTTGGAAAAGCAATTCATTTTGGCTGCTTGCATCCCTGACGTTTCCTTGCATCGACAGTTTCACTTCAAGTCCCAGCTGGCTTAACTACAACACCTTCACACCGACAGTGACTGCTCCCATCTGCCTGCCTGTCTCGCTCTCCATCTGACTTTCATTTCTGAACAAAAGAAATACTGAGATACTTAAACTGAACTCCCACAACTCACTCCCAATCCAATTCCTTGGGGGCAATTGTTATTATGGCCATATATTTAGAGTGCTTGCCCTCCTGATAACTGCTTTTGCATTCAGTAGTAAACAACTCCACCATGAGGTCACCAGAGTGAGAAGGAAAAGGGTATATAAAAGTGGAAGAGTCAACATAGCTAACAAGCTATGATATCTTCCTCTGTTTTGGACTCTCCGTCTCTCTGTTAAACGTCAACCATCTCGAGCTGGCTGGCTATAGACCAATGGGGCCAATTTGTATGTTGAAGTTCACCATATGTGATCCACTGATCACAGCGATTTCGCTGAAATTAAGTCATTTTGCTGTGAAAGTTTGCTGTTTTAAATGGTGGTGTGATGTGGACATTGTCTCTATGAACATATAAAGGTAGTAGGCATGGGTATAAGTATCTGGACAAATTCCTCCACTTGTTTAGTTGCCAATTACAGTAGCCTGCTTTTTAATATTGGGGGATTAAAGTCGGCAACTGCACTCTGCATTCAACCTTTTTTACTAACATATAATGGACGATAACAACTAAACATTCAGGAGGCAGCACTGATGTAATTTGATTTGTGTTAGTGAATATAACTGTTGAATAAATGGATGAACTGCGTCCTTGGCTACGGGAACCACTAAGTTGAAATGCTGCTTTCATAGCGTCATAAACAAACAATTATTGATCTGTGGAAGAGAGTGCCGCCAAAACCAGCTACGGACAGTGTTGCCCTTGATTAATCCCCTGAGTAGAACAGCTTGCAAAGAGGTGGTTGTCTTTGCCTCACAGTGACAATGTCCTCACAGGAACGTGCTGGGAACGTGTAGGTGCTGCATGAATCCGAGATCCGCTTACACTTTAATATAGATATTCCCCTTCAGTGCTCAGAGTGATGCAGAGAGGCAGCTTGGGTCTCCATAAAGTTCATGTGTCATCATTGTAAGCAGGAAGAAGAATATAATAACAGCACTCAGACTTTATTTCCTACTTTGCTTTTGTTCAATTGCAACTACCTTTCAGGCTTGGGAGTTCAAAAGAAGTGGAATGATCGGTGTCGTTGAGGTTATGAGCTATTGTTCTGTCATTAAAGTATCTATGATAAAGCTTTATGATAAAGAAAGGTAGCAGTATGAATAAAAGTGATTGTTGAAATGTGTTGTCTCTCAAATCGTCTACACTCTTGTAGCTTAGCACCTATAGAGCTCATGTTTGGGACATCATTTGACAACAATAAAGCACTAATTACACATTTCAAAATAACCACGATGACAACAATAATTGTTCTCAAACAAGTTTTATAATAACTGAGTTTTCACAAAATAAATTTCTCTTTCCCCTGAAATTTCTCCAGATGCTTGAAGGCAGTCATTTCTTCCTTCGTGCTCTCCATCTCTTGTAGTTGAATGCTCTGTATCCAACCAAACAGAGACGGGAAGCATTAGGATTAGAATACATCATGAAAAGCAGACTCAGATTCCTTGATAGCTGTAGAAGAAATGCCGCTGCTGGGCTTGCAAATGAGTTTAACTTGAGTGCTCAGCCATTTTCTTCAGCTATCTACATATTCATTTCATGCAAATGGTTATTCACCACGGAGGCCCCTGTGAATAAGAACACAATATGCTTTCTACAATTCCAATTTGCTGTTATCACATGGAAACATCCGAAGCGTGTTTAATGGTTGTCCATATGCCACTTGGCATGCAGTGCTGTACACCCAGGATAAATATGTCATAGATGGACAGCCAGTTTGTCATAGCTTTTCTGCAGGCTGACTACATGCTGGCCAAAACCTCCCAGTTGACCTCTGCCAATAGCGTGTTTTGACAGACAGCTAAGCTTTATTTCCCTGAGACCTAAGAAGATCTCAAACTGGCCAAATCGAGAACACTACAGGCCCTCACAGAGGTGCATGACCCTTTATGTGCTAATAATCACCAGGTAAGTTATGCCTCTTAAAAAGGTGAATCAATGTCATTTTTACCAATGCAGAAGTGCCTCTATCGCTCTTGTAAAGCCTCCGAGCAATAGACAGGCCTTGGCTCTGGAGGGCAAGATCAATAACCCAGGAAAACCATTGGATTTCTCTAAGCCTCAGTGTTAGTCTTTGTGCTAGTCTTTGATTGGTTTGTTTTATGGGTTTAGCCGGATGAGGGGTTGTAAACTAAAACATCCAAGCTGCTAAATATTACAGGGAAAGGCAGAGATAAAGACTTAAAGCTCCAGGGTGCAGATGCAGCTGTGGATGGCAGGCGTCCACTCAGCACACCGGGGGGAAAACGGACGCCATCAGCAAAAATCCAGAGGAAATTATATCCATGGAAACTCATGCTATTGATTGCCAGGAAATGTTTTACCACACACACGGGTCTGTACCATGTCGCCTTGGGCATAAAAACGCCGCTACCCTTGTGGAGGTTGTTTACTTCGCATGATATGCTGGAGATAATAACTGTGGTGGTTAGAAAATGAATCCATCTGCTGTAGAGATGAGGAGAAGAGTTATTCATGTTTGTGATGCTTGTTTTCATCTATCTCTCCCTTATGCTATGCTTCTATTGTTCTATTTCTACCTCACATGATGCAGTGGAATAGCACAGCAGTGTAACTTACCACTAATTTGCACTACCTACATTTTCTTATGTATCTTCTTGTACATATATTTACATTTACATGTGTAGTAACATTTATGATTTTCACCTTAGAACAAATAATACAATTAATATCAATGATTAATGACATTTAGAAGATATCTTGCAAACGCATCTTTGACAATAATTTTCTGCTTTTCAAATACTGTATTTGCAGTAGAAAGTAGATTATAGTTGAATACATATACACTATAATATACAGCATGGTATCTTTTTTAGGATACAATTTGATGAAAGTACCATTATGTTGAATGGGTGCATTATTATGATCACAATTAATTCGCAGTATATTCTATGTTTGCGCAGTCTTAGCTCATCCTAACTTTATCAACGACTGTGTCCTAAGCTGTGTCCAAATCGCTGTCCTGTTCACGAGCAAATAAAAACAGCACTGTTACGCTGCATCTTTCACATACTCCAATGGGTTTTGGAATGGTTTATGTAGCGACAAAAGTGGGATACATTTCTTAGCCCATGAAGGAACACCTAATTCTGAAGAATTCTAACCACCAGATTTGGAGATATACACGGAACAGGGACATACCCATTGTGTGATGTGCAAGAAATAGGTACAAACCAAGTGTAATTCTCACTGATATTACTATGTCTTTGTATACAAAGGCATGTCGTAACAAGTCCTCACAGGCATAATATTAAGTAGTTTACCTTCGCCAAGTGACTGGGGACTGGAACTGCTGTGCAGAATGTTCAACTCCCACGACAAAAAGGTGAGTTGTCATTTATTGAACTTATCGTGGCTGCTATCACAGCCAGTTCACAGCTCGCAGCATTAGCTGAGTGCAGCACTCTGCTCAGAGAGACATGTTAAGAGCGTCTCCTGTCCACCAGAGTTTAGTCTCTTTTACCTTTAGGGTTACAGAGGAAGAAACTTAAGGAAGGCCAGAGTGACACATTCAGATTTGAATTATTATAAGAGTCTATTGGTGGTAAGGTCTATTTGAAGGAATAGTTATACACTATGTTGTAAAGAGTTGGATTAGAAGAACTCTACCACTTTCATGTCTGTATGCTAAATATAAGGCTAAAGCCAGCAGCTTTATTTTGCGTAAATAATAGAAGATCAATTAAATCACCTTTTTGAGTTCATAATCTAAGATTCCTAGATTCTAATTGTAATCTAGTTGTAATCTAGATTACAATTTGAAAGTCCCCTTTCTTAATGTCTCTCTTTTTTTTCTTATTTACTCCAATATGCTGTCTGATCTAAATTAGATGTCCTTTGTTGGTTAATAAGATACAAATAGAGTCTAGTTCAGCCAATTGCCTCTTGTGACATGACATACACATGTTTGATAATGTCTATTATGATGTAAACAGTGCATTTACATCTTAAAGATTTATATGAGGCTAAAAATATGATTATTTTGAGTTTAGTTTGGCATTCATCTTCTGCACCCCTGCAGATGATAGACAGCCTCTACAAATATACTCCCACAGGATAAATGTGCAGCCTTGGATCTGCTGGTTGACTTTGTTCAGTGGTGCGAGAATTCATTTTTGCAGCTTAGCATCAGGACGTGTTGATCGATTTCAGATGCCAATGTTGTCAAGGGCCAAGCGGTGGAGCAGCTTGGCAAATACAAATACCTGGATATGTTTATTGATGACAAATTGAGCTTTGACCACAAGACAGAAGATTTGCAGGACGGGACATCACATATTGTTTATATTACATAAGCTCAGTCACTCTCGGGTCGATATCAGCTTCAGACTCATCTTTTGCACATCTTTTATTGAGTCAGATTCTTATCAGCAAGATGTGAAATGAAAACAAAAAGAGTCCAAACTAGTCTGCAAAACCATAGTTCATATAATCCTGGTGATAATTCATGATATTTATTTAAAAAATATCTATCGCTTGTGATTCAACACATTTGCCCATACCAGAGGTCGGCAACCTTTACTATCCAAAGAGCCGCTTTGCTCTATTTTCCACCAAATAAAATTTGTCTGGAGCCGCAAAAGCTATTTGATATTACAGCTTAGAAAGTTTCATATATAGTTATATATATGCAAAAACTATAGTTTGTTGTATTTATGAAGAAGAATAAAGACAATTCTTGACATGTTATTGTAATTTTACCTGTTATAACAATATCAAACTCTTATGAAGAGGAGAAAAAAACTTGCTCAGTTTGCTGCAGCAGTTGAGAAATCGCTCTTTTTCACTCATCTCCAGCGTGACACTTATCAGCAAATGCTGTGTATTTGTTCTGGAAGTGACATTACAACGTTACATTTTTTTGCACATATCAATCATGCAGGTAAGCCAGCATCGTTGGCAGTGAAAGCAAATGAATACGTGCACGCAGAATTAAACTCTCTGTTTTCCTCCGTGACTTTTCTTTTTTTTGATTTATCCATTGATAGTTTACTGAGGGGGGTCTGCGGGGGTCTGAAAATCATGATTAACCACCTGCAGGGAAAGGCTCTTGACAGGCGTAATCGGATGTGACGCACATTTTAGTTGACAAAATATTAGAGCATTTGTATTTAAGGTCAGGTATTACTGACCTGCCTGTCTTTACTAGCAGCTGTTGTCCAGCTGCATTTCTGCGGAGGAAGCAGCTGTTATTGGAGCGATTAGCGAGCAGCGTGTCCAGCGGCGTTATCAGACCTACGGAGCGGCCGTCTGAAGTCACGTTAGCGGCTTTGAGCAACTAATCTACATCTTGTTTACACCGGCACCCACCCGCATGCCCAGTGTACGTGAATAGTCACGTGATATTCGATTTCAGGCGTTTAAGTCTGGACGGAGATCATTTAGAAAACGATGCTGAAACGCCCTGTGAACGGAGATCGTATTAAAACGCATTAGTGTGGATGTAGACTCAGGGAGCCGCAACAGAGGGGCTGAAGAGCCGCAACAGAGGGGCTGAAGAGCCGCAACAGAGGGGCTGAAGCCGCAGGTTGCCGACCAAATCTTTGGATACTGATGGTCTTTGGTTTTTGAAGGGTCATTATCAATGTTCCCTCTAAGCTGCGCGCTTGAGCAATCGCGCACTGCTCGCACATTCTCAGCGCACAAGAAAATCTATGCAGCGCATAAAATAAAATTCAACATAAACGTATTAATTAATATCTAATATTAGTCCCAATCTTATGTAATCAATTAAACCAATAATAATAATAATAATAATACTTTTGTTTTCTGTACTATTTTGCAACGTAACTCCGTGAGTGACAGGTGTCCAGCCAATGATACGATTCGGTTCACTTACGCTACGCAGCCAATCATAGCATTGACACTATTGCCCTGCCCATTCGCGCCGTGCAGGTTAGCTAGCTAACAACAGTGCGGCGGAGTTACGAGACGCAAATGCTAACCCCTTATCATGGCGAAACGAACGGGCAGCGACACATCCACTCACCAAGCCATTGGGAAAAAGAAATGTGGTTCTTTTAAGATGGAATGGCTGTCGGAGATCTCACAGCTTGTGGATATTTGTGCTACATTTCAAGCTTCCAGTGCAGATTGTGAAAGAGGATTCAGTTTAATGAATCGTATCAAAACAGCATCCAGAAATCGTCTTGAAGTGGCACATTTGGACCAGCTGATGCGCATAAAGTCAAAGCAAGAAGCAGACGAAGCCATCAACCTGGACAAAGTGTACAACCATTGGAGAAGTGAGAAGGACAGACGTGCAAAATAAGGTAAAATTTAAGTCAGATTTGTGCATATTCTAGTGACATTTATTAAGATTTTTTACTTATGGATATTAATCATTAAATGATGTTACTACTAGATAATTTATGGGTAGTAGAAATGATAATAAAAAACTGAGTAATTACATATTTTACAGACAGAGTTACAGGAATTTACACTGTATCACAAGCTACAGCACACGTCATTGTGCAAAATGTGAATGTTTTAATGTGAACAAAATGTTATGTCTGAAAGGTGTATATGTATCATTTCTTCCAGAACAGGACCCTCACACAGGCCACAACAGGACCTCACACAGGCCAAAGCAGGACTCTTCCCATGGCCAAAGCAGGACTCTCACATAAAACATACTACACATCTCATGAACAAGATTTTTGTCTTTTTCCTTTAAAGTTTGTCAAATCACTTATATTAAAAGTAAACTAGTGAAAATTGCTGCTGTAATTTGATTCTTTTAATAAGCCATGTAACTTGCTATGATCCAAGGTTTTGAACAGGTGTGATACTGGTGTGTGGCCACAGCGTGCACATCTGATGTTGCTCACAGTGGTCCTCAGTGTGCTCAGGGAGCTTGTGTGTATGCCCAGACACATGAAAAATTAGAGGGAACATTGGTCATTATTGGTCTAATACTGTGAACCAAAGCTGCTATGTTGGTATTGCGTATACTTGGCTTTTACCCTCCTTTGACGTATTATACTTTCTGCCTTACAATATTGTGGATTTCACCTTCACTTTGGTCTCCCTCTCTCTCTCTCTTCCGTATCTGTGTGTGACCAGTGCAGACCAGTTTCTCATTCCTCTTGCAGGTGTTCCAGTCACTCAAATAAAATATAGCAATGTGCTAAGACACAATAAATCACTGGGGTAATCATAGAAAGTGATGAAATGGGGAAATCCAGGCACATTTTATCGATAAAAACTCTGAAGCATGATTTTCTTGCTTTTTGCTTTTGGGGGGAAACATATCATTCTGAGTCGTGGGATCTATTATGTGTGTGACATGAAAAATAGATATTATTCACCCCCTGTGGCCTCTGAGGGCGTATTATTAATGATGGTGCTCAATTCAATGTTTGTAGGAATGTGAATATACAGTATGTGTGAAAGTAAAGGACCAACAACAGTGAAGTTGGCTGCATAGGTCCATTATCTTTTCTTTCATTGTTTTCAACTGAATATTTCTGCTCTTTGGAAAAAAAACATGATACCTCTATGAGTGTGCAGTATACAGTTGGTGCATCTATCCATACTTTTATCCTGCTGCATCCTTCTCTTCCCCAAGTCATATAAAGCAGAACTGAATCAAAATATTGAAATAGAAATCTCATGTTTTTCAATCAGCTGGCTGACAGATCTCCCCTTGTATCGTCTGACAAACTAAATCAAAAACAGCACTGCATTTTTCCAAACAATTCCTCTTGGGTGGGGAGAGAAAAATGCAGCATTCAGCCTCTTCCAATTGCAGTAATAGTAACTTACGATGACAGCTTTTTAATACAATTAAAATATCAATGAGGACCGGTTTTTCATGCTCTTGCAGTGACTCTGTTCTCCCTGTGATTGAACTTCTCATGATGGAAAATTACATGTATTTCACACATTACTCTCAGGGGGCCCCAGTAGACAGGGAATGCTTTCAGCAGCTACATGTGTGAGAAGAGGGACTGTTGGTGGCTGTTGTGTGTGTCGGGAATGGGAGTCTAAAAGCGTGACGCAATTCTCTTAGACAGCATCTGGGTTTGACAGGTCACTGCTCCGGGGAACACGACTGTGTATGTGCAGGCACACATACATGGAAAATCAATAGCATACAGGTATACATGCAGACAGACAGAAGCACACACATGCACACTCTCATACCGACACACATTGGTGCACAAACAGACCTGAAGCTGGGGCCTCCAAATGAAAGACACCATGTCTGACGGGTGTAGATGGTGACAAACAAAATGGACCCTTCCCAACAGCCTGGCGGTGAGAGACAGTGGCCCAATCCCAGTGTCCCCCCTAAAGCCTCAAACCCTGAACCCTCAAGGATTTACTGACGTCACCTGGTAAGTGATTGAGTGTGAGGGCTTGAAATGGTGTAAATATGAATGGAACAGCACTTTGCTGCAACATATCACGTTACTATCAAACACTCGACGATTTGACAGCGGGACAGAACTAAACCCTCACGGACTTCGCAGGAGCTCGCCTCAAAGTCCGTGAGTCCGTAATGTGACTCTGGGCCGGGATGTTTGGCCACTGGGCCACAGCTCGCCAAAGAAATTGAATACTGAAGTTAACATTTCAGCCCAAGTTACTCATTACATGGACTTTGATGTGTTGTGCTGTTTTATGTCGAGCAATTATTATTAATGAGGGACAACACATGCAAATTAGCAGCTAGCTAACTCGTGTGCAATTAAATTTAATAGTGTGTTGTCTCTGCAAAACAATATATGTAAAATAAATAAACTCAGCACCATGTTATATTCCACCCAAAACATAATTGATGTAGCAGCCTGATAAGCTCCTGTAATGTATAGTTCAGAGAACCTGCACCCCACAGGTGTTTTCACTTCATCTGATTAGAGCTCTGCTCTATTTGTGTGGGCGTGAACTGACTGGAATTGGGCTTGATTGACTTAATTGCCTCGCCCACTTCCTGTTGCCGTGTAGCTAATTGGCTGTAGCTGTAAAAAACTGCTGCTCCCACTCACATACAGTCGTATTTCATTAGAAAGCTCGACTGCCAACAGTTCCACCATGCCATTTGGGGACAGCCTTGTGGCGGAAATAATTATTTTTGGCTAAAAGTGACCCATTTCTGTGACTCCGTAGTTTGCTGCTTTGGACCACAGCGTCACGCCGTCAGGGTTCATTACCCAGGAAGTAAGGTTGACAGCTTTTCCTCACCAAGTCTTCACTGCTTCTGCTAATGGTTTGAATTGTTGACTATCTTGTTTCTGTTTAGTTTGTGTGTGCATGCTTGTCTACCAGTAAGCTCGTGCTGGCTGTGTTAAGTTGTTTGGGGGACATCACATGTCATGGCTTTTGTTGGCTTCTAAGTGTGCTGCTGTAGCTACATTTATGTGCCTTTTTTATTTTTCTCGGTCAAGTGTTTTTTTTTTTTCCTTTCTATTTTCCAAAGGTCCTTGTCGTTGTTTTGAGGTGTTTAATGTTTGCTCAAAACAACTTTGGTTCTGGGATGTTTGCTGTGTGAAATATGGCAGCTTTATATTAGTATTCGGGGTGTTAACATGGCTGTTGCGTTAACAATAAAATTAGGTTTAATGCTTTTGTCATACCAAGATGTCTGATCATTTTCTCAACTCAAGCATTTAAAGAAATACCTCCTGTATATTGTTGCTGTATAATGTTTTCTCATGACAGACTTGTCAAACACCGGTGCAGCTAATATGGTCTGTACAAGGAACAAATTAAGGCTAAGATAAATGTATTGTGTATGGACAGTGAGCCCGTTAATGGGGATGGCTACTATTGCATTATATTAGTTACGTAATTAGTAATTATTTACTGGTCGAGATTGGTTGTGACTTTTAATGTGGAGATTTTGAGTTTCTGTGATTGTGTAATTCAAAAGGAAAGGCAAGAGGTGTCCCACATCATTTAAGTAGAACTGTTTGAACCTGCTTGGTATTTAGTCACATTGCTGACCACTTGAAAGGATTTTCTATATCTTGTTTGAACAGGATAGAAATACCGTATTTAGAGCAGAGATTAAGGACGTTGTGACTTTTTGTGAAATTTCATCTGAAAATGGTTCATGTTGCATTTGTACAAGTGTATGAGGCATCATTTGAATGCATGTGCTGGTTGTTAGCGATTTCCTTAATCGTCTAAGCTTTTTCTTGCCCATGACTCGAAGCTATTAGTCAACTCCTGCTACAGAATAATTATATTCATCATGTTGCTTTGAGTAAATCTGCCTTACATTACAGCTAGTGCCTCCCCAGCTGCTGACCGCTCAGTTGTGACATCCATGTCGTAGTAGTACTTTCAGGCTGTAATTTTTGTCAAACTAACACATTTAAAGGACCATAGGTTAGCACAAAGAAATATTTCTTTGAACATCATTGGGTACACGTAAAATCCATATTAATGAAAAGTAATGTATTCACATTTTACACTTTGATGCTCGACTATTATTTGGTTCACCCTGAAACAATATTAGTTCAGGTGGTCGTAACGAGCGCCGACCTTTCCATACCAGTCTGCATAGCCAAGTAAAATAGTGATTAATTATGCCGTTTAAAAAAAACATAACTCATCTCTTGCTGTCAAAGTGGAAAAATAATAGTTGCTTTCCCGCCTTCTCTATTTTACCGTGTGCATTTATATCATGCATGGGATCTTTTGTTCCATTTCTTCCACTGAGCACTTCATCTGCTTCCTTAGAAGGTCATAAAAATCATTTTTCGTTGCCTTGGTTTATGTGGTCGTGAACATCAGCAAGTGGCTTAATTCTCTGGGGTTGAACTAGGACAGGTAGCTGGGGAGTTGGGGATACAATTAGGAAAGTGTTAAAGAGTAACTGCACACCTAAATGTGTTTTTATCTATTGACTATGCATTTTGATAAAACACATCAATGCTGGTGTCAATATTGAATTTCTTTACAAATAAAAATAAAATAAAAAATCATGGGTGAAAATAGTTAATAAGCCATTTACTGTTTTAAATCAGCTTCATGTTGGAAGGCCAGTTCTGAATAAAAGAGTGTTAGCTCCCCCCTAATCAGACTCCTCACCTCTCCCTACAGCATCAGTCGTTTTTACAATCACAGCTCAGCCCATGTAGCGGCTGGCTAGTTAGCTAGCGAATGGTATCTTGCTAAACCACCATATTATCATACTAATGTTACAGAATGTTAGCAGAAGGTTTCATCTCTCAGCCCCTTGTCCACTTTTCAAAATGATGCAGTGGGTGGAAGATCTGCAGGTAAAGTTACACTTAAATGCTGTTTGACATATTTTGAAATAGTTTAAAAGTAAGAAATGTCTTATCACTGAAATCTGTGGATCATTAATTGACATTGAACAATAGTTCAAGGCTGCATCACACAATTCTCTTAATTATTTATTGATCTGTATTATATTTCCCAAAGCCCCTGATGGTGTTCTGAAATGTCTTTTGTTTTGACATAATCTATTTATAATGACATAACACAGACGAAAGCACAAAATCCTCGAGAAATACTTGAGAAACTGGAATCAGAGGATAAACATCCTGACACAACTAATCGACCAACTTTGCGAATTATTTGTCTGTTGTGAGAAAAAGTTTTCACTGGGTTTTAAACTTTTACTAATACATTTAAAGTTGGTGGAGAAATTATAAAAGAATACAACACTGTTGCTTTTCTATGGCAGCAGCAATAATCTGCTGTGGCGCTTCATCCGCACGGCAGTATCCGTCTCCTTGTCTGTGCGCCTCACTATCCCGTCCAACTAACACAGCTCTAGTCATAGTAAGAGCAGGCAGGCTGTCCACATGGACCACCTTGCTGCTGAATCAACCCTCGCTTATTGATGTGGTGGGGAAATTGAGTGTAGAAGCTTGTGGATCGGAGGTGGCAGAGGGTTGTGTGAGTGAGAAATTACTTCAGCTTGCCGGCACTGTTCGAGGCTGTCTATCAGTAATATTTCAAGCAATAAGAGAAACAATATATCTTTCCGGTGCGCCTTAGGGAAGAAGCACCATGCCTGATTGTTTTTGTTTTTTTCCAAGATGAAAACAAGGTGTTCTCTCATGATTTCCTGCCTATCAATGGCATGATTCAACATTCAAAGTAATGCTGGCTGACTGTTAAAGAATCAATTTGTGTAAGGGTTAAGTTGCTATTTGATTTTGTAATCTCAAGAGCATGCTACCGAGCTTGTTTCATCTCTTCTGCACATTACACAGAGTGCATCAGCGTGTCATTTTCCCTCACAAGGATAGGCAAGGGAAAAAACACAGACAAATAAAGAGGAAACGGAGATGGTAAAGGGCTTGCAGGGTCTACAATAGTTTGCAGTAATGGCGCACGGCTTGCAATTGTAAATCCATTCGCGTTGGAATTCAATCACCACAAAACTCTTGAGTTCATGGAGGGTGAGGGAAAGGAGAGGGAGAATAGTTTTCCATCGCCATCTCACTGTCACTGGACCATGAAAGGAAAATGGTTGGTTTTCCTCATGCCTCCAACCGAATCAGCCTCAAGTGCCCAGACGTCGGGGGGCTGTCGGGGTCCTGTTGTCAAGGACAGATATCACCTCTGTTCATCAGGCGTCGGCAATGGAGGCCTTCTGTGAGTGTAGACTCGCCACATTAAAACATTAAAAACAGTTACAATATAAGGTGCTTTCAACAAAGTGTAAAAGAAATCTGCAGTAACACCAAGGAAAGAGATATAAAAACCAGGACCATAAAACCAAATTATCAAAGCAGGTGAGGAAAGATTGTTACATGAAAGAAGGTCTGCTCAAAGATGTGGCAGAAAAATCCATTTAAGTTGCTACTTCTTAATAAGAATTGACCACCTTTTTCTCTCGGCAATCATGCATCTTAATTGCTTGAGTCCAAAGTTGTTAAAACAATGTTAGTTTATCCTTCTCTGGAATTGCCACCATACCTAGACATAACCCAAAATTCCCACCACAATCATTGAGCATCAAAAAAAGTCTCCGTTTAGATTATACGCAAAAATTCAGAGTGCCTTTAACATATTTGCTATGTTCAGTAGTAGAAGTATTGATGTTTGAATTGTGTAGCTGTAACAATACTACTGTGTAAAGAAAAAACTAGAGGTCAAAGTCCTGCATTCAAAACCTTAACTGGATGTGCAAAATGATGATGATGGGTCATTCTGCATAATATTACTGGATTTTTATTAGTGACTCATTACTGTGCACATTACTTAGATGTAGAGGAGGATCTCATTTTACTTTATATCCTGCTTGGTAGCTTAACCTACAATAATATATCGTAATGTACTGGTTGATTTAATATTTTGTGTTTATAATCTCAATCTGCAAAGTAACTAGCAACTAAATACTGCAGTATAAGTACAAATGTTGCTTGCAAGATGTAGTGGAGTAGGAGCATGAAACAGAAAAGTACCTCACACTTTTACGTATAGTCGGCCTACTTGAGTAAATGTACTCGTTACATTCCAACAAACTATTATAGGTTAAGTATTTCATTGTACATTGAGTTTCTACAAAGTCATTATGGCCAAGCATTAATGTATCGACATTTATTAAAGGTTGTCCTTGAATGACTGTAATTTGATGTGTGGCCTTCAGGGCCTTTCAGTATTGTTGGATTAAAGACAAACTGCCATTTTCTTTCGCTCAGTGTTGATTTGCAAGCTGTTAGCACAAAAGACCAAAAATCTATCTTGTTTTATCCCCGAAGTGAGGCTGGCATTTTTGTTGCAGCTCAGCATTTTATTTCGCTCCTCGAGGAAGGTTTTTTTTTAATATGCTGGTGCCATTGTACTTCTCTGCTGTCAAAATAGTCTGTTGATCGAGGTGTCTCAGTAAGTAAGGAAAATTTATTTATAAAGCGCTTTTCACAGACAAAAGTCACAAAGTGCTTAACAGGGCAGAAATTACAAGCATAAAAAAACACAATGTGATCATAGGGCCAATAATTGACATACCTTCAGAAAATACAAAATTACAACATGGTTTATTAAAAGCAGGTCTACGTCATGGGTTATATCCAAACGCTCAAAACACACCTCTTTAGACTGGCGTCTAAAGAGGTGTGTTTTGAGCTGGTTTCTGAAAGTGTTTACAGAATCTGGTCGGGTGTCTTCCCCGTGTTTTGAGACGGAGTCCTTACCGCAAAGGCTGGGTTCCATTCCAGTCATTTGCTTTATGTTGTTCCCCCTCTCTCGCCAGCATTTCCTGTTTCTCTCCAAGCTTTCACTTTCATTGAAACAGAAATGAAAAAATATCTTTAAAACAAAGTCTATTGATGAAACCTTTTGCTTACAAAATGAAGATGCAACTGTGTGTTCAAACCTCAAGTTATTCTCCAACTTCTGTTGTTCTCTTCATACGAGTCGGGTAGGACTGAAGTCTACTTTTACGGTAATTAATACCAAGTGTGGCACTTGAGTTCGTGTGACTCCTAATGTCACCACAAATCAATTGCATGAAGGACTAGCATTTAGTGCAGCATTAAGTCTTTCCAGAGATTAGCAGCATCTTCTTCTTCAATATGGCAAATGCTGTTATTCTGTCAGTGTTATCTACTCCATTAATTATATCCCCGCAGTAAAATAGGGACCTTGTCTTTCAGCAATAAAACAACACAAATGGCCTCATACGTTAATATTACATGAAATGAGCAAAGTGCATTTCTGCTGAGGTATATTTTCCTGTTACACATCCATCAGTGCATGAGGCAGCAGGAGGCAAATTATAACTATCTTCTATCAGGAAAGACTTAAAATAATTGATTGTTTCAAAACAATGTGTTTCTTTTCATCTGTGTGCTACAGTCTGATACAAAATGTTCCTATTCAGGGAGCACTGGACAGGCCTGATATTTCTTGTGAGTCCGTTAAAGCACGTCTAACTACCTCCTTCAGATATGTGCAAGTTGGAAATGGCAGCACAGAGATGATCAAAATGAAAGGATTGTGTGTGTATATCTATCTATCTATCTATCTATCGCACAAAAGATGGAAAATCCTATCAGCGGCGACTGCGTCAGTGTTCACAGGTAATATCTCCCTGACCTTAAACTGAAGTGACAGGAGGCGGTTAGCGGTTTCATCATAACCTAGCAACGTTTTCATTGTTAAATCAGTGCGCTGATCTCCTTCCTAACCAATTTCTGAGATGTTAGAGAAAGGCATATTTCTAGATTGAAGCAGTGCAGGGACACAATAATGCCTTCACAATGGGTACAAAAGTGCAATAATGTCAGAGAACATAGGCTAATGCCATCAATATTATTTTAACTTCAAACAATCTATATCTGGTAATAAACGATGTATGCAAAATGTGGATAACATAAAAGGATTCTGTGACAGTGCGAGCTAAATGAGATGGCACGTTTCGCAGTTGCAGTTTTGTTTGGCTAGCTCGGTGTTACCCAAACATAGTGAGAGAACATTCAACAATTATTATTAAAAAAAACTAAATGAGCATAATGAGAGTTGAAACAGCCATACTGGGTACATTTCTGGAAATTGTCATTTTTTCAGTGTCTCAGCAGAACGGCAACATATTGCAAGCGTGTTACTGGACAACAAATTTAACAGCCACTTGGGGACTATCATTATCTTCTAACGGCCCAAAATATGAATGAACCACGTTATCAGCAACATCAACAAGATGGAGTGGGTCCCTAGTCTCTAGACTTGCCATAGTCTCTCATCACATCCTCTCTAGTTGAGAAAGCACCGCAAGGCCGTCACAGGAAAACTTTATCCCCTGAAGAGACTTAAGGGAACGCCATTCCTGCAAATGCTCCCTGAGAGCGTTTACCAGCGTCCCATCATTGATGCGCTGCATAACAGTATGGCACTTAAGCTGTACCACTGCAGAGAAAACGGCTCTCTTCAGTGTCGTCGGAAGCAGCCAACATGTCACTGGATCACGACTTCCAGCATCAGAGGACATGTACAGAACTTCTTGCCTCCAGAAGGCTGTCAACAATTCAAAGTAAGCCTCCACAGCAAATGCATGTCTGTATGTTCTCCTGTACGGCGACACCAAAAGAACAGCTTTTTTTTGATGCTGATTGCCGATCATTGATGATTCATATTTGCAGATACAGATCCCTTTTGTTGTTTGATTATAGCAGCTGGTCTACAAGGCTCCAGGCTTTTTTTTGCCACCGTCCCAAACCGCTCTGAAGTCTGTAAATCTTCAAAAATTGTACATGTTATCCTTTTGTAATCAAGTAATTTATAGTGTTTATTCATAAAGGCACACCATTCAAATGATTAGGAAATGAGATTGTATTTTCATTGATTAAACCAAATCGTGTCATAGTTTTAATGATGTATTGTAAGCTGCTTAGAGCTAGTGTAAACAGGTTATAGTTTCCTCTCTAATATCTATTTATGTTGCTGTGAAAACATCTCCTTCAAACAACTGGATTCATTCGTTACTCACGAACATTACATTTTACGGCATGACGTTATAATTTACCTTCGCCCAATGGTCATTTTCACTGAACCGAGCCTGAACGCATCGTAATGTAACGGAACCTTCGTTCGTTGTCCATTCTTGTTGACCGTCTTATTTCCCAATAACTTTGATCATGTGTTTGTATGCACAATAGATGACGACAACAAAGTAAAAGGATAGCATTTTGAATTTTCAAAGTTTTCAAAGCTATAACAAAACATAACTCTTAAAAAAAGACCCTTATTGGCCTATATGGCTCGTCAGCAATCCTTCTCTGGTGCAAAAACGTTGTCGGGGCATCTCTAAAAGTAATATTTGTGCTTTTTATTTATTTTTTTTTTTTTTTGAACTGCTGATCTGATCCTTGACTCAAAACAGGAATACTCTCCCAACTGTGAATTCTGTGATCAAGTTCCACCACTAGTGAGAGTCCTTGTAGTGATTTTAGTTTATTTTCTTTTATTAAATTGTATTTTTGTAATTATTGATACATTCACTCTTATGTTACTCCTGTTTCTTATTCCGTTTTCTTTACTCATGTCTGACACCAGTTTCTACAAACGTAATGATTATAAAGGATTCTTGATTTTGAGTGTCAGGCTGAGTTGCGTTGCCTCTCTCCTTAGTGCTCCCTCCATCTGACATCCCTGGCAAGGCCTTGACAGCTGTTGCTCTCTCTCTATCGCTGGAAATGTGCTCAGAGTGCAGCCTTGGGTTCAGTGACAGGGCTGTACTGCAGACACTTGCCTGGGAAGACTTTGTGTGTCTGTGTGCACCACAGTGGGAGCCACAGGCGTTCTCCAGTCGGATGTCACCTTTGTCAACGCACACCTTCTCTCTGGAGACATCAATACGAAAAGAGTCAGAGAGAGACAGAAAAGAAAGTGTGACCTAGCATTGGCCTCCCTCAGATCAGAGGGTCTTGTGATTGTCCACACAAAGCAAATGACACGTTACAATGACAGTTGTTGCATTATGTTTTCCATTTCATTTCTCAAACAGGTTATTAATCTAACAGAATCATTCTGGTGAGTCATCTATTACTCCCTTGACATGAGTTTAGTCTCATCTTTTTATTATCTTTCATTCAACCTAAACTTTCCCATCCTGCTGGTCCACCACTTAGGTCCAGACTGAATTAGCTCATAAACTATTGGATGTATTGTCATTAAATTAAGTACAGGCATCCCCAGAGGATCAACCCTGAAGACTTTTGAGATCCCCTCAATTTTTCTTTAGCACTACCGTGATGATGAACTTTGTGGTTTTGAGTGAAATATGTCAGCAACCAGTAAATGGATTGGCATGAATCATTTGCAGTAAATTAGTTGACACTATAACTTTTAGGAGCAGGTCAAAATGTGTCCAATACTTTGGTTTATGACCAAATACCTGTAAAACTAATGACATTCCCATCAGACTCTGTTTACTGTCCATCAGCAAGTGCTGACTGGTTAACATGCAAGACTGCGATGGTGAACATCTGCTGAGTCTAATCTAAATCATCACCTGCTAAACATTTACTTTGCGAGGCAGTCGGATTCTTGCAATATCACGAGATAATGCGGTTTTCTCAGGATGACATGTCACAATAAATAATCCATCATCGTCGGTGCCCTGTGAAGAGCTGCTGGCGTCTACAGCTGGGGCTTATGTGTGTGTGTGTGAGACGACACGGAGAGGCAACTGTTTGTTCTGAGCAATAGTGCTTCCTGGAGAGGGTAGCGTATAGATGCTGCAATAGCATCGGGTAAATCAGAACTGAAGCCTCACAGAGCCACTAGCATGATGTAGACGAGAGCTTTTGTTGAAACGTTTCCTTTTAGTTTTGCACCAAAAAAAAGAAAATGGAAATCCTTGCATATGCACACCTACAGGCAATGTTCCAGTCCACAAGGGAATGTGCACCAGGGGATTAGTCTCATATCCCGCCCTCTACATGCCCACATTCAACCATAAATGTAAAGAACATGTTAGCTCCCACTCAGTCTGGCCCTCTGGGGGTGGGGAATGTGATGGGGAGAGTTGGCTTTTCAAATTCAAGACGAGCGCAAATGCAAATAGCACTGCTGATTTGAATGTTTATGTCAACATGGATCTATAATTAACATTTGATATTAGGTGAAATTTAATTTGTGAGAGGCATCATTTGACAATCTGGCTCCAATTCACCACCTCACCATCTGTGTCGCTAATCTTGCCTGCCTTCAAAATGCTCGCATGCATGGGTTAGAAAGAAAATCTAATTGTGATTATTTTGACTGGTATTGCAATTGAGATAGTATTTGCAATATTAGAGGGAATCATTATTTTTACATGAATGTATAGATTTTCCCCAAAAATTGTAAAATGTTTTTTTAAGTCAGTAGAACATGACGTGAAGGACGGGACATCTCGGCACCACGACAATATCTATTTCAAATGGTATTGTGACCAAATTTTGCCAAATTATCTCTGTTGATATCATTTGAGCCCATGGCACAAAATGACCATAATATGAATGTATATTTGAAACTATTACAGCAAAAAGAGCTTTGCATGATCAACCAGTTTTATAATATATTTAGTTACCAAGCAAAAGAACCGCACTAAAAGTGTCCATTTCTTTGCATTGCGAAATGTTATCTCGGCACTCGATCTTTACGTCCCATGTTATGATTTACGAGCTTATTCATTTTTTGACAAAGTGAACGTATATAGTATTTGTGTCTGTTGCATATTGCACAGCATTATGTGGGCCTCTATTAAAATTGCTGAAGCAAATATTGCTGGTAATGTTTCACAGCTGAATATTGCTGCAGTAAGAAAATAATGACAGCTTTCCTTGATTTCCTTTCATACCTTGGATATAATCTAGGATTTTATATAGAGACTAAAAATCCAATCCTGATGGACTGCAATGTTTATTAAACCTCATGATACAAGTGTTGGGTGGAAGGAATATGGATTGAACTCTCTACTCTCTGACTATGACTTTGCGTAACAGTTAAGGGTGCTCTGATCAAAAATCACTGGAAGCAGTATTCGGCTGATTCGATGACGGTGTCTCGGCTTTTTGGAGCCGTTTCTTTCTGCCGGTCAACAAGGGATTCCGCTCATGTTCTCGCTCTCTGTTTTGACATATTTGTGGAATAATACATCATTTAACAACACGCAGTTACAGGCTACTTCTAATAATCATAATGGATAGGCAGATTTTAAATGTGTTGGGTAAAAATTGGGAGGACAGCAGGGACGGAGGAAGTAAAGTCAAGCGCATAATATATACTGTTTTTTATTTATCAGATTATTTATATATTATCCCTTCTATTTTCTTTTCGGAGTCGATCTCAGAAAGAATACACCAGACAGAAGCAGAAAATATCACAGTGGGGTTGTGTCTGTTAGATAGATTGCCATGTTTTCTCAAATCATTAGTAAAGCATCTTCAAGAGCCCACGAATATCAATTTCACAACAATCACATTTTAAACCTTTTTATTTGTTAAATCAGAAATATAATATAAAAGTGAACTTTTCAATCAAAAAAAACATCCAAAAACACCACAGCATAGAAATGGAAATGGGTAAGAACTCAAAGGTCATCGCTTTAGAAACCGTATCGACCAGTCAGCATTGTGAACCTCTGATGTGAGCGTGGTCTGTCCTTCACCAAAGCTACAAAATGTGCTTTTATTTTGACAGTGTATTGACTGTCTGGCTGTAGTGTGGGTGGACTTTATTCATCGGTTTCATGGTCGGGTTCAGTCTGTAAAACATGAAATATAGCCTCAACTTGCTCAACACATTTGATAGACTGTTATGAGTAGGCCTATATGATGATGCCTCTATGTGCTGGCAAGACGTAGGATATTAATAATTAATGCTGAATATTTCCTCTGGGCAGCAATAGTTAAAAACACAGACCTAAGGCTGCATATAGTAGGAGTGAGGCCGTGCCTCTGTCCTCCATGGCCGCCTCCTCTCTCCACATCCTGTAAAGCAGCAGAGCTGCATGGTGATGGATAAGGCCGAAAAGCCTTCCAGGCTCTGCGGGGGCTGATGAATTCACCTCTCCTCCTCTGTGTCCGATCTGACCCCCGGCTCAGCGTGAACTACTACCTCTCCACAGCCCACAGTGTAACCGTCCTTCACACAGGAACACTTAGCCCGGTGGCCAGTACACACCCATCTCATGAAACATCGTTGTTTAAATGAAGCAGTTTTCTTTCCTAACTTTCTTAACCTTCAGGCAGTCACTCTGAGATTAAAACTCTGTATTTCAACCCATGCAAAACGTGAGAACCATGCACGGTATGTTTGATTGTGTTACGACTGTGACAGACGAGCAGTGATGGTTGTTTTTGAACTTTTCCCTTGCATTTGATTCCCATCGCTGAGAACAATGGCAAAGTACCATGCCCCTGCATCGGACGAAGAGGTGCTTCAGAAGACATCATCAATTACCTTGCAGCACAATTCAAAATAAGTTCAATGTTTATTCCCAGAGTTGCCAACATTACTTTATCAAGATGGATGAAAATAATTTTTCTGCGTTTTTCTTCTTAAATCAAGTATCTGCAAAAATAGAACTGAATATACATACATGTAGAGGTAAACAACACATCTGTCAAGTACAAAAACATGCGTTATTGTCGTAGTTTTAGTCCTGAATATTTGGGTATTTATTGTACCTTTTTTTTGGATCACTGTTTTAATGTAACCGCCCCCCCCCCCCCCCCCCCCCCCCCCCCCCCCCCAAAGCTGGTAGTAAACTGCTCCTTTCATTGGGGGGGGCAGAGTAGTCTCGCTGGTTTTATAGGTGTCTTATAATTAGCCTCTAATGAAGACCGAGCGGAAATGGTTTCACTGATCAATTGTGCACATAATTAGATCAGGGCTTTTATAGTGAGAGGCGTCAGGGAGCAGGAGACGAGACGGAGGACGACCACAGGCAAACAGATGTGTTGGAAGCCCATTAGCTGTCATAGTCGGGTTCAAGGGCATCTCTTCAGCTCCGACTGGCAGATTAAACGATCCGAAATACAGCTGGTCTCATTGGGGAATCGGAACTAAATGATCCTGTAAAAGAAAAGTGGCTTTTTTCTTTCCTGTTGCTAACATGGCTTCCATGCTCACTACCACCTAAATGTAACATCTCAGCAAGTATGCTGTGACAGGAATTCCAGATTTCCCCACCATGCCTTGTGAGGTCATTCATGTGGAGCCCAAGTTTTAATGCAACATTTCAGACGGCGCCTGAAGGCAGCCTTGCTCAGCAGTCTGCCTGCATGATGATGGGAGATCTGCGCGTGTGTGTGTATGTATGTACATCTCATACACGCATAATTAATCACTTACTAACTCCTGGCCATGGTTTGTGTCTTATGAAGTTATGGAAGTCAACTATGTCATTGTGATAGCATTGTATTTAGATATTAGGTCTCAGCCGTGTGCATCACATTTTAGCATCTCCTGGAAACCGTTTCTTTGTTGCGCCCTTCAAGCAGCGCTGCATGTCAACGCTGCTTGTGTCAAATTGATGTCTTCATGTCGTCGAGTTGGTGAGGAAGTTTTCTAAATGCTGCGATTGTGTCTTCAAGTTGAAGATGTTTATTATTTGCTTGTGTTGTGTCTATTTGCATGCATCAGTGTAGCGTTCTCAAATGGCAGCAGAGAACAGTGCCGAGGCGGATGGCAGGATGACTATGATACACAGGATGAATAGATGCTGCCCCCTGCTGACCCTGCCTGATGTTTTTGTTTTATTGCTTTTGCATTTTGCCTACTCCATGTAATAACATTTAACATCATTTTTACCCTAAAAACCTGCTTATATCAGTGACACTTCGAGGGACAGAGGGGAAATAACGCAATGAATATAGTTTGGTATAAGATATTTGGTCGGTTTAATGAATTATGACACTGGTTGTCGCTTTCCTCCCCTTTTTCTCTGTCCCCACATCATTACTGCAACATGAGCATCGATATGTCACCACATTGGTTTCCCTTTTGGTTTAACAAGTGGTGGCACTTACCATACTTCCGTTCCAGTGAGTCACAGCTTGATCTTCTACGGCAGTGCGCTGTTATGAAATGGCAAGTTAACATGAGCAAGAAATATAATATAATTTTGCACCCTGTGAGGAATTGGGGCACATTGTGTGCGGAACTGTGGCAGTGTAAAAATAAAAGGGTTATTGTGCAATGTCAAATGTTGCAGTGCACAACTAAATTACTTGCACGCATTTGGACAATCAAAGACTTTCTCCAGATTACTCTGTATTCCTACAACACCTGACATTAACCCTGATCTCTTGTCTTTTGATGGGCTGCATCTCGTGTGTAACATTGACTAGATTGTGGTAGTGTAGTATGTAGTCTTGTTTATGTTGTTGATTTATGTGCAGTTATTTTATTTCAAGGGGCTTGTACTCAATTTTAAAGTGTTTTAAAAAGAAAATGTTAAATTTGTGCTGTAGTTGGGAGTGTTGTGTAACCAAGCTACCACTTGAGGTCAGTGTTTGGTTAAAAATGGTTGGACTTGTTAAGAGGTCAACAAGGAGTGCAACCTAATGGAACACTCAGTCAAGTGTATTCAGTGCATCATGCATTTATAATTGGGTAACTATATATAGCTGAGGTGTTTCCAGTGGCTGTGGTTCCATCACGTCTGTTGGAGTTCTCTATAGCAAGGCATTGAACCTCTATTGACTTTAGTTGCTGATACATATTTGCTTTAAAGACGATTCAGATTTTATTGGAGCTTAAATTGTGAATTATTTGGATTCTTTTTTTTTTATTTTAGTCTTCAAACAAAGTTCCCTCTACATTTCTCTGGTTCTAGCTTCTCCAAAGTGATTTATTCTGTTTCATGTAATTGTGAATTAAATATGATTTAAATATGATACATTTTGGATGGTTGGTTGGACAAAAAAAAAAGTATATTTGAAGACATGACGTTAGGAAATTGTTGCCGTCCTTGTACACAAAATCAAGAAGACCATTTTGGATAACGTAATGGTGAACACAATTGGAGGATGCGGCGCTATGTTTTGTATTTCCAACTGTAACACGATGGGACTTTTAAAAATGAGCTTAAGTATAGGGCTGGTTTCTTGATCAATCATACCGTGTGGGTAAAAAGAGCTGCTGCACACATGTGGTTCTGTACGATGACATAAACAGATCTAAAGCTAATTTCAGCAATATTTAGCAAAAATAAAAGATTCTGCTTCCATTACTTTGACATAACTCATTCAGGACGCACATTATATTGTCTTTTTAATATGGGTGGCCCTAAAGAAAGAACCGTAATCCTGCTCTGTGCATTGAGGTTCACAGAGCCACATCAACTCCACATAAACTGAAACTCTAACAGATGGCATCAAGTTGAACAGAATCTCCAAATGTCACAAGTCTTTAGAGCAAATCAAGCAAATAATACGTAGGCGGATAGTCAATGATCCCTCCTGTTCTATTTGTTTGTCTGCATGAAAGTCGTGCAGATGATAGACAGCAAGGTTGTGGCTGAAACATTTTCATTCCCAGCCTCATTAAATTGCTGTGGAAGTATCTGATACACCCCCCCCCCCCCCCCCCCCCCCCGTTCCTTCCACCAAGCATGCAGTGTCACAAATGCTTTATTCAGTGTCATGCACAACGCTGGCAAGATCTGCCTGCATGTCTGATGTTGAATTTGAATAAGTTTGACACTGCAATCTGAATGATTTAGGTTTAAATGGGATTAGGTATGTGATAACATAACTCTCGCTGTTCGTTTAATTCACTGGGATGTGTTTTTTTTTTTCAAATTTATTTTTCTTCACAGTTGATTTACATTCCAGCGAGGTGTGTGTGTGTGTGTGGATGGCTCACTCGCAATTCAAATATGGCTGGGCTCATGGCTGGCCACTATAGCTGCTGATGTGCTTTGGCTGTGTTGTGGTGCATGTACCAACACCGGCCTGGATTAACATTTTGGGATGGTGGAAATTCCCTCTTGTGCGTTTTCTGGTCTGGCTGTACATGCACGTCTGCCAGAAAGGCCCACTTTCTTTCACAGAATCACAGCCGAGTCCAAACACTGTCAAATCTAGGCAGGGATTTGAGGCTGCAGAGGGACCGTCTGGTGTTCAGAGGCCTTCCCTTGATATTTCAAATTAGAGGAGTTTAGTTACATTGCCGTGACACCACAGTATACTCCTGTGGCCTGTTACTGCGGTGTGTCCTCACATCCATGCTTCATGTTCCGCTCAAATTAGCCCCTGCTAACACACAGGGCCACATATATAGCACTGGACACCACACAGGGAGAGGTTCACCCACAGGATGTTGCTTTTCCCAGTCAGTGATGATTTCCTGGAAGCTTAAGCGGCTGTGCAGTGAAACGGGACTTTATCGGACATCGGGGAAAGAGAGACATGCCCGACTTGTTCTTTCCGACGCTACTTTTGCACGGTTCAAATGCAATCATGGCCGCAGAGACCTAGCACGGAAAGACAAACAAGCAGCCACTCGCGATTGGCCGGCATGATGAGGTCGGCCGCACAATGCAGTCAGCAGCTGCGGTCCTCCTCGAGTTGGGCAGTGCACTGTTTGGATAGTGTTTAGCAGCAGGCGCGACAGTGGTCGAGCCAAATCAGTGTTTTGTATGCTGAAAGGAGAGCTGAAGCATGAAACCCCGAACTGCCCTATGTTTCCAGCAAACACATTTTCCATTTGCATTTAAAGTGTTTGGATGAGGCTTTTATTTAAAGAAACTTGCCTTCAATTCCCTTAAGTAGCAGGGAGAGCAGAGGTCAGGGCCACATCGCCCAGACTAAACACATGACCTGAAGTATACCCATGTATTCATTTTGCGTGTATTTTCTGAGGATATACACTTTGTTAGTATGCAGACAATTGTTGTTTTTACTTTGAATCAACTAACGGTTATATAGCTACAGGGTCAGTTTCACACCAGAAACCACATTCATCCAAGAATCATGAGGTGGAACACAACTCCAAGCATCCTTCTCTGTCAGAGAGGAAGTGGGTCAGACATACAGCACAATATCTGGGATTTGCTCCTAATAGTTTTATTTGCTCTACTAAAGGATAAAATATGATACAACTGGATGTTTTAGTTTTTTTTATGAACTTGCGAGTTTTCTAGAAGACTGAGTGAAACATTTAGTAGGTAGCAAGAAATAATAACGCTTAAGACTATTCTCAAATGCTAATACTTACTCAGACTAATTATGTTATATTCTAAACTTTTCAGATGTTACCTCTGCACATGTTGGGCACGTCTGATGATGCTACTCGATGATGAGTGGACAGAATCCAAACAACTCATGTTCTGTTCCAAGGTTTTCAGTTGAGCCCATCATTTAAATGACATATCTAGTTTCAGGGCATGCAGATAACTGAGCCACAGCTGCATACAGCCTTCGTATTCTGTTTTACTCTTGCTATTTCATCCCACCATATATTTCCCCTTGTATTACATTCATTTAACTCTGTTCTCCCATATAGTGAACATTTGCCATTGCGCAATGTTGCTCTTTATTCCTCTGCACACCTCTGTCACGGAGCAAAGAGAAATGAACAGCACCAATTTGGCCACGGCAGAGCGGAGCATATAGTCGTCACAGCGCCGATGAATCTCTGTGCTTCTCTGGCCCTCGCCAACGGGGAGCGGCAGAGTGGAAAGGACAGCTCTTTCTCTCAGTGACGGGAATACACCACTGTGCAGTGGGACGCATGGCCTCCCACCATCCACTGCAGCTCCATTACTTACCCGAGAGTTCGCTGGGACACGACGTCTCCACACAGCATGTAGACACTCTCATTCCAACCCTATAAACCTGTGGAGAGGAGTCATCAGCACACAGAGAGATTTACAATGGCCGAGCACAGGGCTCAGACAGTTATAGATCCCTTTACCTTTCAAGAGCAATTTCACTGCAAATAGGATTAAAACTAATAGCGTTTGACACCCCCAGGTCCAGCACATTGAATCCATCAGGTTTTATCGTGCTGACATTTCTAAAGGTTGGCCTGTGTGTGTGTGTGTGTGTGTGTGTGTGTGTGTGTGTGTGTGCGGCAGGGGGCTAAGAGATGCAGAGCTGGATGACATATAGAGGACCCTCGGGGCCGAGGCTTTTACTGCCAGCTCTGGAGATGTTGCCCCTCTTCAGCTGTGCCACCACCCAACCAGTTCCATTACAGCAACTTTTATAGACATTAAAACCCAAAGACTGCAAATCATAACACTCCAGTGCACATTTCCCACTAGTTTGCAGCTGGGCGATGCTGTTTTGTTTCGCAGGTTCAGCCCTTTGGCGCGTCACGCACTGAATATGTAAGCAGTCCGTTGAGTGGAATAATGCTCATTATCTCAGTTTGTGAGCAAAGTAATATTCTCCCCGTGTGATCTGTTTACTTCATGAAGGTAAATTAAAGCAGGGAATGATTTTCTTCCTCTTTGCCGTTTAATTTCAATTTGTATAAACAAGACTCTTCAAGGTCAGTAAATGAAAGTGCCGTGTTTGGAATGTGAATGGAGTTTGTTGCCTCGGGGATCCTTCGCGATTAAAATGTGCTCATTCAGTAGCATAGTACAGTACTTGACCTGAATAACAATTTTCACGTTGCCTCACTTGAGTATACTCTCCTGAACTTGTCTCTTTGTTCTATCTCGTTGTGTTTAAATACAGTACGTCTATGCAAATGACCACTGTCCTTAATCTCCACATTTATCCTATCCTTGCTTTATTTAAAATAGGGTTCTTTCTTTTATGCCAAATCTTAATCCTGTGAGCTTTTACACATTAAATCCATAAAATCTTGAGTTTGTAGATACAGATTATATACAAGAGCCTGTAAAGGAATGAAGCGCCCAAGTCACACTCTGTAATAGTTTTAGTAAATTCCTTAATTTGTGGCCGTGTTTCCTGTCAAACATAAATTGCATGGCAGTCATTTTTATTAGGCTGTCCAGGCTGAAAAAGGGGCAGAAATCACCGGCTGAGATTGAAAGCCGAATTCAATTTACATACAGCTTGAAGGCCTCCCTCACTCTGCTGGCGGTGCTCCCATTCACGCTTGTAAACACCACTTTTCAGAAATCATTACTTTGGCACACTAAACACTTTCCACTCCGAGAACAAAGCGAGTCGGAAAAAAAACCGGGAATACATTAGCAACTGAAATGAGATCGTAAGCATGCATTGCGAGGTGGCTGTGAAATCACAAAGCAAGGATGAAATATCTCTGCCTGAAGAGTGTTCAGAGCTGGCAGTTAGCCACTGTGAATGATTGAACTAATATTTGGAGTGATTAGTTCTGCTACATTTTCTTTGAGACTGAGCCGTGTAGCAGGTCCAGGACGGCATGGTTTATGCTGCTGCTGCTGCGATCCCTCAACCAGCAAGTGCTTAAAAAAATATAAAAGTAATGAAAATGACTTCAAAACCCCCTCTTGTGCATTCAAGAGATAATCTTGCTTTTTCATTTCAGACGGGGCTGAGAGCATGGCTGTGGACTAAATTAATATAAAATGTAACTGACTACAGCAGGGTC
The DNA here is from genome assembly GCF_949748355.1 of Melanostigma gelatinosum. NCBI lineage: Eukaryota > Metazoa > Chordata > Actinopteri > Perciformes > Zoarcidae > Melanostigma > Melanostigma gelatinosum. The sequence continues at coordinate 8,645,364 of NC_136639.1, forward strand.
AGTGTCGCCAATATTTCTGCACCCCAAATGAATGTCATTTGTATTCATTTGAAAGGGTCATTTCAACCAAATCTTTAGAAAAATAATTGGCAATTGTATTTGCTCAGGTTTTTAGACGGGCCACTACGTACTGTAGTTTTATTGCACATAGCACCGGTGCTACAGAGGTTGGACGTTGTGTAGCACATGCCACAATATTGCAGCATAAAAGTTAAATTCTGTGTTGGGGGACATGAAGCATATGAAGTCATTTTCCACAACATTTTTAAATAGAACAGAAAAAATGCCGACATTGTATTTATTTGTTATTATCCTTATTTGCAAGTGAAGTGCCTGTTCAAAAACAAGCATGTTCAGGATAGTTCTAGTTTAACTACTACTACATCATAATTAAAATATGATTTATTATTCAATAAATTATCCAGCCTGATAAATTGAAAGCTTACTGAAAGTAAATTTACTACATTGTGCCGACAGTGCCTCTTTTACTGTGTGGTTAATAGTTTTACTTCAGAAAAAAAGTTTTGATTCGGCCTACGTCTTCCACCACTGCCAACACCAACACTCCACTTAGGGTGAAAAGGAAGCCACCGTTTGCCTATAGTGCCCCCAAAATGTTACTCAAGGTGAGATTTTCTTTTGGTGGATTTTACCTTTTAAAACTTGTATGACATAAAACAGAACATCACTGAACTCTAGTGGGTTGTGGTAATCTAAAGGTCACTGGACCAGCTGGCAAATCAAATGGCAAAAATTGTTGGGTGGGCCTATACGGTTCTTGACATCAGTTTCTCAGCATCAGCAATATAGAAATAGGCTTTTCTTTGAGATATGGCAATGGAAATGTTAATTGCAACAGGAACTAAATGATCATTAGTTGGGGGAGAAACCGGCGCCATGCTGCTATGGCAGAGTGCCCCTTTAGACTCACACTAAGGTAGCAGTCACCATTAGTTTATAAGTGCCATTAAGAGCCTGTTCTGAGATTTGCTCTCCCTTTGCTGGAAACATGTGAAGACATGTTGCCTGATGGCTCCCTCATGGCTGCCCACTGCAGGCTCTTTAGAGATGTGTCATTTTGAGAGGAGAGTTCTAATCCCCAAGTAATGGCATGCATTAAACGCAGCCCTCTGCGTCATTATGCTGCAGCTCTGCAAATACCACACAGCTGTCTAATGGCATCTTGGCAACGGCAACACTTCAGCCAAAGGATGTATGGTTGCAGCGTAAGCACCATTTGCCATGCTCTCACATGGAAGAGTGTGGCTGCCGATCTTTCCCCTGTGTAGGCCTACGGACACTTTCCCGTTTCATCTAGCATAGAGGAGTGTTGCTGCTGGTAATTCATGCAGCACGTCTGGGAGAACAAATGTTCTCATTCAGCAGCACCCACAGGGAGCTTTGTTTCAACACTGGTGGTTTTAGATCAGAGGCGGTTGTAGTTGGTGAGACCAACACCAGGTGGCAGTCCAAGTCTTCTCTCTCTCCCCACCTCCATCCCCAACGATGATGTAATCTTTTTCAGACCATTATATCACATGGCACAAACTGGCTTTTTTTTTTGCTTCTCTCCATAAGGATGCACTTTGATTCCCAGCGATTGATGACACCATTGTTGGTCATCTCCTGCTCCTATTATCTCGTATCCATGAGCCTCTGTCTCTTTAATGAAGTCGGAGCTGATTCTGCAGCGCGGCGCTGAGACGAGCTCTCCCATCTGGCCACATATCCTCAGACGCTGCTCTCTCACGGATTTTAAATATGGCTGTGACCTTAACAGTAATAAAAAGCAATTCTCACAGCACTAATCCTCTCCTCCGGTCTCACTAGCTCTTAACCTTTTCTGCCACCGAATAAGTGAACTGAGCTGTGAAGATGTGAATATGCATCCCCACCCCCCCACCCCCCCCCCCCCTGTAAAAATCAGAGCCTAATAATATTGGCTCAGTGGCAGACAGATTACGACAGGAGGAGAGCATCTGCTGGAGGGAGAAACAATATGACTGCTTCCTCCCCAGGGAGCAGTGGCTGTAAAAGACAATCAGAAAGAGACAGAGGGATGGAAACAACCGGGCTGTCTTTGAAGAAACGTGTAAGCATTAAACCGCATGTCCCGCCGGAGAGTATAGACGGTGACAGGAGGGTTATCGTTCTCTCCACAGGATTGTCAGTATGTGTACTCATTTAATATGTATGCCTCTCATTCACATCACAATACCGATGGAACAATAATGTTTCAGTTCATGCTAATTTGATACCAAAGGGCTGTGATGAGGAAGACTAATTGTGGGCGGCTGTGCGTCTGGAGGTAGAGCAGATCGTCCTTTAATCACAAGGTTGCCAGATGGATCCCCGGCTCCTCCTATCGGCATGACGCAGTGTCCTTGAGCAGGACGCTGAACCCCAAGTTGCTCCAAATGGTATAAGGCCAGTGCCTTGGGTTCTGACATACACCATTGGTGTGTGTGAATGGAAGGCAAATTGTAAAAGCCTTTGTCCGGTAAGAAAGGTGCTTAATTTTTCCTTTTGTCTAAAAATGATAAATGTGCTGCAAAGTAGATCCAAGACTAAATCAAAAGTACTTCACTTTGGAGTTTTTAACACAACAGAACAAAAATTGCTAAATTAATGTATTCATGTATTTTTACCTTCTTTTTTTTTTAATGTCTTTAAAAACTGCAGTAGACATTTTAATAGAAACAAGTGAGAAATAAGCTATGTTCAGCTGCCTAATTCGAGGTGACAGGTCAGAAGGGAAAGAGGTTATTGTTCTACTTGGCCTGGCGTGGTGGAAGGACGGTATGAGCCTCTAAGACCGGGCATAATGCCAGCTGGTAATGGAGAATGTTATGTCAGAGCCGCAGCTAATGCACTTCACACGCTTTTACTACTATTGTCCCTGCACAGAGATAATCTGTCAGTGACTTTCAACAAACGTACATTCAAACAGACACTTCCACTAAGAGAGCCAAATATGAATTGCAATTGGCTGACGAGCAAGATGTAGACGAGTATTTGTTTATGTAACAAAATGACTCCATTGAACAGATTGCAAAATGCAGATGCTCCACTTGTACCTTGTGTTACTTTCGAGGTTGTGTCTCGTGGTTTTCACCGGTGAAGCTCAGGAAAACCTCTCTTCTTCATTCGCACTGTAGAATGAAGGCTGTCTGACGACTGACTGACACCCACTTCACATTTGTATTACACCCAAGGAGTGACACCATTTTTCACTTCTCCTGTCTACTTCTTGCTTGTTCAAGTCCAATGCTGAAGGCGGCTCAGTGTGTGCGTGTTGTTTGTCTGTATGTGTGTGGAGCAAAGTTTCTTATTATTCATCCATCATTATTCATAGAAACAGTGTCAAAAGCACACACAGTGCATTATATAATAGCAGAGTGTGTCATTGGTACATATTTATTCAGGCTTGGGTTGAAGCGGGGTTCTAATCAGTCGACGGTTCCTTAACCCCCTCCCCCGAACAGCAATTGTTCAATTACAGTTCAGCAGCCACTAGGAACGGCATGCCTGTCAACATTTCTACACACATGGGGCTGTGGTAAAAGCAATACTTCTAGCCTTTCCAAAATAAAAAAACACAACCGCTAAAGTATAAGAAATGTATTAAATGTGTTTCACTGGTCTAATGTCAGGCAGAGTTGTTCGTATGAGAAGCTACCTATGGTAACGCAACACTGCGTTACCATAGGTAGCTTCTCATACTGCTTCTATGGCCAAGGGCCGCCACATCAGCTGACTACATCAGCTTGGAGGGTTATCGGTTATGTCAAAAGAAGCCTCATTTGCAACCAATGTGTCGTACTTCCCCACTGCATGGAAGCCTGTTCTAGATGCTGTTTAGGGTCTTTCTCCTGCATTTTATTGGATTTTTAAGTATTTTACACTCCAGCCAACTCTGTATTCAAGAGGGTTATGTTTGGCAAATTTAGCTAGTTCTTCTTCTAAACAACACACGGTTTGTAAGTAAGCAAAACAGTGGTCTGATGTAACGTTTTTCCTTATCCTGCTATGGCTAACTAGCTCTACACTGACACACATTAACAATGCTGTTCCTTAATTCCATGTCTTCTACATGGATAATGAAATGATGAGGCTGACTTTTTGCCTTGGACATGTCGCTTTAGCCTCAGTCTTTCAGTCAATCACATATTTCCATTAAAAGATTCAATAAACAGATTTTATATGACCTTACATTTTCAAGAGAGTTAAACCTTAAAGTCAATATAAGGGGAAGTTTCCATTGTGTGAAACTGCTTTTTTTTTTAATTCAACAAATTATGAAGCAATTAAAGTTCTTAGCATTTCAAAGCTATAAAGGATTCAAGTCACCAAATTCCTAAATTCAAGAATATTTAAGTCTAATTTGCAGAATGTTCAGTTTTAAATCGCTGTGTGTTTGAAGTGTAAAAAAACCTCCCTCTTAATGTCTTTGCCTGTGTGTCAATGGCTTTCGCTCTCAGTGGGACTCGCCACCCACAAAGGTTAATGAGCTTAAACACAGCTCAGAGTGAGCTCATTAAACAGACCACAGAGACTGCAGAGGGGAGATGAGAGGGAGGACAGCTGAGGAGGGAATAGGAATGAGTATGAAAGGTGGATTGTTTCTGCCACTGTGACTGGGAAGATGTCACTCTGTTGGTGGAAGTGATCCACGATACAGGCAGACATAAAAAGAACAAAGGATGGCATACCATGCCGATACATGCACATTTTCACATGGATATATATTTAAAAACTCCGAACGAGGTCTGCAAACTACAAGTAGCCTACAGATGGGATGTAACAGGATGTTACTGTTTCTTTGAAGGCAGCTCAAAATTGTGACTTGTATTTCAACGCCCCCGGCTCTCGTCCACTTTCCAGGCGAGGCTGAGCTCCTCTCAAGCCTAATGTGTCCATGCTGGTATCCATTCTGTTTCACAAGAACCGATGCTTTGGTACTAAGTTGATGTCAATATTCTGAAGACATGATGGTAATCATTTTTCCTACAGCACCCACAGCATTTCCTTGATAGCGCTACATTAGCAGTGTCTCCAGTCACATATTTGTATGCGCAAATACAGCATGAAACATGGCCAATACTAGCTGACCAGACCAGACGGCTCCCTCCTGGTGTGCTGAATAATTGAGCCAATGGCTAACATACAGAGGTTGCATTGAATTATATTTTGATGTGTTCAAGGTGTATTCAGTAAAAATGAGTATTGGACAAAGGTAAATTGTAACGTTATCATTTTGTTAAAATGATATCTCGTAAAATTTTAATTTTTGCGAGAAAGTTAAGACTGATCATCAGGGATTAATACAAAATTCACAAAAAACTATGCAAAATATTATAAAGGAGTTTATGTTACAGTGCATGGAATTCATTGGATTTTTTTTACAGTGGTATCGAGAATCATAACATTTTACTGGTATGGGCATCGAGACATCCTTAGATTTTGTACAGGAAGCAGCAGTAAGAATATTCCTTTAAGACAAAACTGAATTCACATATAATCCTACGTGTTGAAAGGACTTGTTCTGGTTTGGACTTTGAAAACATTTTCCTCATCAATTTAGTTGTGACGAATGAACTTAAAACCGCTCTAATAAAAGCTTTCCTTTTGATTACTGTATGTGTGTGAGAGAATTCCACTATCGATTACTCTATTGCAATATTTGCATGATGATCACAGCATGAACGGCAGTAAACTGCAGCACTATCAATGTGAAATATAAATGTGGGACTTGCTTTTGATTCAGATTTTGGCCTGTATCCGATTAACGAATTATGTTATTCCAACATTTAGCAATGAGTCTGCAACCTATTTAAAACACACTCTCTATAAATTCACTTTGAACCACTGACCGTGGTGTAAAGCGAAGAGACTTGGGATCTAATTATTGTTCTACTACAGGACGGGCTTTATCTGACAATCAAGGATTGCTGAGCAAATCAAAGGAAAGCATGGTGAGCTTAGTCAATACAAGCTTGTCACTAACCGGTTGACTCAATAAGTCCTCTGTGTAATTGCAGAGTAGTGGCTTCTGTTCAAACTGTCTCGCAATACTGCTGGCTTCATTCATGGATTGATTGCTTGAATTTTGTGAATAGCAGCTGACACAATTTGTTTGCTATTGCTGAAAACATTTGTGAAATATGATGTTGAACATACTTGCAGATTTAGTGTGTGTGTGTGTGCGCGTTAAACAGAATAATTAAGCCATGTTGGTTTGTAGTCCTTGTTTTATCCATGGAGATACGGAATGTATCAGCCGTCGTGGCTTCACTCTGACATCTTTAAAGGAACCAGCTGAGATGCAGAAAACCTTTAACTCCCTGACAAAGACGGGTTATTTCATTCGTATCTTACAGAAGAACAGTCTTTTACAGAACAACACCGTCTTCAACAGACACCTAAGTCTTCTTCATGCCTCTACAGACGGTGCCCTGAACAGAAGAAACAACAAGAGAAACGGGGCTGCCGGTCCTCAGGGCTGTCCAGGACCTCCCCCAAAAGTACATCATCTGAAGATGTCTCTCACTCGTGCCAACGACAAAATCTACCGTCTGACAATGATGGTAAGCGACCTGGAGGAATTTAAGAAACAATCTCTGATTGAAAGGGAGAGTTTCTGCCGCAAAGGTCAAGAAAAAACGGGCTGTCTGGAGAAGCTTGTAGAGATCACTAAAGAGAGAGTAAATCATCTGGAGGCTCTTCTGGAGCTCAAAGAGAAGGCGACCACAGCTGAAAACAAAGAGTAGCTTCATCTTCCTAACCCCTTACCTCTCCACCCCCACCTCCCTCCATCTCCATCAACCCCTCCTTCGGTCTCCTTCACCCCCTCCCTGTTTCCTCCTGGCACACAAGTTTCTCCCACAAAATCCAAAAATGCTCACTTTAGGCTAATAGGAAACTCAACAAATAACAACATTTAAAAAAATCTAATATTCAATTCAACGTTTCTGCCTCTCTGGTTAAATATATACAGTATTAATACAATTGTATGACATGATGGTGACTATAAAGAAGAACTACTCTGTTTCAGTGATTTTAACAAAAAAAAACATATTTTAGGAGCAGCTAAATATGACTGAATGGAAATGACGGTAAATTATGTAAAAAGTGTGTTTTGTTGGTATGCTCTCCTGCTCACTCTGACTTTAATTGTATAAATGATAAAAGTGAATGAGTTAATAGGAGACATAACGGATCATAAAAACACAAATATTTCTACTAAATGAAGAAAGTTGTTTAAAGTTGATCAGAACTACAATTAACTAGATGGTGAATCAGAAAACCAATAAAACATCAAACTTGGGAGTGATAATCTGTGATCCGTCTTTACTCCGTTATGAAACTCCAATGATGAGTCCGGTCAGCTGCAGCGTCCAATCAAATAACTAATATCGACGAGAGGGCGTGTCTGTTCTCGTGTGTCCTCACTCATGTCTCCTCAGAGACACCTCGTGGCTCCTCACAGCAAAAATAAGAACCGTGAGACGGCCTTCAAGATGGCGGACGAGAATGACTTCCACTTCAAGCGAGGAAATTAAATTTTCACTTAATATTTTATCAGCGCTGCCGGCACCCCGGAGCACAGAGGAGAGACCGAACTACCGACACACTCGCTGAGCTGCACATCTTTATTGGCGGATTTGCACTTTAATATCATGAGCACAATATCTTCAGAGCATCGGACCTTGAGACGGGGCAGATGGTGGTTGTAAGTGGTGCTCGAGTCCTGGTGCTGTCCACGGTCAGTTTTGTGTGAGAGTGGTTCGTTTTTTTTTGTTTTTTTTATAATCTATTCATAACAAGGAATCATTTTAGGCACTTCGAAACACTCAAAGCTATTTCCATATCACTTTTTAAAAGTTACTTCACACGAGGCAGACAATTAAAATCAACAAACTAATGTTGAAGTTTTTAATCATTCATTTTGTCCAGTGATTTATCCTGAGAGACAAAGTAAAACACAATTAGATTAAATGATTATTATTATCAGGATCTCGTTTTATTTTCTGGAGTGAATGAACTCCAAGACTGACGTCTAATGTCAGCTGTTATACAGATGTGAATGTAACTTCATGTTTGACTGAAACCAACAGTTCCCTGTTCGGCAACATCTCCCCGTCACGCTAGGTGTCGCTGATATTTCTCATCTTGTGAAAAGTCCATGTTGACAGATTCTTGTACACCTGCGGTCAATTCAACACTTTGAAACTTTTGTTTTCACCACTTCTAATGTTCCCGGTGAAGTGGAACCTCGCACTCCTCTGTTCTGTTACAACTAAAGTTGACTGCAGATGCATTTTCTGGATCTATGACAGAAGCGATGTGCCATTTCCCTGGTTATGTGTGCGCGCTCATTAGACCCACTACTTTACTGTTTCTGTTCACTCGCACCGCTCTCATAGCGGCTGCAGCACTACCTGCACAGCACCAAACAGTCAAATACTATTGGTAACTAGTTGCTGAACCTAGTGGAGCATTTAGCAGTTAAAGACACAGATATTCCCCTCAAAAATAGGTAGACTTAACGAACGTAAATATTGAACTTGTGTTGAGCAGGTGGCCACAAACGCCACTCCAAGTCGATGATAATGCTGCTCTGTAGCTCCTCGATGTGTAAATAAGCTGTTTGCTTACAAGTCTGCCACATTTTGTGAGTACAACTTTTTGCCATGCTACCTAGTGACCAAAACAAATCATTTATTGCAGGTTTAAAGACCCCTCCGCAAGGCAGTCGGCACCTAACATTTCTTTTATTATGCAGATTGATTTTAAAATCATGACCTACTATTGCCTCCAGAGGTCCCAATGCAATTTCTTCATATAACACTGCACGTTGGATCTCTTCCACAGCAACTACCATCGAGGTAACTCCACAGCTGGAGACGTATTGTGAGCCTCGCAGGTGTTCTCGTGGAAAGCTGTATGGAACTGAGCCAAGGATTAGCTGAACAGAGCATACATTGTTGGCGGATTCTCTCTGGCGAAAGGAAGGTCCCCAAAATGCCGATTAGCCCTGTGAGGCAAAGAATACACATTAATCCTTATGACTGACCCACATGTGCAAGAGCCATTCTTGTCCAGCAAATACACAGAGACAAATGTGTTTGTAGAGACAAATTTGTTCAGCTAACAAGCAAATGTTCTATTGACAAACAGGCTCTTTCATTAGGGGCTTTCTCTTCAGCATCATGCTGAGCAGCAAATGAGATATTCTATGTGCCTGATGCTTTGACAGGATGAAGTTCATTAAAAGGATCATTGCCGCTCATTTGAATTCCATCGTAGTGTGATTTGAACTGAAGAAGTTCAAAGGGGATGTAATTCAAATATTTGGTATTTTATTGAGTTTGTCTTATTTTCCCACAATGGACTAGATATTGTTGGACCGTGTATAATATACACTGATGATAATATATCATCTGTTGGATGAGTATTTGTATAAACGCTGGTGTTACAAAACTGATTTTATACAAATAAACCTCACTACAAATACCTTTTACAGAATCCTCTGTTCTGTCATATTGGTAGACAAAAAAGTCACAGTTTAATGGCGCTGTCTGGTATTCCAGCATTTCCCAAGTCTCAAGGACAACAGGACCTCACACTGCCTAAAGTGCAGAAGGTCTTCCATGGACTGCAGACTATACACACTGTTAAAGAGTTTTATCGAACTTGCAGTGAAAGTTCATTGATCAAACACTCAATGGTGCAGGCCACAGCACCGTGTTTCTTACACAATCTCTCCTGTTAAACACTTGCTACTCTTGCATCTTTTGCGATCCTCTCATCTGTGCAACACTTTTTGCAGGTACACCATCAAAGTGGTAGAGATGACAAGCGAATGTGTCCGGGTGGAAAACCTTTACCAAGTTGAGTGAAACTTTTGCAGAAAAAAAAAAACCCAACCTAAAACCGTACACATGCGTTAGTGATCACTCCATCATGAGCACAAAGAGCTTTTCATGAATTCATATTCCAGACATGTTGGAGTGGAAAACAAGGAGTCCAACCAGGGTGCAATCAATACCGGCGCTTTTATATGGTGGTGGGCTTTTGTTGGGTAGTAATGTCTTCATGGATTCATCAGCTGTTGCCGCAAAGACAGGTTTCTTGTTGGTCTCGTTTCCACACAGTGGACAAATAGAAGCTGATGGCAAAGAGGAAAGGAGGGGGATGGAGAAGAAGAAGAAGAACAAGAGTGGCGCTATGATTGAACTAAAAGCTGCAGCACTCCCCAGCTCTAACACAAACATCAGCACTTATTCTGGGTTCAACTCCTAGGTGGTCTGAAGAGAGCCATATTTCAAGTCTCGGACAGTCTTACGATGTCGACAGCGGAGGTATTTCACTCACAGACTGAAGCTGGATGTTGACTTTGCAATAGAGGGAGCCGTTAACAACCATCGACATACGGGCCACAGACTCAAGGAATCGCTCCCTGGAAAGCCGCACTTAGCTCCACGAGCCCATTTTTCGACAGCAGACTGAATTCTGTCATCTATAAATTTTCCCATAAAGGAGCTGTGTGTGTGTGGGTGTGCGCTTTGGCATTTAACATACAGGGTAATCTATTAATCTATTTTACACTCATGCATAACACAATACAGATCCTTCCATCAATTAAGACCTGCTGAACACACATTTCCACACATGGTAGCATGTTCTGTAAGCTGCCAGGAGAGCTCTACCAGCTTCCATGTAGACCAAAGACACGTTATGCTTTCGTTACCGTTAGCACTGCTCCGGGGGAAAGGAGAGTTCAAAGTTCTCGAGTCTCTGTGGGGATGAAAGAGCCTGTCATGAAAGCACCAAGAGAACCTCATCCATAATGAATGCAGTGAGGAGGTGAATCACCAATGCAAGGACGGTTCCGTCTGGTAGCATAACTTACCTTGGTGTTCATTTCCTGTCCTTTTTCACAATATGGATTTGAGTCTGGCCAAAATCTTGTTGATTGCGGCGCTGTGGTCCTACATGCCAGGGACAGTATTGACTCTATATTTGTAATATTAATCCTTACTCGTATCAATATTAATACCTACTCTACTGTATATTTTAATTGTCACCTTATCCATGATCATGATGATCAAGTATTTCTGACTCTTGGTGAAATTCTTTATTGGTTATTTGGGGAGGAAAGAATGAATGAATGAATGAATGAATTTTATTTATATAGCGCTTTTCACAGACCGTACTATCACAAAGTGCTTAACAGAGCAGACATTTAAAAGCATAAAAAACACAATGTGACCCTAGGGTCAATAAATTATCTACACAGAGTGACTAAAAAATGTTAAAGAATAAAATAAAAATAAAATAAAAATGTAAAACATATTTTAAGAGCAGGTCTAGGACATTGGTTTACTTTTACACAAACGCCAGCCTAAACAGGTGGGTTTTTAGCTGGTAGGCCACTGGTAGGCCTCTACCAACCAGTGTTTTTGAGTTGCATTTGCTACCCTCATTTTTTTGCCACAATTCGCCCAAAAGGTTATTATTGGCCGCAAGAAGGATGATTATGAAAACATGTTATTGTAGGGCAGGAAAGCCCTGAGGACCTGTCAGTCAGCAGCAGGCCTGATGTCGTGCTGGCCGGAGCGCAGCTCTGGGCCCACAGCTGTGTGTGTAGGTGTGTGTAGGTAAGTGTAGGTGTGTGTAGGTAGGTGTGTGTGTGTGTGTCTATTAGCACGCGTGAGTGTGCTAACAGTTTCTCTTGATCACCCATGTCCTTACTATTTCCTGAATTGTACTCATGTGAACCCAAATTGAAGCTCAGACGCAAGTAATATGTGTGAGCTTTAATTTGGGTTGGAGTTATTTCCGAGAGCGGAGCCAGCCGATTGGCTTCATCTGTTCTGACATCATCCGAGGCTCCGAAGAGCAACAAGCTTGCCAAGACTTGATTGTGACTCATGCTCAGTCTACAGTCTTGCGATGTGCCAGTTTACGGCACACAGTCAACAAACACTGGGCTTATATGATATAGCACAATGAAAGAACACATGGAGGGGGCAACAGAGGGCCTGTGTTGCCCATCTGCACATTGGAGTTTAGTTATTCCAACATTGTGAGCGAGGAGATGCTCTCGAGGCGGAAATGATTTCATTGGTTGAGTTGAACTCAACCAATGAAACACATTCTGCATTTATTCATGTTTCAGTTGTTAGTTTGAGTAGTATAAACAAATCAATTTCGAGCATATTTAGTTTGGATGCACTTTGACAGTCTGCGTGGAGAGCAGAAGAGGGCTAATGCATCATCTGAATGCAATCTCCGAACCCACCGGCGATCTTCTACCAAGGATTTCGTTTTTTATTCGCTTAAAGCTTGCAAACTGGCTGCTTGTGAAACCATCCGGTCATACAAGTTGTTTTGCCTCTTTGCCCCCAGAGGCTTATCTGGCATCAGACTGATTGCCGATGGATTCCCAGATTGCAGTTAAATTCAACTAATGAGGTTATTTCTGCATCAAAAATAATACAACTCGGCTCTCAAAAACATGTTTGTGATTTGAAATTACTTTTAACTTTTCATGCTGTTCAGTTTAGCTCAGAATATGCGTTTCTGTTTGTAATGCAACCATCTGTTTGCGTTATATCAGACGTCCTGTCGTCTCTTGGAATCTATGGAAGTTGGTTGTCGAGATTCCGACACATTAGTTTTATGTCGTAATAAAAGTGGTAAACTGGAAGAAACCAAATTGTGCGTAATAACTGTATGATGCACATTTTCATCTTCTTTCCACTCTACAAATGAGTTCTATATTTATCCTGTCATGAAAAACCGACTTATGGCTAAAAGCTCTCACTCTTAATTGGGAAGTGGGATGATTGAGTGGATGTAATGATTTGCTCACATTACACAGTTAAGAAACACACAGTCAGCGATGCAAAGAGCAGATTTAGCTTCTTGGTATTTCTGAACAACAATCTAATTCTCCTCCAGTTTATTGTTGTTCATGTTCATTATTCCTGGTATATGTCACAATGAATGAATGAATGAATGAATGAATGAATGAATGAATGAATTTTATTCATCAATTTTATTTATCAAGTCTGTTTGTCGAGTCTGTCTTTTAAGGCCCTGGTGTCACCGTGCCAGATATATGAGTGAATGTTGTTGATGTTGTCACACTTGTCTTACTAAGAAAAATGCATGTCCAGTTTGTTCTTTTGGCAGAAAATTGCCTTTGTAAACAATAAGGTTCTTATTGCAGATTTTGGTAATTACATTCTTGCGAATTGCCAATTCTTCTCAGGAAGTATTCATGTTTATTCATGTTCAGTTGGAGTTTTTTTCAATCGTATCCGTTGCAGCCAGGGTCTAGATCAGGGGTCTCAAACTCATTTTCACTCAGGGCCACATCAGCATCACGGTCGCCCACAAAGGGCCGGTTGTAAATGTAAGACTGTGTAAATGTAACTACTCCTAACATATTGTTAAATAACTGTCTCTGCATTTGATTGTTGTTTATTCAAGTGTAAAAATATTGTACATGCAGTTATATAAATGTAAACATATATTTAAGCACATTTCTGTTATTATAACTTAAATCCTTTTAATTTAGGGTTAAGAAACCCACATTACTCTATCAAAGATCAAACTATTACAGAAAATAGCAAAGACAAATATCAAACAAGTTATTACAATAACTTTGTTCAATGCTTAAAATCCTTTCAAGGGTGCGTTTGCACAATCCCACATGAAGTATTTCATGTGTTTTTAAAGCCACGTTTAAAGTAGTCTTCAATGTACTCACAATACATTTCCATTTCAAATGTACAGTAACCAGCCAAAGAGCTGCTTCTGTGTTTAAGTATCTCATCATTATGACTTTCTATCATAGTTATGACTTTCTATCTCATAACTTCGACTTTCTATCACATCATTTCGACTATGGGGATATTTTTATTATCAAGTCGAACTCTAAAGAAAAAATAAAAAGTTTTACTCTTTTTTTCCCTTTTTTTCTTTTTCCTGGCGGATCCGCGGGCCACATAAAATGGCGTGGCGGGCCAGATCCGGCCCGCGGGCCGGGAGTTTGAGACCCCTGGCCTAAAGAAAGACTGTTTTGCCACTTACTAAAAACTTGGGGTGCTCACAGATGAGTTTGTGTATTGTGTGCGTGTGGTCAGCTCCACGCGGCTGTCTGGAGGCTGCGTGGCTCTTGTTGTCCTTGCTGTTGCTGTGGCTGCTGCTTGATAATGAGCCTCTGGCACTGAGCTGCTGTCAGTCAGACAGACGAGCCTTTGCCCTGGTCGCTGCCGCCTCATGCCATCTGGGTCCCGGCTCTGAGAGGGGAGGACAGAGGATAAGGTCATACACACACTGGCCCGCTGACTGGCTGACTGTTTGACTGACTGCCTGACTGATTGACTTGCGCTCGTGCTTTTCTGTGTCGAGGTTTGAAAAAGCCAAAATGCATCAGTGAATTATAAAATCAGACATGTGGTATCTGAGGTGTTGCTCATGACAGAAACATTAGCAAGACTGGCAGTCTACAGCAATGCATTGCTGCTCTGTGAGGCTGTACTTGTGCACTGTGTGGCTTTGAGCTAAATGCTAATGCCAGCATGGCAACATGCTCACTGTGACAATGCAAATGTACTGATGTTTAGCAGGTAAAACTGTTTAACGTGTAACATGTACACCAGTTATTAATTAGCACAAAAGTACAGGTGAGGCAGACGTTACTGCCATTAGTTCTGTTAGTCATTAACAAAAGTACTGAGATGAAAGATGAAATCTTAAAGCACCTCCAAAGTTATTACAATTCATTCTGAGAGGAATGTGAATGTATGTACCAATTTTTATGGAAATACATCCAATAATTGTCAAACGACCAAATGACAAACATTGCCATTCCAACCCGGGAACGATCGACAGACAGTTATCCCTTTGTTTGCTATTGAAACTAAGCCTTGTGGGTATGTTGATCTTTTTTCTTAAGATAACGAGTACATTTGGGAAAAAGAAAAAAAAAATTCCACACGTGCTTCCCCAAACTCTAACCCTCGTAAGAAATTGAGCGAGCTGGATCTGATGAATGTCAATGTGTGGTCAGGGCTGTGTACAGTCTGAAGGTAAAACGTTAAATTGCAGAGTGAGCAGGGACCAATACAGGAAGTCATGTCCTATTGAGTAATTAGGCTTTAAACAACTCCATCTGTGATTATCTGCTAAGTTTCCACTAATGCGAACCATATGGAGCCATAAATCCAGGCTGAGATACTCTGCCTTATTTTGGGCTGCACATTTTCTGACAACATACCACAGCATTGACGAGACATCCCACGGCACAGCCCCCTTCACATTTATCAGATCATTATGCAGCCGGTCATGTAAACAGGCCTGTAGAAATACTGCACAGGCACCAACAAACTGACCTCAGATCTGTCATTAAACGGGCTTCTCCCCCGAAAGCCAAACCCCCACCTCTGCTTAATTATGCATGTGGGCTGAGCAATCCGTCTCCCCGTACGGTACTGTGCACTCTATCGTGCTGCTTCCTTGAGCTAGCAAGCTGATTATAGAGCTTTGGCAGTCCAAGCACTTTGAATTATTTAAATCTCTGTTAAGCCTGTCGTACATATATCAATGGAAGAAATGGATTATGGGTTGACATGTTTTTCCTCTGGCTCTGCACCCCCCTTTCCTCTTCCTCCGAACCTGACAAACACTCCACACGAACCATAACACAGTGCCTTTCAAGGAAACGGCAGTTTTTTTCTAATTCCTTATTGAAGCATGTTTCACAGTGGTTGTTGCTTTTAGCCGTATTGGGATTGAGATTGCGCTGTGGGATTAAGGATTGTTTTTTCGATTGTTCGATTGTTTCGATTGTTGGATTTCGATTGTTGTTCTCAGTCTGTGGAAAAGTTCAATGAGCGACATGGATAGGGCTTTTTTGCACCCAAAAGGGCCCACCCTGGAGCACGGGGTTTGTCCAAGGAAATCCTTCCCCTGGGTGGGCTGTGGAGAGGTGATTGATCCCCTTTTCACACAAAACCTTGGAGGAAAGCACACAATCAATATCCTGCTGTCTGCCTCCAGTGCCAATAAATTAAAACAGGGTGGTGTAAAGACATGAATAAATAAAGGGGGGGCTACTCTTTTTCATATAAGGGGCGGGATTGTACACAAAGCCGAGCAGATACCGCATTGAGACAGACAAACGGTCTCTCAAATTTATGTTTATGCAGCGAACACATTTGTTCACAGGGCAGAAAACAAGCGGTATTTACTCTGTGGAGTGCAGGCTGGCTCATACAAATGTTTCAATTAAGCTTTGTGAAAATCAATGCAGTAGCATTGCCTTGAGATTCTTCCTGTCTGCCGCTGCGGTTGACAGCTGCAGCTTAGGTGTCACGACCAGTGGTGAAATGTGTAAATAGGTATTTTTCCTGTCAGCTGACATGAAATTAGAGTTGGGGGGTAATAGAACAGAGGAGCTGTGTGTCAGGTGAGAAAGAGAGTGATGTGCCCATCAGGGTGGATGAGTGACAGGGGATGAGAGAAGCTCTTCAATCCACTCTCAGACTGCCACAGAAATGAATTACTATCTCCTCAATTGCACCACTACTGGAGAGAGCGCAAAGGGAAGGCTTTTTATGCACTCGAGGGAAACCAGAAGTAGGGCTTGCTGTTTTTTACGTATCCTTAATGATGATAGTACCGTATGTCTACTCAGTTGTATGACTATGCTAATCCTAAAAGTGAGATATCCCCTGTGGTAAAGAAAGTGAATTCACACACTTGCAGTCAGATGTGAGACTGTACAGTTCCCCTGAGTATTAGCACTCTATTTTTCACCAGTTATATGACGGCATATATTTTGCTGTCAAACGCTAATGAAGAAATAGTTGCAACAAACAGATAGTTGTTTTGGGGATTTCTTTCCAGCGTTTTTTGATTTAGCAGGAGAAATGTTACGATGTGTTATTGCCAGGGGTCTACCAGACACCCCCCCACTGATATTCAGAAGCAAACACAGTGTGAACATGCAGAAGTAATTTGGTCTCTGTCGCCTCCATTATAAGTCCCAATCCCAGCACATAAAATGAAGTAATTTCTCTGCCGTGGTTGGCAGACTGCCCAAAGCCTCTGACGCTCCCCTGTCCTTTCCTGCCACGGAGCACTGACAAGTGACAGGTGATGTGGCTGTTTGTAGTCGGGGATCTAAATCTGAAATGAGCTTAGCCGCGGCTCGTGAAATGAGAATTGATAATCGAATGATGCTGAATGAGGCGGGCCTGTCAGTACATTGTGAGGGAGCTGACGGATTTAGTTAAGAGAGAAGGAAGGCATGGTGGATGAATTTTGGCAGGATACAGAATTGCTCGGCGCAGAGAGAGAAACTGATCCCCCTGCAGCTACTTCAGATTTTCTTTGAGTGTTTACATGTTGGTAGTGTTGTAGATGGATAATTAAAGGGGTACTGAGCATATTATTATCAGGTCTTTATAAAACACCACAGGATAGGTTTATTCTTTTAATAAACTAACTGTAGTTGAGTGTAGAGTGACAGCGGTGAGAGGAGAGACTTCATGTCACCAAGGTCCTGGTCCAGGGTCAAAGACACACTGGTTTAGATCAATGCTTTGTTCTTTCCTCTGACACTGTCTTTGATGCATAGGACCATTCATCTTATTTCACCATACGTGTTAATTCATGTATTCGTAAAGGAGAGGGGAAAAAACACATTCTCTTTTGCAGGGAAACCTTTGTGCCATAAATTAGCTGTCCATACCATAACTTAAAATGAAACACGCTTCTGGGATAATTACACTGATTCATTTTTCCTGGGAGTCGATGAGAGAGCTTCATATTCAGACTGAATATTCAATTCATTTATGTTCAATC
The DNA here is from genome assembly GCF_949748355.1 of Melanostigma gelatinosum. NCBI lineage: Eukaryota > Metazoa > Chordata > Actinopteri > Perciformes > Zoarcidae > Melanostigma > Melanostigma gelatinosum. Next base: position 8,663,250 of record NC_136639.1, read on the forward strand.
TGAAAAGGATAACAGAAATATTTCTTGCTTTTTTTTAACAATGAAAATGGAACTAAAATTAAATAAAGAGTAACATAAATGATCACAATAGGTATTAGAAACTACACAGTATGTGAAATACTGAAGAATAGCTTTAATGTACCCACCTGCATGCGTCTGTGGATTCTTCCGACACTATCCTCCACCACCAGATGATGGCTCATGTTCAGAAGATAATTTAGCCTCTCCACCTGTCGTACTAATAAGCACCATCTTGCATTGGTAACATGAGGTCTCTCGCTGCCATTAATATTAACAGCTGACTTCAACAGTTGACAGATTTTGGGAGTGGGAGCAAAACAGCTGGCACAAACAACGAAATGCATGCTGACCAGGCTTGTATTAAAAGGTAAGCCAACAGTTACGTCTTATCATTGTTATTGTCTTTTGGTTGGAATGATTGAGTGCAGGATTATAAATCGACAGAAACTCTAAATGTCGCAGGAGTATCTGCTGAACTCAGGCTAATCTCAAGACCAATGAGTGGTATTTTATTGTACAAAGGAGGGAATACAGCTTCTGAAAACTGGACTAAAATGTGACCAAAACTGATATACATTTTCATTCAAAGGCAAAACTAAACAATAATCAGGTGCCAAAATAAAGAATAAGATTTCATCATACTGGTGGACACTCGTCCCCTTCTTTGTACTTACTGCAGGCCTGGTTGTGTGGCTCGCGAGCAAAGATGACGACACTCACAACTAGCTCATGTTGCATTACAACACTCAGAAGACACTCATGACTCATGACACACTGTGGATATGATGACTTCCAAGGTGACATGACATGACAGCCATCAGTGCTCCAGATATCTTTGCTTTTCTTGGACCACGTCTCACAGTGCCTTTTAGTGTCATAGCCGCACTGTAGAAAGTTTTGAAGCGGCCAGGGAATTAATTGGAAGCTGTGCGCAGCTTTGTGAAATCACATTTGAACCTCTTCAAACCGCCCAAACTCCAGTTGAGAAGAGAAACTCTCTTGAAATATTGCTCATGATAGTTGTGGGAGGTTTTCTCTCAAATCTGCCGGAGCTATTACTCCTCAATATCAGTTTACTGGTTCCCAAACGTTTATTTTTGGCAGGAAACACCTTGTTAAGATCAGAAAATAACCCATGAATGCTGTGTTTGTACTGTGATTGGCAGTTGAAGGTGGTTTACAGGATCATAATGCAATAAGTTCACAGCAGGGCAGAAATCATGGTCCTTCTTTTAGCTATTTCAAAGACGTCTCATGGAGAGGCAGTGCAGTGTTGTAGTTTGTGTCGACCAAAAGCTGCTGGAAGCAGTTATCCATTTCAAATTCAGTCGGATATAATTACATGCATTTCATTTAGTTTGGGTTTTTACAGTCTACATTTTCAAAGGAGCCCAGTTTAGTTTGTTTGTTTTTGATGCATTGATTAAATCAAGATTTTGCAATTTGAATTCTCATGTTGTGCGTTAAAATATATAGTTAAGTACAGTGATACTGCAGCCATTATACTTACTGTGTACTTCAATTTTAGGTTAATAAAAGGCTGTTTTTCTCTTTAGTTATTTATCAACAGTTCGTTATTTAAGCTGTCTCTGTCTGTCTGTCATTTAAAATGACTTTATTATGTGTTAATGTTGTTCAGCTAAACTAATAAAAACCCCGGCCAAAGATAATGACAGAACTTCTGTCATATTTTCACTTGCTTTATTATAGCTTGAAGTATTATGAGTATGCGGTTGCCGTTTTAAACATTAGTTATTATTAAGTATTAGAGCATGAATGCTAAGAATCGTAAAGCTCCCGAGTGTGATTCAAAGCAGTGATTAAAAAACAAAAAAACCTTTTCCTGTGTCGGTGAAATAAGAAATGAAGTCTTTAATAATGCCTGTAAAGTGAGGCAATGGATTCATATTATAGACATAATCTATATATGAAGTGTTGCCCAAGATAGTTCGAATGTCCAATGCAGTGATGCTCAGTGCGGTGCGGTGCCATTATCTTCCCCATCATTCCCCTTCAGGGATGGGGAATGATTCCCCTCCCTTCCCTGAAGTACCTGCCCTTATCAGGCTGCTGGATGCCGTCCTGTCCTCCCCTGCAGTGTCGTTAACAGCACCCATGTGAGCACCCGATCAATCCACCGGGGCTCGGAGGCTATCCCTGCTAATGGCGAATGAAAGGTGTAATTACAGCAGGTCAGCGGAGGCATCCAGACACACAGGAGAGAGACAGTGACGAGTTCATTCAGATCATTAGAGCTGAAATGTGCCTGCCTCGTTAAGACTGCAAGTCACCCGCATTTGGAATCTGTATTGATTTTGACTGTGTTGTTATTGTTGGTGACTTTAATATCCATGTTGATAATCCCCAGGACAGAGAGTCTATAGAACTATGTGGTGTCCTTGATAACTATGATCTGACTCAGCATGTGACAGGACCCACCCACAACAGGGGGTACACTCTGGACCTAATCATCACCAAAGGTGTAAACATTTCCAAGGTTGCTGTGACTGATGTTGCACTCTCTGATCATTTCTGTGTTTTCTTTGAGAGTGCAATCTCCTTGCACACAAATGTCCAAACCAAGGTTGTGACAAAGCGTTACATCTCTGAAAACACCAGTGAACTATTTATTCAGAAGTTCTCCTCCACACCAGCCCTCTCTTGCCTCTCAGTCCATGAGCTTGTAGATGGCTTCAATTTTAAAGTTAAAAATATTATTGATGCCATTGCACCCACTAAAGTGAAGGTTGTCTCGGGTCAGCAAAGATCTCCTTGGAGAAATGCTACGCTGGTCAAAATAGAGAAACGAGAGTGTCGGAAAGCTGAGCGCAGGTGGCGAAAAACTAATCTCCAGGTTCACTGTGACATCTATAAAGAGAGACTTCGCAAATATAATTTGGAACTTAGAAATGCAAGGTAGTCATTCTTCTCTGACATCATAACCAAAAACAAGAACAATACATGCGCCTTATTTGCTACCGTCGACAGGCTAACAAACCCTCCAGTGCTTTTAATGGTTTTATGTGAAGCACTTTGAATTACCTTGTTGTTGAAATGTGCTATACAAATACACTTGCCTTGCCTTGCATTGTCCTCATGATCTTCCTTTGTTTCTATTAGGCTGAGTGGGTGGCATTTGATGGTGCAATAGATATAGACTTATGACTGGAGAAAGGTGAGTTGATTTAATTAAAGGGAGTCCAGAGTGGAACCGAATGGGAAAAGAGGAGAATTGTAATACATTTGGGAGTGATGATGATACTGAGTATTTTTTTTTTTTTTTACTTCTACATCACTATAATTTTAGCTCCAGCTTGATGAAGAGCATTCATCGCCAATTAATGTGTCTCACTGATGATCTCGTGAAACACATAGCTCCTGGCATACAAGCTTTCATATTTATGTAATTGTGTATATATATATGTCACTTAGCACAATGTCTTCAAACAGGATTGCACTTTCCTGCAATCTCAAACGCTGCTAATAGCAGGAACACCTTGCCTCTGAGGGCCCCTGCAAATAGACCTGCAGCTGTATTTTTAGATGGCTATTAATACCTCTAGCTAATTCATTTCAGCTCTCCAGGCACCTAGCATGGCCTCTCAATTATGGATGAGGGGAAAGTCATTGGATTGTCGGCGCTGAGAGGAAGCTGGCGGTGGTGACGGGACGCTCTGTGCAGACGCATGACAAACAGGTAGACAGCTGAAGGGCGGGCAAGAGGATAAGGATATGAGTTATAAAAGCCTGAGTTATGCTTAAATGACAATTATTACTCCATAGACGACAGTGACGGTCTGTGAGGGGTCCCACGTTACACATTTTACACAAATGGTTACACATGTAACATTTGTTTGATTACACTGAAGAATTTAGATTTATTTAAAGAAATTACAAAATGATCTCCAGATATGAGTGAAGTCAGATTTTAACTGTAGAAAGTAAGATGTACTGCGAAATGAAAGACCATGTGCCTTGTGAACTGTATAGCTGCTGGGTGTCACAGTATCATATATACAGCTGTAGACATTCATATTACGCATGCCCATTCATTTTCCTGATATCATGTAACAACAAAGTGTGTGGCTTGTTGCATTCTGTCTGCTTTTAAAAAATATTAAAGCCTCTACACGTCAGAAAGCAGCTTTGTTTCTGTAACTTGAAACCAAATCAGAGGGGGGTCATATTTACTCACATTCACTTTCATCTCCTCTGCTTCATGAGGAATACAAAGGCAAAAGACGAGAGTATGGAAAGCTATCTACAGAGTAACGCCGCTTCTCTCTCCCTCCTGGGAAAGAGTCGGCAGCAGATCAACCATGTTAGATTTTTCAGGAAGACTAAATCCCTGTGAACCGTTTCTCAGCTTGGGCTCCTCCTGGTTCACCACCAACGTATTCATTACTCTTGTGAGCGACAAGGGGAGCATGCAGCTAAATTGGGTTTAGCTCTTGACCTTTGGGGTTTGATTAATGGGCTCGCTGTTCTGCAGCTCTATAGCAGGGGTCCAGCGAGCTTCTGGCTTTTGAAGGGGTGAAGTGACGGGCTGAGAAACCCGGCACAAACCCACACGTCCTCCGTGCACTTACTCATCTCGAAGTGAAAGGGCTGGCCCCAGTCGAGGGCTACTGACCCGATCTGAAGTATTGCCTCTGCCTTTAGAATTCATCAAACCGGCCAACAAGCCTTTGGTAGTGTATTGTTTTAAAATGCATCTCTGTTCGTAATATATGACAACATGTTCTTTCTCTCCATGGTTCAGTACATACGAGTGTTGAATCGATTAACAGACTTCAATAGCGGTTCAAGCATTTTAACGGACACGGATTATTTTTGCATTACACACCGTAGGCTTGATCAACATTTAGAAAAAGTTGTTTATGATGTTTTATTTTTTCATCGTGTTCAGGGACACGTGCATATCAGAGTTTGACTGGCGCGAAAATGTGATGAGCAACGGTCCAATGTCCAAATCAAATCCACCTGACATGCATAAAACAGAAAGAGGCAGCGGGCCTCCTTAAATAACCTTGCTTGACTTCAAATTGTGTCTGCCCTACATGACGGATCAGAGGCCAAGAGCCAGATAATCGGGTTTGCTTCCTCTGCCCTCCTATTATGACAAATTAAAGAGGTCTGGAAGCCATATTTTTCCGAGCAGCGGGTTCTTAGCTTGTCATTAGCTAACAGACTGACAAATTGATTAGTATTGATCGCAGCCTTGCAGCAGCCTGCCTTGCCCGTGGTATTCTACAAGGACCTGCAGAAAAGGTCATAACGTGTTCAGAGCAGACTCAAGGATTTCATGTGGCTTTGGGGCCCGAGGTGGAAAATGTGAGTAAAGATGTCATGGACTAGTATCGGCTAAAGCAGTAAGTGAGAAAAAAGATGCAGTTGAAGCGATAAGTACTATTAATTTACCAGAAATGCTTTATTGATGCATACAACTTATTGTACCAATGATTTTACTCTGAAAAGATGGAACAAAGAAGAATGCATATTCACCGTTACAATTTACAACTGTGGTCTTGATGTCCCATCGTTTTCACTTCTACTGTGAACAACCACTGCTTAGAGATTGCTTCATTATCGCAGTATATTTTTTGAATTTTGTCCATCCTTTCAGTCTCTTTTGATATCTTACGTGTTGAAATGAAGCTATGCACTAGACTGTAGTGGTGGAGTGAATGGTCCAGTGAACAGTTCCATGTGTACGAGATCATTTGTGGGCTGTTGAGTCATTTTACATGAAACGCATCAAGCGAGGAACAAGAATGCGTAATGAGAAGCAGCCATCCAGTCAGGTACACACATCTGATTTTCACTGTAGAAAACATGTGTTAGAGCCGTGCAACTGACTAACATCATGTGCTGCGTCTTAAAAGACCCTCACGGATACGTTATCAGGGCCCCTTGGGTTGTGCTTTACATGAGTATTTCCATTTCTTACTACTTTATACTTCCACTCCACCACACATCAAAGTGAAGCATTGTGCTTTTTACTCCTCTACATTTATTTGACACTTTAAGTACAAAACATAATGCTGCCATTTTGAGATTTTTGTGGCCAAAACTATGATGGTAAACTGATGTTATAATGAAAATCATCAACCTTTCCTGAAATACTGTTATTCTCTATAATCTTATGATTCAGCACTAAGCTGTGTGTGCCCTCTGAAAACAACAGCAGTCACTTTAATGACCGTCATTGAACATTTTCATCTGTTTTGTTCCCACCAGTATGTTTCATCAAGGTGTATATATAGCACAACTGTTATACAGGCACACCTCTAAATCTTTCATGATAGCCTCCGGCTATTATGTTGCTGGAGTTGGTTCACTACCAATTCTCACATGCATTTTCTCAAGTTGTGCTGCAATAAATATGATATAGATATTCCAACTGCATGGCTGTTTTGTGGAGGTTATCAGCATGGATTGTAGCATGTATAGATGGTGTAAGTGAGTGTTGTGGTTGGAGTGTTGAGGGAAGTTGTTCTGCCGAATTCCTCCTCTGATTGAATTACTAACTTCTAGGACAGTAGGTGTTTCCCACAGTTTTATGGAGGAGTAAGCAGCTCGTCTGACAAAATGCTAGAGTCCAGATTGTTGTCTAATTGGCGATTTAGAATTCATTCAGACAGCACATTGTCCAGTAAATAGCAAATATAGCAGTGCTGGCTTGTTGCAGGTGCAGCTTTCATGGAGTCGACAGTGAGGTTCGCTGGGCAGGTAAAAAAAAATAATCTACGGAGGCATTTCGATCTAGGTCGGGCTTTGTTTTTTCCTCCGAGGTTGTCATGGTAACAGCAGCAGCAGCAGGGCATTTTAGGACGCCGTCTCTGGCCAGAAAAACATCTCCAGGGCTTTCTTTAATACGAGAGCCAACGATGGGAATTTGAGAAGCACACAGAAGAAAGCAGAGGGCCTCAGAGTGTATTGAGGCTAAACTATGAGTTCATCCCAAGTCTCTTAATTGCGTCCACGTTTCCCTCACTTGCGTCTTTTCCTTGTGTCTTCCCTCGCACCGGGGATGCATGAAGAGACGCAAGGAAACCGTGAGAGGAAACGAGGAAATATGTTATAAGTATAATGAGACGTTCTTTCCTCTGAAGCGCCACATGAAGCGACTGTTTGTGATGACGGCGGCCACTGATCACAGCTGGATCAGCTGTTAGTCGTCTCTAACAGCTGGAGCGACTTTTGACAGAGTTTGTGTCTACAGACATGATCACAGTACTTCCACGAATAAAGACACAGCTATCATCACAGTACTTGTACGAATAAAGACACAGCTATCATCACAGTACTTGTACGAATAAAGACACAGCTATCATCACAGTACTTGTACGAATAAAGACACAGCTATCATCACAGTACTTGTACGAATAAAGACACAGCTATCATCACAGTACTTGTACGAATAAAGACACAGCTATCATCACAGTACTTGTACAAATAAAGACACAGCTATCATCACAGTACTTGTACGAATAAAGACACAGCTATCATCACAGTACTTCTACTAATAAAGACAGTTATCATCACAGTACTTCTACTAATAAAGACACAGCTATCATCACAGTACTTCTACTAATAAAGACACAGTTATCATCACAGTACTTCTACTAATAAAGACACAGCTATCATCACAGTACTTCTACGAATAAAGACACAGTTGTCATCACAGTACTTCTACGAATAAAGACACAGCTGTCATCACAGTACTTCTACTAATAAAGACACAGTTATCATCACAGTACTTCTACTAATAAAGACACAGTTATCATCACAGTACTTCTACTAATAAAGGCACAGTTATCATCACAGTACTTCTACTAATAAAGACACAGTTATCATCACAGTACTTCTACTAATAAAGACACAGTTATCATCACAGTACTTCTACTAATAAAGGCACAGTTATCATCACAGTACTTCTACTAATAAAGACAGTTATCATCACAGTACTTCTACCAATAAAGACACAGTTATCATCACAGTACTTCTACTAATAAAGACACAGTTATCATCACAGTACTTCTACTAATAAAGACACAGTTATCATCACAGTACTTCTACTAATACAGACACAGCTATCATCACAGTACTTCTACTAATAAAGACACAGTTATCATCACAGTACTTCTACTAATAAAGACACAGTTATCATCACAGTACTTCTACTAATAAAGACACAGTTATCATCACAGTACTTATACTAATAAAGACACAGCTATCATCACAGTACTTCTACTAATAAAGACACAGCTATCATCACAGTACTTCTACTAATAAAGACACAGTTATCATCACAGTACTTCTACTAATAAAGACACAGTTATCATCACAGTACTTATACTAATAAAGACACAGTTATCATCACAGTACTTCTACTAATAAAGACACAGCTATCATCACAGTACTTCTACTAATAAAGACACAGTTATCATCACAGTACTTCTACTAATAAAGACACAGTTATCATCACAGTACTTATACTAATAAAGACACAGCTATCATCACAGTACTTCTACTAATAAAGACACAGTTATCATCACAGTACTTATACTAATAAAGACACAGTTATCATCACAGTACTTATACTAATAAAGACACAGTTATCATCACAGTACTTATACTAATAAAGACACAGTTATCATCACAGTACTTATACTAATAAAGACACAGTTATCATCACAGTACTTCTACCAATAAAGACACAGTTATCATCACAGTACTTCTACCAATAAAGACACAGTTATCATCACAGTACTTATACTAATAAAGACACAGTTATCATCACAGTACTTATACTAATAAAGACACAGTTATCATCACAGTACTTATACTAATAAAGACACAGTTATCATCACAGTACTTATACTAATAAAGACACAGTTATCATCACAGTACTTCTACTAATAAAGACACAGTTATGGTGTTTTCTCTCTGTAGCCTGTTACCTGTTTAACAAACTGCATTGAGTTTTTAAACTGTGTTCTGTGTCCTGATTATAAGCACAGGACCAATTTCTACCGGTGAAATGCATTTGTCTTATTTATGAATATTTCACATCTGCGTGTTTTGAAATTCTGATTGTGAAGTCATGATTAAACAACCCAGAATATGATTATGGTTTCTCTTGAACACTGGAGTTAATTTATTAGGCTCAATGTTTCGGGGGAAATTGAAACGATATAACTCATCACACCCGACACTGAGGAGTGATCAGCCTCACGTGACTGAATGGAAATGATGATAAATGATGTAAAAAGTGTTTCTGCTGATGGGCAGATGGACTCTCCAGCTCTCTCTGACTTTAATTGCATCCATAATACACGTTATTGGGAGAAATGACCGATCAAGAAAAGACAATTATTCCTAATAAATGAAGAAAGTTGTTTGTGGTCCTTTTATTGTTCAGACCTACAATGAATAAATATTAAAACCAAATGGTGAATCAGAAAACAAATCAAGTATAAAACTTGAGTTTAATCTGTGATCTGTCTTCACTCCGGTATCAAACTCCATTTATTTTGGGAAAAATTGGGAGGTACACTATGTATGAATAGCCACTTTCTGCCATCATTACCGTTTACGACACACAATGTGAGTTTTATGAGTGGGCAATCATAGTGTGTGCTGCCCTGTTTGCGTATTCGTGTGTAAGAGAGAGTCACAGAGTGATGGAGGCTGTGCAGAAAATAATGAAAACAAGAAAAAAGACCAGTATAATGCCAGATGGCAATTCTGGGCCAAGTTAAGTTTTTATTCCTCAGATGAAGTCTCTGATTCTGAGCTTAGAAGTAGCAGCTGCATGTAGAAAGCTCTTTCTTTTCTTCCCCTATATGGTAATATTTCCTTCTGGATCACTTTGAGGACTAATGAGCAATGCATCAAGGGAAGCCTAACTGGAATCCACATTGATTTAACATTCCCTTACATATTTTGTTTATTTTTAACTTGGCTTACAACACACACACACACACACGCATTTAATTGTAGACAGTTAACAACAATTCAGACGAGACACAAAATGAGCCTCCTCTAACAAATGTAAGAATACGTGAAACATATTTAAAGGCGGTTAAGAACACATATTTTGCTACTGATGGCCAAGAAATAAACTATTCAGCTCATGAAATTAATTTAAGCTACGCTGGTGGTCAAGTTTTAGGGATAGCAGTTGGACAGGTAGTTGAAGTGAACTGAAATCTCTAGCCAACTGTTGAATGATTTGCCATCATACTGAGATTGGTGATCCACTGACATTACGTCCAGCACCACCATGAAGTTGGCACTTCAGGTTTGGATGAATTGCCTAAAACCCATCGGTACACTATTTTGACACTCATGTCCCCCTCAGGATGAATTGTAGTCACTTTGGTGATGCCTTAACATTCCTCCTAACGATACCATAAGGTCAGAATTTGGTTTATGGTCTTTTCAGATTTTGCTTTACGTAGTGTTTACTGCTAATTACCAGGCTGATATACTGGTCAATCACATTAGCATACTTATGTTAGCATTTAGCTCAAAGCACCTCTGTTCCCAAGTATGACCTCACAGTGTCACGAGTATGGCTAGCATAGATCCTTGGGCACAAAACACAGTTGGCCAAATGTTGTACTTTTTAATAAGTAACTATTCCTCAGCCATGAATGGAACATGCATTATCAGTTAAGTGTTATATCCGAGGCTGTTTAACAGCTGTTAACATGACATCTACCTCAGGGAGACTCATTTGTTTGGTGAATATCCGTGAACTTGACTTCACAGAAGTAGGAAGTAAAGGTGCTCCAAAAAGCCAGTGGTTGTCAAGTATTGCGGTGCAGTTTTGATGTCAAGGATTTGATTGTTTGTGCTGCGTCACCTGCTGCATAAACCAGGTCAAAATGACTTACCGCTAAGTGCAGGTGTGTTCTCTACTGCTTTTCTTATATGAGCAGATTCAAAAACATCTTATATCATGTTGGTCAACTTAACTTTAACTTCTGGATATATTTAATCCCAACTACAATATAACACAAGTCCGTTGTGCTGTCAGTGATTATCTCCCTTTCTCATCGTCCCAGTGATTTGAGGCCACGTTCTTTATGGCTCCAAGCCAAAAACTGACGAACAACAGTGAGCTGTCTCTTGAAAAAGAAAGGAAACGTGATGTGAGAGGGCATGATTTAAGCCAGGCCTCCTACATCGATAATGTGTTCCTCTTTGTTTTCAGCTGCATTTCTGATCTTAAAAACAGACCAAAACCATACAACAGCTCTCTGTTTGCTCTTGCTATGCACCACTGATAATGGAGAGATAGTAGATCCTGTGAAATGTCAAAAAACGACCACCAACAAAGGAAGACATCCCAATGCAAATTCAAATCTGAGCTATAACAATTCTACCCTAATATGAGCATCTTAGTCTTTCAGTATGTTTGTCTTGAGGATTCTTATCAAACTTTGAGTAACCTCTCCAAAGTTAACACTCACTGATCATCAGCATTAAACAGGTTGGAACTCTGTAATTCCTCCTCTAGACTTAAACGCAGTGGGATAAAGAGATAAGTCATTCTACAAATTGTTGTTAAACCCTTAGAGGAGATTATCCTTGTAAATCTGTCACCCATAATACTATCAGTAGTCTAGGCTTGGTCGCAAAACCCCATCACAATAGCAAACACAAAGTAATCCTAAAACGTAAAGGAAGAGTCTGTTAATCCTTATCACAATATTGGAGACATTTAGCACGCTGAAATTGAAGATCTAAATCGTCTGCCATTCTCGTCTATTGGAACCCCACACACAGGCTGTTGCTGCACATAAATTGCACTCTTCTAATCTCTTTACCAGCATCAACGAATAGAATACAGCAAAGCAGAGTGAAAGACTAAGATACAGAACACATGTACTGTGTTTGGAAACACATCTGAAAACATACAAACTGTATATAGTAAGAGACACGCTGAGACAATATTTCTATGGAATTTTTAGTCTCAATATTCATTTGACAGTTTGAACAAATCTCTGCTGAGCTGAGTTGTTTTTAAAGTTGCAAATAGATTTACAATAGATGAAACATAAAAACAATAGATACAATAAACAGAAATAAAGAAATAAAATAAATACGGAAAATAAATTTGTAAATTCAAATATTATCACTAATAAATGCAGTAAAGCGATGACATCACATAAAATGCAGTCTGTAAAAATGGATTTTAGGAACTGATACCGTACTTTAGACTCAATAATCCCACAGATGTATGGTCCGACCCGTCGATTTGACACCGTGACACAGAGGGCGTGCGGTCTGAATATCCACTTCGGCTTCGCAAGCAGCCACACACACACACACACACTGTACTGTAGACGTGTAATCTTGACAGATGGACAGGTAGACGGTATTCACACTCATGAATACACATAGGGCATCAGGCAATCGGAGAGTGTGATGAGCAGCTTAACGTGCCAGCCATCCAGCCAGAGAAGAGCAACCTCACTGCGGATGAATAAGTGAACTTCCCCAGAGACTTTCCAGGGTCATCCAGAGAGCTTAGTCTGTCATAGCATTAAACCGAGACCAAACACCGCCTGCACTACAAGCTGCTAGTGTGTGTGTGTGCGTGTGCGTGTGTGTCACCTTTTGTCATTTTCCACAGCTAAATAAACAAATCTGTTAAGTCAGTTCCCTGACTCATTACCTCCAATCCTATTGGTCTCCATGGGTCGGCAACTACTATCTCACTGGCTCGTTGGAAACATATTTTTTTAAAGCACATACTACAAATTATTAACAAGCACTGAGCCAGCATTTTGCAAGTCATGTCTGAATTCCTGTGAATACTGAACAGCGCTGCCCTTTCTATTTTCTGTCGTTGAATGTGTGAGTTTGATTTAGTTGTTGTGAATCAAAGTAGGCCTACTTCTGATTGACTGAAAAGTAATCGCCAGCTGGTGAATGAGGCATTAGTGTGTTTTTCTTTCATTATTGAGTTCTGCTTTTCACCAAAAACTTTACAATCCTGTATCATTTTGCCTCAGTTAACCTTTATTCTTTAATCGTATCACATTAACCTTGTAGGCCCACCCCCCCACCCATAATTATCCCTCACTTCCATATGGGCCAGAGGCTCATCTCGCACCGAACCAAGGCTGTAACAGACACTTAGGGAAGGAAAGCATCAAGGAGAGAGGCGACACGGCCTCCAGCAGCTTGCGAGGACCCTTCTGCTGCTCCGGATGGGAATGTTATGACAGCACTTGATGAGACGTTGCCACCACACAGAGCTATTCACCAGTGAGACACGTCCCTGTGGGCATGTACACCACCAAGACAATCAACTGCTGGCTAATTTTCCTGATTTATCATCAACACAACAGTTGTGAGCATGAGAGTGCGCCGTCTTCCTCGGGGGATTAGCGGTTGCAACTGAAGTAATACAAAAACATCAGCATCAATTAGTCCTGCTCTCCTCTCCGATCTGTCGCTTCATCTCCAGCAGTGGAATGGAGCAGGTGATCTAGTTTGTGTGTATCTGTGCATCTGTGTGTGTGTGTGTGTTAGCGTGCATGCTTAAACGTCCACCTGCCCTGCAACGAGGCGCTCTCTCAGGCAAGGCCTTACTCAGGGGCGCACTGACACACCCGCATGCTATGTCTGGTTTAATTCAAACCGGCAGATCGACCCAAATGGCCGTGTTTTTGTTTCCCCGCGGCCCTCTTTGATGTTAATGTCCCTGTGAATTATTTATCCGTGTGTTCTCTTTGCCTTTTCCTCATGCTCTCTGAAGGAATAAATCAAAAGAGCGAGGCACACACAGAGAACAGACGGGAGGATTTATCACGGGGAGTATTGTTTACCGCGCTGACCTCCAGGCCCTGCTATATACACATATCTGTGCTTTTCAATCAAACATCGGCCTGTTCTCACAGGGCTGAAACAGGCACACACACACACACACACACACACATTGTGCTGCTTTCTTTCTTCTTCTTTGTTTTTGCCTTTGTCTCTCATTTCCATATACATGATCATTCTGAGGACACAAGGAATCTATTTTGTAATTATTATGGATTATGTTGAATGGACTCTGAGATATTCATTGCAAACAGTTTGTCCTCTATATAACACCAGCAGATTTACACAAGTACCTGAACATAGAAACACTCGCATTGTCCCTATTTGGCCGTATATCAATGAGATGGACGGTCAACATGATACAGAAGCTGTTTGGAAAACAATTCCATGGTCTTATCAGCCTTCTACCTTTTGTACACAAATGTAGGAAAGAAGTGCAAACATAAACTACACTATAAAATGTTGTTTTTACTTTTGTCCCTCTGGGCTACGCAGTCAGCAGATTTGAGATATTTTATTGTGAACAAAGTATTGCAGAGAATACCTGAGTACCTGCATGCATTCCATCAATCACCATCTGTCATAGAGATGAAGCTGACGACGCAGTTAAACTGCATATTAGGTCCAAGCTTTTATTGCCACTCGTCCCGACAATGAAACAGTTGGTTTTAGATGGCTCTACAACAATCCGCAGCAAGCTGTTTTCTTTTTGTAAAACACGCGCAGTTGCTATTTCTCATTATGTTTATAGGAATCACTGAAATGCTCACTTGTGTCAGCCATTTCCCCCCCCCCCCCACAATTGGCTTCTTAAACTGGCACAACCGTCGTAGCTAGCCAGCTAATTAAGCTAACGTTAGCAACATGAGTTAGTTGAAAACACCGTCTATCTTATTTACTTTAAAGCGAGAATCTTGTAAAAAGTGTCTTTAATTTGAAACTGGAAGCACCATACAGGGCACGATATTGTGCTACAAAAAGTAAAAGGTCAGCATTCTCACCAAACTCTGATTACATCCATGACCGCTTCCACACGGAAGGGACATAAAATACTACAAAGTATGGGACATGCTGCATAAAGAGTATACTTTTACTGTTGTTTCTCTAAGTCTATTTTGATGCCAATACTTTTGTACTTATTTCTAAGTATCATTTTGACTGCAGGATATTTAATTGTAAAATTCGTGTAGAAATATCTTTGGTTCATTATTAGTCTTTTTTCACCTCCAGCTGAAATACATCGCGATGCTGGTACCACTTTCTGCACCGTCTCAATACCGAGAAGGGATTGTGACTTTTGAAAGCTAAGAATGTCAGAGGGAAACGAATCAATGTCATGAAAAACATTGGTATTGATCACTTACTTATTTTCCAATCAGATTGTGTTACAGAGAATAGGGGAAACAATCATTCCGCTACAGGTGCTGCACATTATTAAACGACGTATCTAGAACAGGGCTCCGTGGGCCGGTGAAACTTCAAGGTATGTGGTTCTGACGTTACAGATGTGCCAGGCGGGTTTTGCCAGCAGAGTTGAGAAGAATAGCCGCTCATCATCTCGTGTCCTGGCCTCCTTTTCACAGCTTGAGCTCAGACCAGCCAATCCCCACAGTCTAATTGGCCTACTTTAACACTCACCTTCCAGTGGTAGCCACTGTGCCGTTGTGTGTGCAATGCAGCTCTTGTGGGTTCTTGCTCAATGATGGTAGATTCCTAAATGAGACTTCTAGACTATAGACAAAACTCTACATTAAAACAGTCTCCCTAGCTTCTTCACCGATAGTAGATCTTCTCCAGTGTTTATGAATGTATTGAGGACATAAGACTAGTTATCTGCTTTTTGCGTGTGTGCGTGCGTATGTATCTGCCATGCTGCCAGCTGCTGCTCAAGATCAGCCAGATCGCAGTAATTGGTCTGGCCCTTTTTGATTTGTGCTTCTGGTATTTTTAGTCATGTATCACGCTTGTCTCCCCGCATCATGAAGTAGCTCTTGAAGCTCTGCGGCTCCAAGACGCCGGAGAAGCATCACTGCTTCAGAGCCGCATTTATTTTAAATGTCAAATAATTCACAAGTGACCATGAAGTCATTTAAAAACACATTTTTCAGATTACAGCCTGAATTAAAAATGTTAATGTTTAATATGAAATATCTAAAGAACTATTGACTATATTGCCATAAGATTTTTATACGAAGCCCACACACAAAGTATCCAATTGACTTTGGTGATCCCCTGACTTTCCATCTGGTTTTGTCAAAATCTAAGTCCTGTTGAACTTGGTGCAACAAATCCCATTACCAGACCAAAACCAACAATGTGTTAATCTTTCTCTGAATATTTTCTGACTTCCCTACACTGCCTGGCAATCAGCCCCAAGTTTCCTTTTCACAACTGAACAAGTACATATTTTTAAAAAAAAGGCACAAGTCTGAAACAGCTGTGAACAAATGTTTAGTTCTTGTTTTCAGCAGTGGTTTGGTGCTAATACAGATTTGGTGTGCTAGTATTTAGGGCAGCAGGATGGTGTATTTGCATTCATGCAATATAAACTTAAGTGCATCATAGTAATAAAGGAACATTTCACAGTACTTCAG
The DNA here is from genome assembly GCF_949748355.1 of Melanostigma gelatinosum. Taxonomy (NCBI): domain Eukaryota; kingdom Metazoa; phylum Chordata; class Actinopteri; order Perciformes; family Zoarcidae; genus Melanostigma; species Melanostigma gelatinosum. The sequence goes on from NC_136639.1 coordinate 8,679,716, forward strand.
CAGTTTGGATAGGACAGGCTAGAGGCAGACGGAGCAGCAACATGGCAGTAAAGCGGAATGTGCCGGCTATCAGGACACTCCACTCAAGCGTTACAGAGGATGAATTTATCATTTTGATTGAGCTTTTTTGAATGCAATTTGTTGACAATAAAAATCAGAGCATCACCAACCTTTTGCTTCAAGAATGAAAAAGATGTTATTTATTTAGCCTGCATTTCTATTGCAAGCGATATCCATAAGCAAAATAGCGACAGATAACAGTGGAGGAGAACATCAGGCCCATTGCTAAAATGGCAGCTAATAAACGTAGATGTGGTTCATGAGAACATATGGAGACAGTTTTTAAATTGTAAACACTTGTGAGGCCCTGGCTCACCCTTCGACAGCCTTTGTCCCCCGTAGAAAGCCACATTGGAGTTGGGTCAAAGACCAGGCCTGGTGCCTGGTGCCCGGGGCCAAATTGAATTACTATGATTGCCTTGTCTTGTATAATTAATTTGCAAAGGGCTTAAGGGCCTTTATAGCTGTGAGGAGCATAGGCTTGAAGGACAAACACTAATTAAAAGTTGCAAAGGATCAGGAGTATGCCACGTTGCAGGATGACTTTTCTGTTAGAAAGAGCTGATTATAATTCTGCACTGGACCTCCACCGGGCTCTGCCATCATGAGTTCACCCTGCCCTCCATAGAAAACTGGGTATGCAGCGACACGACACTGTAGTTCTGGTTTTGAACCCGAATGCCGGTGTGGAGGGAGCTCCAGTTCGGCGCTTATAATGTGTGATTACCTGGATGCTGGGAATGTGGCATTTACAAGCTAGCGTTTAACATGAGACCATTTCGTAAATGCTTTTGTGCTGCTTTCATAAATCCAGAAAAGAACAAGAATCTAACTTTAAAGCAAAGTCTGTCTGTCTGTTCTGCTCGTCTGATCTACAACGTTATTTGAATGCTGGATAATGTCACAAGCAAACTGTCTGGAGACAACGACCATGAGCAGATCATCTTCACAGGCCACTCTGCCATCACCACTCAAATGGTGGTGTTCGTTTCTGCATTACTAATTTATAACTAATAGCGTTGCCACTGGCAAAAAATCTCCAAATGTACTTGTGAGTCCATCAGCTGTGTTCAAAATCACATTCTAACGTAGGCCTACTGTATACTGAATATACTACATGCATAGTATACTACATATCGGAATTAAAACAGTTATTGTTCTCGCATTAATCATATCTCATATTTCATGTCTAAACATCATAATACATCAGTAGGGGTTTGGCACACATTCAGCCCTGAACAGGCATGTTTTGATTTGGCATGTCCTGAATGATCAAGTATGACAGTGACAGATGACGTAATAACATGTCACACTGAATGAGAGCGCACACAGGTTATATGTTTGGGATCCTGCAGTATATTTCTATAAAGTCAGGAGAATGTCCAGGTTTAGGCAGGCTGTTGATCCAGTGAAACGTTCCCGTATTTATTCTTTGTGTGACTCAGCGTCTCCGAGCTCACAGTCATCAAATATAACTTAGCTTACATCTTCACCGCAGGAACAGATTGCCAAGCTAATGAAAAACTCCCACGGCAGTCTAGATTAACTTCTTCCAGGGTTTTGTGGAAATCAAGTCCTCAATTGCTTTTCTGCCGCTGGCACTCGATCTCTTTCTCTCCTTCCTCTCTCTATTTCCTCTTCTCTCCCCCCCTCTCTGCTTTCACCTGTAGAGTAGTGGCTGCTGTCTCCAAGGGGGTGGGGGAAACGCTTATTGAGTCAATTGAAGCGAAGAGGAAATTAACAACTACTGGCTGGCTGGTTTTTATTGCTTTGTTTGGAGACAAATGTGGCTATATTCTTGCTGGAGAAGGGAGGGAGTGCTTTCCCTGGGCTCTCTCTGAATTGCTTTGTCTTTTTATACACACATTGTTTCCCTTGTTCTGCTTTTTTCTATCTCTAGCTGCTTTGAGTGCAAACCAGAGTGTAACCTTCCTCCTTGGACCTTAACAAGGTACAATTTGCTATATTCTATCTTTACAGAATGTATTTATTCACTCAATTTGTGCACAGAAGCTGTTATTATTTTACACTTGAAGGTCAGAGGAGAATAGTAGGACTGATATCGGGAGTATCAGTACGAGAAAATAACCTCTGTTGAGTTATCTTGAAATGTAGAAATTAGCATTTTTGGAGCTTGACTGTTCTTTGAATTCAAGGGCACAACATTTCATTTTGTTGGCATGAAGTGTCATCAATTCTGTCAGACAATGTAGCCAGAGTCAAACACCATTCAATGAGGCAAATAGTAGGTGATGTCTTTGTATTAAGATGCTCTAGTGCTATTGCACTAAGTTTATTAGATACCAGTAGCAAATAAACTAGCAACTGCTCATAAACCACAACAGCCCTGCAATAAATCCTATCTTCACGACCGGTGTAACGTTTCCCTTTTGTTGCAACTGTTTTAGAGGTTTGCTGACTCAACTATCGGGTCGATTTGGAGACTTTTGTTTGTGGTCAGGGCTCAACACTGACTTTTAAAAATGGCAACCAGACTTGTGTTTTGAGTAATTACGATAATATGCATTTAGTTTTTGTTTTATCTGATACGTTACAGAATTTGAATCTTAAGTGTAATCTTTGAATGTGTCCACCCTCGGTTATATACCAGCAGTGCAGCTGTTGTCATCTTCTTTACACATCCCACAAAAATGAATCCAGAAAGTCACTGGTTGTTTGGTTCGTATCCTTTCCTTTATAAATTTTGTTTTCCTTCAACCGTCATTGTTGAGCCCTGGTTTTGGTTGTATTGCTTTATACTAAGAGGTGTTTCTATACCTATATATATTTAGTCCACCGTCTTATGTAATCCTGACAAAGAATGCTATTTTGAATAAGATTGCAATAGCTGTACTTGGACAGGATGAGACCAGTTGCATCGGTGGTGGAAAATCCAGTCTTGAATATATTTAAATCTGGGTTTCCGTCACATGTAGCAGCTTCTTCTGTGCTGATTGTGGCGCTTCAATGCATTTCTCACAATGGACTCACACCCCACAGTAGCATCAACAACACCGACACATTTATCATTTGCCAGCCTGCTGTTCAGATATTAATCAACATGTTTTTCATCAGCATCCCTTATTCTATGTCCCCTGTCATCACTGTCATCCTAACGAGAAGAGGCGTCAGCCGCAGGAAGGCTTATTCGCAGCTTAATTGACTGAAGCTAGTTGAGATCATTTGAGGCTAACCACACTTTCTCACAATGAGGTTTTGATGAGCTCAAATCAATGGTGGGCAAGGGGAGAGTGTTGCATGTAGTGCTCATTAATTCAGTCTTCATACATCCCAGATGCTTGAGTCAGAATGAGAGGAACAGGAAGGCTATTGATCGTTCTCTGGCGTTTGGCCAGACAACACAGCGAGTCTGCATTTTCAGATAATACGTTTTTATTATCTGCAGCTTTGATTGGCTCTCACTACTGAACTAGAGACTCCAACATGTGAACTGAAATGATTTGTGTAACTCAGGGGAAAAGAAGCATTCACATTACTGTACAATGGGTTTAGACATTTGGAAAGGCCATCATTTAGATCTGGTTTGTGCTCTCAAAATAGCATGCAGATGGATTTGGAAGCACAAATCCAAACCAGAAAGGCACAAATACTCTCCTGGAAATGCTACATATTTGCTTTGGGAGAAAATCACGACTTGAAGTTTTTCATTGTTGTTGCCTTATACTTCCAGTCTGTCAAGGCTTTGGCACCGTCTGTCCCAACTACAACCAGCGTATCTTCTCTTTCTGTCCACAGTAAGTGTATCATTCTGTTGGAATGAGGCTCTCATTTCTGGCTCTCTACACATCTGCACAAGGCTATGTCAGCGAGTGGAACTGTTTCATTTACCAAGGGCCCTAAGATAATATTTACATAAGCAGTGTTGAAATGAAACCTTGCAAGCCCGAAGGTTATTAACGGTAATTACGCTTTATAGAGCCATGCCTTTCCCTTGCCAAACACACTTGCGGGCCATGTGGCTCTTATTCGAAGTTTGCGAGCTCGATCACAGAGAAGGGAGCCGTGTAGATATACAGATTAAGACTTGGCAACATCCACCCACTTACCGGCTTAAGAGAGGACAGTGTTATTGGGTGTATTCAGGCACATCAAAGCCCGCTTGTGCTATGAATGGAGTGATGCATTGTCAGAGCAATGGGATGTGACAGCGCAGATACAGACTGTCGCTGACATGCCTTCCATCCTGGATTGCCAGTGAGTCAGGCTGCGAGAAGTTTGCTTCTTGGCTGCGCCTCTGGAAGCGAGCCAAGCTATAATAACTTGCCAACCCCGCACACCCGCCACCCCTACAACATACTTCACTATATGTTTATTTGCGTTGGGCGTAATGGGAGACGGCTCCTTTCCCCTTACAGTTCAGATGTTTGTACATAAAACGGGTTTTTCTTGGAAAGCGTGAAAGTGACAGCCAAGGCTCCTTAAAGAGCTGGATGGTATCGTTCCGCTGGGATTCAACTCAGGAAAAGGACCTTTGCTGTGATGTACATAAAACCCTGTTTCTTCAGGTATATAAAAACACATTCAGATATCTTACAATATCTGAAGTAAATTTAGTTAAGATATTTCACCATGCACAAACAAAAAAAGGTAATCTCACAGTGGCACTGGAGGAAGAGTCAGGGGATCCCCAAAGAATTACGAGTAGCATTAATCCCATAACCATGACTGATTCTACCAAATTTCTGGACAATTTCACAGCAATCCAGCTGTTGGTTGTTGAGATATTTCAGTCTGGGTTTCCATCCCTGGAGCCCTTTTAGCTTATAGCTAAAATGACTGAATAGAAATAACGCAACATTCAGTTTACACCACATTATACGCTACACTTAAGCAGTTTAAGCACTTTTAGTATCTAGTCTGTCATTCTTTACATATCAAATTTGAAATGAAAGATAAAGATTAACACAATTTCAACTGAAGGACAAGAAACAAGTTATAAATAAATGCGTTTACACCTGCAGCTGGTAGTTATCAACGCCCTGTTGAGGAACGATACATGTGGATGTAGCCTTTTCCTTGATAGCGATCCATGTCACTGGCACTACTGTAGATCTTGATGTGCTGCCAGTGTAAAGCCTTGAATTGAGAGCTGATGAATAGGCAGGGAAGGCTCTTATCAGGGGCAGCTGCGAGAGTCATTTATCAGTGGAGAATAATGGAAGCGAGAGCAGATGATTGGAGCGGTCGGCCTATTGCTCCACAGTATAACAGGCCTACATATTCTCCGTGTCCCGGAATAACTCTGCATCTCCATCTCTGTCACTGCTGGCATTGTTCACTACTTGCAGAACAGGTATCAAGAGCCAAGAATCTGCCAGGAGAAAAAAAAAAATGTTTCGCAGATCTTGGGGCAATGTGTGAAACTTTTACAATTCACAATGCGTTTGTCGACGGAATAATGGACATTGTCTAAATTCTTGTCGGAGGCAGTATCACAATCGCATTCAGGTCATTTTAGTCGTGACTTATAGTACATGTCCTGGAATTAATCTTGATGACGCATTCTAAACCTAGAATGCCTTAATCTCTTTCTTTAAAGATGCATATGAAATGTTATCAGCAAAGTATAATCAGCGGGAAATATAGCATCTGGCTAGCTTGTCTATGACGGTTGCAGATATTTCAGACATGAAAATACGTTCAAATGAAGTAAAAACAGACACTGAGCCTCCACATATGTACGTGGGCCCTGCCCCTTCAGCTCCGTGTGTAGCTTCAGCACTAAAATTTCTCCTTCTGCTTTTTGGAACGATGCCACCAACATATCCTCTGATGATCCCGGAGACAAGCTCTGTGGTTTTCATGTCTCTTTGGTTTGGCTGCCGCTGTAGATCCAGCTGCTTTCTTCAAACAGCTTTCTCCCGGGGATGTAACTAAATTCAACTGCTCTTTAGACGACTTTATATGTATATATTGTACTAGTTCTATTATTGTCTTATTTTATACTTCTTGTACATCTCTCCAAAAACATCACATTTCTGAGGCGGTGCAGTTATACTCTTGCCATTCCATCGATTCATGACAGTTATTAAGGTCCATTGAGAGCACTTAACATTTATGACTGATATGGATTTCGAAACACGTGTTGAAAGCAGGTGTGTGATTGATGAACCATGCAGTAGTCTGACTCCTTAATTAGTTCCAGTGTGCAGATGTGTGCAGATGTGTTCATAAAGTGTACAAACATTTCAAAGACACCTCTTGGTGATATTCATGTCCTAAAGAGAACAAGTCCCAACAAGGTGTTTGTGCCGCTCGTACATTCAGTGCCATGCTGTGCAACACTCCAGATGTGTCCTCCCATGAACTCGACTCTGAACTGTGTTATTGCTGCAGAGCAAAAGAACTCTAGATCCCGAAGCTTCTTATCAGTGAACGAGCTGCCAGTCGTGAGTTATTGCCTAAGACGAAAATGGACACCATTGCAGCAAATATAATGGACGCAGTCCGGTTCGCATTTGATGGATTGTGGCTTTAGATCTATAATGATACCTGTCTCTGTGTAAGTTGAATCATTGGCTTGTGACTTGAAATGTGTGGCTTACAACTCGAGATGCACCTCAGCCAACGGGGGGGGGGGGAAGTGCCATAGGCTTATTTTTCTTGTTTTGATAGTTCATCAGATTCTGTACAGCTGTAGTAAACCACTTGTTTTAACATTGGAGGCTCCAAAAGACAGCAAAATAAACTCTTTCAGTTTGAGGACATCTGTGCAAAGAAATCCTTTGAGGACATCAACCCAGCTGCTGTGTGATGTGACAAGGTTACTAAAAAGATCAGAGAACATTTCCAAAATAGAAAAATGTAAATGTCCTTATTTGAGGTAACTTGAAACCATGCATTCCGACTAACTTTTATATGTGCCCATTCAACTTTTGCATTCTTGCCCTGGTGCAGCATACCTAAAGAACATTGTTTTGTACTCCCACCTGCACGTGGGACTATTGAACATGTATTTTACTCTAGTTTGCTTAATAAACCCTCCTCTGCCATATGATGTAGTGGAGCAAACCCACCCAGACGGTCCATCTAAACACCATTAATCACGTTCCTATGCACTAGCAAGGCAGCTATAAGTGCTCACTTAGCCGTTTTCTATAGGAGGCAAAGAGAGCCGGGGGCTGCTCTTTTGTAACGAGGAGACACAGCGGTCAGCTGTAGTCGGTCCTTATTTATGCTCTAGTGTTGCTCCTGGTTGTTCTGTGTGTTCATTTGCAGTCACAGACATGCAAACACAGGCAAAATACACACCAAAACATATATATCCACTTTCTCACTCACTCTCTCTCACTCTCTCCCTCTCCCCAAGACATAATCACACAATGCATTGAGATAATGGCTGCTGGCTGCTGCTGCTGCTGTTGGGGGGGGGGGGGGGGGGTCGCTGCTTCATTGTTGCAACCTCAGCAGCTCGTGCACTGGGGCCGCTTGGAGGGAAAGGCCGTCTGAAGGGTGCGGCTCCCAGAGAGGCAGCAGAGAACCGGTTGCCCTCCCAGCCAGAGCAGCCATGTCTCCACTTTGTGCTGAAACGGGAGTCATTTGTAGTGAGCTGTTTGCATAGCAGGGAGACGAGGAGCAGCTCTGTCCCGACTGAAACGCTGTTCTCCTACTCATATCTGCAGGCCTGCTTTTTAGTGCACTTTAACGAAGAATCAACTCGTTGATCAATTCATCAATTATGCAAACAGTGCTGTCAACACAGAATCATGAGCAGATTTGTGTCTCATCTGGTGAAATATGCAAAAGGTGACATCATTGCTACAAGGCCGTGTATTTCTAGATATTTTGACAGTGAAATGCTGAGCCCCTGATGCAGCTGCAAGCCGGTGTGTATAATTACAATGTTGAATTTATTAAAAGGTGTTGTCACGATGCAAACATTATGACTTCAATTTGATACGACTGTCGTATCTGAAGCAACTTGATTTTCAGGATGTAGGCATCTTAAATTAAACAATGTGCAAAGAGAAGAAGAAGCCAGAAACCATTTTTATTGTCATATACATTTACACATACACAAAATTTGACTACTGCATTTGACCCATCCCTGTATATAGGGAGCAGTGGGCTGCCATTGCTCGGCGCCCGGGGAGGCGGGGGTTCAGTGTATGTTTGCTCAGGTACACTTCGACACGTTCCAGTCGGGGGTCGAACCGTTGACCTTCCGGTTCCCAGACGACCCTCTTAACACAGTGAGCCACGGTCGCCCCCTTAATTAACTAATGAATAAAGCAAAACCTTTATTAATTTGATGTATCCCCCAGACCAAGATGATGCGATGCAGACGCTTGTGTGCTGTCTTACCCTGGGCTGAAAGGTTGACCAATTTCATCTTGCTGTGTTCTCTGGAGAGACTTGATTGTGACGTGGTAACGTGGTGCAGGGGCGAGCTTGCCTTTACCAAAAAAACCAGAGGTATGTACCCCTGGGGAGCTTCAAGCTTTAGTCTACATTTAGGATTCACTTGGGTTCTTTAGAGTGTGTGAACCATACAGGTTCCTGCGTGCAATAACCAGGGCTGAGGTCGCTGTTGATGCCCAGTTGACGCCTTAAATACAGAAGATTTAAGGTGTGGGTGTCACAAGTAATGTAACCAATTACTGTTCTGATGCCGAATCAGTATCGTAATAATTTTCTCAATGACTAATAAGTAATGAGTAATTGATTGACAAGGACATTTTTAAGTAATTACTACACTCCTGAAATGTGTGTGTTAGAATGTCTGACACATTTAAAGCAGTCAGAAACAAGCATGCAGTGAAAGGTCTTTGTGAAGCAGAACCTTTTTTCGATGCAACAAAACATAGTTTGTTCTCTAAGGATGTCAAGATAATTAGTATGCGATCACGAGGAAAGAGCTTGTTATCTTGAGATAACAAGATAATTAAGTTGTGATTGGGAGAAAACAGGGTTCAGGAAATCTGTGAAACCGTGACAGCTCTTTGCTTCTGGAGTTTTCTTTTAAATGTGTTGTTCAAAAACGAGAGGTACAATGGATCAGAGCAGATTTAAGGATCTTTCAGTAAACAAGGCATACGATGTATGCCTGAGTCACCATGTATTCACTCAGAATTGACAAAGGGCTCTTTAGAAGCAAAAGCACTGCTGCAGGAGTGTCTGTGAATCATGCCTGCAGCACTCAGGTTGAGTATTTTCCTGTAGCTCGTTGTCTCTTTAGGGCTCGGGCAGAATATCTTGTGTTGTTGTGGTCTGCAGCTCTGCATTTCAAGGAGGCAGGCCAGACATCCTGTTTGGTCTGTTATCTGGGAAAGAAAATGCGAAGATATCGGTACATGCATAGGTGCCTGGAAACCTTCAACACAGCCATGTGGGTTATGTGTCTGTATCACGTGTCTGAGGTGATTCCTCGGCCTTTCATCAGGAAATCAGACACACAACAGCTCTGTACCATGAATACAATATGAACACTGCGAAAGACAAAGTGGCTGCATCCATTTGCACCACTGCTCAATAACCTGATCAGTCCACAAGGTTCAAGCTCATGTAGCATTTTGAAAGACTTTTCTGTTTCCATCACATTGGAGGCTTCCTTTATTTTTCTGTTACAAATGATTACTCTCATTAAAACTACTCACTAAGTAAATGTTTGTTCTTTGACAAATGTTCAGTTTGACCTTTTCAGATCAGCTCTAACCCACTTTTCATGCCAGTAAGATGGTTCTTTTCTACATTCCAAAGCCCCTTCATAATGAAGTGCTTTACAAATAGCATTACAGGAGACAGTCAATAAAACACAAAGTACAAATAACAGAGAATAAAAATAAAGACAGAGAGGCAACCGAGAAAATGTAATAAAAAGGGAAAATGTCGCAGTAAAGGTGTTCAAGAAGCGTCACAATGCATCAAGGTGATAAAAAGAAGCTTCAGTGTGTGTCAGACCGTGAGGGGCCGTGTTTTAGCCTGAAACAATAAAAAGATGTTAAAGCTTTATTCGTCATAATCACACTGTTGATCATCTTTGAGACACTTTGAGGGTGTGGGGGGGGGGGGGGGGAGTCAGCACATTGTCAGAGGGAGAAGCGACAGAGCGAGCTGGGGTTCTGATGGGCAGGAGTAACACACATGCGTTATATTCCTCGCTGTCACTTGTGCTCTGTAAGCTCACTGATTCACCATCTCAATCCTCCTCATTATCGCTGTCGTCCCCACTCTGCTCTGACGGAGCTGAGGAAGATGCCTCGTGGTTTTCTTTCTCAGCAGAGCTTTCAGAATGCCGGGACTGGCCGAGGACTCGGCTGATGAACAGAGGGCAGTGTTTCGACAGAGGTTTGCTGTTTTCCAAACATCTGCCATCGACTGAAACTGTAAACGCTGTTGGTCGTTCTGTGCCGTGCCCTCAGCAGTAGAGGCTCGAATAACCTCAAATGACCTGAGGTTGAAATCGAATAACTACGGATTGAGCGCGTTTACCACTTGTGGGTCGGTAATGCCATTCCTGATTAATTGTCGTGTCAATAAAGTGTTCCAATTGATAAGAAATTGGAGGACAGAACAGTCCAACGTGAAAAAAACATATATTGGCGAAGAGAACTACCGACCTCCTCAGTTTCCCCTCTCTCTGTCTCACAAGTGGAGTCTCAAAGTCACCCCTTTCTCGCTGCAGCCTCGTCTTGTCTCTGTTAAGGGCTGCGAATATACAGCACTGTATGAATAAAAGAACGGAAGATTCGGAAGAGGTCTCTCGAAGACATTCTGAGGGCTTATCTTGAAACCACAAAACTCCAGCCCACTCTCGGTCAATTTCTCTGCCACTAAAACACTTCATTTGCTTTAGGTCGAATATTCTTAGACAGTTCATCAATTTTGGGCTGAAGTGATGGCTCTTTTGTCCATAAAACCTAATATGGCATTCAACTGTGATTTGCATGTCGCAGTTCAATGTGAAATGTTTTATCTGCTGCCTCCTTGGAAGGACTTTGTCTCATTTAAATGTTTCTTTCAAACACACAAGTTAAGGAACGGGTGTGTCACATGAAGGACCAATTATTTGCATGATGATGTCAGATATTCTTGTGTTTTGTTTGATTGGGTGTTGGAGGATGTCGTTATCTCATATAAACACATTCATGTATGAGCATAAATGCATCTAGCACAGGTAGCACACCACTGGCACGCTGACAAATACACACTCAGCTTTTCCATTATTATCAATGCTCCTCTTCAAATAAAAAGGGAAGGTAAATGTCATGGTCCACATCCCTACCTGGTTAACAGAAAACCCATCTAATGCAGCCTTTAGATGATGCCATTTGATTGCAATGAAAATGCGTTAAATGTAGGCAGCTAAAGATTCATTGGGATATTAAACACCCTGCAACACCCCTGCTTAACCCCTCCACCCTTCCACAACTGAACGTCATTACCAGAGGGAGCGCCTTCTACCCCCCTCAGTTTGGTGAACCGTGTGTGTGCTTAAGTCATCGTTTACTCTGATTAGCACCTCAACACGATTTACACCTTCATAATTCCTCTCGCTTCTCGTTCCAGCGGTTACACGTACCGAGAGCATGGGCGACAGGTCAGGGAGACATTGTGGTTTTTAATGGAGATCACGTGACCGTGACACTGCACACATAACACCAATTATACCGTCCAAAGGCATGAGCGATGAAGTGGCGGTGAGTTGTTAGGAAGAGGCGAGATTCCATCGATTAAGAGTGAGAAAGCACAAGAACAGCGTTGAGAGACACGCATGTCTTAGCACTGCACGCTTAAGCGCATGTTTCCTTTTTGCACTGAGTTAAGAGCGGGTCGGTCGGCCAGCCGGGCTGCATTTTAATGGACCCGAGCTAACGTTTTATACAACTCATCCACAATGGGCCCAGTGTGGCTGTAATACGCCCACAGTGTGCTATTTTTCAGCGCCAGCAGTGCTCAGTACTATGCACATTGGGACACTGTGTATTACAAGATTAAAATAAGAGTATTTTGCTCTGCGGTCGTTGCTGCTGCATTTATATATATGATGCTATCCTCCTATTGTGGCATAAAAAGAGCCCACACAGGGAAGTTACTCAACTTTGGCAGCAAACTGCAGGATGTGAAGTAGTTGGACGACTTACAACAAAAACTCCTCCAGCATAATTAAGTGAGCATTTTATTTAATGTTTAAAAAATAGGTAAGATGCTGGAACACTATCACATGTATTTCATACTGCAAATTATTTGGTTTGGGAGTATGATTTATTTTTTTTATTATTTTTTTCCCCGCCTTTATGTCACTAAGAACACATTTCTATTCAGAAAACTTACAAAAAATATACTTCAGAGACAAATTGATGGATTGCTGTGAAATATGCAGCATCCTTTGGGGTTTTTTCCCCCTTAGCATCACCGTGTGATAGGCAACTGGTTTTGAATGACAACTATTCGGTGAATTGAAAGAAATACTTGATAGTTTATATACAGACATGACATCTATGTTTTCTCATTGGGTCACTTTGGTGACCTTTTCAATCCTTGATTTTTCCAATGATTAGTTTATGACACATACTTGAAAACTATTGATTAAATAAGGTGATGAACATTATTTTTTTTAAACATCAGCATGCTGACATCAGCAAATAGCACAACATGGATGTCTAAATAGTATTGGATACAGTATCAGAGGTGGTGCCCTGTTCATTCCTATATGAAAGTTGCTCTGTGACGCATGAAGCAAAAAGAGTTTGACTCGCAAGTACAACATTTGGAAAATGATCTTCCGGCGATCTCCTGCTTCTATGGGCCCAGACGCACCAGCGCCGGTCCAGCATCGTTCTCATTCACATGAGTCGAGGAAGGAAAAGAACCGTGGTTTCGGCTATTAGTGCGTTTTACAACTTTTAGGACTTTATCATTTCAAGGAGGGCTATTCAAGTGTTCATACTGGGAAGTTGATTGCATCACATGACGACCCTGGAAGTTATAATTCTACCGTTGTGCCACTATGTAAAATTAGCTTCGAAGCCCCGGCGCTCTCCTTGGGGTCTTGAAGCACAGCCTCACAGAGGGGCTCGCATGGCTGTCGACTAATCGTCGCTGTGACTTCTTGATGCCTTCAGGAGCAAAGTCAAATAAAACTGCACGAGGGAACACTTCTTTCAACCACTAAACACAAAGCGCCACAGTGTGACCTCAGTATTCGGCAGTGATTAACCATGACTTCTTTTGAACGCAGTTGTTGCCAACTTGGAGAATTGGATGGTTGATTTCAGTGTTGTACACATCTTGTTACCCGAGAAGTTACAGTTTGCCCTGATGCCTCTACACTCGTGTCAAGGTGTAGCGAGAGAGTGTGATTAAAAAAAAAAAAGACTGATGAGTGCAGGTTTTGTTGTCGTTTAAAAACTTAAAACTTAAAAATGACACTACCAGTACCCTTAAAGTAACACCGATACCGATAAAGTACTTCATTCAATACTTCATTCAATACCTATCATGTGAATGAAAGCATTTAGTTGTGTAAAATGCCACCACCATGATTTTTACACAAATGCATTTAAAAAGTGTCCAAATTATTAAAATAGTAATTCAATAACTGTACGAAACTGTACAATAATGTGTTATTTGGTCAGTGTGATGTTAAACATCACAACAACCAATATTTTAAGTCATTTTATGCACTTGTTTTTACCAGAAGCCACAGGCATAGCCATACTTGACTTCACTGTATGTATATTTTTTCTTTCACTTCTGTTTGATATGCAACAACAACATCTGTCTCTTGCTTTCCTTGTTGCTACTGTTGCTCACGGCTGAGCTTTGTATTTCAACATCTAAAACCAAAGCGTCTGATGCAATCACAGCAAAGCAGGAACAGCATATGTTTAAAGGGCTGGAGAGCAGGTCGCAGTGAGATCTGTGTACTGGCCATGTCTTAGGGGTTCATACTAGTTTCTGGCACCGCAGAGCAGCTGCCAAATGCTCTGCGTTGGCCTCATTGCAAATATTAGGAGTTAGTTCCCTCGGTAAAAGGCATCTGTAAACCATCTGCACTGCTGTTAATCACAGCGAAAATCTCCACTTGCCATATTCAAATTGCGACGCACAAGCTACAAATATTCACGCGTTGCGAAAGCATATGGACACATGCACACAGACACAAAGTTTAGATTCACTGCCTAAAGTCTTTGGCATCAACAGTGGGCATTTATCCAACTTTGTGGGGTGTATTTTGGAGATACGCACACTCACAACCACAGAAGTCAGGAGTGGTGTGTTTATGATGTGTGATTTAATTAACTGGCTCTTAAAGCAAGTAGATTTTGGAGAGAGAGAGAGAACGAGAGAGAGAACGAGAGATACTCAAGGTGCAGGAGTCCATTGTGTCAGCATTTTATCACAGCTGAGTAGGTCGAGGTTCAGAGGTCAATCCCATTCTGCTTACAGCCACACAGTCACCTTGCCATACTGACAGAGCTATCTGAAGCAACATTGACTTCGTCAGCCATCAGCCAACACTGCAGAGCTCTTTAATGGCTAATGGAGCCGCCGGACCAGCTGGGAATACAAACCAATAGATGGATTGAACATTCAGCATCCAGCACTGCCAGCAATACATCTGTTACAAATACACGGTGGTTTTCATCAACTGCCGAAACAATTTTGAATGTATAAATGTATGTTCTGTTGGTGGAAAGTAAGACTTTGAATTTATTGGAACCCTCCAAATACACAAGTAACTACATGTTTTCATAAAAAACACATAAAATATGCTTGTCACACTTTTTCTAATGACAAACTCATGGTGGCTTTGTAGCCTCTGCGTTACTCGATGAATGGCATGACACTGGCAGAAATCAAAGCAAAATTTAAAATGGCTAAACGCTGGGAATTGCATCACTTATTATTATATATATATATTATTTTTTGGATTGTATTTGGCATTTATGATGCCCAGAGGATCTTGTATCATCAGCAGGTACAAATTTGAAATTTTGGGTATGCTGACATGCTAAACTCAGACGGTGGACATGGTAAAATCAGCATGTTAGCATGCATATGTTTCCCTTTTGTTTTTTACAGCCTCACTGAGCTTGGCTGTTGGCTCTTAGCTGCACTGCTGAACAGTAAGAATATCGTAGCAGCAGATGATATCCAGTAGCATCTCTACTCAACAACATTTGCAGATCTAATTAAGCTCCAAAGTGTAATTTGGTGATTTATGCAATCACTAATTTCCCTTTTGACCAAGAAATGTGATGCGTATCCATCCAGCGTGAGATGTATCACCCTTTGAAGATGGCTTTTCTTTCATCGATGAGACAGTCATTGAAGTTTGGCTGAAGGCAAACCTTTGTGGTTAAAGGAAGCGAGTAAAGGAAATGACGTGCATGTGTGCCCCACACTTAGAAATCAGAACGCTGTACGTTTCACTTCGCATGGCATGCACCTGTTCTATAATGGCCTCCGTGGCTGACGCGTGAATAGCCTTTTCCCTCGGTTGACGTGCCCATGCTTGTCGTTTACAGTACAGGACGCACTCTGTAAAGTCCCTCAAGTCCCGCAGTCCTGCGTGACGAGAAAACCCAGGAGTTGTCATGGCAGCTGCACTGAGGCAGGAATGCTCACTCCAGTATGGTATACTGGAGTGAGAAACGCAGAGAGAGAGAGAAACGTCCACAAATAATGTTGTTTTGTTGCAACCTCAGCTGCTTTGAGTTTTTATTGGCACACAATTAAATCACATCAAGGAGCAAACTGAGAGAGAAACATGACCTGAAGAAGCACTAGAATTTACTAAACGTTAAGTAATTCGTTCATTTCACAGTTGCTTATAATTCCACTTTATCTGATCATGTATCGCTTTGGTATAGCATAGGCTTCCGTTTAAATATGCAGCCTACTTAGAGTAGAATTGGAATGAACTGAATTGGACGGGGTGGAAGAGGGAGAGAAGGAGAGAGACGCAGAGAGATGTGTGAGTACACTGAGACGTCTGTTATGCTGAAGGCTTGTGCAGGGGAGGGCCCGAGCTGTGAATGCAGCGGAATGACAGGCAGGGATTAGAGGGGAGGTGGTGCCATTGAAAAGCAAGCTGATCCAGGGAGCCAAGCTGACACTTGAACACAGCCAGCTGACAAGACCAGCCAGCCCTGCTGCAGTGCTACAGAGGCTTCTCCCCTCACTCCCCCCCCCCCCCCCCCCCCCCTTTAGGGACCATGGGGGTTTGCATTGGTTCATTAGTCGGCGCTGTGACTGTGACAGATGACGCAATGAAACGAGATTAACGGTCCGTGTATGATTTTTCAGTTAAAGGTTATGAATCCGAATCCAAATTGCAAAAATGTAAATGTTGTTGCATTACTCAGATCTCAGTCGGGACATGATTCATTTCAACAGCATGGAGTAATGTCGTTGGAAAGATCACAGCACGGGCTGGGACTGCCTCCAATTGGTCACTAGAATTCAAAATGGTCACCCAGAAATGTTGTCAGCTTTAAGATCCAGGCAATCTTTGCAATTGTTCATAAATATCAAAATGTAATTATACAATATACAGTGCATATGAAATTTAATAAAAAATGTAACCGAGAGGATAATAATGAGCTTACGTTGATGTGAGGTAAAAGTACACGCATTTCAGTTCAGTGCCTGACAAAAGATAAAATGACAAAGTGTGGTTAATGTGTTTCCTGTTGAAACAGGATGTTGGGGTGCTGCTTGCAAAATAGCCACCTGCGATGAATTTGGTTAGTTTAGTTTTTATCCACTAACCCAAATCAGGTTAATGCTAAATATACGATTTGAGAATTATTTTGTTTTTCATTTGGATAAATTGTCAAACAGTACGGATGCTAATTTGGATTTCTTTCTGACCTGTACCTCGTTCACCGATCATTAACCCTAACCGAAAATGATGATGCTGTGGTTGAAGTGCCTAACAAGCCGCCCAGCTGAATTGATAGAATAGATTTATCGCCTAGCCAAGTGTTTTGGGGGTATTTGGGGTAACTGCTTATTTGGCATCTCTACCAAGAGAGTGTCTTGTGATTTACATAAGAAAAACGCAACATAACAAGATGACTGTTGTAGATTTAATGGCCCGTCAACATGATTGTTGCATTAATTATTGAATATGAAGAAACAATTCTGTGTCAGCTCCCAGCTCGGTTAAACAGTACACTCCAAGTCAGTCCTGCTGAGCTCACATCCTGAGACAAATACAAAAGAATATTAATTGGACACATTTTATGCACATTCTTTTGATTCATGCCATTATCATGGACTTAAAAAAAATAATAATTCTGTTCGACACATACCGGCTAAATTCTGCACTGTACTATTCTCTCTCTATCCATCTCTTTTCAAAAGGAAGCTGCAGTCGGAGCGATAATATGTTGATGAATGGCTGGTGTGCAAGCTGTTTGAGATCTGCGAGGTCAAGGGCTGGCTGTTCTGACGCCTGTCACCCTCAGAGATGGAACAGCTGGAACATGTACCAGTTCCTCCATTACTTCTGAGTTTTCGCGCAGGCATAATTGCTTAACGATATGAACTCGGGGTCCTCGGCTCTCAATTCTGACAGTATTTTAATCAGATCTATACGGCTGTTGAATGTGCGACACTCCACGCAGCTCACAGGAGCCTCTGCTTTCTGGGAGTTGCTTTGATTAATAATACTGACAAGTCGGACCATTGTTATGAATGAATCCAGCACAACTGTATGTGTTGTGTTATCTGAAGAAACAGAGGGGGCGTGAGACAAAGCCGGAGGCTTCTTGTGCAGGGGGATGATTAGGAAGCACAAACACCTCCTGCTGCGCTGCTCTGGGGATTGATCTGACACCTTTATCCAGGAGCTTTCTCAAGCACAGACACATTCACACACACACACACACACACACAGGCACACACACATGTTGCCGTGGACACCTTTGTGTTCGCTGAGGTCTCATGGGAATCAAAGTGGTGCCTGATTTAAAAAGACTTTGCTATATCCCCTGCATGTGTATTTCTATACATACGTTATTCAAGTGTGTGCTGAAGCTGAAGGCTGCATGCATCAGCACACCTGTGTTGTACGCATTCACAAATGCATCTCTTTTCAATGTACACACACCTACACAGTACAGTAACCGCAGCTGCACGTCGCATAAACAGAATGCAACATACAAAGGGTGCACACAGATCTGTTTTTTTCAGTCCTGATAGCGATACCGAGCTCTGATCTGATACCAGTGTTTACTTAATAACCTGTACGCCTCACTGTGTAGAGACATTTGTTTGTATAAGTGTATTGAATTGTTATGTACTATCAAAATAATAAATTGTACAGCGGCAACCAAAATTACTACACATTACAGTGTGCAATTTCATGAAAACCCTCTTTAATGCAGCAACAAATTGGCCAAAACTTAAACATTAATGAAAATGCCAGTGCATCATTTATATGGCTTATTGCCATAGAATTGGATTGAATAGATCGGCCCCAGTGTCACTGATACCAGTTCCAGCTTTCTGAGCTTTCTGTATTGACTTACAGAGTAAATTCAAGGCTTACTCACTGTCAACATAACCCAAGAGGCAGTCTGCTGGAAAATCTAGTACTGTGGTGCCAGGGTCGCTCCACATAATTCCCGCTGTCTGTGATGAGCCGTGCTCACTGTGGTTGTGTGGCTGCTGGAAGGCCTGTCATTACAGCTGCAGCCTGTGGCAAGGCAGCCAGATCCAGTCCAAATAAGATCCCCTCTGACAACGAGCTGCCCCACCTAAAAACCCACTGATCAGGCTGGAGGACTTCATTCATATCTATCACTGGATTTAATAAATGTCTGTAATATGTAAGTGGGCGTGACATGTTCTGAAGGAAAACGACGACATGTGAGCTTATGCCAGCACTGCACAGGAAGCTGCTCTTTACCAGCCATCAGCACCGCCCCTATTTATATATATTATATCAATTATAGATGAATCTGAATGGAAGCTCCTAATTAAGCCCTTACTTTACTTTGGGTTCTCTACAATGGATGGATATCTATTATTGTGAGCAGTAGCAGTCATTGCATTGTCCTTGTTACGATCCTACGATTGTATTGTCTGTAATAACCTGTTATATGATGTTAGCTGCATCAGAGGTTTGTAAGCCTGCCAAAAATATTGGCTGATATTAATGTTTGCTTATAAGTAACACGTGTATGTACAATGTTACGCTAACATGTGGCTTTCTTTTAATATTGTGGCTTTGCAAATGTTAGCTAATGCCAGCATTTGGATTTTGCTACACTCTGACAGCAGCATTGGACTTGATAATGGTTTAATGAGCTAAATATGTTATGGGTTGAATAGCTTCTCATTTTCTGTACATACAGTATATCTATAAGCATCTGTGGTTAACTATGAACGCTCATTTATATATGTATTTCATACAGAATATAACCATCTGACACTTTTTTTGCCTATGCTATCATTTTTATGCATACATCTTCACAACTCTACAACTACCGTACATATCTTCCCTTTCACGTGGATGTTCTCTCATTGCACCGTCATCTCTTGCCTGTTTGTGACTGACGGTCAACAGGTTTATGCTACAACCATGTGATTGTTGTCGGATGAAAATATGCCTGTTTAGCCGCGTCCCATCTGTTCGCACGCTGGAGACTCAAACATGGCGTGTTTGCATGCAGCGTTACATCACCCTGTTGCTCGCGAGGCATTTTACAGGCCTTGAGTCGCTATTCATCTCGTTTTGCTGCTTTTATGGTCGCCTCGATTTCTATTCTTCAAATTGTTGGCGTGAAGTACCCGAGACTACCTGTGGAGATGAAAACGCTGATAGATGATGGCGTTGATATATCCTGTATGTACTTTAGGATGAGACTTTTTGGAAAGCTGACTCAGACTACTGAGGAGATTTGATTCACAAAAATCAACCTGGTCTTTTCTCTCTTCCTCTGTCTTTTTCTCTCACATAGTCTCTCTCTCTCTCTCTCTTTGAAATCAATCAGTGATGTTCCCCTCCACCCCCGACCGATGAATCTATTATTAATGAGGACCCTCAGCACTAAACTAAATTCAGTGCATAAACTTCACTTGGAGAGCTAGATCGGGGGATCAATAGGATGGCAGGGGCCACAGCGAGACTCTCATTCAGCTCTTTGGAAATGCAGGATACGGAGAGGCTGGCCCTGAGTGCAAATGGGTCTCCCGACTAAAAGAGAGCTTGAGAGCACAAGCAATAAAAAGAGCAAGAGGCTCTGACAATACACTGCAAATTTCAGTGGGTCATTACACTCCAATTGTTACCATGTAGCTAATCAATACATGAGACAGGGGATCATCGACGGGGTGATGTTTGGTGTAATTAGGTTGATACAAGCTCTGAGTTATTGCCTATTCAACGTGCCACTTGTGCTGCATGAATCACATCTGATTTGTCAGTCACCGTGACGTTGATACCACTTGTCTCCTGTCAGAAACGTCAGGGCCATGATTACTCTCTTTCAGAATCACTGCACAGTTCAATATTTCATCAGACATATTTGCATGAAAGTAATTAGTCATGCATACTTTTCTCCGTAGGATGCTTGCTGCTAATCATGGTACAGTATGAGTGCAAACCTGCACAAGAATGCCTCTCAACACCCCTTTGAACATGCTACGTATGATCAATAAAGGAAGAAAAAAAACTCAAGCTAATGATCACTATCAAAATGTATGGTACCATAATAACAACCAATAAAAGCAGTGAAAACAACAGATTCACACACAATTGGTGAAAAAGACTAACGAGATAAAGGAGAATGGTAAAGTTCGAACATAATGACTGTTGGTCACATTGCAGAGCGGTGTTCTGCAGACAGGATGTTTACTAGGTGGTCAGGAACAAAACTATGAAATGAGTTTTGAGGATTTAAATATACTGCCAGCAGACGTTTTCCAAAACCAAGGTGCACATGCCGCAAAGGCTCAATCGCTGCTTGATTTGGACCTGGACTCTCTCCTGGCTCTGCTTGGTCTGTTGGGACGGTGGTGAGTTGAAAGCTCACTGATGTAATCCAGCACCTGGCCTTGCGTGTAGTTGGTGTGAGGATAAAATGGATTCTAAGAGAAATTGACAACCAGTCCAGAGAATATAAAAAAATCTGTGTTATGGAAACAATGTTTGTTTTTAGCAGCCTGGCTGAAGATTTCTGCACAGTTTGACGCTGAGCTCTACCATACCGTATTGTAACCCTAAAAATTGCCAGGAAACATGCTCAACTTTAAGAATAAGGAAACAAAGTAAGATATCAATTTAAACTGGTGTTGTTCACTGAATTCCACCATATATCTGAATTTAAACGCTATGTCACCAATGAAAATATGAGCTCCCAACTAAAACAAACATGACAGTTGGAACGATGCCCGCAATCGTTTTTCTTCTCCTGTGGTACTCTACTCCAGCTGGCTCCTGCCAATCACATTTCTCTTCTGTTGATCTTAAATCACAAGAGGATGACAGCGACTTCAGATTCAATCTTTCACAGTCAAAGGATGCAGTGGGGAAATAAATCAACATCCGAGTCCCTTAATCTGACAATGAAAATCAAGTCGTGTCGTGTTTTTTCTCAGCGTTGCGCAATGAACGAAATGCATGTCACAACAGGCTTGACCCGATGGGAAAGAGAGTAAGAAGAAGGAGTGAGTGGGTTCAATGGCATGTCTCCACTTCCTCAAATTCAGACAGGCTCACATTAAGTGACTGAAAGCCAATCGTACCTGCTTCCCACAGGGATGGCAGTAATTACAATGGCAAATGCATCCTTCAACTTTAGCCAAAAGGGCCAAAGCGGAGAGCACAGCGACGTTTACCGAAAGTCAATCTTAGGAAATGGAAGTCTGGAACAAATTGTAGACAGAGACAGGGGGGGGGGGGCAAGTAAGGGAGGTAGATGAGGGGTTGAGGGATGGAGGTGGAGGGGGAAGAGGAAGAGTGGGGAATGAAGAGGACCAAAGGAAAAGTTTAATTTACCCGGCAGTGAATAAAACAGACACAACACAGGGGCTGATAGTGACTGAAATATCAAAGCCAGTACTTTGCTGGGGAGGCTTGGAAGTGGCTGCCGCTGCTGTTTGATCCATCACACAGCCGCTTGTTTTTTTCCTAAAAGCTTTGGAGAAGCCTCTGGGTGCCAGAGAGAAGTGAAGTGAGGTGGAGAATACATCCAATCTCTCTCTGCCGCTCTCTCTCTCTCTCTGCCGCTCTCTCTCTCTGTCAGTTTGTCTCTCTCCTTCTCTGCCTCTCATCTTGTACAAATTGTGAGAACTCCTTTAGGCACAGCAGGATGAGAAAGTGTGCATTGCTGGGACAGCATGCGTGAAAGCATTTGCTCTGTCTATGAATGTGTGTCTACCTGTTTTTCGCTTACATTGAGACATTGAGTTGAGGAAGTCTTGCTCGTGTTTTGGACATATGAGCACTCCCTGGGGAGCCTGAGCTTTGGGAAGCTCACCTGGCTGCAGCGGGAAGTAACTTAATTTCTTTTATGTCTTTGTATTCCTCCATTCATTATTTCCTCCCACCGGAGACCTCTCCAGTGGGAGGAAATTAACCAGAGAGATTAACTACAGATCAGTTGGGAGACAACATTGCAGAGACAGTGACTCACTAAACAGCAACACAGAAAGGCACACTGTGGGTGACATGCACGGTCTGTGTGCTTCACAGACAAGGTATCACACGATACTGAAATGGATTTAGAAGACACACAAAAGAGGTCTGATTGGATTAAGTGAATACAAACATGATATCTCAGCGGAATAAGGGAACACACGCACAATAATGTCTTGTTGGATCTAAGGAAAATACACACATGATGCTTTGTTGGATCTAGGGAATACACACACACACACACACAATGTCTTGTTGGATTTAGGGAACACTTACGTTTCTAGTTGGATTTAGGGAACACAGTTATTTTGTGTGTTTTTTTTTTATCTTTGAAACTGATATGCTGCTTATTGCTGAAAAAAGCTAAACTTTTCCGCACCACATGATCCCGAAATACTGCAGTATGCGCTGGAACAAAAAGGTATGGTTTCTTGTGGACTATTTACAGTAGTGAGATAAAAAAAAAAAGACATTATCAACTTTCACACATTGGTTACCTTTGTGAAATGTACTGAAATGAGATTAAAGATGATCATACATTGCTAGCACGTGCAGCCTGGCCGCTCCGGCTGCCATGCCAGGGAGATATCAGGGTGATACTGTGCCGATATATTCTGCACCTTGAATATTTTTCCCTCCACAATACAGCACATGTAGAGAAGTGTCACACCAGCCTTTTCTGAAAGATCAGAAGTTGAGGTTTTGATTCACAGTTGGAGCTTTCATTCGCTGTTCAGCTGGAGGTGAGGTACATTGCCACTTCAGCAGGTTGCCCACCGCTCAGCCGATACATATTTAACAAGCTGTCTGCAGCAATCTTGCGCTAGGGCTCCTCAAACTTTGTGTGGGAAATGGATTTAGTAAGTTAAACAAGCATGAGAAATGGATGAAAGGTTCCGACCGTATCCTTCCCCGTATTTGGTGTCATTACTGAATGGCTTGACTTTGCTCCAGGGCTAAATCCAGGTCTGTTCATAAATGAGATTCAATCATTTGAAAAGAAGTGGCGGTTACTCTTAAAAAATGAGAGTAGAACAAAATCAGCTTAGCTTCTACAGACTGCATCCTTTAGACTTCATAGGGATTAAATGATGGCGATGAAGTAATGATTTTTAATGGATGCATGCACAGTACTGCAGAAGAAAATCCTTCAGTGTTATACAATCAAGCAAGAGGCTAAACACTTTTTTCACATTTGCCCAAATGCGTGTGTATCAATTTACAGAAGAAAGCTGCTTAACGTAAACCAGCTGCTAGAAACTCTTCATCTGTAATGATGAAAATCTACTGTCACACATAATCAGAGATATTACATTTTGGGCCGACATAATTAACCAGCAAGTTGCTGAATTACTTATGATCCAAGTCATAAATTATATTTAACTCAGTCATTACTAAGGGTGAACTCAAGCGACTGCTTTTCTCACATCAAAGTAATACGCTGGGTTCCCTCAGCCTGTCTTCATTTATGAACCAAATTATCAATACATTCACTCACAATGTCTTCCACTTCATGCAAATCCTTGTGAATGATCTCTTCTGTTTTATTACAAACATATTATGTGTTACAATCATAGCTTTGCATGTAGATGTTGAGGATTTGCATTATGTATGAATGCATGAATCCAGCTTGTGCAAATCTTAATTTACAGGCTCACAAAATGCATTCATAATTATGCAAACATTAAGTGAAGACACACTTGTGTGCCAAACATATGTGTAATCAAACATGACCTGACCTAGTGTTGTTAATGCAATATGTCTAAACAAGCATGCAAAGGGAACACAATATTACAGACGCATGTAAAATATGCGTCTGTGTATTAACATGCAGAAGTAAGGGCACAAAACACAAGAGGAAATCTGAATTCTTCCTGCAAGAAGAAGCAGAATCTAAAGAATTGTGTTCTCTCATTTGCCTGGAGTAGATGCACGCATGACAAGCTCCAAGTCTCTTAACATGCAAATCCAGTCCGTGTCTATGAGTGTGTTTTATCTCGGGGGCTGCTGTTTGCTAATCAAGAGCCTTGTGAAAGCCAGGGGAGCGTTATAAGAAGCCGAGCATAATACGCCCGCTCACAGCCTCTCCATTTGAACACACGCTCATTTTACAGCCTTTTAACTTTCAATCTACTCATCTTTGATGTTCTATTCTTCCCACTCGCTTGTTATTCAGCAAGCCTTTCAATTGCTGGTTGGATGTACACACCATATTAACACTTGAGATAATGTGTATCAGCACTACTCAAGGGGACAGAACACTATGGCATTTGTTGTTGTTGTTGTTGGGGCGGGGGGGTTGTGTTTATTGCATTCTTGTTGTACAACCTCAGTGATTGTCATTAAAAACAATGATCTCTGTCTTACTGTAACTAAAATTCTTCCACTGTTTAACAGGGTCCTTGCCAGTGTTGAGTGCCATGTCGAGTGTGAAAGGACACTTTATGTAGAACATACAGATGTTCCTTTACACACATCTACTATTGATTATCTAAGAATTCTTCATTAAGTCTGAGATTACATTTATAATTTAATTAAGTGTCACACCATATGCATGTGCAGTGAATCTTGTATTCTTCATCAGCAGATACTAATTATGGGATTGAGCAAGGAATTTAAACCCAACAACTACGTAGTTGTCAAACCTGTACGCTATAACTGGGACGCAGCGCTGGTGGTAAATAAGATGAAGCGAATGAAAGAAACTCTCATAAGGTCTCTCTCTATCCGGTGACCGCGGTTCTCCATCCATACGTCCTCCAGACCAGGAGGATGGGCTCGTCTGTGCAGCTCATCACACAAACACAGACAGCCTTCACTGCTGCCTGCCGTCAGCCTGTTTATGCTGTTTACACTCGCTCACTTATTCACGCTTTCTAACGAGCGGGCTCCTGGGCGGGGAGGCCCGCCCCTGTGACAGTTTGTCACATTGTGTCAGCCTGTTGAGGGCCACTGAAAAAAACATCACCTCTGCTCATGTGGCACTGTGTGACATGGCCTTCGAGGTGGAAAAATCTGGCACTTGTGAACAGTTACAGGGTACATTACCACATGGCTGCATGTTGATGAAGCCCTGAGTGAAACCCAAGTGAAATTGAAAGGAGGGAGAGTGGGCTGTGTGTGTGTGTGGGGGGGGGGGGGGAGGTTTGGCGAGGTGCTTGTTTGGGGACTTGGCACACAAGCGATCACTGCAGCTTCTGGGGGATTGGTGGCTCGGGTGCTAATTACAGCGTGACCAGTGGGAATACTTTTCTGTCTCTCACAAAGCACCAGAGAAAACAGACGTTACATATGAAAAGGAAACCTCTCACCCTGTCAATCTTTGCCTGTCCTCAAGTTGTTCATGTTGTACTCTGCATGAAAACTGGGGTCAGACATTAACAGAACCGCTGTGACAGTTGCACAGACTATCCCTAACTGCCTTTTTTGTGAGACTTTGATGCTAATCCCTGAGCGAGTAATACAACCTTCTTTTTTTTTTGCTTTCCCTCCTCCACTGAGCCTAAAAGCAGTCTAATTACTGCCGCACTCTGCCAAGCAAATCATGCAAAATATATTACAAAGTACTTCAAACATTATTTTACATAATCCACTCAATATTTTTGCTTAAAGGAATGCATTGACCTTTAAGATAATAAGATTTTTAATGAACTAAACTTTTTTTGATGAAACTGTGTGTTAGGTGTTTAGTGCACTAGTGTTTCAGCATGAAGAAAAACTCCCAAACTGCATATTAAGAGAAATAGTTGGAGATTTTGGGATATACACGCTTACTCACTGTCTAGGAGGGTTATGTAAGATGATCGATACCACTGTCATGTCTGTCTGTTGAATATGAATCTGGAGCCAGGAGACGGTTAGTTTAGCACAAAGACTGTGGAACTAAAAATCCTTTTTCCTTTTCTATAGTTCCAGCACCTCAAAAGCACACTGATAAACACATTATGTATACGTCATGTTTGTTTAATCTGTACAAAAAGAGTGTAACAACTATAATTTGTGGTTTTAATGGGGGTTATGTGCCAGATTATTTCTAATTCTTGATTTGCAGTTTCCCCCAAATTCCAGTCTTTATGTTAAACTAAGTCTATGCTAAGTGTGTAATATGCTGGGGGAGAGTAGGCTACAGCTTAACGATGTGTTGCTGAAGTGGTTAGTAGAACGTCAATCCCTTTTTAAAACGTGTGATAATGAAGTGTAATTAGTGATACACACTTAATTGCATTGCAGAAATACAAGCATAGCTTGCTTTGCGAGATAGTTTGTCTATCAGTTAGAAGTCATCTCTCAATCCGGTCGTTTAGCACAGCATCCTGTTTAATGTTGGTGAAGGAGAGCTCTGTGCATCGTATGGCAGTGAGTTTACCATCACTATCACAGGTTGTTGTTAGCAAAACACTGAATTCCATTCAATAATATCTCCAGATCAAGATGCAGAGAATGATCTCGTCATTCTTGAAAAATCCCCTGAGAGCTCCAGCCCTGACCTCAGTCAGGAGGTAGACAGTTTATCTTTTGTTAGAGTCAGAGTGATACGCTTTTTTCCCTTCAGGGGAATGAATGTAGATTTAATTAAAATATGTGTCCCCTCTTTCATAGGACCATTTCAGACTGATCGTGGAATGATGATGATGATAATGATGATGGGGCATATGTGTGTGAGTGACCTGGCTTTGTTATCCATGTTCTCGAAATCAAGTTGCATTGTGGGCATTTAATGTAAATGTATTTTTTTCAAGAACAGTGGCAGCCGTGTAGAAGTTAGTGAATGAGTAAGTGCGAGGGACATTACTGAGCTACAAAAACCGATATAAGTAAAACTGCATCATCATTTCCTGTTTTTCTGGCCAAGGACCCCCCATGCACGCTGCTCTAATTGTGCCCCACCCCCACAGCCACCCCCAGAGTTGTGGCTTGCATGACACCCCTGCTACCAAATGTTTAGTGAGTATCGTCATCACTGTGATGAACTCAGAAAACGTCCTCCACTTTATCCTTCCACCAACCGACGGAAATCGAAGCACAGTTCTGGGGAAATATCGACCGCCTTTGGGGTCTTTTTATGAAAAGCTGTGCTGTCACAACAGCTGTTGATGCGATTTGGAGAGGCGGAGGGCATTGTTACTCTAGCATTAGAGAGAGCACCAGACATCACGGATCAATAACAAATATTATGGCATTTCGCTCAAAATGTTGAGCGGTGCAAGTAAAGTGAGAATTCCTGACTGAAGGATCGTCGGAGTAGAAAAGGGTTGAGAAAAAAATAATGGGAACAGAAACATATCCCCTCATGGCTTACAATAAATCAAAGAAACTTTTTTTTATGATGACATTTAACGTGACATTTAACCACATCAATCTCTTAACTCAATTTATTTCTCTAAAATAGCAGGTCACATTGCTAATTTTGCCCTGAATGATGCCTGTAATAAAAACCCTACTGCCTGTTCAAGGGCTGCCAATAAATTCAGCTCTCTCACCCACACAGCTCTGGGGCCAATCTCTCTGTTTGATCAAACTTTGCTCCCCAGTGGTATGAAATATCCAAAGGCACTTCGATTTACAACCTACTGTGTTCAATTATTGACACCTCACTGCCTTTCCTATCAGTTTCTTGACTAATCCCCTGTTGTTACCTCACTTTTTTAAAGTTGGGGACTTCTGTTTGACTTCCCGCAATAAACTATGATTGATTCATAATTCATTATTACCTGAAGGCGGAGGCCATGGACATTTAAAAATCTCACATGCAATATCTGATAGGCTCATGCTATAAGTCTGCCGGTCTATAAATAATCGTCTGTGTTCAACATGAAACAAACAGCTGTTGTCTTTGAAGCAGAGATAGGGAGCGCTGGCTCTGCATTAGATCTAAATAACACAGGCTGTGCAGATAGCAGGCAGGGAGAGAAAACAAGAGAGGCGAAGAAAGCGACAGTGGGAGGGAGGACAAGATATGAGGGCAGTGTGTACGGAGGCAGGATGTGTAATCTCTGTCTGTGGAGGGAGCAGGTTCATTTTTCATGCAGCGGTTTGCAGGGCCCGGCCCAGGCAATCCTATAGCTGGCCATGGTTTCCCGAGAGAGCGCTTGTTGCTCGAGGGCCCCGGGCGGGTTTCTTGTTGAGTCTGCCTGTAAATTGCCACCAAACTAGTGAATTACTCCATGAAGTGTCGCGGCGGCAGCCGGAAGCCCTATAGGCACCGATTTATGTTTTCCCTCGCCGTGATTCTTCACTGACAGCTCGGGCAGCAAACTGAGACGTCTCAGCTAGAAGCCAACAACTCCATATTCAAAACAGCTGGCTGCCACTGCTGCTTGAGTTTCTGATCGATTTGATGTACGAGTGTGCTGCTACTTGTTTAATAAACAATGGCACATCATTTTGGGGAAAATATTGGGATAATCTGTCAGGGAAACTGACAAATTGACCGTCCTCCCAAGAAGGAGACTACGACTGTACGGGCATGCCGTGTGAGGCTGTTCTTACTCACAATGCTAACATTGGAATGGTTAACGTTATCGTCTAGCTGGTCACCATGCTAACAAACGCTAATTAGCACTAAACAATGCAGCGGAGGCTGATGGGAATATTATAAATTTTGCAGGTATACGGTCAGAAACCAAGGTATTGAACAAATGACGTGACTGACTTAATGGTGGCACTAGATGAAGAGTTAAGGAGTTACTGAAGCAGTAATGTCTGGACCAAATTTCATGGCCATCCATCCAACAGTTGTTGAGACATTTCACTCAAAAGCACAAATGTCAGCCTCACGATGGTGTTCGGGAAAATGTCGGGAAATCATCTGAGTGTGCCGCCCGGGGGTTTAAAGTTTGCCCACAGTAAGATAGTCAGAATTCAGAATCTCACTGGTAAACATTTATACAAGTTACACCTGGAATCTTTTTCTTTTTCTCGAGACCCTAACCCACATCAAAAAAAATCGATCGGCAGTCAACGCATCATAATGTCTTGTGCCGTTTAAGTCAGGAGTTATAAAGGACAGGGCATACACAAACACTATGTTCTCCTTAAGCCTTAATCCTGGACACCATGTCTATATTGGAAGATTCTTCTCCTTATGATTTACATCCAATGTCTGGGTTGTGGACCGGCATGTAGCTTCTCTGACTTGAATGCATGAGTGTCCCCCTTCATAGACATATTTATTTGGCATAATTATGTTCATTGCATATATATTGTAGTGAGCGAGGATTTGGAAAGAAAAGATAGAAAAGCCAAGCACTGGCACAATGGTCCAATACTGATGTTGTTGTCTGGCAAAGGGTTGCAAAGGCAGAACAAAATCTGCCAGTGGAGCCATTATTTTACCTAAAGACAGCTGAGCGATGGCTTCCACAAGTGGTGAATGTACTCCTAATATACTGACTGTGCACAAACGATGTTGTGAGACCAACAGAATTTATTTTCTTCACAACTGCAGGGATTTGTGTCTTACAGCTGTCTTGTGTTCTAGTGTGAAATCCAGGCTTATTGATTTCTGTGGGGCTATATTCTCAAAGGATACGGTGTGTACTTGAGGAGAATTCCCTTTTCTTTTTCCTTTTTTTTATCGCTTGAATCAGATCCTTCACCTCTCAATGCCATGTCTGCACCACACAGTGTACTCTTCAAATTATCTCAATGGAAAATAACCCTTTAAAACAAGCGGCACCTTGACCCCACCGACATCAAATTAACTCTTATCGTGGAGGCAGAGGCAGAGGAAAAAACAATTCTGACGCTTAAACATCATAAAAGCGTGACAGGCTCCCTTCCCCTTAGCTTCCAGCACAGCCGGGGCTAAGCCTTTCAAAGAGACTCGTGTTTGAATGACTGGGATGTGGGAGCTCAGAGTCTGCAGCTATGGATTAAGCTAACAGCAAATAGTAGCATGGAAGAAACAGAGGTAATCTCTTCCCTCTCCTCCACGGCCCTCTCACCATACCACCATACCTGTCCCCCCCCCCCCCTTTTTTTAATCTTCTTACTGAATTAGTTCTTGCAAAGCTGCTCAAACAGAGAGGGGTTTATTCACAATGGTTACAGAGGTTAACATGAAAACGATACCGTCTCAAGTTCCCGTGAGGTCCATTTGCCCAAAGATTGATGCGCCGCTCACCTGGTTATTGTTCTCCAAAGCAACATCCAGGTAGAATACACTTGCTGCCGTCCACAGATTTGCTGCTTAAATGAAAAGTACATGAGGGCATTCTTAGTTACGGGCCTGGAACGGCAGCCAGTTGCGAGCAGCGACCAAGTGTACCATTTTGGTACTTGCGTATAGATTACACAGTGTAACCTGACACAGCAGCGTATCATAAAAACGTCACAGTACTCACTCACTCAATGCAGTCTCTGGTTTAATCACCTACAGTGCTGCAGGGTAATTTACCCTGCAGCACACCGTATTTGCACAAAAGTAGTTTAGTTTTGCATTTTGATGCATTGCCTTGCAGTTTCTCAGAAGATTCTCGGCACGAAAGAACATTCCCACACCTGAACCGCCGCACTAAGTGCCTAAATATTTCAGTCTGGCTCTCGCTGCTTTGCTTTCACTGCCTTCTGCACTGTGAAGATCAAATAATGAGCCAGAGGATTCTTAGATGCAATATTTCACACTGGCTGAATATTGTAATTTTTCTTTCTGCTCGCACACCTTCCTATGACATAATGACCAGTAAGCCTCTGATATCAAGTGTTCATCATCAGTGCTTCTCCCCACACGTCTCCATCTGACTCTTAGTAATGAGAAGTGCAAACAGGCATGGTGTAGTTCACAGGCAGCTTTTCTTACTAGACAGCCAACAGGATGAGCTGCTGACTCAATAGGCTACGATGCTTATTATGAGCATGTTGTTGCATCATACAGGCTTTCAATTCACCTCATCATTATTGCATGTCATACGCTGTCATCTTTTCTGTCATTTTCAATTGTTTTTTGTTGTTGCAACATGCTTTAATCCATCCAGATGCATTCCCTGAGGTTCTGCAACAGTATGTTCTGACCATTAAGTTCCAGCTTAATAGCTTAATGTATATTCTCAGACGAATTTAAAACAATCTTCGAGGGAATTAAACCTGGGATGAAAGATGGCAGGTTCACAGATCCACCAAGCTTCATTTACTCAAGCTCAGAGCGAGAGAGCAAGTTTTCAAGTAAACAAAGTATGATGCAAACACTAACCAGGTGGCTACAAAAGAGCCACAACTTCCCTGACATCTGTTACACGATTATATGCGGTGTAAATTTCCTTTGTAATTTAATGTAAAATGCTATGTTTAATCTCCTTAATCTGTATCAACATCATTTTCTAGGCTTATGTTTTCATGAAAGAGTAATGTTGTGAATGTGTCGTGTATTACAGTGTGACAAAGAGGAAGGACAGGAGAAGTCAGAGGGTTTTATCATGTACAGATGTTTCATACATTACATTTTTTTTCTGCCACAAAACTGCTTTGGAACAAATACAAAGTCACATACTGTTGTTTGCAGTCTGGATTTAATCTGGTGTAGTGGTGCCTGTCAAGCCAATATAATTTACACCACCATAACCTTATGGCCACATTAAGAACATGTTTTAGATATTCATAAAGGCTTGAATAAGCAGTGGGTGGACTTATTATACAATCAGGCCAGTCAAACATCTAATGGAAATAATTGTTATACAACACAAGGATTATGCCATGCCCTAATTTCGGCTGATCGAACACAGAGAACCCCCCTGGAACTCCCAAAGGAACCCTTGGATGTCCCCAGACTGCAGATTGGGAAGCACACCATCCCTGCCCCCGAGGTTTAAAAAGCTGCGGCACAGGGCAAGATATTGCAACCCACATTTCAAATATTTACTGTACACTCCATTCCACTTTGAGTTGTCTGCTGGTGAACTCGGAGTTGGGGTAAGATGTCCAACATGGTCAAAATGGGGAAGATGTCAAAACCTGATGGATGATGTCTGTGCGTGTGTGTGTGTGTGTGTGCCCTGCATTTATTACCAGTGACAGCACAGTCAGTTGGATGAGCATGAAGTGGCATCAGCTCGAGCAGACAGACAGACAGACTGGAATAGTTCCTTGTGTGACAAAGTGTGCCTTACAGTGAGAGTGAATGATGTTTTCCCTTTCTTTGTCTTGTTACACCAGTTTCCTTCCTTCCTATGGTAAATTGTGGGCCAGAGGTGGCGGAAATACATCAGTTATGTGGGTTCTCTGAAGCTTGACTGTGTCTCTTAATTTCGGATGAAGGGAATAAAAGGGGGGGGGGGGGGGAGGAGGAGGAGATTGTAATCACTCCTGTCGCTTTAAGGACACTTATCAAAGCCTTCTTATGCGAATAGAAAATACCACGAGCCCTTGAGCAACTGAGCAGCAAAGGGACGGACCGGAGTGGATTTAGAGGAAACTCAACATGATCTAAACTGGAATAGACCGCTTCATCGCCTCATGGAGTTTGGCTGCACACTGGATGGCTGTTTTATTCGGACGGTTCGGATCATTTGGGGGAATATTGCGCATAAGTAGCTTTCTAGACTTGGGATCCTTTTGCCCCTGAAGCGGAGAGAGGGAATATGGTTGTGAAACTCAACGCGTACGGGATTATTCACTCATCCAGCGGCCGCGATCGGAAGGCTACGTAGTTGCTCGCCAGGCGTTTTGTTTCGGACGGATAGTATCCAAAGCTCTGTATTTGACAGCCCTGGATCATGGATCGGGGTGGTGGAAAACAACAACGGGCAGCGACATGATTCCCCTGCGCTGTCTGCGGCACGCAGCGAGGTTATGCTACAACATCGCGTGTTATTATTCCGATGCAACAAAAAGTTACAAAGCGGGTATAATGCGCGGATTGTAACTATTTCGCCGTTTTGCACCTGCTTTAGCGGATACCGCGTCGACATAGCGCAGATTCGTGACAAAATAACGAGTGGATCCGCGTCGCTTCGCTCTCTCTGTCGCCCGAGTGGGATACCTGAACATTTGCTTATCGTAATGGAGACTGGGGAGGTATATACTCAAGGTCATTGAGTGTTATATGGCTGTATTTGCGTTGTTATTTACACACGCGCGCGCGCGCGGCGCTATCGTCACGTTATAGCGCAGCCTACAATTTGTCCGTCCAGTGTGTGTTACTTGTTATAACGCGGTGCGGCGGAGCGTTCAGGCGAGCAACCTACTGTGGAGTTACATTTTGTATTTTCTCTTTTGACACTGCAAGCTTTCTCGAACAACATGGATGGGAAATTGAAACCGGGTCGGAGATGCCGGACCAAGCGGGAGAGGGTGCGGAGGTTGCGGGAGGCAGGAAGCAGAGACGCCCGCAGCCCCGACCCCAACTCCTCCTGCTCCGACAGGGAGGGACACAGTCCGGGGAGGGACGCCGCCTCCCTGCCCGGTAAAAAGGCGCCGCACCCCGCGGCAACCGCCAGAGCTCCGCGTCCCCCCCGGCGGAAGAGACGGGAGTCCAGCTCGCAGGAGGAGGATATCATTGATGGATTTGCTATCGCCAGTTTCATCAGCCTGGACCGTCTGGAGGTAGGAAGGAACCGGATCGTTACCTGTTTGTTTGTTTGTTTGTTTGTGTGTGTGTCTGCAGCATTCTTCAACAGTGGAGTGGTTCTCAAAGAAGGGGTCCTTGAGCCCCCCCCCCCCCCCCCCTACTCACTCCAGCAACGTGAGGACTCGTCTAATTTGTCTCGAATTGACTTGAGATGATGCCAATTAGAGTGGATTAGGATGACTCCTCTAATCTTCTGATAGTGTAGATCAGAGATAGTCAGAGGCTCGGCCCCCCTTCAAGATATCCCTAATCAAGCCCGGGTCTGATTCTCACCACAATGTTCAAAACTAATCAAAAACAACAACCCAGAACCAATGTTCCCTCATTGGGCTACCTGCTCCATGGATTGGAACGTGTGTCTGTTTGGGAGTCCTTGACATGAAACTGTAATCACCGCAGCACACAACTCTGTTACACGACTGTTACAAGCTGAAGGTTTTGTGAATGAGATGTTCATCATCGGCAGCGTACGGTTTATTGAGGAAACTAAACCGGTGCTGCTGTGTCAGCGGCGGCTCTGGCTTCGCAAGTTGTGATTCACTGCGAGTTGTCGGTGCACTCTGGACATTTTGCTCTTTGATAAACTGCCATTTATCGGTTACAGGCTGATGCAGCGTGCGCTGATAACTGTGTTTCTGTCATTACTGTGGGGGTATGTCTGATGTCAGAGGAATGGTTTCTAGAAACAAAGGAGATTCTCCTGTGACACCCTCTTATCTCTTTTATCTCATTGTGTTCCAAATGACAAATACAACATTGCTCCCGGTGGGACACCAGGCTGACTGACAAAGCAGCGAGGCAGCAGGCCTGTGCTATTTTTCCATGGCTCATTGTGGGAATGGTAGCACGACTGTAGTTGAAACATAAATCACTAGCTTTGATAAACATAGCTAGCCCACTGAGGTCTGTATATTTTAAGATGATGACCTCATTTGAAAGCCTGTGGATCATACCACGGGCCACCTCATTTCAATGACAACCTCCCATGTGGGCTGAGCAATGGTATTAATCAGCCATGACTGACTCTTGCCTCCTACATCGTGCTTCGTCAGTCGCTTCAATACAGATTTGCAGCAAAATAACTGCATGAAATATAAACCATGCTGTCCACAGATTCACTCACTTCAGCGCCTCCCTTCTGTTAACAAGTTTGACCCGAGCGGGTCAAAGCAGATAGCGGCGGAATACGAGGTGTTCGTGTGAAGTAAGTGTGCGTGAACCGTACCGACAAAGAACTACCGTATTGTGCCCTGTGACGAATGTCAAAAGGACAACAGGCACTGTGCACACAAGTCCCGAAGATAAACGTGTGACTTGTTATGAAATGTGCATGGAATCCGTGTGTTGTTTCTCGTTCGTATTGAGTGCCGCGCGCCGCCAAGTTGTATTTGTGAGTATTTCTGCCCTTTGTGCTGCGTCGCTGCCACTTCTGACAGCTGCTGACTGTGAAAGATTTTGAGGATGTCATAGCGGCAAAGTGCTTCTCGCTGGCATCTTCTGCCGGCACGCCGGCGTGTCTCTGCTGCTGCCAATTCGGTGCCCTGCCCTATACTGACTTCGAGGAATATTCTCATGTGTGTATTTGATACATTTAAAGAGCTACTCTGTGTTTACACGTCTCACATCTGTCCCTGCATCCTGTCCTGTTTTGTTGCTGCAGAGCAGGTTGCGTTCCTAAAAAAGCTTTCTCCTTGGATGCTTCATCCTAATAAACAAGCTGCCTCTTCGGGTTTGAGAGGGAAATTAAGTGAAATAATGAATCAATTGTGGTTTTACACATTCCCGAGCAGTAATAGTTTTCTTACACGAGTGCTAAATCAATGTTGAATGAACACAGAGAAAACAGTGCTCTACACAGGAGCTGAGGATTCAAGGCTAAGCAAATGAGGCATGATACGGTTCTGTGTGAAATGATACTCGCATGCCAGCCAGCTACTTGTTGGTAATTGGTCTGATTTGCATGCAAATGGAATGTGCTTATTAAATGATGTTGGTGGATTTTGTGCAATTGCATGAGGGAATGTGCACAGGTTTTGTAAGCTTTTGCCTCCTCGACTTCCCTGTAGCTGGAGAATGTTGACTTTATACACACGTCATCCTGTTTACTGGCGACAACAACAATCACATTTCTTGGCAGCTCATGAGTTGCATTCCTGTTGTATGAAATGCAGTGTTTGTAGTGTGTAACCCACTAGAATGGTGTCATTATTGGTCATGACGCACACTTTCACCTGCTGACTGTATGCTTGAGTGAAGCTCATGACCTACGCTACCTGTGCTAATTGCTCATCAATTATGAGGAGGACACAGCGGCGGCGTTTGGCAAGTGAATAGCTCTGACCTATTGCATCATGCTCGTCGGAGCGAGTGTGTGCTTTCTCCCCCCCCCCCCCCCCCCCCCCCCCCCGGCCTCTTCCAAGCGACTGATGACCAGCACGATTGTGTTTATGTCCGGCCCTAAGGTCAGGCTACTGCAGGGCTAGACTGTCATGGTTGCCACCAAATTGGCAACCAATTCTTGGCCTTTGGTTGAATTCAGCTGCGACTACTTTTCACCGTGTATAAAATAGGGACTACAAACAGCAAATTAAGCTATGAATACATTTTTTGTTTTTGTTACATGTGTTGCATTAGTGATGTTTAAATATTGCTGATGTATGTGAGAGGGGATTCAGCTGTCACAGTCCTAGACTTCAATGCTGAAAGACCAAAAGATGAATCAGCCCAAAGGTTCAGAAAACCAAAATTTGAAACTGAGAGAACAGCTGAAGAAGCAACCAGTGACTTGCTGGAGTCACTTCTTAGAAATCTATGAAGAACAGCTGCACTACTGGTATTTTTATTTATTTATTCCAGGATTAGAGGATGGACACGTTAACCGATAACACTTCAAATATATTACTTGTATTTACTCTATCTTGTTTCTTCTAATCCCTATTTAAACCTTTTGCTTTCTAAAGCGCTTGAGGATGAACACGTTTCATAAAATCCCCGTCACCTTTGGGTGTCTGTCCTCGTCGTTTGATTGTCTGTGTCGGTCTATAACTTGTGCACAGCTGCTACTGTCTGTTGGCAAGAGCCCGAGGTTATGGGTTCCTCCAAGAAGCACGTTGGCTCTAAACAAAAATCCGTAGGTGGTTGTTGTTGATATTCCAGCTCTGCGCTGATAGGATCACGCTCCCTTGATGAAGGCTTAGGCAGTACGGTGGTCTCGGCCCTGCTCCCGCAACCTGTTTCATTACAGCTGAAAGCAATTTGCAGCCGCGGCCGCATTTGATTATGGCGTGTTTATTTGCTTCAAATCCCAAACGTCTCTCATAGGAAAGCCGCTTACTTACCTGGGCAAATTGACTGTACAAACACAGCCGTCACGGGCGCCTTATGGCGTTTAGAGAAATGTTAGGAATGATTCAGTGATGATTCAGAGAGTCAGTCAGGCAGCTATTGTGGGCTCTTGTAAGCAGAGAAAACCTTGCACGTCCAGTTTGGGTGTTTTTCATATTTCTTTCCTGCAATAAGAAATCAGATCATCAGTTACTACTCCCTTCATTCCTACATTTCTTTTGTTGTTCAAACATTTTTTAGAGTAAATGGTGGAATGATAAATACTCGAAAAAGTCGACCTCCTGAAAATGTAAGGTTTTCACCTGACAGCGGTGCTATAAAACAATTACCCGCTGGGGCTTAAACCCTCCAGAAAGTCTCCCTGTGGGTATCGAACAAGTGAGCAGATAACAAAATGACACAATTATCCATCTGTCACAGTATTAATAAGATGTTTGATTTGCTCCATTTGCTCTGCGAGTGACGTCGGGAGTGGCAAATCCCCCCCTCGTTAATCCACAATCCTTCTGTTCATCTGCTTTAACATGAATTTAGAGATTTGTTTGGGTTTTTCGTTCCGCACCACGAGTTTCTAAATTCACTGCTAATGGGGATTTAGGTTTCAGTTGATTTAGTGATATTACAACGGTGTCAAGGGCAGGAATCCGAAAGGCTGGGCATTCCGACAAAAAAGGGGGTTTCATAAATAGAAGCTCTTGATGGGATCTAGACTCCGTCTCCCGGGAAGTTTAGCTAAACATGCTTGCTCTTTTTCTTTATGGCCCTGTTTGACCCACTTGCAGTAATCATCATCTGCCGTTAGCCACTGAGCTGCTCTACCTAAGCAGTAAGGGGAAATTAAGTCTCGTGCCCTTGGGAAACTTGACATTAGTTGTTGGAGAAGCTGTGAGTTGCTGCTTCCCCTTCTCCACCCATATTTTTCCCAGCTGGTACGTGGATCAAAGCCAGACACATTCCAGTTACGAGTATGCGTCTCTCCGTTTCATCAAGTGCTAGGATAAAGGCCTCCAAGACGTCTGTTATTTCTGAGGCTTTCCCCTGAAATAGCCGCACTTGCGCCGCTACAAGTCCCATCGCATTCATTACTGGGTGTCTCGCTGCTAGCACTCAGATAGCACCATGTGTTCCTTATTAGTAGTCATTAGTACAACACTCAGGAGCAGTCCTCTGTCAAGTGGCCTGCACTTGTCAGAGCATTACTCGCCAAAGACGATGAATAAACACACTGGTACCACCTGTCGAGAAATGCAGAGCTTCAGAGCTTCAGCTAAAATTGATGCTTTGTTGAGGTTAACAGGTGAGACAAGATGTTAGGTAGTTTGTAGATCCCATCTTTTCCTTGTGGTCGGCTCAGTGCTTCTGATTGCCGGTTGGGTAACGCAGTGCAAAGCGATACTGACACTTGAAGCCTCAGCAGTCGTTGCTGGAGTAAGATGTCTTGCTTCCGTGGTGAGGCAGCAGATTTGTTGCAGGGGTTGCAGCAATCTTGCTTCGTGTTTGCTCTTTCCCCCCCGACAGTGATAGCGCTGTGCATCATATGCCGGCACTGACAAACAACTCCAGCTTTAATTAACAAGGCAACCCCCCCCGAGGCTCCGCTGCTCATTGGTTGACGCATCCCACGGAGAGAGCTTTCTTAATGCCGGTGGGACGTCCCCCAGCCCCGGCTCTCTCCAACCGCCACACACTGTAGGCGAAAGCAAGGCTGATAAATGCATGGTCACACACACACACACACACACACACACACACACACACACACACACACACACACACACACACACACACACACACACACACACACACACACACACTATAACAGGATTGAACC
This sequence comes from Melanostigma gelatinosum, assembly GCF_949748355.1. Taxonomy (NCBI): domain Eukaryota; kingdom Metazoa; phylum Chordata; class Actinopteri; order Perciformes; family Zoarcidae; genus Melanostigma; species Melanostigma gelatinosum. The sequence goes on from NC_136639.1 coordinate 8,719,133, forward strand.
TCCACTGTGCATCTGTCCAAGCCATCAACCAGTGACCTAAATATATCCACCCAAGGAAGTAGTGTGTTCATGCGGATCTGAAAGCATGGCAATCACTTTGTCAGCCTCCTCTGTAACTACAAAACTAGACTTCTATTCTGAACCGGAGGATTTATGTGTCACAAAATAAACGTGGAGAAAAATGCTTCGGTTCACAGATTTCTAACAAGTCGAACAAAAAGAGGAGTTGGATGCCAGCTGAGATGTAAACACGTGTGTCAGTTTTCATTGCTGATTAATTGGCTGAAGGCTTGTTTTGTCAGACCAACGGTCCAAAATCCAAAGATATTCCATTTATTGTTGAGATGATTAAGAAAACAAGCAGATGATCATATTTGAGAAGCTGGAACGAATTCATTTTTGCTTAAAAAATGACAAACGATTAATACATAAATGGAGTATATCCTAATGTGCAAAGGCACTAGGGATCATTTATCATTTAGAATTGCCAGTGCCAAATGTTGCTAGTTACGATTAAATTCAGGAAAAACACCACAAGTGAGTGAAAATAGACGAGCTTCATTTCCTTTGTCCTTTGACACTTGATCGACAATCGGTGGCGGTAACGGCACGCGAAGAAGACTGATGCTGATGTTGATGTTAACCATGTAGGATTTTCAATGTTAAATAAACACGCTTTGAGGAAGCATTTTTTTAGACTTCAAGGGTAAACACTACTTTTGTCTGTTTACAAGAAAGCTCCCCAGTACCTTTTAAACATCCCTGAGCTAAGATGATCCCAGTGAAATGACTGCAAAGTAAGAGATGAGGCCCTTAAATGACAACTAAATAGAAAATAGTTGTCTTCCTGCTTGAACTGCTAAAAGCTCCACTACTGTCTAAAGTTGGTGAAATTGTGAGTTAAATCAGGAACTGAGTACAAATCTACAAAATGAGTTTGCATGATGCCACCTTTTGGTACTTGACAGTTTTCAAAGTGAGTGGTACAGACACATTTCAGTCAGTAACAAAAAAAAGAAAATACTGAAATGGCACCAGGCAGAAAAGAGATGTATCTGTATTTGCTTCATTTCCAGCCAGCATTTCTGCATGCCGGCCCTGAAGGGTCCTCTTTAGAAACGCTGTCAGTTGTCTATTTTGAGGTATCCCTCCAGCGTCTGAATTCACCAGCGCCACAAAAACCTCAGAATAAGAGCCTCTTTGTTTTCAGGTGCAATGACGCATGAGGATTTCCTAAAATGTGCAGACAGTTACAACATCGCCGACACATATTAAGTGGCAGATAAAAAGCATGTTTTGTAGCTTGTTGCAGGCATATGTATCCATTTCCTGCTTGTCGTCCCGAAGCCGTCTTCCATCTTCCTGTCTCTGTGTTTTCACTGCGGTGAATGACAGGATGTAATTATGCTGTGATTAAGATGCTGTCTCGGAGCTTGCGATGGATTAGGAGCTGCACTGTGAGAAGGTTCCCCGGTAATTATCCTCATCTGATTTGTCCCCCCCCTTTTTCCCTTTCATAACCCCTCTCCGTTCTCTCGACTGCTTGATTAATTCATGTTACGAAACAATGTGAACAAAAGATATTTCATTTGAGCGGCTTGAGAAAAAGAAATTATCTGGCGATAACTTCATAATAATCGTATTTTGTCATTCAGCTGAGGTATTTTCCAGCCCTGTGATTTTGGTTAATATGTAATAGTGCACTTGGCCACAGGACCTCTGTATGAATGACTAACAGACGCGGGCTGTGAAGGATTTCCAACAAAAAATAATGAAAGCTAAATAGAGAGGGCACTCTTTAAGTGGCTCATTAAGTAATCGCTGTTTTCCTTTTCAGCCGTGTCCTTCACTGACGTACAGCAGACAGAGAGCTCTGAAAGCCTGGCTTGCTTCAAACTTCACTTCACTTGAGTACCTTTTCAACGTTCTGCTCTCATGAGAGTGCAGGTCTGCTGACTTGGAGTGTGTTCGGTGAAAAGTAATCACAATTGCAACAATTGTAACCTGCAAAAACCAAGGTGAACACAATAAAGTGGTTTTGCTTGGCCACGCTACAGATATTACGTTTAGGAAGTATTTTGGAGACGCTTGCAGTTTTTGGTTTGTCACTAGCAATCAGTGTCTTAGACATTAAAGGGCAAGCCAGCCCACATCCCGTTGTCGCAATGAAAAACATTAAATGGCCCGTCACTACGACCTCCCTGCACCCAATTGTCTTCATAAAATAAAAGGTTATCGGTGCTGTCAGCAGGTTTCTCATTTTCAGATTGTATCTGCTGTGTGGACATTTATTTTGTGAGCTAACCAACCTAACAAAACAAGCTTTTGGCTGTTATCTAGTAAACGTGCATCACCAGCCAGAGTCTATACGCTTGTCTAAAGGTGTCATTGAGGAAATGCCTCTATGTATCATTTTGCTGTTTGAAAAGTTAGCGCAGATTGCATGTTGTGCTGTTCTCAACGACCAACAGAGTGAACGCTGCACACTTTATTTTCTAGTCCCGTACATTGTAGAAGGAGGAAGGAGACAATCCTCCACATGAACCCTTTAATGGGGTAAAACATGGAAGAAACCTCAGGAAGAGCAACTGAGGAGGAGGGATTCCTCACCCAGGACAGACAGAAGTACACAGTAGATGAAGACCCTAAATTATACTTTAGGTCCATCACATTCATATTTTAATTTAGTTTTATTGGATATCATAAACTGTGTGTGTAATATACAGTGCCCAACATCCTTTATTGTGTTATTTTAAGGTCATTTATTCGCAAAACACTGTTTATGCTCGACTAGAAAAGCACCAATGGAGTGGTCTCGTGTGACGTCACAGTTTAGCTGTCGGCCATGTTGGAGTACACACAAAGCCACTGGCATGCACGGCTGAGTCGCATAACCTATCGGTGGTGAACTTTTGTGCTGTCTTTGGTTGTGGCAGCAGAGCTGATAGACAAGAAATCATTCTTTCGTTTGCCAGCGGTCATTACACATCAAGGAAATGACACGAAGGAGCTATCCAAGCGACGTCGCCAGAAATGGCTGTCACGCATCTCTCGAGATATAAAGGAATGGAATTTGGCGTACACTCGAGTATGTGCGGATCACTTTATAAGTGGTCAGTGATTTTATTTGCAAATTCGTTTGTGAACAGTATTTAATAAAGGAAATATAAATTAAACTTGGACATGAGAAGGTTACCGAAGCTTCATCGGCCCGAGACAGCAGTCAGTACCAGAGACGTGTCGAGCGTGTACAACAGGCGAAACACAGAGATGCAGCCTCAGCATTGCTTGATATGAGTTTAACGTCGCATCATATATATATATATATATGTATATATATGTGTGGGGGGGGATGAAGTTAGGAGTTAGTTGAAAGTGAATTCCTACACACACGCACACAATGACGTGCACGTACAATGTAAACAAACACACGTGTCTGTTTGTGCTGAGTAAACATTGAATATTGCTAAATATCTGACCAGATCTGTAGATATTTACTCTTCCAATGACGAGATGAGAATTGTCGACGACCGTTGCTTTGACTTGTCGGACCCATCCACTGACAAACTGATTATAAGCGTCGAGCCCTTTGTAGCACTCCAACTCGTCTTTTGTGTAAGGACTGGGGGTGTTCACGAGATACGCGTAGATGTTGGCGTAGTTTACAGATGGAAGATAAGTAGGATCGGCACTGAAACCATCTGCACTCATCGTATAGGGATCCAAGTTACCAATAACCTTCAATTTGGCCAGGTAGCGAACCTTTGATGCACTATCCAGTGATTCAAAGTATGGTATTTTCGCCGCACTTCCTTGTTTACGCTCCGCCATGTAGGATCTGTATGTACTCCAACATGGCCGACCGACCTCGTAACTAAGGAGATCGTGACGTCGGTGAGACCACTCCATGAGCCCAACAATCCTGGCTCCGACACTGAACATGTCTGCCGTTTTACTGGCTCAAACTAATTTAATGAAGTCAACATGTTCCAAGGCCTTAGTATATTGTTATGCCAAGTATGACAACATACAACACTTTCAGACCTGAACAACATCTGGAAAATAGCATATTGGGACACCACTTTAAACAGCTCTGCAAGTAAGACAAGAAAGCAATACTTGCCAGTGTTCAAGCTTCTGCAACATGGTAATCTCGTAAATCATCAAAACACTGCAGATTACAAATCAGCCTCCAGTCCATGTGGTCATGTTTGTTAAGGAGGGCCTCGTTTTCAAAGGCATGACTCACGCAGTCGCGACATTGCGCGGCGTCTTGCTGCATGTTTTCTTAATAGATCACTCTTGGTGTGAAAGCAATTAGCGCTGAGAGTTGTTGACATGCTCTTCTACTACCGACACTCGCTACCAACACCAGCTCTGAGGGGAATACTCTTTATAGGCCAAGTGATGCTGACAATAGTTGCTTCAGCACTCAGCCCTCCGTCTGAAATAAGATACGCTGATATGTTGGTCGGCAATTCATTACAGCTCATTGTTTGTTGGTACGCTGATTGTATTCCACAGCATTTAGCCTTGCCTGTGTGTCTGTGCTTTTATATGTGGGCGCAGGCAAAGCCAAATAAGGACTCTTTCAGGGTTTTATTCGTGATAGCTTTGGCAGCCATGCAACAAGCTGTGGCCAAGATAATAGAGCTTAGATAAGAGGGTGGTTATGCAATGTGGAATTTCTCTCGTTCCCTTTAGCCGTTCCTGTTCCATTCGCTGCCTGGATGACATTTGGCTCTCAACTCTGGGCCGAGCTGCCACACTCAGTTTTTTGTTGTGGAAATGAAGCACCTTGTCGGCCGTCCACACGTTGCTCCGTGGGATCTGAATGTCTTTGTAGCGGGTGGAGCATATGAGGATGACTTTGTTATTGTTGACTGACATACCAGAAGTGCACAAAAACCTAGGAGGGGGGGGGGGGTGGGGGAGGAAGTTAACTACGACATCCAAAGTGCATTTCATCCAATCACTGAGCTTAGAATGTTTTGTGTGCTGCATAAATACATTCTGCCGTCTTGGATTCCTTCTCTGTTTTGGACGAAACAATTATGTCTCTGGGTTTTTATTCTCAAGTGTTTTTTCGGCACCGCTCTGATTGTGACCGGCTTCTTCTCAATAGCAACGTTGGCTGAGGATGTTGGGTACTGTGGTATTCTCAACACAACAGGGAAACAAGGCGCTCGTCAGACTTTACAACTCTTAACTCTATGTGATTGTATTGTGATATCATATTTTATGATGACTCTAACTTTTATAGTCGAATTAGAAGAAGTGGAGGCAGTTGGAGCAATGATTCACCCTTGGTTTCAGTGGAGAGTGGGTAGTGGTTGACATGCTGTTTTAGAGGCTTCTTGACTCTGCCAATATTAAATTATAGGGAAGACACTAAACAGCTCTGCAGTCTTAACTGTATTTACTTGGCAAACATACACAGTGTTGCAATTTAGGTCCCTCTATCGATCAAACCGTTGCTTCAGGAAGCAGTTTTTACACCTCAGTCTACCCACAGTTAGTATACGCTTCTGTATAAGATACCATCGGGTTTTTAACAGGCTCGACCTGTTGCCGACTCAGGCACTCATTTTATGAATCCGCCGAGCATCTATGAAAGTCAATGTTGCGGCTGTGTGCTCAGCAGAGTGAGGAGGGAGAATGTGTTTGAAATATAATGGGATATATAATAAGGCATATGTAACATAGTCACTGCAGTAAAACCTGCGAGGGCAAATAAAAAAAAAACAGAAGCTCTTGTCGCCCACAGTGAGATCGGGCTGACAGATCTGCCACAGAAAAGTATCGTCAGAGGAATGTCTCCTCTTCTCTCTCTCCCTGTCCATCTCCCCTCTTTTGTACGCTTTCCTCATATACTGTGCAGACAGCACGTACATCCGCTGACGACCCCTTCCTTCTGCAGTCCGCAGGTTGTTTACCCCGCAGATCGAAGGCGGTAAAATGCATCTGCTACCCCTTTTTGTAAACAGGCCACACGGCTCATTTCAGAGGGGCCACTTTGTCGGTGCTTCTGACACGAGGACAGGCACCTTAGAGTCCGCAGGGCTTCTTACCCAAGGCGTGGAGCGAGATCAGCATTACACACTGGCACAGGCACTGTTTTGGTGCCTGAGCATGAGGCCAGTTGTTGAGTCAATAAAGAGAACAGGCAGCATGTGAGAGCGTGGGGGGGGGGGCATAAACGGAACTTTGCCAAGCTACTGTTTGCATTCCACATCTCTCGGCTTCGTAGCGCAGCAGTTCAAATGCCGCGCTATTCATAGCCACACGGAGACTTTTAATAGTAATTAAAAAGTGGATGCTATTGGAACGAGAGGAAACCCTTTAATCACATTAATCCTAATGAGAACACTTAATGCAGGCGCCGAATGAACACGGTTGTGTTAACAACAGTGGCGGGAGTGGTGATAGCATCCTGGAATGTCTGTTCCCCTCCGTTAATCTCTGGGTAAACACGGAGTACTTGGGCCTTTTGGACTTCCAGTATATGGAATATTGACACAGAATATTGGTGATCAGCAGTTCAGACCACATGAGCTTGGACGTCTATTTTGTTTTCACTTGGAAGAGCACCGGAGTGTGTTCTGCAAATGTAAGAATGTAAACAAAGGCAAGGAATCCCGGTTTAAGCTGATGCAGATGGACATATTTTTATTGATGGGGGCACATTTCTCTGGCATATTAAACCTATGTTGTGCTTTTGGTAATAAAGAGACACCATACTTAAGTTCATTTCCATTGTGTCCATCATTATTTAACTGAAAGGATCTGGCTCAAGGATACAACAGCGTGGCCGATGCTCGCCAGGATTGAGCTCAGCCTCGGGGCTGAGGTTCAACCAGGTTCAGACGGAGGGCATTCTGTACTTGACCCCGCTGTCGAACCCTCAGCGAAGGTTTATGTTACATCTTTTGGGAGTTTGGCACATCCATCACATTACTAAACATGTGAGAGGTTGGCATGAAAATGAACAGACTTCATCATGAGAGAAATGAAACCGGCAGGCTAACTATGCCCATTTCTTTAATCAGGGATATAAGTTAATTTCCCATCGCTGTTTTAAAAGCCACTGAGTGCATTTCTCTCTTTCAATATCCTGGTTCAGCCTCACATCTGGTACCATTGTTGATTTGCTTGCAGTGATGTTGGTTGGTTACACTGACAATGCATCTTGTACATATGCAGGCACCACGCAGACCTATTCTATCGAGAAACATGGAGATGATTTAGGTGTAGTTTGAAGACGTTTCTGAAGAGACGGAGGGGAAAATATGCGGTGAACTTTGGTATTTTATGGAACTACTCTGTATAGACCCTGGCACACTTTGCTTTCCATTCCTTTGCTTAATGGACACCTGATGCTACTCCATAAACCGTACTGTACTGACTGCAACCAGACGCTAATTACTCAGCAAATGTATGCCAGTGTCTCATAAACATCTGTACATAGTTTCATTAACACTCATCTCTACCTTGTTTGCAGATGCTGATGTGTGAAAACAAATGCTTGCAGGAATCAAATCAAATATACATTGTTACTAAACAGTGTGGCTCTTTAAGGCCTCAGAATTGATATCAATGTTAGTGTAATACCAGCAAGACTGAACCCCACATCGGTCTGATGATTACATTTAGAATTTCCGCTCCTCATAGGTCACAGCAGGTAGGGAGGACAAGCCGCGTTGCCCATCTGTAGCTATGCGGGAAGTGAGCATCCACCGCTGCCCCCCAACATAGAGTCAAATGATATCCCAACACTTCTCAGCCACTTTGTTATCAGCTCTTAATGAGACACTTTGTGGAAATGAATACCTTCCCTCTCTTCCAGTCAGCCTTCCCCCCACGGCTCGCTATCAGTTCTCCAAATGTGCCAGTGGAGCGAAGTGTGCACTTAGTGCAGACACACACAGAGAGAGACACAATGAGGAAGGGAGAGACTTGGAAAGCAATGGAAAGAAAAGAGAGTACAGGGGGTTGTATTCCAGCTTCCTGCTTAATTGCTTCCTGGCACCAGAGGTAAGCTTGTGCTCAGTACATAAATCCTCCTATTTTCATTTATCGGCTCCAGGTGTTGATGAAACAATTCCCCCACTGGATAATCATATTTCCCCTTCCCGCCTGCCAAGACGCTGAGAGGGAGATAGAAGTAACCCCCCCCCCCCCCACCACCCGCGCACCCATGACACAAACTAGATGGAAAATGGTTACGCACGCTGACAGGCTACACCGAAGCGGTGGTGGGTGTCAGTGAAGGGTGGTGGCACCCAGAACAGAGCGACCAGCCTGTCGCTCGGTCAGACACCATTCTGCCAGTCAGCTAGTTAGTAAATCAGTCATTCAGTTAATGAGCCATCGATGCCATCATCATATATTCTTTGGAGAAAAAAAAAGTTTCATACATTCCTTTTTTTTGTGACTTTTGCTCCATAATTGAACCCGATCAAATGATACTAAAGTAGAAAATGAGTATTATGAACATGAAACTCTTGATTTCTGTCGACTGATGTGGCGTAACAGCCGTGATTATGACTGGCAGAGCAAGCCTAGTAGCTGCCAGTCATTTGGTAGCCGGTGGCGTTGCCTTTATCACTTCTGAAGCCTATGAATGTAACTGAGGGTCACATACCTCTAGAGGCCTCTCCAAGCCTCCATAGCTGCAGGCGGTAATGGTAAAAACCTAGGGCAGGCTCACTTGTGTCTGTGCTGTCGTTGAATAGAGATCTACTGCTTTGGATCGATGTAAAGGTACAGCGTGCCTCCCTGAAGTGCTTTATTTATGACAAAGCGCCTCCACATGCATTGCTTTGGAACATACTGCTGCACCATATTGTGTTATGATGTAACTGTTGACTTTTCGGGAAGGTTTGTCATTTTCCTCTGCCTCAGACTGTTGACAGGGAGATCTAAGTGTCGGCCAACACCTCCAACGCTGGACGGGATTCAGGGTCCTGCTCACAAGCACTTCAGCAGCGCACTACCCACTTGACACCGTGTCATGCCGAGAACGTTCATGAACTAGTCCAGTCTTTTGCACTGGTCTTGTGACCAGATCCATGACAGGAATCTGCAGCAGACAAAAGGGGCAAAGTGAGCTAATGTGTGTTTTCGGGGTCCTTCGTCAAAACAGCAGGCATTGTTTGCAGTAGAAGGCACAATGGCGTTTCTGTTCAAAACCAGCACAAGTGAAAGCTTGTCAGAGCAGAGGAAAGTGAGGGTGAAAAGACAGAGGGGGGGGGGGGGGGGGGGGGAAGCACGTGCTCACAAAAGCAACCTGTTAGAGAGCTGGCTCTGGTTATCTAACCTGCAAGGCACTGCTGTATAGTAAACCGTGTGGGCAGTTTTGGATCGTAGTGTTTTCTAGTTTCCTTTCTGGTTAACTTTTCTCACTCTTTAAACCTTCTTTAAATCTTCAATGCTCTCGATAGAAAGAGTACTCTGAAATCTATAGTTTGTGCTCATAAGACCGTTGGACCCGTGTTGACATCTTACTAAAAACTGTTGCTACGCCACTTCATGCATCGGTACTCGGTATCAGTGTTGGGACTGAACAAGTTGGATCGAAGGAAAGGGAGGTTATGGAGAACCAGGACGAAGCAGGGTATAGGCTGTCAGACCACTTCTGCAGTCAAGTGAGAGCTTGGAAACACGACTACTTTGTTCCGCAGGGAACGCCAATATCAACACAAAATCAAAGTTTCTTGCAATAGCGTCTAATCTTTCTGCTCGTGCATCCCCCGAAATGCTACACTGTGTCCCTTTAATGGACTTCGTTGAAGGTATCGTGGAAAAAGTGAAATCCCGCCTGAAACAACGTTAAAGTTGTGTGACCTGATAATATTCTGGAGGAAATATGGATGAGAGTCAGATACCACAGTGGTGATGGATACAAGTTTTTTTTGCTGCTGCACAGCATCGTTTTTAGATTTTACATTTCAAAATGAATTGCTACAGCTTAAAGATGCACAGCAGTGATTTGAATATTCTATTTTCCGTCATTGTAAATCACAGAGCATCCCAGGTATGACTAGTATGAGTAAAATGTATCATTAAAGGTATCATTTCTACTCTCCTCCAGCATAATATAACACAAATATCAGCAGGGTTTGCTGAATGTTAATAAGGGAAACAAGATAAACAGCTTTCAGCGCTCCGTCACAGCAGTTACTTCAGCTGTTTATTTGCAGGCTCTTTAGCAGTCATGCTGCTTACAGTCACAGTCCTCCGTCACTACGACAGACCTTTTTGTCTCTTGCTCTTCAGTATAAAGTCTGTCAGACAGGCTGAGTTGGTAAACCTAGCGTCAAGTTAAATGATTTCTGCTGATACAACAGTTACCACTTTCGGCCGCCCGTTAGCACGCAAAGCTGCCTCATTCGGGTTCAGTTCCAGCTGGTATGAGAAATACAAACCGCATGGCATCACACAGTATCTCTTTCTGGAAGCATACGTAACACAAGGAAAGTCTGATGCAAGCAGTGTGGCAGTTGTTGTGGTCAATATAGCGATTGAAGTTGAATCATTGTTAGAATTACCAGAGTCTGGTCAGGAATCGCTCCTATGGTGGAAATGCTGCCTGCTTTCTCTGCTGCTTGTGTTTGTGGTGGGTCTAAGATGCAGCCTGTCAAAGTTAATCAGCCCTCAACGACCGGCTAAAAACAGACATCCTGACGGCACTGTGGTTCTCACACACACACACACACACACACACAAAGGCAAACACGCTGATGCTCATGAACTGCATGTAGAAAGGGGAAAACAAACGTGTTGTGAAAGACTTTTCTTCCGCCGGCAAGTCGTTGTTGCAGGCTTGGTTTATAGTGAGCAAAACAAATATGACTTTTGTTGTAAAATTTGTATATGTGTACATAATTAATCATTATATGCCAAACTAAATGTATGTGTGTGTACAGTGCAAACGGTAATAATTTCGTTGGGGAGTTACACTAAATATATCAAAATGTGCTAAATGCCTGAAATACGTCATGCGAAGATCGAACAAGGAGAAAAGTGTACACGTGCAGAACATAGCCATTCATGGCCATCGTTAATCACACATTCACATGCACTTTAAATGGTTTTAAATCAGTTCTGGCCTCAGAGCGGGGAGGCACATTAGGTCCCCATCAGCTCCAGACTCAGACACTGTGTGCTGAGCTGCAGGTCCGCCGACAGCTGCTTGTACACACATGGCGTAGTGAACTGGCTGAGGAGTACAAGCAATAAATAACTCTATCCCGAGGCCTTGTGTTTCAGTGTGTGTGTTTGTGTATGTAATGGACCCTCTTCGTCAGGTCACCCTCAGCTTCAGAGAAACAACCATCCCCCACTCTCTTTGCGTTGCTGTTAATCAGCCTCTAATTGGTATGCAGGCCAGGCGGGGGGGGGGGGGGGGGACACTGGCAACAGCCCGCACTCGTAGGGCCATAACAGTGGATTACACCCACATAACAACACCAGCAGAGGAGCTACTACGAGCCAATGTAATATGCAGATGTAGATTCAGCAATTATGAAAACAATAATGAGAAGCATCATAACACCAGCTGTGAGTCACTCTGTGGACAACCAAACCTCTGTCAAGGCTTAATACGGTAATTATACTGTGCTTCTTTATTATCTGTCATCTGGGTTTGTTGGTCCAACATGAAGTGTAAACATGAAGCTAAAAGAACCTTAAACTGTGTGATGGTAAATCTATGTATTTCCCCCACACATTATTTTGTGGCTCTTTAAACAAATTTCATCAAAATGCAATGTCGTCTTTTTGAAAAGTGACACTCTGAAAGAACATAATTACCCCCTATTGACCCTACATGAATAATATTTATTTCCCAACTGACCATTACAATGTTCATTTTAATCCCGACGATACCATCTTGAACGCCAACATTCTTAATAAAAAAAAAAAGAAGCATGAATGCATGTATTTCACCAGAGCACAGAGCACAGAGCTTGCTACTCTGAACTCACGATGAACAGGTTGCTCAAAACAGAGCTTGTTTCTCCTTTAATAACAGAAAGGTATCATTCTCTGGGTACCACGGATGTCGACACCAGATTACACAGCACTCTGGCTGGTAGATGTAGATATATGTTACTCTGGACTAAAGTGTTGGGTCAGGTGGTACCAGTGTGTAAAAGGATGCCTCATCAGTGTCATTTGCCTTTTATCGACTTGGTCTGCTGTGTTTGATTGCATTATCACTGTGTAATTGGTTGCAACATCTTTTAATGGGAAACTGTTAATCTGAATGGAATCTCCATTGATTCCCAATTTATGATATTATAATACAGTCAGGGAGGTTAGATATTTCTATTTGAAGCAATTTATTGCTGTTTCAACTGGACAAGAATCATAGAAAATACTATGCTTATCATTTTCGGTGTGTAAATTGTCTCATTTACAGATGATACATCATGTCAGCTTCAATCCAACAGCAGCACTGCATGTATCAAATGTGTGAGTTTCCATATCAGTTGATAATCATAACAATCACAAACAACTTGTGTCGCGCTTTTCTTTTTTCGAAACTGTGGAATTCTACAGAGAATGAAATGATAAAAATCAAAGTCCATTCGATGAGATGAAACTTTAATGATGCTTGTGGGGAGAATTGGGTCATCACAGCGGCAGAGGAGAAGGATACAGATGAGAACAAGACACATATGGAGCACTGAAGAAACGAGTAGTAATTTAACAAATCATCCATGTTGAGATTAACACCGCATTAAAAAGTCAACAGACATCGTCGAACAAAATATTGCACGCTGAATGTATAAACGCACTGAGACACATCCCTTGTTGTTATTTAAGGCTTCCTGTGGACAGGTAGCTGCTGGTTGCCATGTGGTCACAGGGTCATATTGCTTGATATGCTCTCACTGTGATTGCCTCCTCAGATATGTGGGAGATGAAGAGCAGCACTGATAGCACAGAACAGCCCTGTGTAAATCTTTATTACACCTGAAGGGCAATTTGCTCTCATTAACATATAGCAGAGATGTAACAGATACACTTACACCTCAACACACAAACCCAGCAGCCAGTATGTGTTGCTGTCTATGTGTCGCAACCAGCATCTGTTGGGAAGAGCTGTGGGACTATAGCGTGTCTGTTGCTGGTGTAATTGTAGAAACTTCATATTCGTACACTATAGGTTACTCATAGAACTGGGAATCTGATGTGAGGACTTAAGTGAACACATGTTATTTATAAGGAGAAAGTGTTATTTTACACTACTTTAAGATTTGCTACTTATAAGATTCATTTCCATAGAAATTGGACGCAGGTCATTCCAATACAAAGCTTCTCTCGATTGTGTCTCTCCTGTGTTTTTTGATTCTCTTTTCTCTGAAATCAATTACCTCCTTCCACTGCTTTAGGATATCTTTATGTGTTTATGCTTATGATTTGTGCATTCTTTCAGTCTCGCTGAACTCAAAGTAGTTGCTCTGAAAGCTGATGCGATTTGTTTAATCTATCATATTGGCCATGATCATTATCATCACGTACAATAGCTGACAGCTGAGGTGTGGGTTGTAAAGGGTAAGCGAGCTGTCTGCATCTGTGTATTTGGATGTTATGTGGTGATGTTTTACTCTGTATGCGTTTACAGGACCAGCTGTTAAATGTCATGCTACATCTCAAGGGGCTATCCTTGAATAAATTCAAATCAGCTTCATGATGACCTTGTTTTTATACCACACTTTCTTTAAACAATCATGTATTCTCTTTGCTTGTTCCAACTATTCATTGAAGCTTCACTATATTTACCTTATAGTTAAAAACATGCTGACTCCAGGGTTTCTATGTCTGCAGCATTCCATCAATTGGAAATGATCTCGATGCATTTTGCATCATTTTATACACATTCTCCAAACATGTTCCTGACCAATTTGGAGTATTTGAAAACTTTTTGCATCTCCACTTGAATATAGAATGAAGTTGCCGGTTAATACCACATCTGGCTGCACAGTGTGAGTTAGTGCTGAAGTAGGACAGTGGTGTTGAAGAGGTATCACTGAGTCGAGTTTCATTATACCTTCAGGATGTTGTGGTGATAATTAGACAGAAAGCAGCTCATCAGTCTGCTCTCCCCGAATGATCCGAACAAGCTGAGAAGTTACTCTCAAGCTGCTTCTCAGCAGTGGTGGTTTGTCTGAGATTTAAGGCTTCGGCGCTACGTCCAGTTGTGGCTTTAGTGCACTTTTTCATTTCAATATCTTGTGATAGTTCCACGATCTTATTATTTCACCTTTTTTTTTTGCACAGCATTTATTTCTAATCTGCGTGCTTTGTTGCATTTTCAATCACAAAGCACCAGGCTACAAACCCATAACAATGGCAGGACACATCCATCAGGAATATCATACAATAACTCGGCTGCACAAACTCTTTGCTGCCTTGGTGTGTTCGAAACACAAATAAGAGATGCGCTGAGGTTATGATGAGCCAGCACAGATTTGATACTGTACTTTCCAAAAGATTCTTCACGTCTTTCATCAGCGCTTGTACTTGACAAGTAGTATCGATCTCTGGTGTATGTCTGACCCAGTTCTTCCAGCCCTGTATTCATTTCTTATTTCCCAGGTTGTGTACCAACAGGAAGATGAAATGTTGAAGAGCAGAATCTCGAGTTTGACTCTTAACTTCCGTCATTATCGGCTTCTTTTCATGATCGCAGGCTTGTTTACTCATTATTTAATCGCTCATTTAACTTCTTTTTTTTGTACTTTTAGACTTTATTTGATTTCGGCGAAGTTCCTGAACAGCTGCTTGTGTTTCGACATCATTTTAACATTTTAGAACTTCTGCTTCTTTTTCTTAATGAGAATGCAGTTCATATAAAAACATCGGTGTCTGCACAGAGAACTATGAAAACCTGCTGGACATCAGAGGTGAATTACACTGAGACTCCAACGTGTCTTTTATTTGATTGTCTCTGTTTTCGTCCACTAGTTTAATACACAAACCCGGTCCAGCTCATAGTTATCCTCACTGTGGTTGTACGACATCACATCAATATTATATCTGCTGAAAGAAGCCTCCAGTCGCAGCTAGAAACTCCGGTTGAAATCTTAACAAGATGTTTGATTTGCCCTCTCTCTCTCTCTCTCTCTCTCTCTCTCTCTCTCTCTCTCTCTCTCTCTGTCTCTGTCTCTGTCTCTCTCTCTCTCTCTCTCTCTCCCCCCTTTGCCTCTTTCTCCTCTTACACCTTGTCAGTGGCAGCTGATGCTGTGGAGAAAAGAGGCGAGGTCAATAGTTTGTCTCCCTGCCTTATAAATAATGTGACTCAGAGGCTGACCGAATGAGTTTGGATGGCAGCAGCAGGGATGGAATGGCTGGAATATTTTCTTAACCACCACCACTCCCCAGCTTGACTTGTTTAATCTCGGTGTCAAATACTTGTCTGACCTTGCTGCTGTTTTTCTTTTCTCCCTGCTGTTGTTTAGGGAACTTTCTCTCCTTTTCCTGCGTCATTGCTGGCATTTTAGCTGAGCAAGGAAGTGTTTTCTTGTCAAAGAGCCATGTAATCGCATTACCCTCCACATGTGTTTTGGTTTAGAAAGACAAAGTGTGTGTGTGTGTGTGTGTGTGTGTGTGTGTGTGTGTGGGTGTGGGTGTGTGCTGTGTGGGCTGCTGTGGGAGTTTCAATGCAGTAGGTTTACACACACAAACACGCACAAAGACACAGCTT
This sequence comes from Melanostigma gelatinosum, assembly GCF_949748355.1. Taxonomy (NCBI): domain Eukaryota; kingdom Metazoa; phylum Chordata; class Actinopteri; order Perciformes; family Zoarcidae; genus Melanostigma; species Melanostigma gelatinosum. Next base: position 8,734,848 of record NC_136639.1, read on the forward strand.
TACTTTGTTTCCTGTGTGTTTGAAGCCGTGAGGGTGGGTATGTTTGTGTGTTCATGCTGACGCTAGGGCTGGGCGATAAATCGATTTAATCGATTAATTCGAATGTGTGCTTTAAGGCGATGTGTTTTATTGAAAATCGAGAAAATCGCCCCCACCCCTTTTTCCCGTAGTAGAGTGCGCGCGCATTGTTTACAAACTAAAACAATGGCGGCCAGCAGCTTCACTGCTGCCGCCGCCACCTCACAAAAACAACCCAGCATTTTGGAGACATTCACCAACTGTACTCCGCATGAGAAGAAGAGTGCCCGGTGGAAAGCCATCACGGATGCAGTCGCGATGTATATCGCAAAAGATATGGTGCCCATATACACCGTGGAAAAGCCGGGGTTTATTCACCGTCTCAAAGCTTTGGACCCCAGGTACGTGCTACCAAGCCGTAAACATTTTTCTGACGTTGCCTTGCCTCGGCTGTACAATAGTACACGCCAAAGGATCTCTGCGGAGCTGGAGGGGATGTCATTCTACTCCGCAACAACTGACCTGTGGTCCAGCAGGTTGACCCAGACACCGATCCACTTGACTGGTGGAAGCGTCACCAACTTAACTTTCCAAGGCTAAGTACTTTAGCAAAGAAATACCTCTCTGTGCCAGCTACAAGTGCCCCCTCTGAGAGGCTTTTCAGTGTGTGGGGGGGGGGGGCATTGTTACATGCCACCGTGCATGCCTGAAGCCAGAGGTAGTAGACAGGCTTGTCTTCCTGGCAAAAAATATTTAGAAAAAACATGCACTACTGTTTAATACTGTTGGTTATGTTGTGAATGCACTTGATTTTGTTTACATGCACTTATTTACTGTGCAAAATATGTTATGTTGATGTTAGATCAGATGTTGCACTTTTGAAAATGTGAATGTTAAAGGGTCATATACATTTTATTTCATGCTGTGTTTGTATCAGTGTATTCAGTTAGAAAAGCTTACTGTAAAAAGTTACATTTGCACAGTTGTTTACAATGGAAGGCTACTATTTAATGCCATTTAATGTTATGTTTAATTTAATTTTATATTTAAATGATTCAGGCAAACAAAAGAGTGACCAAATACTTTTTGTATACTACAGGCACCTTTCTACAATGTTCAGGTTTTGTTTGCACTTTATTTTTATCAACCTACTTGGGAAAATCATCACAAAATAAAAGAAAAAATTGTTTTCAACAGCTTCTGTCATCTGCAAAAAATTTTGGGGGAAAAAAATCGATTTAAATCGTGAATCGGATTTTTTGTAAAAAAATCGGAGATTTTTTTTTTAGGCCATATCGCCCAGCCCTAGCTGACGCGTTAAACTTTTTGTGCGTGCACGCATGAACATGTCTGCAAGTGTTTGTGTTTACCGATGCCACGGGGTGCACACGCTCCATTGGGATTTGAGCGTTACAATCCACTGCTAGCTGCCACAGCCAGCGCCCAGGAGAGTTGTGCTGTGCTGTAAACTGAGCAGCAGGGGAGGGCAGGGGGGCGGGGGTGGGAGATTTCCTGTGTTGCCCATGCTCGGGGTGAACACCAGTGTCAAGCGTTGGGTTACAGCTCGGTGCGGCAATTGTGGACGCGGCGCTGCACAATCCCCAGCAGCAGTAATTCCTCCTCTGCGTTCATCTCGAGAGCTTACACTTCAGCACATTCGCTTACAAATATAGATATGCATGCATGCATATATAGACACAATGCATGCGGCCATCAATGCACCAGTGCACACATCATTTACGCAGGGCTCCGATCAGGGCATATTTGAATGAATATTACTTCTGGTGTTTTCTTTACTGTATGCTTTTGTGTTTTTCATCCACCTCAGCCCGCTGGTGTTGCAGCACTGCTCTTTTCTTTACGACGGCTCGACAGTGCAGCACTTCACCGCATAGCCAGGTGCAAATCAGAAAAGTGATTTCTACACACCGGTGACTGACTGATTTCAGAAAGAGAGGCTGACAAAATATACAGATTTGCTAAACTCTTAAGACGAATACATCTGTCATTCCTTCTTTCTTTTTCTCAGTACATGACATTCAGTTCGTTGGTAACTTTCATTGTAGAAGTTGTCCGTCTTTCTCATCGTAGCTGGTGGCAGATCATGTCAGCTGTTGCTTAACACTAATCCTGTGAATAGCTTGATGTCTGCTGTCGGGTTTGTTTGCTCTCTGCAAGCCAGTGTCTGCACTCTGCCAAAGATGTTTTGTCGGGGGAAGAACTTAAATTACTGTCCAATTGCAAGTGGACCGAGTCTTCCTGTTGTTCCTACAAATCCGACCGAGTGGTTGGTCTTTACTCAAGCTGATCATGTGACATTCTCCCAGTTAAACTTTCATTTAAAACATATGGCTAGTTTAAAGCCATTAATGCCAATAGAAACTGCTCAAAACTGCTTTTAACGTGTGACTATTATTGTGTGCTTTGTTTTTAGTGTATTGTTTTTATATATGATGATTTTAATGTAAAGTGTCTTTGAGTGTCATGAAAAGCGCTATATAAATAAAATGTATTGTTGTTATTATTATTATTATAGAAGTGCGAGAGCAGATACTCAATATCAAAGGATGGGGTTATCACATGAAATAACTGCCCAAAATAAAATAGTCAAACAATTGCATGACTCCCCATTGCGAAGTTGAAACGAGACAATGTTCGAAATAGTAGCATTAAAATGAAACACTGTAGCTGCCGAATAATTAGCTGTCAATCAACTCATTTATTGATCAACAACTGGTTGAAGCTCCAAATGAATTCAGATGGCTACTACTATAAATGCAAATTCCAAACACACACACACACACACACAAACACACACACACACACACACATGTCAGTGCAAAAATGCCTTCTTGTTCAAAAATAAATCTATGAATACAAAAACACGCTACTTTTTATATACGCACACAGGAATGAATGAATAAATGTGCAAATGCATTTTCCACATGTGCACACAAACTATTCAAATTCAATCATCGTCACCTGTCGGGGGGGAAAAGGATGCCAGTGACGGTGGCGGTCTTATTCAGCGGCGGTTCTGTTCGGCATATCATCACTTTCAGCCTCTGAACAGCATCTCAGGGAAAGCTGCTTTGCTTTTTCTGAGGGAAGAGCTCCCAGAGCCGAGTTCGGTGTCTGATTGAACATTATTTTTTCCCCTCTCTCTCTCTCTCTCTCTCTCTCTCTCTCTCTCTCTCTCTCTCTCTCTCTCTCTCTCTCTCTCTCTCTCTCTCTCTCTCTCATTTTAGTGGCTGGGTTTAAAATGCCACTCCAGCTCTAAGTTGACTCTTCAGGGTTCTTCCCCTTTTCCATCTGTCATTCAGCATTAGCCTGGGGAATAGAAATTGCTCTAGTGGCGCAAATTCCATGTGTCACATTTTCATCTGTTCACATGTTACTGAATGAAACGCTTTCTTTTTCTTGAAGTAACATGGTCGGTAGAGAGGTGTTGGAGTAGGTTCTGGTGGCCTGTCCTGCCTTTGAGCTTAACAGCCTTCAGCTCATCACAATCAGCTAATCACTACAGTATGTTTTCCCATTGTGGATGTGGGTATATTTTATGCTTGTAACGTCTGGCTCCTGCTCTGGTTGCACAGCGTGTATCACGTTGCATGATTCCCACAGAGCCTCATTTGATTACAGGCGCCAGAGAAAAGGCGGTCAGAGGCAGATCTGATGACCGTGCAGTTCAGGAGCCTCTATGGCGGTTTCCAGGACATCCGAGGGAGCCTCTGTTTATGGCTCCCAGCATAATGAATGGTCCAAAGTGTGATTCAAATGGGCTCGTCCTGATCCATCTAATTGCTCCCCACTCAGTGTAATTACAACTTTTGTGTGTGCACTTTGCTTTGGACGTCATACTGGCAGCAGGCAGCTACACCAGGACTGCTGTCTGAGCATTGTGCCATTTCTCTTTGATTTCTCTCTGCTGGGATTGCAGTCCGTCAAACACAGCTCCTCATGTGGGAACTGTTGTCTGTATCGGGACATATTTAGGAGGTGGCCAAAGTGGAGGTGATTTATGGAGATGGCCAGGAGAAAATTACACAGCAGGTGATGTCAGTGTCAGATACGACAGAGGATTTCCTCCTGCAAACTTGATTTTGTTTTGTCCGGCCAACAATCAGAATGTACGTATTCTAGAATTATTTCGAAAAAAAAGAGAAGAACAGCAAATCCTCCATTTGAGAAGCTGGAAACAGAGAATTTGATTTGTTTACTTGGTAAATAACTGAACGAATGATGAAAATTAGTTTCAGTGCTATTATTGTTATCCTGATATGATCTGTGTATGAGTTTGTGTTTTTGAAAGCACTGCTTGTAAAAGCTCAGTGACTCTCTGACTGTGTGTGTGTGTGTGTGTGTTTATTCAGCTATGAATGAATGCTCCAGCAGGCAGGTTGCGTTTGTATTGTCAGCAGCGTCCCAGGGGACTTGCTCCAGGCAGGCGGAGTGTTAGTAATAGACTGATTTACCTCCATACTGCTGCCTAACTTCTCTGCTGCTCCAGGGAGCTACTACTGGTTGACTGACTCTGGAGCTGCGTGCGCGCACACACACACTCTCTCACACACACGCACACACACACACACAAAGCAGGTGCCAAATACAAGTAGCACCTTTTCCAGTCTGTGTCAGCCTCTGGAAACTGAACGACACAAGGCAAGCATTTAGTATTTTCAAAGCAGTGGAGGTGGTGTTAAATTATATTTTAAAAAAGGCATGATTCAGATTAATTATAATACAGCACTACCTGTTCATAGAGCAGCAATAAGCTTGCAATAAACATGCAGTGTATGTGTTCAGACTGGTCTGAGTTGCTCGCTCTTCCCCCATTCCTCTCGCCAGCAGAGCTGCTTTGCCACATTTGAAGTTCCTGCACTCTGGGTGATGTTTGTTCTCAGATTAATCTAAGCCCGGTGGCTTTTAAGACGTTGTCAGATCGTTAGCGACGACTGTGTCATGTATTCGCAGCGGGCTGGATAAAACATGAGTCTCAATTTGTCATCGGGAAGCCTGCAGCAGCTCAGTCAAAGCAGCCTTTCAAAGAGACTGAATCAATCAGTTCGTCTTATCTGATGCTCCTTCAGTCGGAAAGTAAGAAAAGAACTTGACTGATTTTAAAGCTAGATTAAACCGATCTGTCACTACCGAAATCTTCTGCTGAATACACTGTCTGCATGCAGACTACAGAACCGTGCTTGTCCTAATATGAGTTTATTATTCAGTAGATTGGCTCATAGAAACAATAACCCACATTCTGCTCCATTCTCAGCCTCGAATTATACAACAGCACAGAAACAAGTGCAGGAGCTGCCTTCAGCCTTTTGTGAGCAGGCCATTGCTCCAGCTCTCCATTCAGCCAACACAGGCCTCATTCTCTACAGCTTGAATGGAAATTTAAGTCAACTTTTGTAAGGAATATCAGATCTCAGCTGTGGGAGATCATTACAAGCGTTTTGGGATTCTGTTGCTTGGGCTGAGATCCCGACGGCTCTGCACATTTGAGGCGCTTGGTGGCTTCACATAGCATATGTAAGTGTGTTTGCCATATTGGATTTTAGAGGCTCCTTAAATGAAAAAAAAAAAAGATGCAATGCAACTTGTGGAAAAGGTCTGTTTCTTGGCAACTGTACCTGGTATCGGTTTCCATGTCCCTTTTCTGTCTCTGTAGTTAAGCTCACGTTCCGATGTTGGACATTTATTACACTTGATGTGTGAAGTGATACAGTACATTCGTAATCCATTTCTTCCACTCCCCTTATCCCCTCTGGACATCTTCACGCCGGATGCCACTGTTATAAGACACAAGGAGCTTATTAGCGATGAGGAGGTAGATTTGTGCTGAAAGCCAGGCGTGACTCACAGGCTGTGAGCAGAGCCAAACAAAGAGAGGTGAGAGCTGCATGTTGGAGGATATGAGTAACTGGAGAACACAAAAAGGACAAGGGAACAGGACAAAAGCATGTTGAGGACAGGGATTCTGTTCTTTTTTTGGAATCTAAAATAACATATTCAGCGCTGTAAAAAGGCCAAATAGAGTTTTTTGTTTTTTTTAACTGCATCACATTAAACGCTTTGTTTCCGAGTTTGAAATTGTCTTTCAACGCTGCTGCAATTTGTAATTTAATGGATGGCAAAAACAAACCAAAAAAACATGCATGCAATAAGCAATAAATCAATGTCGATGATAATGTGGAAACGCGTAATGTAGATGCATATTATTATACTTTGTAAAATACAGTATACCGCCCAGCCCGGGGAGCAGGGGAGGCAGCAGCAAAGTCCTGATCTGTGAGTGCCGTGTTAGGGAGCCCTGCTGCTCGGCTGCCTGCCCCGCAGCCCAACATCTGCTGAGCGCAGGAAGCATTTGAAGGATAATTAAAAGGACTTCCAACTCATTTCCCGCCTCCCATGGCTAAGCAGCAAGATGCTGCTCAACAGCAAGAACTGCAATTATTTTGGGGGATTGAAGAAGAAGAGAACAGAGCAATACAGATATCAAATGTGTGCAACACGCGGATGTCTTCCTGTTTGATTTTCCTCTTCTTGTTGGTCTGATTACTCACCAGCTGATCGAGGTCAATGTTGACGGCTGTGCTATTTTTTACATGACAGCGGGGGGAACACTGCTCTTTTGTTGAGCTCACTCCAAACATGCGGTTGACTCGGAGCTTGATTTGTGAACCCGGGCTCAGTGGTCTGTGAAAGCAGCATGAAGCTCAAGAAAGGCAGTCAAATATGTGCATTCTTCAGTCTTTTCAAGGAGATACTCAATAAAGCCCTGCATCACTGTCAAGGGTTTGTCAGCATGCGCTTTGAGACAGGGGAGAGATGAAATATCACATCACCGGTAATGATCTTGGAGTTGTCGTTAATAATGGGTGTGAGTGTAAAGTGCTGGCTCGCGCTCAGATGTTAATATAGTGTGCTTCAGCAAAAGGCTCAAGGCTATGCTTTGTCTTCCAAGTAAACAGTAATAGCAGGAGGAGGCGTAACAACTCTGATTTCATTTTTTATGGGAAGGTTATGAAGAGGGATACATATCGCTTTCTGCAGCACGTGAAAGATGAAACCCTTTATTGCATGTTGGCCGTTTTCAGTCGTTCCTTTATGAACCATCGCAGGGTTTGTCAGTTTGAAGATATTTCTTTTTTTCTTCATTTCAGCCCCTAGAGACTTGTTCACTGTTCTCTCTTCAAACTTCGGATCATCCAGTTGTGCTCTAATCCACCGCCCAGCTCTACTCCAGCCCAGCCTGCAGCCTGCCTCCTTTTGTGGGACACCAGTCATGTGAATAGGGCCCAGAATGGCGAGCCAGCTGTCCTTTTCCTGCCAACTCATGTGCAAGTCACAAAGAAGCAGCGCCACTTGAAAGAGAAAGCAATAATCAATTTTGCAGAGTTAGCCTCTGAAAGGCTTGTTTTGTTCTTTGGGCCTGACGATTTAGGGCCGAGAGGCCGGCAGCAGCGTTTGTCGTTTTAATGGTATACACTGCGCTCTATTGTCCAGAGCCCCCCCGCTGCCGTGCATAAAAGTACATTTTTTGTGTGTTTCTGTATAACCACAGCACACTGGAGGACTCTAAACTTGCAGTCACATTATGTCTTCAGCCTTTTTTATTTTTTGGCTCGCCGATGAAGTGGTTTGTGGTTTCTCCCACTCCTCCAGGTTAAGACACTGAAGTGGGGTCGGGGGTGATTTGCACACGGACTTTAAAGTCTTTTGTCAGAGCTAGGAGAGCATCACTCAAGCGCTGCTGCTGCTCTACTGGGTGCAGTGAGGAAGACGGGGCGGAAGGAACACAGCTTTTCTATTTACTGCGACGTCGTTTAAACGGCTGAGGATAGTGTCTGGGTGTGTGTGTGCTGTACATAGCAAACACAGGCGTTTGCTTACATAAGCAATAATAAAGACAAGCCACTTTTAAAGCGGGTTGGCCTGTTACTCCTGTTATTTCTTTCTTGCAGAACAATAGTGAAGAACACTTGGAGCAAATGCCAGGATGTGAGTTTTCATGAAAACAAAACCATCACTGGTGTGTTGACTGCATGCCGAGTTAGTCAAAGCACACGAGGCCAAGCTGCCTTCCAAGTTACCACACGACCTGTTACTGACAATGTGGCGTTTAAATAGTATTTCATCAAGGGAGGCCTCATTATATCTCTGCCAGCAGACTTCACAGAGGTGAGGGTCTGTTTTAATTAAAGTCTCTGATGTAGCTCAGTTAAAAACACGAATACACTGAACGTTGGCGTGCCGTTTGTAACCCATACCGACAACGTTCTCTTCACTTCACCTGCTTCTCCTCCGCGCCACGTGTGGAGAGCCTAAACGCTGGCAATGACTCCATTGTGTTTGATCTATAATCCTCACTCGTCCCTGACTCTGGCTGCTTAAAGCACAGAGAGACAGTTCATGGGCTTATTGCTTTGCATATCTGTCTGGTAGTCTGTCTGTAGGCAAAGTGCTCTGACGAGAGACCGCTGCTCCATAGTAGGATCACTCATAGAAGCAGTGTCAGTGTTCACGATTGCTTCTTTAAACTATACGTTCATAACCATGCCTTACAGGCTCATCAAAATATATTATTTTACTTTTCAACCAACAGTGCATAGAATAAATATTCAATTTACGGTCACAGTTCCAAAGCTGGAGCCAGCATTGGTGCCTGATGAATGACTTAAACGATGAATCAAACAATCCACTTTTTTATTGATCGACTAATTTATGAAGCGACTCACTGCGTCCGTGCTGTTTTTGGTGGAGTACTTGGAGGCTGTTTTAATAACCTCACCATGTCTGTGTCACATGTCGGCTTCCCCCCTTTTCTGTGTCCACACGTGGCCGTGAAGTGTTCATTGACCCGTGACCAATTGCCTCCATTTAATTACTGTGATCACACACACGCTGTGTGCCTTTGGCTGGATGACACAGTCTTCCCCAGGGAGCATGGACCGGATCACGTAGGTCAGTGTCTCGTTGAAGGTTGTCTACCCTCCTCCATTCCTCCAGACAAAATGCCCTGTCCCCGGGCCAGCTGAGTCTCACCCACACACCACCACCACCACCTCATAAACCCAACTTCTTTGCTCTGTCATACATGCTCTTCCCCTTGTTTTCCCTCCTTCACTCTCTTTGCCTCAGTAACACTTGCAAAGGGTTCAATTAGCACGCGGCCTGACCTCCCCGCCCCGCTGCAGCCCCTCTGGGAGAGATCGCTGGGATTGTGCTCCGCTGCCTCGGCCCTGAAGATTTCCTCTTCGTGGGATAGGATGAGAATACACTCAGCAGCCCACAATGGCTCCGTTCCAGGATGTGCCATGTACAATAACGCTCTGCTCTGCTCAATATGATGGGCTCTAAGGAAGCCTCTTCGGAATGTAGTAATTGAGAGAGGGGGTGTAGTGGAAAATGTTGCAGTTTGCGAAGCATCTTTTTTTCCCTGTAGTGCATGCTCTTTTTGAAGGGAAAAAAAACAACCGGATCTGTCGGCGAAGAACAAATACCGCCTCGCAGACCTCCACTTGTTTTCAGCTACTCTGTGAGAGTGAGGTATTTTCAAAAGCAATTTAATGAAAGGGTTGTCTCTTTTCCCCACCTCTTCCTCTTTGCTAGCCATTATTGGCAGGATCTCTTGTTTCATTGAGCAGACTATTCTGGAGAATGGCAGAGTCTCTGACATGTAGGCGGACATGATTCCATTGAGTCATATAGCGCACTTCACTTTTTTTAAATTTCCAGTTACTTAAATGTATTTAATCTCGCACAGCAGAGGCTCCCCTACAGCAGCTGAACCACCGCGCTGCCTGTGGACTGTCAAAGGCAAGTCTCTGAATCTTCAAATATGACGCTCGTTCCTTTTGACTCTTTATGCCGACTGCTGATTTAGTGAAATGCATATTTAATGCTGTGTGTTGAACGGGTTCGCCGTCCCTCCTCAGGTTCAGAGGCTCAGCTGGTCCTGCGCAGTCATTCTGCTAATCCCCTACCTGCTGAGTTGACCTTTTTATAAACCAAAGGCAGCTTTACTCAGACTGGATAAAAATACTATTTCTGTTTTACTGTCCTCTTTTCATTTCTACCAACCTCCTTGTTGAAACTATCTCTGTGTGCTTAAAACACAGTGCAGTAAATGCATCTGTGTGTACTGCAGTTCAAAGGATGAGGACCCAAGCATGTTATCACATCTATATTTGGTGAAACATTTTGAAGTTGCTTTATGCTTGGGTGCAGAATTCACACTTTTTGTTGCAATGCATTAGTTGAATGCAATACTATGAACTCCTTTACAGTTTAATACAATCCATTACAATAGATTTGCAAAAAGGAGTACCACTGTGTCGCCCCCAGTGACTTAAATCAAGAATGTTGGTAACTGCACGTAACTCCCCCTCCTTCCCATTCAATGAATTGTAGCCTTTCAGTCGTACAAAGCTACTGTTAGCTCAAGCTTCTCCTCCCTCTCTTCATCTGTGTGCTTTATTCTCTGCTTGCATGTGTGTTGTGCATTTTGACACATTTTGACACATTTTGACAGTTTCACTCCTGTATCAGTCAGACTCCGTTGGCGTTTAGGCATTCGGTCTTGAGTAATCTGTAACATTCACTCTGCTTTGAGTCTTTATAATTCAGCAAAGATAATTGCAGTTTTTTCACCCACCTGAGGCTTTTATGTGCAGTCTTGTCAGATGTAGCAAATCTCCATGTTTGACACACACACACACCGAGAGACCAGATTGTTTCAATTGTCAGTATTTTTTTAAAAGCGTTAAAAAACGGAATCATCTTTGTGGCGTGTGGAGTGATTTGCCCATTTGCGGTTTCTAGAAAGTCTCAGGAAATGTATCACCGGCGGGGCAGCAAATAACTATCTCGATGAAACGGTTGAAAACAAATTGAAAAAAAAACCCTCAAAAAGAACTGATGAACTGTTTGTGCTCAAAACAGCACACGCGCTGGGCTGATGGGAGCAGTAAGCGCTGGCTATTACAGCATGTCTGCAGAGCTAGCGCAGGTAGGTGGGGACTGTGGGACTCTGCCTTGCTGCTGAGTGATTCAGCATCGAGTGAACTGGCAACAGGAAACACTCCTATTCTGTCAGGAGCATCGACATATCCCTCTTTCATCAACCTGAGTACTTTTCTGTCACAGTCAAATATGTGCTGTGGGTTACAAGTGCTGTATATCAGTTGTGAGACAGAATTCGTCGTATGTCATTTAGGACCCAGCGAGTGCTCTTCAGCTGTGAGGAGTGTAATAATTTGCGGTGACTAATGCCGCTGTGGTGATGTACGAAATCTGTTGCTTTGTTTTGTGTTCCCTTAATTAAATAAACAACTCTTGTGTGACTCGGGTTGAATTGAAGAGCTAGAAGATGTCAGCCTGCAGCAGTCATTTGTTGTAATACGCTTTACTCACTCAGACATTTAGCAGATGGCTTTATCACGTGTAATGGTATGCTCACTCTAAGTTAACATGGCCATTTTCAATAACAGTCAAACTACAGTGTAATATGCAGCTGACGTTACGTAATAATTCAATTATCAGTTTCCATTTAATCAAATTTAGTCAACAGGTGCGTGTTTGGAGAACATATCTGAGTCACTCGAAAGCGCGATCTCACTTTTTGGTATAAAATCTCAAAGCAAAGTAGACTCAAGTGCTGTGTACACTGGACATGTCACATGACTGTCCAGTGTATTGTATTGTCTCGAGCCGCCTTCAAAAACACCTTCCTAATAAGAAACGTGGAGTCAAAAAACACCAGAAAATTGAAATCAGAACGCATGTGAAGGAGAAGTCTATTGCATCCGGCCTCAACCGGTCAGAAAGTGTCATCGGGTTGTGCACCAAATGGTGTGAAGGAGTACGTCTTTGCAGTCCTCTACAAATGCAACACTTGCCTCCGTGAATCAGCGTGAGAAGAAAAATTGGCAAATATGGAAAAAAAATGTGTCCAATCTTTTGGCTGAAATACTTTTGTTCATGAAGTGAAATAGTGTAAAATGGAGAGCCTGCCTCAGTGAAACCAAGAAGAAGATCTGGGGTCACAGACCTGAAGCGTGAGGCGTTGGCCCAGAAGTCTGCTGAATCGGTTAAAATCGGAGGTTTTGTGAGACGACTGGAAAACGTTGCTGAAGTCTGTCGGGTTTAAACGCTCTGTTGACATCATGAAAAAGCAGGGTGGGGTTTGTTTACGAGCTCTCATTCATTTCCAACTAATGTTTGCACCTTTTTCCAAAGCTGCATACATCTGTATGAATCTCAATCTTCCGGGGAAAATATCAGCTCCAGTAAGCCCGGTGGAGCAGACGAAGGAGAAGAAGAAGAAGACAGCTGCTGAGGTGGAAAGTGTGAAGTCATTTATCGTGGTTGTGGGGGGTGAGGAGTCGTCCCCGGGGGACTCCTCCTGTGGCGGCTCTGATCTTGTCTCGGAGCAGGCTGGGTCGGGATAATAAAGCCTTTACAGCCATTAACCCGGTGAGTCACAGCGGGCTGTTCCTAATGCCGGGCTTGTCCGGGCCTCTGTGGACACCCTGCAGCATGTGTGCCTGCTCCAGCTGAGCTAAGTTTAGCTTAGTTGTTGCTACAGACTTCATATGTTGGAAAAGAAACGTGTAATCTATCTGATATGAGATTTATATATGCCTCGAGGCAATGGCATTCCGCTTTGGCTCAAGGGCTTGACACGTTTCCAAGTGAAAGAAGAAGTTGCGGTACAGTGCGAGAGGAAATATTTGCACTTATCTAAACTAGTACTAGACAGAAGAGGGGGGGGCAAGCAAAGAAATATCTCCTCATACCATCAAAATCAACATGACAATAACAGCATAACAGATATTTACTGGACTGTCTTACAGTATTACAGCATTTCACTATGTTGGAAACAATAACAAATCAAGAATAAAGTTTAAATGCAGTTTTTTTTGGCTGAACTGTATTCCAGCTCTTCTGTCGCCTCAGGACAGTGAATCATCTACTCCCTATGGCTCCAGCCATGGAGCTGTAATATGAACACAAACGATTGTTCTTTTATTGATTACTGAACACCAAGTGGCTCTCGAGTGAGACCCCTGCAGCTGCAAATGCGCTGAGGTCTCCTGGAAACGAGGTTTCTGTATTACTTCATTGTTTCACCAAATGCGTTGCAGTGACAAATGTAATCAGCGGCTGGATGATGTTCAGAGGCAACGTTTTGGATTTTCTTCTTGATGCCCAAAGCCCAGATCAGACTCTAGAGACTGGTATTCACATCCTCAGTCCTCTCTGTGGTTAGCATAAGGCAACAACAACACCGGTTTAAGTTGTGGTTTGAATGTTGCTGATGACGTTGTGTTTTGTGATTCAAGATGCTGTGGATTTGTTCTGTATCAGACTATGACCATCATCGCTGCCTAATCGTATCTCACTGCCTAAACAGAACTATGAAATGGTTGATATTCATGTGTGCAAGATCTGAAATTTGAACTGCGTTGCCAGTCAACATTTTTACAATTTGCCAGATACATTAATTGACAACATCTCCTCATCGTGTTGATAGAAAACGTAATACGGCCGGCTTTGTGTTGGCGTGAAAATGTATTGGTTGTATCAGTTGTATACAAACATAATTCCTCGGACACGTTGAGATGTTTTAGTGTTACTTTGCTTTAAAAACATGTGTATGAACATTGCAACCCCTCTGCTGCTGCTTTGGTCAGACAGTGAACTGTGAAATATGATTTACCTGAAGCTGTGTTGTGTTCGATTGGCTAAAGTAACACTTGAAGGTTCCTCATCTTCTGGGAAGATTCTGTGTTTTCCATTTCTACAACAGCTAATGTAATACAATCCACCATTAAGCATTTCATTTTGAGTTTGTAATTATTTCAACACAGTCCTCAAAGCCCGCTTCTTTTCTTGCATACCTGAGCTAATTAAGGTGCACATAGTTTAGTTTCATTACATCTTAATTACGTCAAGTGTTCTTGGATTCAGTTGCTCTGCGACTCAACTCTCCACATTTACAATACATTACAGATGTACCACATGTGTATTTATGTACAGTACTAATGATTACGTATTGGCAGTACTAGTATAGCAAAAGTAAGTTCGTCTTTAATGGAGTTTTTCGGGTATGACATCAATTAGATTCCCAACAAATACAAATATGTAGGATTTAACACAAATCAAAGAGAACTAAACATTGAATACAGGGGATATTTACTTTGAAATAGGTTTACAGCATGATTTAGAGAACAGTATAACAAAGTGGAAAAGAAATACATGATTTCATTATGACAAATGACTTGTTCGCATTCCTCTTTGTGTAACGCCGCCCAAAAACATGACTGATACGTGTGTTGAAACGGAACTCGACACGGTGTTGTTACAGTGTCTCGGTGCTGAGAGTGGTTTTGACAGTGAGATTAATGAGCTAAGAGTTTGCCCTCTCTGGCATGTTGCCTGAGGAAATGCACGTACAGCATGTTTTATGAGATCTTATCTGGTTGAGTTTCTTATCGCTCTCTTTGCAGCTGATAACCATCAAATCTGCCAGTTAGTGCTGCGTCACTGTGCGGTAACAATAGAGAGGCCTAATGTTGCCGACCAGAGAGGATCTCAGAGGAGTACGGTCTTTTACTTTGACGAGTCAAGACAGATTCAGAAGGAAATAATGACGTATCTCAGGAGCTCAAGAGGTAGAATGTGTTTTTCCCCCCACCTGCTACATATATATATATCCACAGTCACTATGTCTAGATGTTTGGAGAACTAGCTATATATTCACATGACATGTAAGATATTAGGTTTCTGCAGAACGCCCATAAAACCCCCCAAAATAAGTGAACCACTTGAGTCTGTGTGTAATGTGCTGAGAGATCAGGTCTGCTTTGTGTGCTCCACGAGACGGTTTCCTCCCTGTACTCTACATTTAACGCTAGCGCATTCAATTCGAACCGTGAGCCTTGATTGCGTACATTGTGAAAGGCTCTCGTCTCCTTCGGCAAAGACGCATTGCTCAGGATATCGTGTCCCTTGGTGAGAATAAGATATGATATTGCATTGGATTCTTGAAACTGAGACAAAAAAAAAAGGAAATGATGATGTGGGCAGTTTAGGGATTAGAGTTCAATTCATGAGACGACAAGAGAAAATACTCTGCGGTGAGTTGACGGCTTAATCGACGAAGCATTGCACGTGTTTCAGTGTCTGAATATGAATATGAACTTTGGATGTGTCATCTTCTCTTTTTACCGCCTTTTATCTCAACACAATCGTTGAATTATTTCACAGAATGAAACTTTGCATGAAAGACGAATGTTTAGCAGATGTGAATCTATTGTGCTCATGTAGCTGTTATCACTTCTAACGGCTATTTTGATGAACAACCACACAAGCCACACCAACACCAGAGAGGTTAAAGCTGCAAACTGCAACCAGGCCAACATCGTTTGCTATTTCGCAATGAACACAGCGGCTGCATGTGGCTTCTCTGCCCCTTTGTTTCCTTCACTGAAATACAAGTTTTGAGTTCTTTCGTACAGATACGATCTGCTGCATTTTGGGGTTTGCAGCAGAGCTCTTATGAAGTCATTTCCTCCTGTAGTCTTATTGCCATTTGGGGATCTGGGTTTGTTTCTTTCTCTGAAAGGTCGGGTTGGGGTTCCGTCACCCTTGTGGAATATATCTACAACTTAAAAACATGAATTAGACAAAAGCTCTTTTCTCAAGTTGTAGATAGAAGCTGAAAATGAGATGAACAGCACATCGTATTAAATGTTTGATAAGATATTGTTTTTGCAATAGTGACTATGGGAACCTGAGATAAAAGCGGATATCAGAACCCAACACTCGCCCACAGGGTATTTATTTATGTATTTGTGTTAACCTGAAAAGGTTGAATGTCGCAGCTTTAATTAGTTTGTCTTTGTCAGTGCAAATGTGTTCACACTAAACACAGTTGATGAATTTCCTCCGACCTGGTTGGCCGAACCTGAATTGGATTGTGGCTGCTGCCAAGACTGCTGAAGACTAGGAGCAACCCAGCAACAGCCTCCCTCTGTCTCACTCTCTCTCTGTCTCTGTCTCCCTATGTCTCTCTCTCTCTGTCTCTCTGTCTCTGTCTGTCTCGGTCTGTCTCTGTCTCTGTCTGTTTGTGCCTCAGCGGCTGACAGAGAGCCACAGGAAGCCGCTGTCAGCCGCCTCGGGAGCGGTGTGAGCGATGCAGGAAGTGACCATCAATCCCTCCTCATTTCCTCCGCTCTGGTCCCTGGCTGCTGGTTTTTGGACGGCGCTCTCCCTGAGCTGCACGCCATCAATATGCACTAATGATAGGAATTAGCAGTGAACCACTGGACGCTGACATTAGGCAGATCAACAAGATGCTTGTTCCTCTATTTAATGGTACATGGCAAGCTGCTAGGGCATGGGAGCTGCACCCTGCTCAGATTAGCACCAGATTGAATTAGCTGTGGCTGGACAAGTATGAGAGAAGCCTTCAGTGGTTTGTACGGTACGAGAGTACATGTGGCAAGGCTTAGAGATTTGAATGGCAAAGGAAACGGAACAGGGTTTACCGTAGGTTGAGAAACCCCGAGCACATGTTTCCATGATCACCTCTTTGTCCTGTCTGTAACAAAGGCAGGAAACATCAGAAGATGTCTGGCATTTCACAGCAGCAGAAAGTAGCCTACATCCAAAAACATACAGTATGAACACTGTCAATGTTGAATATGTCTGTTGGGGCTATATGGTACAGGAACTATCCGTATCGTACCATCACGTATCTATTTTCTACCTTGTCTTTGGTCATTAAACAAAACAAAACTCCCATGCACAGCTGGTTTAATGTTCTTAACACAAGCAGCCATGAAATGACAAATCACGACTTCATCTTGCAATAACAGATTTTTCAGGCCATTTGGGGCCAGCTGGATCAAGCTGGAAATGCAACACTGATATATTCTGTACTTTAAAGTAGATAGAACAAACCTGTTACCTTATAGTTGCTTTGCACATCAAACAGATACAAGGGAACATCGGCCTTCATTTGGAGTCATGTTTTTGGCCACCTGACGAAATATTACATTGTACTTTTAGTTCTGTTTTTGGGCAAATGTGTCTCTTTAGCCCCGCTATGCTCACTAGCTAGCTGCCTGCTGTATCTGTCTGCTGTTTGTTGCTGGGCAGGTAGTGTAGAGTTGGATTACCAGTATGTGGAAGGTTAGATATAATCGTAGTTTATATGGAGAAATTTCAGTCAGTAAAAAGTAAATAAATTGACAGAAACCATAATTGATTAAATGCTAATTAGCCAGTTTAGCTTGAGTCCAGAGTCAACACTGAAAAGTGTGTTGTGGATGAAGAGATATTTCTGTTCCTGGTGATCCTGCCAGCTGTCTGTCAGTCAGTAGCGTTGACCCCATGCGGACCTGTAACTGCAGTGGATGTAGCCCGAGGCAAAAGACAACCACTCTCAACAAATTCTCCGCTTTTCTCTTTTTATTTCGTTTGCTGGGGAATTTCAGTAGGAGGGAAAAGCAGATGCCCTCCAGGCAAGCAGTAGAGCAGCCTGAATGTTAGAGGGTATAAACGTATACGCATTGGTGGGAACTGGCCAGTTTTCTATCTTGCAGTATTATATCATTCTTGTGTCTATTATAGAGTTGTCCTTTTTTACTTTGACAACCTTTTTGTTTTGTTTCTTGCTTTGCTCCATCCACACAGCCCAGATGTTGACCCTCAAGGAGTGAGGAGTGGCTTTAGCAGCTGGAATGGATTTCTCCAGACCGCAGTCTCGTGCTATCCTCCCCCCCCCCCCCCCCCCCCTCCAGTATGTTCCTATACTGGGAAGTTACTCTCTCACTGGCACGTTGAACGACTCCCTCTCCCTCCTGTGATAAATATTGCAGGCGTTTGCCAGTCGAGGCCAGACATTGTCAGGATATTGCTCCGCTTTTAGCACCAGAAGGACTTCCGCTTCCCCGCTCTTTGAACCAGGCGGTGCGGGAGACAAGAGACCAGAGTGTAATTGCCAGGGTGGAATGTGCTGTGTGCCAATTAATGGCAGCTTCCTTTGAAAGAGGAGTATTGTAGGGGTGGAGATGACTTTCGGCGGCCATTGTTGCCCCCTGATTGAGGCCTCTTTGAGGGAGGGAGGCAGAGCTTGTTGAAATAGCTTACAGCTGAGGCTCCACACCAAGAGCTCCAGGCGCTGGGAAAGACGTCTCACACTCAATAGTGATACTCTTAAAAGATACCGCTGGCACACAATTTGCACTTTTTCGTTTTGATTTTCATTATCGAAATTGGACAAGATCTCATTACCCTCACATGCTTCTATTTAAGTCTTTTGACATCCTATTATTGTTAATCAGAGGCGCGCGTGTGATTTAAGAGGTGGTGTTCTTTGAGCCTTTTTCTGTCTCTACCCCCCCCCCCCCCCCCCTGTATCCGTGACATCAGCATGTTGGGTTGAGTTACCATCTCAGACCTTCTTCAAAGGTGATGCAGCCCAATTTCCTGGCATTCTCCTGTTCTAGAGAAGGCGTGTCAGTTCTCGGTGTTGCAGGAGCCTCATGAAAGCCGCTTGACCCACATCAAACAGCTCCTTGGCCACGGAGAACACGTAGGTTTGCACCATGACTTTGCTCGTTGCAGCAGGAATGCATAGATTGCATTGTTTCCCATAATTCACATCTACATAGACATAGGTTGCAGGGGAATTATTTCTTATTCAAAATTCCCAAACAGCATGAGGATATATGAGCAAACACGATATGTTTTCTTTGATGTGGAAGAGATGATTGATCTGTGTATTCTCGATGTGTGTGTCTAGACTCTGCTGTGCTTCATATAATTCAGACCGGCTTTGATTAATTCAATGAAATGCATCAAACAGAGAATCCTGTTTGTCATCCCCTGTTAAGCTCATCTTCTGTGAGTCAGTGGGTTATGAACCCAGCAGCAGCTCTCTGTGTATCAACAGCACTGAATGTAAAAAAGAAACAACAAAATACTTTCTCACCACAAGGGAAGCAGCAGCTCATTTTCATTGTAGCACCAGGCCTTTGGTTTTTTTGAAACTGAACATTCCTGTTGATGAATGTGGCTGCTGAGAGCGTGGGGGCTTTTTCTTTTTTCTTTAAAAAAAATAGAAAAAAAAGGATCAAGCTTGTCGTGCTTTTCAGTGTGTGGGAAGAGAGGAAGAGGAATGTACGAACCCCACAACTACCTCTAGCCTGCCACGGCCCTTCATTACCCAGCATGCTGAGGGAAAGGGGAATTGAAAGGTCTGTTCAGGAAACTCAGCCGACAGAAGTGTCAAGTGAGCCACAGCTGTTTTGTAGGGCAGTTGATCTGTTCTTCACGGCTTCATGATTCACTCTGCCTTCCAGCTCTGATTTAAGAGCAGAGTTGTGTTTACAATTCAATGGTAATTGTAAAAAGCAATAAGTAGTTGGGAAAAGAATATAGCATGTTGCTTGAGTTGTACTTTTCCTGTTTATAGTACTAACAGCTCATCGGTAAGTCAGTCGGCCTAAAGGAGAATGAGGAAGTAAGTCGTTCAGTTTTGATACGTCTCACAGTGAATGTGGATTATGTTTTCAGCAGACAGTGAATGTTAAAGGAACAGTTCATCATTTTGGGGAATATACTTAAATATACGAGAAGATGGATACCACTCTAATATCTGTCTCTTCAATGTGAAGCTGGAGCCCGGAGACGGTTGGCTTAGCATAAAGACTGGAAACAGGGGGAAACGGGTAGGCTCTGTCTGTTTAAGGCTGTGACGGGCTGCTGCCCTGTGCAGTGACGATCAACAATGTGTAGTTGTACTGTTGTCATGGGAGAGGCAGAGCAGCAGCAGCAGCATGGCGACAGAGAGGTGTAGCGACAGGGCTGACAGGGATGTAAGCTAACTTTTGACGCTGTCGTGTTCCCATCGCTCACACTGCCGAGCTCAGGCAGGCACAGAGAGCCGGAAGCACCCGGCTGCCAGAGACAAGGGCATGTTCACCAGCCGAGCTACAGCAAATCTTCAAAGCGAGGATTTGTATGAAGTCATCCGCTGCATATTTAGGATGTGGGGCGATTTGTTTGACTCTTGCTTTGCCTTGAGCGGGCTGCGTAGATGCTCTGTGACACCGACAGCACTTCGGATTCTATTTGCTTTATCAGTTGAGCTCCTTCTATTGCACTCGCTTTATGTACGGTACATTTGTGTGTGCATTCTTGCTTTGTGCTGTTTTTAGAAATACGCATCGGTTTGCAAAAGAGTGTCAGTATTCACTCCTTTTGTTGTCGTTTTTCTTACTTTAATCTGGCATAATCATGTTCGAAGTTTTGGAACAACAGGGGACATATTGCTTCCAAACAGGCAATCAAATGTTGTTATGGAGACAGTGAGGTTTTTTCTTATGCATCTTCTATAGTAAGCCTGTAATACACCAGTAATACTCCAACTGAAACATTATAGGGTTAAGGTTATGTGTTTGTGTACATACCAAAGTCTTATTTCCTGTGTTATTTGGAGTCTATAGTCTCAATTGGAGTACTAGTTTACTTTTTGTCAAATTAGTTGAAATACCTTAAAGGTGTTTTTATTGCATTGTAGTCATGAACGTACAGATGACTATCCCTAGATTACTTTTGACACATGATCTTGTATCTGTGGTTTCTGAGTGCATTTATCAACGTTTACATGCGATGCACATCGGAGTGTGATTTAGGAAGCAAGTTGCGTCAGCACTAAGGGTTAATCCCTGATGTTGTCTCTGAAGTCATGTAGACTAGATCAGTAACAAAGCTCTTTTGAGAGATGCCACTTTCCCATTTCTTCTATTCCCCACAGTGATCGCTGAATGACAGTCCCGATAAGGAAATACAAAAAAAAGCACCAATTAATCAGATTAAGCTACTGTCAGTTTTTTGCCAAGACAGGGAGCCGTTGTGCCAACTCTTTGCTGGCAGCACTGTAATTACATCACATTAAAGCCCAAATACTGTGCTTTTTAAAAAAGTCGTGTCAAATAAAGCGGCTCAATGTTCTCGCGCTATCCAAACAATGTTGAGGCGACACCGATTACAGCTCACTCGCAAAGAGAGCTGTGTTCCTTGTTGATTTCTTTCGTTGTCAGTTAAAGCGGTGTTGTTGCCTTGCTGCGGGAGGATTTTTATTTCTCTACTTCTTTTATGGACTGAAATGCCCATGGCCTATTTTCAGCGAATGTACTCTCGGGTACTGGAGAACTATTGTGTACTGTAGACAATCTTTTTTAGTTGACCAGCCCTTTGCTCCGATTATGCTGCTCCCACTCTGTCTGTGTGATCTGCTGTCATGGCAATCCACTCTGCTTGATATCAACACAAAGAAAAGACCCGCAATGCACTTCAACCTGGAAAGAGAAAACTCTTAAGGCTCGTCTGCCGTGCCAAGCTTTTTCACACCCTGCCAATGTCTGAACCCATCAGTTGACATATTGGCTCCACTTCCCCTATTATGTGCCTGATGTAAACTGCCAGCCGTGTGCTGTTAACTGTTGAAACATGTAAGAGGCTGGCTGATAGAGGAGATGAGAATCCGAAACAGACTCTGCATTATTAGGTACACAGCTGGAAGCTCGCAAGCCTCTCATTTGTAGTGCTGCAGTGGGAGCGTAAAAACGGTGTAATCTTCTCGACTTCAATGATGTAATCAGCGGTAAAAACTGATGATAGTCTGCCATGAATGAGCCGCCATTGTTGTCAAGCTCGCTGTCAGCGTTGGGCATTGTGCGCTTTCTGTGCTGGCATTGTGAAGAAAACGTGTGATGCGTGTTCATGTTCTACGGCCACGTGGGGCCACTTCGGCTCAGATGAATGCTTGTGTTCGGTTTTGTGTTAAGATGCAGTTTATTGATCTCCACTTGGATGTTGCATAATGCGTCCAATGGTGTGTACCATCTGTAAAGGCACTAAACGTGTACCATATGTTTGATTGGAGGCTACAGTTTATCCATTTTCCCGATTTCCTAGCAGTATGTGTCAGGATTCTGCACACGTGATACGGTAATGAACAATAATTATTTTCCGTGTACAGCATACAGTGGATGCTCTAAACCCTCGTCCTCTGCTGACAGCATGTTGTTTGGAGAAGCTTTTGTTGGCTGCATGTCAGTGTTTAGACTACCTGTGATTGGCTGTGTTTAGGGGCCCACTGAGCTGTGTGGACAAACAGACGAGTCTCCGATTAATAAGGGGTGAACGGCAGTCTGCAGGCCTATTACTGAGCTCATTAACCTGCCAGCTGCCCTGAACACACACACACACACACACACACACACACACACACACACACACAGACAGGCAGATGTACACTGTGCTCTAACATACTCTAGTAACTGGAAGTGATCAAACACTGGTAATGTCGTGAAAACATTGTGATCCAGCATTCGAGCCCCTCAGTTCATATGAAATATTCGATATGTTGCTGTCAGTCTGTCTTGCTAAAGATATTAAAGGTAATTCGTTTTTTACAGGACCATCAGTGCAAAGACATTTTTCTAATTTAAATCATGAGACATTTTCTGTGTCAGTCTTTTATTCCTTTTTATTGAATATGCCTATAAAAAGCATCTCATATCCTATTTCTGCTTCATGTTTCATCATACAACACTCCAACATGAATGAAAGGTATATTTGGCGTTTGCATATAACTCTCAGAGCAGCGGGCATTTATTTGGTCTTTCCTTGGAAAATCCTCTTCAGCACAGGAAGGATTTGTTGCAAAAAAACATAATATACTGACACTCGTTAATTAAAAGTTTTTTTTTACGTTTGTGTAACACACCACAAACACGCCGTTTCTGTTATCACAAACAGTGATTACTCAGGTTTGCTCAGTTCCAAAAAGGAGGAAAAATTCCAGCTTGTGCAGCACATGTTTTCTAAATCCAAACGACAGCACAGCGTCTGCACACTCCACTGCAGCACTCTGCTTCACCAAGCCGACGCTGCCTTGTTACGGGTAGAGAACATTTGTGACGAGTTGTCGAAATGAAGGCTTCCATGCTTGAAAATCATGAATGTAAACACAACAGGAGTAGTCTGACCAGTGTTTGTATCCACCCTAAACCCGAGGGAGTACATGTCTTGCATACCAGTCATGCACATGGTTCTATTACTCAGAAATATCACATCATTCTATTGAAATCATCTTTGACATCATTTTGTGCCACAGAAACGTGTGAATCTCAAAACCGCAAAGGAATGCATGTGTTTAATACATTCTGAGATATGAACTGAGGTTCTTGTGGAGAATACCTCGTGAGCACGACAGTAACAACAGACTCAGCTGCCGTGTCAACGCTGAGACACCGTGGAGCACTAAATACTTCCTCTCATCTGAGGTGCTTTGATGAAGGCTGGCACGTACGTCTTGCCGACCCGCTGTGTGCTGAATTCACGAGTGCACGCTTCTTCTGTTGTGAGGATGACTGGATAATATGTCAATTTCCTTTTTCGGCTCAGACTATTTCGTAACTAAATACTGGCAATGAACACTTCCCTCCGAGGCACCTTACAGTACCACAAATGCACTCCACTCAGTGAGCTAACATTACTATTAAACCACTATTTTGACTGTGGCTGCCCATACTGTACATTACAGATGAAGAACAGTGCCGCAAAGAACAGCGTGATTACCCATCTTTCTCTCTATTAAGTTTCCATGACAGTGGAATGCGCGGGCCGGGAAGGTCGTAGAAGAGATAAGTGCTACTTACCATATTCAGCGTCGTTTGAACTAGGTAATTATATTCAGCCGGAGACGTTTTTCCTCCGTCTACCCCACAGTTCCTCTCTCTCGCTCTCTCTCTCTTTCCGTTTCTTTCACGGCCAGTTAAAGCGCTGGTGCTGAGCTTTAACAAGGCCGCTTTTGTCCCAGATAAAGCTTCTAGACAGCACTCATCAGCACGGTGTAAGATCCTTGCCTGCCGGAGCACAGAGCGCTGCCCCGGGGGCATCTTATCACTCCGCTGGCAATCACAAATACCCACTGAGATAGATGGGCTGCTCAGTTCTCTCTGTGGGGAGCCCTTCAGCTGAGAAAAAGATGGCTCCTCTCTTTCTGCAAACACTCCTGACTGGCAGCTTGGCAGACGGACAAACATAGAAATACGGAGAGAAAGCGAGCGCTATTGACAGACGGATGCCTGCAACCCACACGGAGAAGTGTTGGGCTCTTTCTACACATGCACTGATTGACAGATTGGCAGGCACGATGGAAATGAAGGCAGACAGAAAGCTGACATATGCATATAGCGCTCATGAAGTCACGTTAAGGCAATTGTGAGCACACACACGCATGAATACCACACTCCCACACAAACGGCACTGTGTTCCTGCATTCCTGCCATTTTTATATTTCTCGGAGCCCGCGAATGGCGAGCTCCACATGTGAATTTTTAGACATCATGTCGTTGATGAATTCCAAACGGCAGCCTCACCTTCTTCAGATTGCCAGTCGTTTTTACTCACCCCGGCAGAATGACTGTGGTGTTTCAGACAAGCAGCACATTTGGCGCGCTGGCAGGACGACGGGTCGATACGGATGATGTCGGAAGACTGACACCAGTTGCGGTTCAGGTGGCGACTGTGTTTACAGCCGTAGAGCCAGTGTCATGCTGAGATGTAGATATTATTGGAAGCAGGGCCTGTTCAGTACCTTTTTGGCAATTTGTCAATCTGTCTCAAAGGTTATCCTTCACATTCAACGGTTACATCCACTAATAGAGACTTCACCATCTATTTCATTGGTAAGTAAAACAACACGGAACTGGTGTCATGTAATTACATACACTCACTCTGTACTATATGATGAATGTATACCATTTAGTGCTCCGGGCGGCAGATGGTCTGTTATTATGCTGCCAATGATTCAGGCAGAACAGACAAGCCATTTGTCTCCATGTTGTAATGAGTCAATGTTTCGAAACAGTAATTACCTTTTCGACCGGTTGACAAATGACAAGAATAGTAGCATACCAGTACAGCCGGCTCCACCAGCCGCCCTGCTCGCCTGCCATTGTTCACCTTCTGATTGTGTCATCACTCAGTTGGATTAACACCTGAAATAAACATGCATCTCCGATATACTAACGGAAATCAGATATGACTCTGTGGAGCTTGCAATCCGGGTCCTCTTGCGATATCTACATTCATACATGGTATGGAAATCATCCAGAGCATCTGATTTCTGTGTTTGTTAGGGCACCTTTGCTCAGACCGTGCTTAAAAAGGCAGGTTGCTGTACTGGAATAAAGAAAAACAAAGCTTGATAGTGCCATTGAATATCTCTTAAAGAATTGACAAATCAGATGTTTGCTTTGTATTTACACGTATGTTATGAATGTGGCCTCTGACCTTGTTATGAAGGCAATTTAGAGCTCACAACTTCAGTGCTCCAACAACTGCATTTGTGCTCTTTGTGGTAAAGCTGAGACCAAATACAATCCAGTCATGCAGGCTGCCTCTTAAAGGGACGTTTAACACGGCTCACAGAGACTCCCAGCTCTCAGTGGTGCAGTCTGTCCACACATGAACACTCAGAGGAAAAGATAGAAAAGCTATTGTGTGTTTAACTCTCCCCCTAGAAAGGGATGGTAACATTTAAAGGGAGTGAGTGCGGAGGACAGAGGAGAGTTTGCGTAGAGGACGGTCAGAAAGCTGCGGTGTTTTCACTTGAGGTAAATGTCACAGTAATGTCAACCGCTCCCGATCCATAAAAAGAGGAGCGGAAGGTTAAGTTGCTTTTCGTTACGGAGGTTGGTTGGCGATTTGGGAATAAGCTATGTGGATGAATGTGATTATTATTATCATTCGTTTTTTGCAAGGCAAGAAGAATACCCTGTTGATAAGGTGATTTGTATGAGCTGTGGATTAGCACCAGGATTTAGTTGTGGTGAAGAGAGAATTGGTGTTTTTAGGAAGGGCAGCCATTCACACATCTTGAGTCAGAGGTGGGCAATCAATATTACATGTTTGCTCTTCTCACTGTTGAGATCCAGCCTGTCTCACAGGGCTGATTTATATCTGAACATCTTCAGCTGTGGTTGATTTACTGTAATTATTTAGTATAAAGCTTCTGTAACACATTGTCAGCATGCAGTGATACACCCAACGCTAAGAACACTGCTGACTCAAATAGCATCTTCATTTAGTCACTTTATGCCAATTGTAGCTTGAAGCTACAACAAGGAACTTCATGTTGCTGGTCCCTGTGGGCACGAGTGCCAGTGACTTTATTCTGTGATTGACTTTGTGCACGTTTTTAGGAAGTCCTGTTTAACCTACAGAAGTTTCTGATGGCTCGTGGAACATGCTTTGCTGCCACAGTGATAAAAGATTGTTGACGACTCAAATGCGTCTGGAGGAAATGTCTCCATCACAACCTGGAACGCTAGATCAGGTATCAGCGAGTCCTCAAACCTTTGCATCCAGTATCATGTTATCACATCATTTACCAGCTCATTGATGCTGCACAGGAACAACAACATGTGTGAGCCATCTGCCATCTTTCTCATCTCTTAGAGTTGCACACGTGCAATACCGATTGAGCAGGTGCTGGTGGAGAGTGTGATGTTAGCCAGAGCGATATGGCATCCAGTGTCCGTATGCCATTCTTCATCTTTTACACAGGGTTTAACCCGAGCCAGGCCATACAACAAAGATAAGAATCATAGCACATCCATACAGGGTGCTTGTATACATTTGTTAAAAAATGTATGCTATTGGAATCGGTATTGGGAAGGAAAACTGGTACAGGAACAACTCCAAAAGCATCTCCGGCATCTTAACCGTATAAACAGATCAGGGAGAAAATCTGCCAGCCAGCAACACGGATGTGGCATTTTGCAATCTGGTTCATTTTTATGAGAGAAAACGCTTCACAAATTAGTAGAACAAATCTTGAATCCACCAGTATCTCAAGGAGAGTTTGCCAGCAGGACTGAGAATGTGTTCCTCATCTTTAAAAAGGACACACACCTCGTCTCAACAACCTCTAAACTCAGTTGAACATTTGGGTTCACCGTATCAGGACAGTTTAGATAATGTTTGGCAGATGCTGCAAAACCCACCCATCGTGTGTTCCAAGCAGTCTGAAACGAACACTCGATGGGTTTGACCCCGGTCTGCAAAGAGACCGGCTACATATGGAAAAAAAAGACTTTTCTGGCTTCAGAGCAACTGATCCAGCTCTGCAGCATTGATTTGTGGAGCTGGATCTCCAGCAATAGGTCTGGCTAGGGTCAACTACACATGTATTTATGGTACAAGCAGCAGATTGCTATGAACGGATGACTTCCTCGGCTGCGAGGGGGACTCGCGAGGGGGATGGGAGGCGGGGTTACATCACTCCAGCAGAATGTAAGAGGGATAAAATGAGGTGCTAGTCGGCTGAAAAATGAGTACAGGATTGGCTGCGCCGGTTTTATAAGGCAGTTAGAATATTAAGTCACCGGACATGAAGGGAATAGACCTTTTAAAAGTCTATGCCCTGATGTCATTAACCAGGCTGAGGGAGGCCGGGAGAGACGGAATGGATGAGGGTAAGAGCACTTCCCCAGAGAGTCAGCGAAGATATACATGATTCACTTCATTTGACGGTCTTTGAACTTAAGTACGTGTGGTATTGCTTTTTATAGAGGCTGTGTAACGTTCTGTTGTGCAAAGAGACACAAAGCCGGGTCAGCTGAGGCCTGGGCTTGTATTGGCAGGCCCCAAACACACTGCAGCTGCCAACTTTCCCTGTGAAAACATAAACAGGCAGTCACACAACGAGCACACACACTGCTGATCCACCGCTCTGTGCATAATGCCCCGTGGAAAGACTGAAGCGGAACATGGAAGCGCGAGCGATTTGGAGGCTTGAGGACGCTTTTTTCCTCCATATAAAGTGATTGCGCGGCCGGCGTTTTCATGCAAAGCGTTCTGATGGAGGAAATGTCTCACCGGATGGGTGTCATGTCTCATGCAGAACCTTCCGGGTCTGAGAGCAGAGCTGGATCAGTAGAATACATGTAGAGACCAAGAAATGAGCCGCACATGAGTTTGGGGATTTGATCTCACTATTTTTGGATTCTGGGAATACCCACAGACTTGCTCTCGCTCCCAGTAAGCTTTACATCTTAAGTATTTTAAAACCAAAGCCTGCCTTTGTAACACAGGACTGTAAAAGTTGCTGTTATTCTCACTTCTTTCCCGCAGAACTTTGCCCGATACCCGAGCTAAGGTTCCTGTGCACTGTGTGCATGCTCTGTTCTCCTCCGTCTACTTCTCCCACATTCAGAGCCAAACAAACTCAAATTCATCTCCTTCAGTTAATTGACCCACTGCGTCTTTCCCTCAGCTCCTTTCAGAGCCGTGAGGCAGAATCAGCTGTCGATTCCAGATTACAGCGGGCTGTTGTTGGAGAGAGGAGCGCATTGTGTTTATCTGCAGTGACAGCTGGCTGGAGGCAGCGGGGGGGAATAGAGCTGTCACTGTGCCTAGTTTGTCTGTGATCTGGCATCTGCCCAGACACTCCACCTTTGGCTGGGCTGACTGTTGTACACCTCCGCTCTGTCTTCACTTACTCTCCCTTCCTTTTTCTTCTCCTTTCCTCTTCTCCTTCTCTACCCTCCTTTTTGCAGGATCTCTTGCAGGAGCTTCCTATCGCTGCAGTAGGTCTGAGCCCTTACAACCTGCGTTTAATAAGGGCAACTTGCATTAGTGGTTATTCATTGGCTTTGCCGTCACACATCTTGTTCATTTCACATGTACCTATTGAGGGCCATTATGTGTGGTTCAAACTGACCCAGGTTGCAGCAGGTGGGCCCAATCGGCCTTTCCTGCTCGTGTTTGCCAAGTACTGCTCCTCGCCTCCAGCATCCAGATTCCGTGATGTCCGGCTGTGCAGGAGAAGCCTGTTCCCTGTGATTATTTCATCATGCTAGCAATAGCAAGAAAGGCAGCGAGATGAGTCACAGTTAGCGCTCCGCTCTGATTCCACTCTTTAATTTTCACAGAGGGGGGGCTCCTGCAATGAATCGCTGCCCCCGCAGCAAACCTGCTCCTCTGTCACGCAGGGCTTTCATGAGGGCTTCCTGATGAGCTGGCAGCTGTTTCATTTCCAGCACTCGCGGTGCTCGATACGGCTCCCGATTTTCAAAGTGCCACAGGGCAGGAAAAGTAGATCCCCCTACCGTGGCTGAGCAAGGGTCAACAAAGAGGAAATTCCTCTATTTGTAAACTCAAAGGTTTGTTTGTTTTTAGCTGATTCACTAAGCGCTCGCCGTCTGTTCACACTCCTGCCGCAGCGTTTGATGTGTGTCTTTTCTGCTACTTATGCGGTGTTGTGTTGACATTTGACCAGAGTGCTTCTGTAATCTGTTTTTCTCCTCTCGCTGCCTGAGGCTATATCCACACTAGTCCAGTTTTCCTACGTTTACACTGAGCAGCCACACCACGCCGGAGTTTTGGAGCAGCCTTAACGGAGGAACCTGAAAACTCCGCCGAGGTTGGAGGTATTTGAGAACTCCGGGGTTTTGGTTCAGCCTTGCTTGCTTTGTTGTCTATAGTAGCAGCTATTGTGGAGTTCAATTCGTCATTTTACAAAATTAGCTTAGAAGCTAGCGAGTCGGAGCTGTTGCATGATGTTGTGCCCTAAAAGATGGAGCAAATGCCCTAAAGAATTGATAGAGGGCGAAGATGATGTCCCTGTTTCTCTGCTGGGTGACCCAGCTTATCCCCTGATGCCGTATCTCATGAAGGAATACCCCAATGGAGCTAACGTTACATTCATCAGCCCCCACGGCAACAACACATGGAAGCGAGTGATCGACGTGTGTTGACCACATTTATGGACCATAATCGAGTAAACGTTTCCGTGTAAGTGTTGATTTTAAAGTAAAGTTGATGTGAGAGAGAGAGAGAGAAACTTCTAAAACTTTCCACGAACTGTGTCTGTTTGAGTTTATAGAGGAAGATCAAATAGTATCAAATACAACCTTTCATTATTAAAGACTACTTTATTACTCTGTCATATTCCTGTTTACACCATCAGGCGCATGCCCAGTGTACGTTAATGGTCACGTGCTGTCCGCCTTCGAGGGCTGCCGTGTGGATGCTCCAATAATGCTGAAAACTCCCGCGTGGACGGAGATCGGTTCTATTTGAGAACTCTGCATCCAACGAGACACGGCCTAGTGTGGATATGGCCTGAGAGCAGGAGCTGTATAAACATGTCCTTCCTCCACAGGAGGCGAAGGGATCATTCCTCATTAAAGGGAAGGCAGTGAGACGAGAGGCACGCAGCCGCTGCCGTTGTTTGATCCTGTGAGTGGCAGCAGGCCCAACGCCGGCGCATGTGTCGTGCATTGCATGCGCTTTCATATACAAACAAAAACACACAACAACATACCTGACAGGAGGTCCGGCATCTAAAACAAGCTGGATAACAACTCCTGAAAAGAGAAACTAGAGTTTATTTCTTCACCACAAACTGCCGTCAGCCGTACAGCTTACAAAACGCACCTGCACATTCAGGTTTCTGTTACACCTGTTTTCACCTCAGACGATTTAACTTCAGAGACCTATTTCCATCGCAGCCTTTTCGCTACCGATCTCGGCTTGGAGACATGTTACCAAACTCAGGCCCATCTCACCACACTCGAGAGCGCAGCGCCTGTAGCGGCTGAGTGAGCGCAGTGTTAACCAGCCCAACACCTCGGCCTCACATCGCTGCTCTGACACCACAGCAGCTGATGAGACATCATTCAGACCCACTGGGATCCTCAGACCGGGCCACCGGCGCTGCTCCTACATGCCCCACTAGACTGACGAGGCTGGTTCCTACACGGAGGCAGCATGTGCAGGAGCAAGGGGGCGCCCTCAAGTTAAGGGCTTCTCCCAATAGCAGAGGGTAATAGCTGCCACTTCAACCAATAATCCGCTGATTCAGTCAGAATGGCTTTGATTTCCTCTGGTCGGTAGCTTTTAATTCGTCCCTGTGATTCTTGGCTGCTGCTGCCTTATCCATTCATTAATTCCTCCAGCATCTAGCCATGCTTCCCATCTGCTTTTCATTAATTAGTCTACTTACAATATTATCTTACCGTGGGGTTGTCCATATCTTAATGACGTGTATGAGGTTTACATTCGGAGCAATCTTCCTCTTGAAACTGTTTTGGATTCATACAAGGAGAGCAGAATATTTGACCATTAAATACAAGTCTTTATACTTTTTTTTAGATGCTGGGTTTAGTGTGTGAGTGCGAGTGCGTGTGTGTGTGTGGGTGCGTGTGTGTGTATGTAATAGCAGCAGTATATACAGGCCCTCTAGTCTCTATTAAAGATGTGCACAGATGGCACAGATCTGGGGGTGTTTGCATGGATGAACTGTGTGCTTTTATATGTAATGTGTTGTAAAAAGTGATTTAATTTGTCAATTAACTTACTTATATTTGCATCTACATGTATGTAGATGCAAATATACAGGATCTATAGATTTGCACAGGTGGATTACGTGCAGTAAAAGCACTACTGTGCAGCAGAAGAAAAGTCTGACGCTCTGTAAATTGTCCCTTTATTCATCTATTTAAACTCAACACACATTCGGTCATACTAATTCCCTGTTTGGCTTTCACTCTCACAGCTTTTGTTTGGATTGGCCTCGGGTGAAAACCTGGCGAAAATGAAATAGGGAAAAAAAAAAAATCAATATTGCAAGAACTTTGTTGAAAATCCCATTATAATAAGACTATATGCAGTGCAAACATCCAATCGTGTTGCTGTCGATCTGTTTATCATTTCAAAGGACACTTGACAGGCTTAGCACCACAATTCATCAGAATTCCCTCTAAAATTTGCAGCTCTTTTCTGTCAAAGTGTGTGTAAAAGAATGACTCGTGGATGAATATGTCTAATAGTCACGTTACATAATACATGTTTCATATTCCTTCTTACAGTGGACGGTCATGAGAAACACGTAGAAGCTATAAGTGTGCATGAGACTTTGTAGTGACCCTCCCTCACGCTCTCCTTCTATCATCTCCAGTAATTATCCAGCAGTGAGTTGTCAGGCAGCTGTATTGCCGGCCTTGACTGCAGGGAGATCGCTCTGTGTTCTCTTTTCTCCTGACACCATTTTCATATCTCTTTATCTTCTTGCCGGTGAAGTGGCTTGACGCCAAGGCCTCAGGTAACACCTAGATATACCTCTCTCTCTCTCTCTCTCTCTCTCTCTCTCTCTCTTCCCCTCAGCACTACTCTACCTGTTAAACACAGGATTAGGGTGCACTCGGCAGGGTGCAATTATACAGCAAGCACTGATACATGCAGAGTTAAACACAGCCCTCTCTCTCTGCACACTTGTCTGCTGCAGGGCGCTGCAGCCTGGAGGTAATTGTATTGCTGTCAGCCCTTGGTTGATGAGTTGCCAGTGTAATTGCTTTATGGTTTGACCTCTGGTTTTTCAAACAAGCGCCCTGGTCAAGGATCTGCACTGGGCAGATGAGGGATGAGAAGGCGGCTGGTGTATGCCTGCGTACACGCTCGTGTTTATGTGTATTTGTGGTCGGTGGAAGCAGGATAAATATGTTAGTCCTCTAATGCTCTGTGTTGCCCCCGTGTCCTGTGCAATTCTTTCCCGCGTCTTAAAGCGCAGCTTCCTGCCTCTGTTTGAAACCAGCATCTGAGTCCGTTGAATTGTGAAGTCTATAAAATGCACAGGGATTTGTCTTGGTGACATTGGCAGAGAGGCGCAGTGATAGCAGTACTGATACACAAGGACAACAGGACGCGACACGCTGCACAGCTGCAGTGCCAGAAGCTACACCACACACACTATATTTATCTCTTGACATGGTATTCTTAACTTGGCTTTTGTATCTTCTTCTGCCAAAATAAACAGTATATTACAGTAATAGTAAATTTCTAGCTTCTAATTTGTCAACCAAAGAAAGTTTAAATATTTAATATTTAAGGCAACTGATCATGTTGGAATGGCTTTTTGAACTCAAATTAAGTTTACACACACTTTTTTGTCTCCCTCCTTAATCAACCCCCAACCTAGGAATGAATGCTAAACCATTTAAATTTTTTGAACAAATTGGAAGAACCAAGGTTTTAATTGGATTGTAACAGACATTAGCAATGTCCTCACGAGCTGTAAGCTGTGATAGAATTTGTCTGCAACCATTGATTTTGCTGGCTGTAGTGACAATTGTTTCCAGCTGTAACTAATCTAAATGAACTGTGTAAGTTAACCAAAACAAAAATGTCTGCTGTGGGTTGATATACTCTCTCTACCTGCCAGTAGAATAACGTTGCTACTATTTACAATCAGCCAAAGATGGTTTCATTAAGAGGCGTTAAGCGGTGCGTCTCTCTTTACATAAGCAATCTAGCATTGAGGATTGCATGACGTCATCCTTAGACAGGCAGTTAACCGCGAGCTCGTTAGTGGTCATTAGTGAGCAAATTACCAACAGCTGCAGGATAGTGAGAAGTCCTCATTCATTTCCCAGTTAAACTTTTCAACACATCACATGTGTTTTAAGTTAACCGCCATAATGCAGCAACAGTGACTCTTCAGCCACTTGGGGAACACGCTGTAAACACAGCATTGTTTAAAGTTTTTAGTAAACAGTGTCGTTTTTACACATTTAGCAGACGCGGGGCAACATTAGCATTCATTTGGAGTCGTGTCTCTGGTCACCTGGTGAATGTAATCCAATACTCACTCACTCTCTTTTTTAGCTCTTTTGGTTTCCGGGCTCTTCTAAATGCTCCACGATGCTAGCCAGCTAGTCGCTAACTTTGTCTGTCAAATTTCTGGTGCTAGAGTGATTGCGTACAATATGTTTATGTGATACTACATTGTGTGCAGTCATTTCAACCATTGGTAATAAAAAATACTGATGAGTGCAGTTTCAAAAGCTCTGAATTTTAGAGTGAAGCGGTGAAGCAGCTCGTCTTGTAAGCCTGCAAAGCTAACGTTAGCTCACTCGGCTGAAGAGCTGTCTGCAGCATCATTAGGGGTTGTTAGTCAGTTAAGAAAAACCTAAGTTATGCTGTCAGAACAGGCTTGCATTTTGTTAGTGTTCTCATATGTGAACTATGTAGCTGTCACTTTTTAATGTGATGATTATATTTGAAAACTACTAAAGTACCACTAATGTTACATCTCGCGAAATTTGACATTCAACGTTACAAAAAGGTATAGGCAACCTTGGGAGGACGGTAACAACAATTTTCAACATTGGTACAATTCAGTTGAACGTACAGATAATACATGGATTTTATATCACAATCACAATAGTGGTCAGAAAAATCACAATTACACGTCATCCTGAAGTTGTTCAGCTCTACTTCATGCCTTCAACTGTTCTTTGACAGAAGAACAAGAGCATGCTCAGCAGCATGGCCTTTGTCTGCAGTTACGGAGGAGGAGGAGGAGAGTGCTTCATTGTACGTGTGTATTTGAATGCCTTTTCACATTGGTGTGTTTGCATGGGAAAGAATGAGGCTGCTGCACTGTGTTTGGATTTAAGGGGAAGTGAAACAAGTGCACAATCGGTGTGTTTCAATGAAGAAAAAAAAAGACTTTTATGCAGAAAGGAAATGCCAGGAAGTGAACTGCTGAGATAATAGAGACATCACACAGGAGTGATTTGTTTGTGTCTTAGCAAAAAACAGTAGACAGTCGCATGATTTTAAAAAACAAAGCAAAGGGTAAATGGAGCTGGTTGTTCCTGATGGAAGCACGCACACTGAATATCACACATGCATGTGTGTGGTTGTGAGTATATATGCAAACAGCGTGTCAGGCTAATTTATTTAGCAAACAGTTCAGGGCTGACTCAGTATTTCAGGAGCCCTCTGGGGTGGCTTTCGGCACCGACAGGAGAGCTTGTTTTTGTTGCTTCCGACACGATTCTCTCTGTGGCAGCTCGATTCCCTCCCTGTCAAACAAAATCACTATAATCACTCTAGTCTGAATATTCAAACATTTAACATCCATTGAGATGACAGGTTGTGCCTTATTTTCTCAGGGAAAATGATAATTACGGACATAAACAGGGCGATAAATGATTAATGACAAATAAACAACTCAATATTTATTGTAGCTCAGAGAGTTAAAGAGGCAATATGTGTGTTACTATCCTGCCCATGTCTGTCTTCTACTTGCTCGGGGTGTGAATCTCCAGACACCTGAGAATACATTATGTTTCCTCACCTGCACTACTGACCAGAGAGATTGTTCAGTTGTATTATTGTGTGTAGCAGACATGTTGCTCTTTGATCTCTTGTACATGCACTGTAGTTTCTTTGGGAGTAAATGAAGAGATTTATTCCATCAGGGTTTTGTGGTGATTTCCAAGAGAGGACTTTGTGCGGGCTCATTTGTAAAGGTACTAATGCAGCAGTTATCAGAAATGAATAGCTATGAAATGAGTATTTGAAGTGGTGCTTTCATATCGGTGTTGCTCATCAACCTCCTCTCCTATCTTTACTGTGGGTTCTAGTAAAGCAGAGATAGCTTACGTAGTTAAAGCTGTTTTTCTGGGTTTTTCATTTCACAAGACAAATCATTGTCGAGTATTTAAGTTGTCAGACAATAAACTCAGGTGTGAATGATAACAGTTGAATTCCATTACGCTGCTTCGGGTTCGCGGTCCTGGTGTTGTCCATGCTGGATCACTGTCGCTCTGTCTCGGCTTACTGGAGCACCCAAACCTGCAATAACTGGGTTCTTTTCTGGTCCCTTGGGCGCAGCAGAAACAAGTTGTGAACAGTCCACTGATATATCATGACCTTTTGAGTTGATATGGCGAACTTGTTGGCAGATACTTGCTTATTTACCCATCCGACATTAGCATTCATTTGGAGTTGCGTTTCTGGCCACTAATTTAATTCGCTCTGTTTATGCAGCTATGTACTGTATGTAAATCACTGAAGTGCCTCTTCAAGACATTTGCATACACAGCAACTTGAGAATCAAGTCTGTCTTGCTTTGGAAATACTTGCCATTGTTTGGTGGGACAATGAAGAATGCATCTCATTGATTTTCCAACAAAGGTCACTGCTTCTTCAACCTACAACCACGAACTTACAGACGTACAAGCTTCATAATGGCTCGGGTGGGAGAGCTGAAAGGTTTTGCATGATGTTCAGTGTATTATTGATACCAGTCACACAGCTTTTCACACTATTCCTGGAGGGCAGAGGTAGTTCTTTGACTGAGCAGGGTTAGGGTTGACACAATTCAATTTGAGCAATTGTCGTGTTTTTACTTAAATCTTCCGGTCTGCATAGCTGTGAATAGGTTCAGAAAGATCTATCACTATCGGACATTGAAGACATCCATCCATCCATCCATTTTCCTCCGCTTATCCGGGGTCGGGTCGCGGTGGCAGCAGGCCAAGCAGGCTGACCCAGACTTCCCTCTCACCGGCAGCATGTTCCAGCTCATTGTGGGGGATCCCGAGGCGTTCCCTGGGAACGCTCTCGGAGTCTGCGGACTTTGAAGACAGTTTAAATAATACATGTGGTTGTTGTGTTGATAAAAGGATATTGCCTTTTTGAGAAAGGTGTTGCTCTGACTGCAGTGATATGA
Organism: Melanostigma gelatinosum; assembly: GCF_949748355.1. NCBI lineage: Eukaryota > Metazoa > Chordata > Actinopteri > Perciformes > Zoarcidae > Melanostigma > Melanostigma gelatinosum. The sequence goes on from NC_136639.1 coordinate 8,771,491, forward strand.
GGCTGCAGGCAGATGTGAGCTTTCTCCTTCCCTGTCAGTCGCCTCTGCCTGTGATTCCTCTGCTCTGTCAGCCTCCTGCTGTGTGAACTGAGCAGACTCCTCACACCAGTTCAGCGCTCAGCGTGCAACAGGGTGCACTCAGAGATTCGGCATGCGTCAAAACACTTCTGCCATCTTCTGAGTTCGTCAGCGGCGGGAAGGAAACTTGTTTTTTGTAATTTGTGCTTTGATATGGCTTTGACTGTCAAACTGTGAGCGTTCAGTAATGCAGACAGAATAAAAGTTTGTTCGATTTAGAAAGCTTGTCTTTAACTGCTGTTGAAGAAGCTCTGCGTTCACGTCCCTGGTGTGTTTTTTGAGCGGTTTTACCCACAAAAAAACACACCCAAAAGTTGGTACGGAAATATGTTGAGCTGATTTGTTGACAGTGTGAGGCCAACATTACACGTTTATGGGCGTATATTTGTTCTGCTCCACCAATGGGAATAGCTGTTGCCGAGGCAACACTTCCTTTCTCTGCAGAGCGTGAGGAAAAGAAAAACCCCGTGGAATGACACCCGGCTGTATTTTGGGCTGCAGTGTGTGGGCTGAGCAGCAGAAAGCAGGGCGCTTCCTGTGACAAGAGGTGGGAGGCCTCCGTAGAAAGCCTCTTTCCTGTCAGACAATCGACTTAATAGTCTCTAGAAGAACCTGTGGGAGGCGAGACCTGCGATATCTGCTGGCATGTGATGTTCACTTTAAACCTCAAGACGTAGATATTTCTGTGTACTCCCCATACTCACTAGTTTGTGTGGTTGTTTGGCTTGGCCAGCAATTGTCCAACAACTGCTTACGTTCTAAACATGTGTCTGCCTTTTGAATTAGATCCGGCAGACTCACAAACTGAAAATGTATTTGCCATTCAAAGTTTAATTCAAACTAAATGCAAGTTTTTGGCTTGACATACTGAGAACACCATCAAGAAACACGGGGCCCGTGGGTGCATGCTGGGATGGCAGTGGGATGAGAGATGCAGCAGCAAAGTGATTAGCAGTAGAGAGTGAGCAATTGAGTTTGACAGCTGAAATAAACGGCTCAATTGGTGGCGGCCAACTCAGCGGACACGTCAGCTGACGCAGAGCGAAAAAAACCACTTGAGTCTTGGCTTCTGTAATGTCAACAGCACAGAAGTGGTCGTCAGGTTTACATTTTCTTCAGAATTCAGGCAAACAAATGTTTCCTCAGAAGATACTGCTCAGCTAAGCCAAAAAACACCGACAACATCAACATAAGGTGTGCTTTATTCACTGGAATCCTCCATGGGAAATATCACATTTCACAATACATGTTCCAGTAATAAAACATGGAATTATGGACGAATGGTCAGGCTGCAGAACACACACTGTCTGTGGAAATGTGGAAGAATCATCATCAGACTCCTTGTGTCCTCCGTTATCTTGCCTCTTGTGTCTTGTATCCCTGTAATGTGGAGTGTGTGCCCCTGTGCTTTAGTTCGTCAGAGCTCTGACTGTGAAACTGACACAAATAGTGGGAGTGGAGGAGGGATCGGTTGAGAGGTGTAAAATCACTGGGATATATAAGTGAGGGAGGACGTAGGTTGGCTGCTGTTAGCTGGACGAGTACAGCAGCAAGCTGACCTGCCAGGGATTAGGACCTCGTGTCTCCTGTTCATTCCCCTGCTCTCCCAGAACACACTGCACACAGACACACCGCCAAAAAACGAGCTTACACCACTCAAAGGATTCAGGCTTTTAACCGTAATGTCAAATGAACAGGAACAATACACCACATAGATTGATAAAAGGTGAAAAGGATACGGTTCATTTAATTAGCGTGTTAGCAAATGATGCAACATTGATCCCTGTAGAAATGTGTGCTTCCTCTTGTTCACAGCCTGATAAAGCCTCCTGGCGCACAATGCAGCCTCTCTTCTTTCCTCGAGGCAATAACCTTCTGATTTTATGCTTTGAGAGGAGCAGGGAGGCCGGGCAAATGAGGCTGTGCTCTCGGCTAATCAAAGGTGTGTTTGATGTAGCTGACGGCAGCACTGGGTGGAAGGTGTATGCTCTGCTGTCTTTGCGGAGCTTCAAATGCACAGGACTAGAAAAGCTAGCAAGCACTGCATGATTAAATCAATCCAGACTAAATCAGGACAAGACAGAGTGATTTATCTGACATGCCAAGAGCTGCGGTAATGCGTTCGGAACCAGTCCAACAACTGAGCAATAAATCAGCACAACCACACCTCAGCCAGCTTAAAAGGAGCTAAACACGAGCTGACTGAGGTGGCATGACAAATGACTCTGCTCTGTGGCTTTCACATCATATGTACAATGAAAGGGGATGAACTTTCTACTGAATATTAACCTCCTTAAACACCTTTCACATCAGGACTACGAGGAAATATCGTTCATCACGTTAACAGATGCTGAATACAGACGGATTACATTTACGTCACATCCTCAGGGGACAGCGATTCATCACAAGTCTCCTAATTGCATCCCCGTGTCCCTCACTTGCATCTTCTCCTTGCGTCTTAGTTCAAGGAAACCATGCGAGGTGAGTGGAAACGAGCAAATATGTTTTAAGAGATATGAGACGTCCTTTCCTCTGAAGCGTCACATGAAGCGACGTCTGTTTGTGACGCAGGCGGATCTGATCACAGCTGGATCAGCTGTCGGTCGCCTCTAACAGCTGGAGAGACTTTTGATCACAGTACTTCTACTAATACAGACACAGTTATCATCACAGTACTTCTACTAATACAGACACAGTTATCATCACAGTACTTCTACTAATACAGACACAGTTATCATCACAGTACTTCTACTAATACAGACACAGTTATCATCACAGTACTTCTACTAATACAGACACAGTTATCATCACAGTACTTCTGCTAATAAAGACACAGTTATCATCACAGTACTTCTACTAATAACGACACAGTTATCATCACAGTACTTCTATTAATAAAGACACAGTTATCATCACAGTACTTCTACTAATAACGACACAGTTATCATCACAGTACTTCTACTAATAAAGACACAGTTATCATCACAGTACTTCTACTAATAAAGACACAGTTATCATCACAGTACTTATGCTAATGAAGACACAGTTATCATCACAGTACTTATACTAATAAAGACACAGTTATCATCACAGTACTTCTACTAATAAAGACACAGTTATCATCACAGTACTTATACTAATAAAGACACAGTTATCATCACAGTACTTCTACTAATAACGACACAGTTATCATCACAGTACTTCTACTAATAAAGACACAGTTATCATCACAGTACTTCTACTAATAAAGACACAGTTATCATCACAGTACTTCTACTAATAAAGACACAGTTATCATCACAGTACTTCTACTAATAACGACACAGTTATCATCACAGTACTTCTACTAATAAAGACACAGTTATCATCACAGTACTTCTACTAATAAAGACACAGTTATCATCACAGTACTTCTACTAATAACGACACAGTTATCATCACAGTACTTCTACTAATAACGACACAGTTATCATCACAGTACTTATGATAATAAAGACACAGTTATCATCACAGTACTTCTATTAATAAAGACAGTTATCATCACAGTACTTATACTAATAAAGACACAGTTATAATCACAGTACTTCTACTAATAAAGACACAGTTATCATCACAGTACTTATACTAATAAAGACACAGTTATCATCACAGTACTTATACTAATAAAGACACAGTTATCATCACAGTACTTATACTAATAAAGACACAGTTATCATCACAGTACTTATACTAATAAAGTACTGTGTAAGCTAAAGTAAGCTATAATACTGTAGCCTGTTACCTGTTTAACAAACTGCATTGAGTATTTAAACTGTGTTCTGTGTCCTGATTATAAGCACAGGACCAATTTCTACCGGTGAAATGCATTTGTCTTATTTATGAATATTTCACATCTGCGTGTTTTGAAATTCTGATTGTGAAGTCATGATTAAACAACCCAGAATATGATTATTGTTTATCTTGAGCACTGGAGTTAATTTATTAGGCTCAATGTTTCGGGGGAAATTGAAATGATATGACTCATCACACCCGACACTGAGGAGTGGTCAGCCTCACGTGACTGAATGGAAATGATGATAAATGATGTAAAAAGTGTTTTGTCTCTCCAGCTCTCTCATGGTAAGTTATTGAGGGAAATATCAGATCATGAAAAGACAAATCTTTCTGATAAATGAAGAAAGTTGTTTGTGGCCCTTTTTTATTATTCAGACCTACAATTAACATATATTTTAACCAGATGGTGAATCAGAAAACAAATCAAGTATACAACTTCCGATCAGCTGCAGCGTCCAATCACATAACTGATGAACAATGAGGGGGCGTGTCGGGCGTTAAAACACTTCCTGGAAGGCTGCTCTCGTGCGTCCTCGCTCATGGCTCCTCAGAGATCCGTCCTCGCTCTTAAGAGCAGAAATAAGAGCATTTTGTCCACATGTCAGCTTTAGGCTAACTTTATTGCTGTAACTTAAGAGAATACATTTTGACAATATGCGACTTGTTTTATAATTGAATGTGGATAGATCACAAAGCCATACAGTATTATATCTGCAAGTGTCTGAGCAGTGGCTTGCTAACACATTAACTTACATTAGCCTACATTAACTTGCTGACAGCTTGCAATTTTATGTCATAGTAGATTCAGCCCTTTTAAAAGAAAATATCCTGGCTTTGCTCTTTTAGCACTTGATGAACCTTAAATGAAAGTTACAGTTTAGTTTTTAATGAACAGTTTTACTCCATTTCCAGCGTAATAGTAGTTGTAAAGTGATGCACGTAGACGGCCCTGTTATGTCTTTGTGGCACTGCTTAATGTCGAGGGAGGAGTTCCCTGCGGAGCTCTTTGTGTCTAAATAATTACTGGCCTCAGAAAGAAGAGAGTGCCGTGGCGAAAGGGTGATGATGTGCGTTAGACATAACCATCGTCTATTTTTTCTGCCGTCTAGGCTCCTTTGCCTTCTGGTTCATGCACGCCTCACGGAGACCCCCCCCCCCCGCCCCGCCTTTATCATTTGAAAGCAACATTCGGGTTGCCGACATTCCTCTGTGCAGGATTTATAAACCCGTCCTTTGGGAGCAGATTGTGCTTCCACGGTGGATCTCAAGGCACAAGCATGTAAAGCCATGCACTTTATTGTTAGCCGACAAGGAAGGCTGTGTTGGATTTTATGCACTCATACCCACAGACACACATGCCCACTCGTACTAACACACATGCCCCAGTCCCCATGCAGCCTGGAACAGCAACAAAGCTCTCCCGTACTGTTGCCAGGGTAACTTGGTCGGGTCAAACCAGTCGAGCGGTGTCTCTCCTGTTCCAGGCTGTGCCCCCCCCCACCTCCACTCACTTATCTCTGTGTCTGTTTTTCTGTCCATCCTCCTTATCCTCTCCTCTCTCATGTCACTTCGCCCCAGCTCATCGGATCTTTAAGCCACTTCTTCTCCCCTGTTTGATCACAGCCACATGTCTGCCCCGGGCTGAACAGGGTGAAATGAGGATGATTCGCCACTTTGTCCGACTGTAGAACTATTTTGAACCACAACATAAAAAATAAAACCTGGCCAAATCTCAAGGACATGTCGAACGTTCGGTATTTTCACCATGCTGGTTGAAGTGGCGTTGAGGGTTAGGAGATAGCATCGTGCATCTCCAAGTTACAAAAGAAGGTAACGGACTTAACGAAATGCTAACTGCACATATGCCATTCACACCGACAGCAAAGCATTTACTTTGCAATTATGTGCATCAGTGTTTTACTCTTTTCATTTGTAAATGGGTTGATAATACAGAGTGTGATAAGGCTGCTCCATTATGTGTAGAAATGATTTAATAACCATTTTATAAAAGAAAAAAAACCCCACTTCAGGCCGTTGGCATATGGAAATTATTTCACAACTAAGCCGTTTATGGCAGGGACACAGTAATGGATTACCCTTCTCCTGCAGCTATTATAGATCTATTGTTGGAGTCGTGGACTGTGAATAAATGGAAATGACACAGATAGACAATTGAACTCTGTTTATTACTGATAGAACACAGCAGACATGAGACAGCAAGCAGAGCAGATGCAAATGTGCTAAACAAAGTTTAATTGCTTTGTGGTGCTCCAAAATTCTGGCAAACGCACATCTTTCCAAACATCTGGAAAAGCATGACACAGTTCTACATGAGACTCACACCCGTTTCACAATCCTTAGCAGTCTGTGTTCCACGTTGTTCCCTAAACTGGTACGAACTGTACATGACACCAGTGTTTTGTCTTGACATGTAACCACGGGGTCACAGAAGGTTAGCAAAGGGATATGTGCTGAAGGCGTGGCTTCTCATGTTATTGTCGAAGATAAGATACGTTTAGCGTTGTCCTGAAATGAGGTAATTAGCTTATACTTTGTTTTCTTAAGCAAGCAATAAAAACTAGAGGACATGCAGTCATTCAGGGAACACATCGGCCATTGCGTAAGTTGGCCCATATCCAAGCTTTTTGGAGATTTAACAATCAACACCAGGCACCATTAGTTGATGTGAAATGATCGTTTACGTTGTAACTGTGCTACATTTGTTTTAAAGGGTTAAAGTCAGATCACTGAATTGTCTTAGATAATACATGTATGACAATGGCAGATGAATGAAGGCCTCAGCTTGCACACAACAGGAAACGCAGTTGAAGATGAATGTGTCAAACTGTCAGATAATCCGGGTAGTCCTCATGTATTGCTGTTTTCTATCTGGCTGGATGAGGTAGGTGATTACCATGGGGATTTCCTCCGGAAGGCTAATGCAACTCCACATTTCTGCAAGTTGACTCTTAATTGATCCCACCACTCAATGCTGGTTTGTTCACAAAGACATGTATTAATACCCAAGGAGACACTGACCTGATGTGTATTGATGGACCTTCATACTGCAGCTCAAAATACTCTGCCTGAAAGGAGGAAAGCACCTGGTCTCCGCATCCTTTCTTGTCAGGCCGCTTTGTCCTCCGTAGCAGCTCTTTAAAGATGGCCCCTCCAGGTAATGAATTCTATGGCAAGTGGCCTGCTAATACCGTCTGGTCCGCCATGAGAAATGAATGTGTTGCCTTGTGAGGTGAGAAGAGCTTTGAGCTGCTGTGTGATGTCAGCGTGACGGCATTAAATCCTTCTGTCAAAGTGCTGTCGGCCCGTGAGCTGGGTCAGCCTGGTGACCTCTTGTTACAGCGTCCCAGAGGACGCTGAACTAAACTGTTAGAGTCATTGTTGTCATCATGGGCTACAGTGTCACTATTCTGAGCTTCATGCGGCGGTCAGTGTATAGAATTATGTTATTTAAAACATGTTTGATCTTTAATTCAAGATTAAGACCCGGTCTTAAAAAGTGTCACGGACACATATTACCAGCAAGTAAGAAAATAAACAATTCAGCCAGAAACATGTTCAATGTAGCACAAAATAAATAATGCAGAGACTCCTGGACGAGAACGCTGTAACGATGTGTGGGTGGTTTTAGGATCTTTACAGTTACTAATTCAATTTCAGATACATTCTGCCTGCACTTCAAATGCTTTTTTTCATTGAAACTTTCCTCCTGTCCATTGCCAGTTTATTCATCTGTTTGCGGTGCATTACACATGAACACCTTTTGTCACGGAAGGTGTCATTCATTAGCAGTTATGGGGCTAATGCGCCAGCCATCTGCTAACCCCCACCCTCCTCCCAACCAACGATTTGATTATTCATGCGGAGCCCTAAGCTGACTGCAGTGTGGCCGGGTGCTGCTGGCTGCGAACAGATGTTGAAACGTGAACTAGCAGCCCTCGGCCTTGAACTCCACGCGGCTTCATGCGGCGCCGTGTCGTCCTCTGACGCGCAGTGATCTCCTCCGACAGACTTTACCAAGCAGCAGCAAGGCACCGGCTCCACTCGGACCTAATGAGATCAGGAAATAACAGGCAGCAGAAGCCCAGGAGGAGGAGACAATTCAATCACTAGACGCACAAGCAGGCAGGCAGGCAGGCTGCTTGGCTGGCAGCAGTGTTTTCCACTGGCTGGCAGATGTGCACGTGCGTCAATTTGTGTGCCTCTTCACCATATCCTGTTAGCCATGTCCTTTACGTTCCCCACACCGCCAGTGTACCGAGAGCTAAAGGCCTTGGCTGCCAGTCGTATTTCAAACATTCATAAAATAGCATCGCCAATGTCAGCCGCTGTTCTTTAACGTAGCAGAAGAAAAGTCACAAATTAGAGTCAGCCGTGCCATCATTCTCCTGCCGAGGTCGTGGCCTGGTTTTAATGTGGTGTAGTTATGTTCTGGGAAATGATACGCACGGCGTGAGTGTCAGGTTGTTGGTTGTGTGCGTTGAAGTCGGTTGAACCTTTAGCGCAGTAGCTAGCTAGATTAGGTGTCTTAGCTCTCCTCATAGATGGCTGACACGAGCATTCGTCATGTGTCGTGGTCCTAAATCTCTACAGCCGACTAAGTGCTCGCTAGCAAAATACTTTCAACCTTGAATTTAAACATGCAGTTTCAGGTGAGCTTGTTAAAATACTGTGTATGGTGAGAATAAGGCCTTAGAACGGTAAACTGTATTTGTCGAGCTTTTCTTTGCCCGTCATACACTCGTCTATTAGCGCTGACTTACATTGGACTGAACGACAGCTCTTTGGTTGCTTTGATATATCGCTGCTTATTTTTGGATCATATTTATACCCGGGAGCTTAAGAAGAACCTTTAGGCTGGAACTGCGTTTTCAAGTGAGAAACTGGTGATCATTGTAACTCCAATACGACAGGAACACTGCATAAAGCCACATGGGGTGTTATGGGCACTTGTGGAATGCTAACATGCTCGCTTGTTGTTAAATATTAGTTTTCTGTGCACTACACTGACAAGAAATGCCAGACGTGAACCATCGCAGTGCATCACAGCATCTAAAGGGAAGCGAACACCAGACACTAGCATTGGTAGGACACACGCGCAGCGTGATGCAATTGTGTCTCTCTGTGAAATACTGGTCAGGAGGTGACTGGGGGAGGGGGCGAAGAAAGAAACACTGAGTAAGATACCAGGCAGTTACAAATTATGTTTTGAATTCCTATAAACAAACACTCATACAGGCAGTAACCGAAGCACGAGGAATGAGTAGTTAAAGGGGGGAATTGCTCGGTCATAGTGTAAGTGTAGAGTGACTGCATTGTCCCCACTGTGTGTTAAATAAAGCAGCGCTTCATATCATAAGCTCATTATATATGAGCCATAAAGTGATTATGGTAAGGCATTGTTCTGCTGTTGACAGGATTAAAGATGACTTAAGAGAGCGAGAGAGAGAGAGAGAGAGAGAGAGAGGGAGTGAGCCTCGCCGCTCTATGGCTGAGTGTTGCTTTGTATAAGCCAGCAGTGAAAGGGGCCGCGGGCTTGACTGTTTGCCAGTTGCGACACACCCTACCTCTCCACTTCTTCTCCACATTCACGTCCCGCCCCTCTGTCTGTCCGTCTACATGTCAGTCTGCTTGGCTCTTGTTCAAAGGCAGCGCTGTGAGGTGTCTCCTTTGATGGTTTCAAGGTTTTTAATGAAATGCTTGAGACGATGAAAACAGTAAATCTCTTTTGTCAGTGTGGTATTGATTGGCATCTGTGTCACTGGGTGTGAAGTAAGTGCTGTGTGCAACAGGTTATATGGCATCCTCTTAACACTGCCTTGATAAATTTGAATCACTGTTCTTATCGATTTTTAATAACAAGATGCACAACATTGTTAAGACCATATATGGATGGATCAACCACTCCATCCATATATATATATCTATATCTTGCACAAATTCTTTTTTTGTGTGTGTGTCTCGATTTCTAATTTGCTTTCGTCTTCTCTCTGCAGAAGAAGGCCGGCGTTGTGAAGACACAGGAGAAGAAGGAGCGGTGGAAGGAGAAAAAGGTGGCGAAGCGGCAGAAAAAGGAAGATGAGGAAGTGGAGGAGGAAGAGGAGAATGTCGAGCCGGTGGTGGATGCCCTGGAGAATGGCTTCCTTCATCACGCCCAGCGGGAGCAGGAGAGAATGACCGAGAGGCTGCTGAAGAAGACTTACTCCAAGAAGAACAAAATGGTGAGTGGGTCTGACCCCATAGCCTTTTTTTTAATTGAAGAAATTCTCACTTAACCTACAAAAGGCAGTGAATGGACTGTTTTTGGTTTGTGGATGTCTTGCTGACGAAATGAAAGAGACGTCTGATGTGCTGGCTTTTGTCATGAAGCTGAGTTGGATCTTCTTCCAAAGTGCAAATCTTTATTGTATGACTGTGGCTTTTCCATGAAGGCAGATGAGCAAGTCTGACTGCTTTGTTGTGATTGGACAGTGCTGTTCTTTCCATGACTGTTCTTTAATGAAGACCAGGACAGGCTTTCCTCCAAATATATACTTTCTATTCATCTAACAGCTGTTCCACATTCCCTTTTTAAGCAGAACAAGCTCTACAGTGAATCTTCAGAAAAGAGGTGAACGGTGTAAACGGAGCCTTACGCTCGTGTCAAATGTGACTTGACTCATTCTGGTGTCAGCAGGGACTTTGTACCGCAGTGCCGAGGTTGTCAAGCGACACTTCAGTCCATTTTATCAGTTCACCATCAAACCCTTCTCAGTGTTCAACACTTGAGAAAGTCATTTTCTTCAAATACTCCTTTTGTGAGCCGTCTCTAAAGCCCATTCAGAGCTGGCAAACATTGACTTTCTATTGCGACAGTCATTTTGAAAATGATGTCTGCTTTTCTTTTTTTTAACTCTTTCATTGTTTTTGAAATAAAATCTTTTGACACTACTGACGTTGCCCCCTTAGGAAGTCCAGGTTAGTGCCAGAATCTTTTTTTTTTGTCAGCAGCAGCTTTCAGTAATTAGTTATCATGTCTCTCACACTGTGGTTGGTGGTGACGTTGAGCACGTCCTTCTGCTCGCTGCTGTCTGAAGTGACTTGATGTTCTGCATCAGTAGTGACTCATGCAGTGCCCGCTCACAACGCTTGGCCTGTGTGTGTGTTGACGCCATACTGTCCCCTTTCAGTTCAAGGCCCCAGGCCCAGATTGCCAACAGTCATCTGACCCTTGAACTAAAAGGGTCAAAACCAGCTATTGATTTATTAAGATGTTTGATGACATGAAATATATTGAATGATGTTCCTATTCTTACTCATTGTACCCTGAAATAACTTACAAATGACCCCCAAAGCACTTTACTACAACTCAAGCCGTACAGCCTATACTACTTCCTGTGTAGCTCTACTTCACAGGAAGACATTGTAGTACTACGTTTACTTGACAAACAACGCTGACTGGTCACTTTGCAGATTATAAAGTTGTCGAGGAGAGCATGGATTTAATTAGCGGATGCATTTTGCTGGCGGTAACGTTATTAGTGTTGTAAGTTAGTATGAAGTGTTACATCAGGGACATTTACTCACGGGGGAAAACACACACCCAAGCGGCGCAGTCGTAGACTACTGGCTGCAACATGGATGACACTTAGCAGAGGCATTCATCTGCAAACAGGCATATTACTGGATGGCTTTGACAGAACCACCACGGTTATAGAGAAGAGAATGGATTTAATATGCGTTTGAAGTTGGCTAAACCGTACAACATTTTTCTGCTCGTGCTCGTTGACTCCAGGGAAATGAATAAAAGTTTGGTGGTAACGTTATCTGGCATTCATGTAGCGTTAGCATAGGGTTCGGCATCAGCATGTAATCACTTGTTGATACAAGGTGGATGGCTCGTACTTTTGACACAGCAACAACAGACCAGCTGATACAGGGTTGAGGCCACACTGCAGTAGCCTATGGCAGTACTGATCGCCTACAAAGTGTGACTGAGACCGTAACTGCACTGTAGGTGCATTCTGGGAGTTTTCTTCTTGTTTAGGATTGTAGTGTTTTGTGTAATTCACCTACTGAAGCAAGCAGAGGACTGCCAACATCCCCGGCTTCAAGCACACTGCTGAGCCCACAGACTCGGAGTCTGTCCCAGCGAGATAGCCCATCTATGTGTGAACAGTTTGTTTAAATGGGCGGATGTTTTTTTTTCATGCTCCTGTCTGTGGCCAAGCGCTACCATAGTGCTGCTGAGGATAAGAGGGGAAATATAGACAGGAAGCCAAACTAAATAATGAGGCTATGTAGCCCGGAGGCCTCCTCCACAGATAAAAATATCTCTCTTAGATAAGATTTCCTAAGGAAGTTAACATGGCTGAAAATGAGTTTGGCTGTGATATTTAGGTTGCTAAGAGACAGTGAAAGATTATGTATTTAGCTGATGCTCTTATCCAGAGTTTAAGTGCAATGGGCTGCAATTACTGAACCAGATCTACATTCTAGTTCGGATAATAACTCCGTAATATTTCCAAACTGCTGCTGTCATGTGAAAACCTTGTAACTTCAGCTGTGCTGAAGTTATTTTGCAGTAACTTCATCTGAAGATTTACTGCGCATACTCCCAAGGACATTAATATAGTAGAGCGATCACGAAATCAGCTCAAAACCCACAGGAAGACTAAAGCTAAAACTATGTTTTTTACTGTTTCTACCCATCAGCAGTCGGATACTTTTTTGTCCCTGGAATATATAATGGGGAAGTAAAGAATCCGGGGTAAGAAAGTTTAATATTTCATGTAAAATGTTTGATCTTTTGTCGTAAAATAAGATGTGTTTTTTGCTTCCCAAGTGGTATTACTGCATATTGAATAGCTCCATCTTACGTCTATTTATTTGCCGTTTTGCTTGTTCTTCCTGAAAGCAATTTGCAGTAATATCTGGAGGTACATCAACAAATGCACCTACCTGAAGATTTAGGTTTGTTTTTTTACTGCCATCAACCAAACTACAAATATTATATTACATTTTTAAGGAATGCATAACAAGATGTTTATTTTGTCACAGTGGAAGTGATGAGGTAACGGGGGTCTCAGGGTCCTCAAAGGACGGCATATTGCAGCCAATCACGCTGCAGGCTGCCCTTGTTCTAGGTTGAGGCAGCTGCGTGCGTACCAGACGCTGATGGAGGAGGTGAGGATGGACTCTCATTGACTTTGGCAGGTTGAACTCTTTCAGCTGCCGCTGGAAGTACATCCACTTTCGTGCTTTTTTGATCTCCCTTACCAGATGGACTGATTTATACATAGGCCCTGTTGCTCTTACTTCATTTCTAAACTTTCCAATCCCTCCTTTTTCTCTTGTGTCAATTGCTTGCTTAAATCTCAGTGTCTAGCTCAAGCAATGTTTGACTGTATCACTGTGTGAGTAGCTGAGACATCTTTTAACCTGCGCAGGCTTTAGTTCTCTGCATGCTGAAACCTTCAGCGCGTCTTTAATGCATAACTAGAACGCCCAATTCCCAGCTACATTTTCACCATTTCCAGTGTTAACAATTATGCTTTGGGAAACAGCAACACCCAAATTCAGTCATAATCACAGCGCAGATCAGACTCGGCACATGATCATGCTGCATGACTAATTCATTATAGATAACATGATTAAAAATGAAACGGTTCATCCACACCTTCGAATAGAACCTCTCTGCTTACAAATACAGACAATAAATCTATCAGGTGTCGATAAATGAATTGTTGCTGAGTCCAATCTCTCTGGGTCAAGTGCACAACAAAGAATTGTTCCCCAGCTGTTTTCCAGAGCAGCAGATCACAGCAGCAGTAACAAAAGTATTGCTGTGACTCAGGAGAGGGAACTCTTGTGAGTGCTTGATACCAGCTTAGGAGAGAATGATAGAGCGAGTAATAAATAGTTATCTCTTCTTACTTCATCCGCAACGCCTGTGATGTCTTCATGCGCTCTAAGTGTCTTTGATGGATGGAATCCCATATAAAACACGCTCGCTTCCACGCGGAGACCTTTGTGGATTTCATCTGCCACAGAAAACGTCCTTGGCAGTAGCGCCGCCAGACTCTGTCGTGTGGTTTATATTCACAGTTCTCTGTGCTGACAAGTTCATTTAACAATTTCATGTAAACATTTACTCTAACTTACATCCAAGAGGACAAACTGTAGATCATTTTATCCAACAAACACTAAACCGATGGATGTGCAGACGTAAATAAACACTTTTGTTGTAACTGTGGGAAAAGGGCAGCACAGAGCAGCCATCTGAGCTTCAAAACGGGCGTTTATGGCAGATGAAATAGATGGAATTCACTGATAGGGACGTATACTTTAAGGACGCCCTCTCCACCACAAAGATCAGCTGCACTTGGAGCGTTACTACTCTGTCCTTCAGGCTGCCCTCTTCGTGTCCAGCTTAGTTTTCCCCATCCATATCTCTTTTCTGTCTCTAAAGTCTGTCTTCCCTCGTATGTCACACACTAAGACCCACAGGCACGGTGATGTGCTGGCACCCTCGAGGCAGGTAGCATCACAACTGAAATAAGCAATTGTTGTCAATGGGTTAATAGGCCCTTAAAGGTGCAATGTGTAACATCTGGACATGTTGACGTTTAGTTTAAAACATAAAAAAAAATGAACATTATCAGAATGTGAAGAGTCAAATACGGCCGTGTAATGTGTTGCAGAGATATCTACTGAAATTAGCACGCTAGCCCGGCCTGCACTGTCAAATATAGGCTGCCGCTTGTACCACCGGGGGCGATAGAAAGTCACTGTAGCATCCAGTCTGCCTTGTCAATAATACATCCACGGTCCATGTGCGTTTGCTTTATTTGCCCTGCTGTTATAGTTGGTAGTCATAATAATAATAATAAGTGATCACTGTGAATTTAGATTGTATGGACCCAGTAGTAGAGATGAAATGCTGCCCCGAGTTCACACAGTCGTTATCAGCTCACCTCTTGGGCTACTGTTCATAGAACCAATAAAAACACAGTTTGCTCCCTTACTCAGCCAAAGACGGCACAAAACATACACACACCTGTGTAGAGCAAAGCATCATCAATACAAGAACATTTGATAAGAATCACCCTTTTGACATTGTAGTTCATAATAATCTGCATAAACCAACACACTTGTGTGACCTGCATTGTCCTCTCATTCTCTGCTGTAAGATACGAGAAACGCAGCTTGCAGGAAGCATTTACACGATTATGACCTTCAATATGTTTCGAAAGGGAGTCATGAATAACACATACTGCTGACTCGCTCTAGCAACACACTGATAGCGACACGTACACACCACCATCCCCGTCCATTAGTGGCTCACCCTGTGCTGTGCACACTCCCCACTAGCAATGCGATGTAGGAAAACATCTCTGGACACCATTGCCTTACTGTCGTTCAAGCAGGTGGGTATCGAGCGTCCCGCGTGCCCCTGCCCTGTCATATCTAGGTATGTGTATGAGCTGTAAGCCAGCCGGAGACAGATCAGATTAGCTGGGGCATTAACAGTGCACTGGAGCATAGTTCAGGGGCAGCCGGAGAGCTGCGATAGAGAGTACTGCCGCCCATTGGCAGTGGGGCAGCGGTAACAGCGAGGGATCAGGATGACTGATAACGGCGAGGTGGTTGTTATCTGGGGAGCTCGCGACCCTGAGCGGCAGCGGCTCGGCTCAGGAGACAATAACTCCGCTGGATAACCAGCTCCCAGCCCATTTGGCTGGCGATCAAGGTGAACCCTTTCACCCCGAGTCAATGTGGGCGAGTGGATTGAGCTGCACTGTTGTTGACTCACTTTAATAAAACAAATGTCATACACTGTAACTTAAATGTGCTTTGCACATAGCTTTCTCCTCCCCCATTCAAGGTAATATTTGTTCCCCTTATTCTTCGAGAACGACCACATTTATTTCACTGAACCATTATCTGCTTATAATGTTGTGGTCGATTGAGGAACTTAAACAGCGTCTAGTGTTGCACTTGTAATGAGATCAGCCCTAAAATGTGACATCCTTGATGTAATTATAGAGTCGAAAAAAAGCTGGTTAGTGGTACATGATAGAAAAGGCCTTTACTCCTGTTACTCCGGTTAACACTGCAATTTAACAAAGAGCATTATTAGATGAGTCGGTAATGAGGTACGCTGCTGAGGTGTCTGCAGGCACATGACATGCGAGCGCGTGTGCAGAGCAGAGAGACGGAGATGAGTGGAGGAGCGTGACTTGTAATCGACCCCGACAGATCAATTAGCGAGCTGCATGTAACATCGACATGCATGCATGATCAAACGTGTGTCTTTACCTCATCAAAGACCAACATGCATGCGTTGGACAGAGATGCATATGAATCCTTGTTTATCTACTGCAGTTCAACCAAGCCTGTGTGGATCATGACTCTATTAAGAGGCCACCTTTAAAATGAAATGGGCTTGAATCAATGTCAATACACAGTAAAACTGCAAATTAGGAGTTTAAAATGAGTCATTTATGACTTCATTAACTTCAATTGCTGCATTAGGAAATACAAGAACATTTGATGACTCAGCAAAACATATAATATCGTAGCATGGGCATGTCATAAATGTAGGGGATAACAAAGCCGGTGAATTAGATCAGTGATCAGACAGTGACTGTTGGTGCAGAGGCAATGCATGTAATGTGTTGTAAGACTGCTTGCTCAAATTGTTAAGCACTTAAAAGTTCACACGGCTGCTTTTGTGAAGTAGTTGTTGGAGAATCAAAGTCAAGTATTCTTTGAGTCACTGATATTGACCGCGGTAAGTTAGTCAATCGAAGGTAACTACTTCCTATGAGAAGTAAAAAAATGAATACTGCTAATTAAACTGGGGTTGAGACTGTCACAATTCAGTTTTGTTGGTAAAAAGGTGACAATACTTTGCCCTACATGAATACGTGTTTCCTCTCTGTGTGTTTTCAAGCTCCCCAGATGCAGACGACCTGAACACAGTGGATTTAGTGTGACGGTGGGGTTTTCCTCTGAGGCCGGTGGTGTTGACTTTGCCCGGGATGCCGAGGGGAAGGCTGGGAAAGAATGAGGGAACAGTCCCAACGGTGTTGAAATAGAGGTGGGGAGAGAGAGCGTAGAAGGAATTCATCTGTGCTGCTCCAGTCCCAGGGGACGGTCTGAACCGGCCCCAGATAGTGAGAGGTGGTTAACGCAGAGGATATTCATTGCAAGATGTGACCGGTCTGTCAAAATGGATTGGAAAACTGATGCCTCATAGATACGTTTGACACGCTACGATGTAAATGCCGCTGTGATAGATGGGACCCACAGGAGAAATCTCAACAGACCAGAATTCAATGGGAAGACTGGTCAAATGACTTTGTCAGTTCGATAAATGCTACCTCCAGGAATGAATTAAGCCCTCTCAGGATTTCTCCTCTAGATCCATAACCCCCCTCCACTCCCAACAGCTACAGCCTCCCAACCCCTTAGACGAGGAGAGAGAGAGGCAGAAAGACCGCAGAGACAGAGACCGAAATAGAACTGGAAATAAAGGGAAGCCAATGACAAAGCCAGACACCCTCTGCGCCTGCTGTGCTTAGCCAGGTGAATATTGCATGGGACAGTGCACAGTGATTAATGTCAGGCCATGTAAGGTACTTGACCGAGTTGCTGTACTGTAGGTCTACACGCGCACATAAACACACGTCCCATCACTTTTAACAAGCCACAGCCATTGAGATACAGCAGGGCTACTTCAGAGCGACCACTCTGGGGACAATTAGGTCTGGCAACATTAAATTACCAGGGATCTAAAGTCACGCTCTGTTGGAGTTGAGGCTAGTGCATGCTGGGATTGGACTGGGTAGCAGAGGCAAGGAGGAACTCCTCCTGGATGTGTGCTTTCTGAGGTGCAATTTGTTTTTTTTTCAGTGCAGTCGTTTTGGACGTCGTTTTGTGTTGGCTGTAATACATTTGCCAGGACATCCTTTATCTGCGCTTTGCTAGCTGTCTAGTTGTGATTACTTTCTTTTTCTATTTCATTGGTTAAAGTGGGACCTCCCCGGCTACATCATTTTCTGTCTTTGCATCTACTGGAGAATCTGCAGCTATAGCAACAGATGCATTGCCCCGAGTAGATGTTTAACTAGAACAGACAGAAGGGAGAGACACTTTATTGCACTGCGTGCTTTATGATTTACAGCATCATTGTGCTTTATTTATTACAGTAATGGTCAGGGAGACGTTCGGAAAAGTGTGCTCCGGGAGATCTCGGGTGGAGTTATATTCCTCCCTGCAAAAGCTTTCGGCTAAGGAGAGTGTCATAGGTTGAGCTCAGGTGAGGTCAGATTTGTTGTGGAACGCTTTCATCAAACAAGCTAATCACAAAGGTCTTCCTGCATCAAAATTGCTTTCAACAAATGGTAGCACTTCCTGTGTACCAGAAAAAGATTCCCTGGAAACGGCAAAGGGGGCAGCAGGTGTCTGCAGATGTGAAAGCTTTCATCAGCTGTGTTCACCAACTGAAACGGGAATAATTCAGAAACAATTGGCCCCGGTGTTTTATCAAGGCACGCAACACATGGTGAGTCACAATTTAGTTTTCTGTGAGTTTAATGTGTTCGTCGTGTCTCAGCTGTTTCTGTGATTATCAAGAATTTCAAGGACGGAGAACACACGGAATTCTTAAAAAAAAAGTGTAGCCGTAGTACACAATACTACTATCGGCCTTGAAAATCACGTATTCGTTAAACCCTAGAAGCAGGACTGTAACACAGCACTGTCGAGGGTCATGTTCCTTGGCTACCTCTTTATCCGGAGGCTGGCAGCCGTCTGCTGCGCGGTACTGTATTACACGGGAGGCTTTACGGACGGAGGGATCTGGTTTTTGTTCGGTCGGATGGAAGTGGGTGGCGGTCCTGAGCCCTCTGAAAAGAGAAGCCTCCTGTACTTGCACGAGGTCTTTTGTTTGGCGGCCTGTGTGTTTTGACAAGCCGAAGAGGTTGAAAGACAATAGAGAGGCCATGGCTGTATCCTGACAGGTTTGTGCGGTGCATGTAGGCTGCTACCCTCCACCGTCATCGACAAATCTCTCTCTCTCTCCTTGGCACAGCTGTATCACATTTGTTTTCATAAGCGCTTGAATTAGCACCTGTTTGATGAGATTCCATTTAATTGCCGCTTGGCAGAATGTGTTGTCGCATGTGTCTTCAACGTGTGCCTCTCGTTTGTACGTTACGTGTGTTCTCCTCTGTGTGCGTGTGGTCTTATTTGTGTGTGTAGATTAATGTGTGTCTGTATAAGTGGCTGTGATGAAATGCTTGCCTACTTGGCGGCGTCTGAACGTTTAAGTGTCAAAGTGTCATCTTTGCCACTTCAGCCCACTAGGGTCACTACATTAATGGGATCTGCCGAGGCCCCTGCCCCTGTTTTCATAGCCCTGTGCCTGGGGGGGGGGGGGGGGGGGGGTTGGAGACTAGCAAAGCTGGACATTAACTCAGACGGCTTAAATGGGATTAGTGGTGTCACTGAGACAGATGTGATCTTTGCAGCCACAGCTTTCCTTCTCCATTCAGTTCTGCTGTGATACAACACTGACCCCTGCTGTAGTAGAGAGTTATTGCACCCACACACATGAGGCGTTGGTGGATGATGCTGTGTTAACCCTTTGCTAGATTGCATCACATTGTCCATTGGGGGTCACTGTTCCCATTTGGAAAAGATGGTGGGAGGCCTCGCCTCTCCTGCCATTTTGACTGCCTAATGTAAAGTACGTCTGGGTTTGCAATATTGAACCCAGGCGGTGGATCTTTTTGCAGGTTCCATCAACGCGTTTCCTGCAGCGTCTTGTAATGGATGCTTAATGTGGCTTCAAATATTGCCATGAAAACATCGTCAGAGACAATGAAATAACACCGGAACACCGAGGCTCATGTGTGGTTGTGTATGCCAGCGCCATCACTCATATTCGCTCATTAAAACAGCAAGTAGCGCTGCTGCACAAGGTCAGATTTATCCATATCCAGAAATCTCCTTGCGTCAAGCATGTCCTATAATTACAATGTCACCAATATGAGGACAGCCGCTTGAACAAGATATATTTAAAATGTTCAGCTCTGTGCGTTTCAATGGGTGGTGATTTAGGGGATATTGTTCAGACGTATATGCCTTCCAGCGGGCAGCATGTGTTTGGTTCCTTCGTTCCTGTTTTAAAGGCCATTCAGACAGTAGCAATTGAACCAAGGGCTATAATTGTGTTTTCATGTACTATAGATCCTGTCATTAGGCCCCTGGGTCTGCGGGCAGTTATATGATGACAGCTGACAAGGGGGCACGGCTCCTTTTGAGGAAGAGGGAGGGGGGACCACACGCACAAAAGCCACAATTACTTCCTGGACAGTCCCCAGAGCTCAGTGGTTGGAGTGTGTATGTAAAATGGTGTGGGATAGGCCATTTGCAAAACAAAGAAGGGGGGCGGGGGGGGGGGATGATTGCTTTTGTACAATAGAGCATGTACACCCCGAGGCGGAGGGTTGAAGTGGCAGACTGGGACACGCCTCCGTGAAGTCGCAGGGGAGCTGGATCCAGATTTGGGGGGGGGGGGGGTGGTTCTTGTCGTTGACCTCTTGGAGGGGAGAGGGTCAGGGCTCGTATCACCAGCCCTGAGGGAAGGAGATGGCCCGAGGGGTAGAACTCTCCGAACATATGTGTGTGAAGCACCGTGTATGTTCAGTCTGAAGTCACATGTTCACAGTATAGGGGAGCACAATTAGTTTTATACAACTTATTAGAAGGTATCTCCAAGATATTGTCTAGATCCAGTTTGTGTAAGATAGTTTTTAGTTAATGTGTGTAGGCGCAGATGTCCATATTTCACCGAGGCCAGATTATTCATTTTAAAATAAACTTCTGTTCGGTTCCAACAGAACCAAATGACTCAGAATAAGACTGTAAGGAGTCTTTAAAAATGATTTTTAAGTATTTTCCCTCAATTAGATAGCACACAGTGGGAAACATCAGGGACTAATTGGAAGGTGTGGCATGTGATTGAAGTCAAAGGCTAGACGTGAGCTGTGACACTGAGCCACAGACATAACAACATCGCCAATTAGCAGTGTGTCGTTGCAATACTGATCTGATGATATCTGAGCGGTGCAGCGAGCTGTGAGCACGTTCTGCGTGGTCACAAGGGTGAATTACTCTGGTCGCTCTCAGTTTAATTAATGAGCCAGTAATGGTAGTATAATTGCTCTTTAAAGCGGAGTCCCCTCTGACACTGTAGCGCAGGACCGTATCACCAGACTCTCTTCAAATGCCCAGGTCGGCTCCCGCAGGTCTTGTCTTCGCCGGAACCCCCCAAACCGGCAAAACCCCGACCTCCGCCACTGCTGCAGCCACAGAGGGATACATAGGACTCATACTGGAGCACATGAAATATTCAGCAGCAATTTCCCCCACCTTTTTGAAATAATATCTTGAAATGTTAATGCGCTTCGACTGCTTGTTTTAAGTGGACGGCATCCCAAGGTGCCTGTGTTTGGACTGCGCCGGTGTGCGGGGCTCCGGACTTAAACTGCTGTCGGTGTGAAAGTAATACGCTACACTGGAGAATTACCACAGCCTGGCACTTGGGTCAAGAGGGGAATGCTATTTTTAGGGCCAGACCCCCACAACACCCGTAGACACACATGCTCTAACATCTTCATATGACTTGCACACACATAATGCACTGATACACAGACCTACATGAGTTCACAAATGCAGATATGTGGCTGCACACACACACACACAGATACACATCGTAAATCTCTAACACACATACATACACACACAGAAGCACAAGCCACTGCATGCACACACATGTCACCTCTGACATTGATTTTCATTAGATTCACAATGGCTGGCATGTTGACAGTTTCACCAGCGTCCTTGGTTCTAAATGTGTCTATTATCAAAGGATTACACAAGCGCAGGGTTTTTACAGTGACAGGCCATGATCAGATGTCCGCTGCCATTAGCCTGGCCTCACCCAATAGGCGCCTCTTCAACCTGATCCTGCCAGAGACATTGCGATGTTATCAGGTCCAGTGACGCCTCCATCACCTGATACACCCCGTGGATTAGTACGGGACTTGCCACCGGCTGTTCTGTGGTGAGGAAGTATTACAGTGAGTGTCTGCAGCTGACACGGATCAGTGCAAATATTAATGGTGTGAGCTGAAAAAAAGTCAAAGACAAATCAAGATTGTTTTTCTTTTTTCGTCAGCTAGAAGCACACAAACGCACCCTTTTTCAGATTTTCTTCCGCTCACAGATGCAGTGAGCCTTGCAGAGGGACACACACTTGGCTGCACAGTCCCTCCATGTGCTGTGCCCTTCAGACCTGACAGCAAGGCATTAAATATTAGTGGCGTTTTACGGCGGGTTTGTAACATGGTTATTCCAGTCAGTGGGCTTACCGTCCCAGTGTCTGTGCCCACTCTGGGGCTTTGGTTTTACAGCGCTGGTACAAAAGGCTATCTTGAGGGAGGCAAACCCGCATGTGAGACACGAGCATACTACTGTATGTATCAGCCCGTATTCTGCAAACATGCAGAAGCACATGTCATACAAAGCAGGATAACAGTCACATGCAATAAAAAGTACATTTTAGATAGTTCAACTTGGGTCATTTTAAGGCTGTAGCTAGTACAAAACAATGGGCCATAGTTAATTGCAATACAACTTTATTGCTTTAAAGTATACCATTGTTCTGGGTTACATGGTGTGTATATTTCCTGCAAAATACACAGTATTTAGGTTAAACTTTTAATGTAAGTGATGCAAAGAGAAATGTATGTTTAGCCACTGTCTCCACGTAGAGCACATGGTGTACCTGGGGATCCTCTCCATCAAAATCACAAACAGAATCAATGACGAGGGACGACCCTGGTGGAGACGGACACACTGGAAACATGTTTGACTTTGGGCTGAATGTACATACACAGCTCTCGTATAAATGACCCTGGTACCCCATATTCCCGCAGGACTCCCCGTGGGACACATGTTGACTAGATTAGCAAATTCCCATGACCCCACCAACGTCCCTGCAAGGGTAGAGCTGGACCCCGCTGTTTCACGGCCATGACGAAATCCACATAGCTCCTCCTGGATCGGAGGTTTGACAATTCCAGCAGCCTGGAATAAACTTTCCCAGGGAGGCTTGTGCTGTGTGATACCTCACCCTCCGGTCCCCCTTTTCAAAAATGGGAACCACCCACTGTCTGCCACTCCACAGCTAAGGCCCCCTACCTCCACGCTACACTAAAGAGGTGTGTTAGACAAGGCGGCTCAGAAATGTCCACAGCCTTCAGCATTTACGGGCAAATCTCATCCACCGCAGATCAGATCAGCGACTTCTGCCAGGGATAGGATTGAGTCTTCAAACTCTGACTCCTCCCTAGAGGCTGCTGGTTGGGTTCAGGAGTCCCTCAAAGTGCTCTTTCCACCTCTCGACAATATCCCCAGTCTGGGTCCGCAGTTCTCCTCCCCCTGCTGAACACAGGCTTTTTTGCTTTGGCGACCGCTGCAGCTCTTTTCAATACTTTTGTTAATTAAATGTCGTCTGAGTATCCTCTATACACTTAGAGCAGCCAGCAATAGCTTATTTGATAGAATAGACAGGACTTCTTTCATCAGTCGGACAATGGTGACAGGCTGCATTCCTAACAGTTCAGTTATTCGGTGGTCATTTAATTAGCAACGTGGGGACAAGAGAAGTGCGTAGGCCGGGTCCTGCTGTTTGTCCAGAGGGCTTTGAAAGACGAGTGCTGCCACCTTTAGTCTGGAACGCAAGTTTTTCAATTAACACCAACAATGGAGCAAGAGGAGGCACCACAGGCAGGGCCAGGTGGGGGAATTAGTTAGCTATTCAGCAAGAAACGCTTGCATGTCTTGCCACATGACATCCTCGCTGACATGTCTGGCCTTTGGGCGGCGCAGAGGGGTTTGTTTCAGCAAATGACAGTGACCTCCCCAATGCCCCGCTCCCCCGCCACCTCCTGGTGCGATTGATTAAGCATAATTGGAAGGAGTCAGAAGCTGAGGCAAGTGGTGCTAAATAAATTTGGGTAGTGTTAATTGCAGATTCCTCTCTGCCTGTGTGTGGCAGCGCGTGGGGTAGAGAAACACTTAGCCACCGGCTGACAATGGAGGATTAATTGGACTCCTCCAATGAACATAATTAGACTGATTGTTGAGAGAGATAAAGCAAAGGTTTCATGAGTGCAGTAGCACTGTCACTGCTAAGAATACCGTCCCTCTCCCCCTCCTCCTTTCCAATTCCCTCTCTGTGACATAGTCCCCTGTACAAAGTTAACGCTCCGTATTCCTCTTTTAGCTGTGAGGGAGTTGGAATTCCTGCTCACAGGGTCGGAGTGGATCACAGGTTACGTCCCTTCACAGGAACAGTCCAATCATCTGTTTCAGCTACAGTACAGCCCCTTGTATCCATCGTCATGGTTGATGACATCAGTTGTTGAGCTTTTATTGGTCATGAACACAAAGAGCAAGAGAGGCCTCTGTCTGATGGGGGCGCTCCTTTAAATCTAGATGATGAGGGGGATTGTTGTCAGCCATCCAAACCATCCAAATCCAACTGTAGCAAGGGTTCATTCCTTCATTCCTGCTCCAAGTGGAAATGATTTGGGAGCCCCAGAGCATTACTCAGCCTTGGCCAGGTCCATCAGCAGCAACAACAGCAGTGACTGGTGTTACTTCAATATCACCCAGGGGCCCCCCCCCTATCCTATCACGTTTCTCAAAAAGGTGAAGTTGCCTTAGGTTTTTTGACTTAATATTTTACCTGTTTATTCATTAAAGCCGTTGCCCTACTTTATGTATTGAATTAGATTGCATATTGTCTTATTGTTCATCATTGACTGAATAACCATTCATTAGTTCATCTAACACATTATAGCTCTGCTTGAGCTTGATGTTAAATCTGCTAATTAGAAAAGTATATTCTTAGAAATACCCGTCACTTGTCCTGTTCCATCACCTTTCGATGAAACCGTGCACTGTCCTCCCCTTTCTGCCCAAGAGGCATGGCAGCACGGTGAAAACTGACCGTCCGCGGTTAGAAAAAAAACCCTCTGAATTCTTCAAAGAACAGGAAGCAACTGCACAAATGTTGTTTCCATGGACACCTGTCATGTTTCTGCCGAGCTCCGAATGGGAAAACAATGTCAGGTTTCTGACCTGAACCAAAGACTACAAACGTCAGCATGCTTTTATGACTGACAAGCAGGCAGCCTGGGGGGGGGGGGGGGGGGGGGGGGTTTGGCTGAGCCGAGCAGGGCTGCCGAGGTCCGAGGTTTGAAGACCTTGACTCCTGCACCCGTGGTGTGATGGAGAGACTTGGCCTTCCAGCAACAACAAAAAAAGAGATGGAGGCCTCTGCTCAAAGCCGAGGTACCTCAGGGAGACATTTTGATGCATGATGGGTGGAATAAAATAAAATGGGATCAGCAGCAGTTATTGGTGAAGGGGAGGTGGTTGCTGTAGCCCTCTGGCAACGCTCAACCTCAGGCTAGCTTTGCATTCTATCGTCTACGTTTCACTGTGCGGAACTCCCACTGGTGCCCTGAGAGAAAACGACCCGTTTTAAGATGTTCCGACAAAATACGAGCACATCGACGTATCTGTTTTAACTCAGCTGGGCATAACATCGTGAAGTGGCTCCCCTTTGAGGAGAACTCACTGACCTTGGCAGGAAGTCTGAAAAAAAATACAGCCACATTCTTGGCTTTAGTGTTTCCCCTCTGTGGCTCATTCTTTTACATTCATGTTGGGTTTTTTTAATCATCGGTTCTCACTTCACATCTCATAGAGCTATTATAACTGTGTTCAAAGTAAAGTCAGTTGATCAGTGAGCTTTTGTTCCCATCTCCTTTGCCTAGTCTAGCTCCTCTGTCATCTGCTTTTTGTTAATCCCTTCTGTTATTGGCAGCTCCTTGTGAACTCCAGGCTCTGTAACGAATGGTGTTTGGACTGCACAGTGACAGACTGTTGTCTTCATAGATACTTCATGAACTTGCTGGCTAATAGAGAGAACTATTCCAACTGAGCCTTGTATCCTCCATGATAGATGCTCGCTCCCTCAGTGACTCTTTCCACGAGGAAAGACTACAGAGAGGTGGGGAAACAAGGGAAGAGCAGCGATCCAGCGCCGACTTCACTGGAGAAGGCCACCTTATCATTTCGTCTCACGAGTTGTTTTACGTTGGCCGCCTGGTGGCTCTCACTTGGCCCGAGTGGGGTTGTGACTACTACGGGTTGGCCGAGAAGTCACGGCCACAGATTAACTCTGCTATTTATGGCCCAACCCGCCTAACTGCAGCCCCAGAGATGGGAAATATTGCTCACTTAGCAGGATTACTGGGTGCCGTAATGCCCCAAAGGCCTGCTTTATGGCAGGCCATAAATGTTCCCAGGGAGAGGTAGCGCGAGTCGGATTGATTAGCGCTCCGGAGGAAAGTCGATCCGTTACCCACGCCCCACTGGGGAACGCTGTGATGGATGCTTCCGGGAGGTGGAGAGAGGCACTGAAAGGGAGGGGAGAGCACTTTGCTCTGC
This sequence comes from Melanostigma gelatinosum, assembly GCF_949748355.1. NCBI lineage: Eukaryota > Metazoa > Chordata > Actinopteri > Perciformes > Zoarcidae > Melanostigma > Melanostigma gelatinosum. Next base: position 8,798,002 of record NC_136639.1, read on the forward strand.
ACCACGCCAGTCCTAGACATCGCAACACTGACACAAGATGGAGGGCCCTCATTGCTTGCAGGGCCGCAGGAGGTTGTCAGGCAGTCACAGAGCTATAGTCCCACTACACAGTGGCCCTTTGCCCTCCCACTGGCAGACAAATGGAGAGGCCACCTTGCCACATGCTGCCATTTACCAAAGTTCCCCTTGACACCTTGCATCCCCCAGACGTCAGTCAAAATATAGACCCCACCTACACCCCACACCCCCTCTGGGGCAATCATTTGCTACAGTACAGTGTCTGATATACAAGCTACAATAGACTTTTTTACCTTGATTGAATGCCATTAATAACTTGGATCAGGAATATGTTGATTCTGATGCAGTCTGTATGGAAATGTATCATTATTGTGCTTTGTTTTGAAGCAGGAAAAGTTCAATAATTGTTATTAAAAATAAATTCCGCAGAATCTATCTACACTGAGAGTGCATAATACCTCTTTAGGATGGATGGTCCAGTTAAAGGTAAACCTCTGATCCTGACCGTATTGGTGGTGGATATATATTTGTGTAGATTTCTCTGTCATCCGTGTATTGTAGTAATATTTTAAACAAGGAATAAACAATGGATAAAATCGACCTGTTATGTTACATTTCACTATTCCTCGACTGTATGCGACATGATCAGTTGTTGAGAAACCCAACACTTCCAGCTGAATGAGGACGTATTTAAGCACCATCACCCCTTCAGCTGCCGTCCCTCCTCCAGGTTTGCCATTGAAACTGCTGTGATTTATGAATAGCATTGCAAACATCGTATGTTCACAACCACTTCTTTGTTAGGATTTCTTTGATGTGCATAACATCTGTAACTCCCCTTTCAAACCAGATGTATTTGCTGTCTAAATGGTGTAGAATCTGATCCTTGGCGCTATCATTTTTGTTTTTTAGTCCTGACCTGAAGTATGTAAGTCTTCGATGCTGTGTGGAGGATGCTCAGCCTCCCTTAGACCGTATAGTTTCAAGCCTCCTAATGTATTCCACAGCGCAACCCATGCTCCATTAAACAGGGTATGTGTTTGTAGCTCAGTTTATTTATTTCATTTGTTCAAACCCATTAAGCCTTAGTGGTGGTTTGCTCATAACTGATTAATGACTTTCTGTTCCTGTTTATTTGCTCTTTTGTAAAATATTCAAGATTACGATTTCGGCATCATGTATAAATTAAATATAGTGTTAAGCATCTAACAACTCAGTTAACACAGCATATATTAGAACTCAGTGCCAGAGGCAATAAATAAGACGAAAATAACAGCATGAAAGCTAAGTGGTAGGACATAATGTACCAGCGCGCTCTCCCCAGGTAGTACTGATTTCTTTCAACATGGCGCTATGCTCGCTGCACCTCTCACCTCATCCTTCTGGCTCCCTGCTGTTCTTCAGTCTCCCTGACATGCCTACACAGTTGGACTGCAGCTGCCCTGATACAGGCCTTTTACTAGCTTAGATATTTTCCAGATGCCTGACTCGGGATATTGCCTGTGGTGTGTGTGTGTGTGTGTGTCTGTGTGTGTCTGTTTGCTTGCTTGAAATGTATGCTATATGCAAGTAATGTATATGCAAAATGTGCATAATTTGCATGTACCCACACAAACAATTATGCAAATATATATGCATATGTGTTAGGATGCTTCTGTTCAAAAGCTTCAGCAGCCATTTCTCACTTTATTAGGAGTGGTGGCGTATGGCTTCATGAAAGGCGTCATCAAAATGACCTGAGAGCTGATGTAGCGCGGCCCTTGGATTGATGTGTATGTCTGCGAGTGTGTTACGTTATTTCGGAGCCTGCACTCTCTGGGGGAGCTCGCCTTTCCCTCTGATGCAAAGTCCCCGTGACTTACATCTGCTGTTGAATTACCACCAGAACCACATCAGCAGGTGCTTGAGCTTTGTTTAACACGAGGCCTGTGTCGATACAAAAGTCCTCTTCTGCCACGTGCTGGCCCTAAACCTACATTCACTCACGTTTATTACTTACACAAGTTCAACTGTAGCTATGTTAGTGCTATTCACTTCATAATGTGTCCTCTTCCTTTGTCTTTGTAACTGACCATGCAACATGTTGTGTTTGCCACTGTGCACTGTAGCTTTTCTTGTTAAACGCGGTAAATCACAAGAAAAAACGTCCGTCACCCAGATAAAGCTGATTACAATGCGTATCAGATGCATGCTGATAATTATGGTCATAATACAAATGGAACAGCAGTCAAGATAGCACCAAGCCTTTTCACCATCAAAAGCATAGCAGGTGATGAAACGATAACGTGTGATAGAACGAATTCCCAGCGACTGTTTTCAGTAAGACAATGCATGCATGCCACGAATTTACAAAGCTGCATACCAGAAATAGCTGGTCAATAAACACGGAAATCCCCGGAGTAGCTGCTGCTATATCCGAGGAGATCTATAGAAACATAACCAGTTATATACCAGTGTTTTGTGTTAAGATTGTCTCTGGCATACACGTGTGTGTTTATTCATGCATTATTGAAGATTTACTCTCCGTTGTTGTTTCTTGCTGTTAGCTGTTGACTTACCAGTGGTAGTACAGTAAAAGAACGGACTCGGATGCCAGCTTTAAGCCCACAGAAGCCTCTGTGAGCTTAAAAAAAGCCTCTCTTGCTTCTACAGGTATAAAGTATCCTTCCTCATGCGCTTCACAGCCGTTAAACTACTGTTGGTGTTATATATGGACATAGACTGGCCCCCACGCTGTCACTCATCTCATGCCACACCAGAAAGTCAACCCAGGCCAGGTAAGATGATGTCATGGATTGTTTTTAAAAATAAAGTAAATATCCGATTTCGGTGGCGATGCATTTCTAGTGGAAACCAGATGAAACCAGGTCAGAGTCCATCAGACCAAGCCAGACATGCTCAAACTAGACTAGAACAGATCAGACTTTATTAATGGAGCCCATGTGTTCATGGCATTAGTTGGTCCTGCTGGTCACACACCAGTAGATGCCTAGCAGATGGATCAAGATAGAGATTAACATTCTTGCACAGATTTAATCATCTTAAACAGGACTATGATACAAATGATCATTATTACATCCACTTTGTTTGTAATCTGTTTTATAGGCCGACAAGAGTAAATACAGTGTCCTAAATGAAACAATATACACTGCAGGGGTGGTGTATATACATTGGTAATCCAATTTTAAAATGATATTTCTAACCTGAGTCATACCAGAGAACAATCTCTTGACTTCTTGCCTCTCACTGCAGCGTTGATGCTGCTGAGCAGGCCTTGATGTGCCATCGATCTGACCCAGTCGACCAGGCGTTCACATCCCTGTAAAACCACACAAGGGATGGAGATGTAGAGCAATGCTCCATGTCATGTTTGCTTTGTTAGCTCCCTAAGGCCCGTCCTCCCAACTCCATTTATCAGGAGTGTTTGCACAAGGGGATCATTTGTAATATTCACTCAGGGCTTTGGAGATACAGCAGTGGGACAAAGGGTAGGAAGGAGATCAGCGGTTTGTTTTCTTTGCTCCCAACTGCAGTGGAAGTTTTATTTTGCTGCATTTGGTTTGTTTGTGCTCACCCTGTCCAGTTCCAGGGAAACAAATGCTTCTGAATGAAAGTCACATGGACTCACAAGCTGGTTCATTGGACAGAGATTCATCCACAGAAGCTTCTCAAGCCGCTCCAGCAAGATAATTAAACCTCCTTTTATAAATATTGTGACAATACAATGACTCCATGTGTCGCATCACCTCCTCCTCATAGCGCCACATTTCTGCCAGAAGTTGCATATTTAACAATGTATTTGCAATAGTATGCTGGTTATTAGTTTCCATAACTCTGGAAAACAGGAAACAACATGAAAGTGTACGTCACTAAAAGCTATTGTGTTTTGGTCGGCATATACAGCCCTCCAACCTCCCAGCTACAGACCTTTGAGACATTGTGAACGGACCTTAATGGGACTGGCCTTGCTTTTCCAGACCTGGTCAGATGCTCACAGTGAATCCAGACATTCGTCCTTGACAAGAGAATATTGCTGTTAACAGGTTAAGGCAAGACCAATGCGAGGGCATTAGTGGCCTGCAAGATACTCAATGCCACATGCCCGTGGAGTTGAATTCACTCTAATCTGAGAGGTATTCTGTAGCTTATTCATCCATGTTTTAAGTACAATGTAGTCTGATGTGGTTTTGGCGCTGCTGCTCTCCAGCACAAAGATGAGGGGGAAGGTGTCTAATTAGGCTAATAACTGTTTCACTTCACGCCACTTCCTCTGGTGTATGCAGCGTTGTGCACAACTTCAGTAATTGTTCTCTGTTTTACACCTGTGTATAGCATTAACATTCACATATAGGCTGCAACTACACGCACAGCGTAATATTGACTCTTTGCTTGTACCATTCAGTATTTCTTCATGTGACTACCGGTAAATGTGCCTTGAATAAATGGATTCCACTCCTTCGTACAGTGTTGGTGTTTCTCTTAAATACACAGCCCGAGTCTGTTGTGGATTATGAGATAATGTTTGGAAATACCCCTCTGTGTCCTCATTTTGATCGAGTTATCACATCTGCCTTTCATGGAAACCATATGTTGTTAAAGGCAGCACCTCAGGTAAAAGTACATCTGCAGTAATCACAGACATGTAGCCACAGCGAAGACGTGGGCATAACTCCGTGCATAACTGTGCCCATATGGTGTTCTGATTGCCATAACATGTCACAATCAAAGTAGCTTTGCTCAACACTGATATGCGCGGCAGACCTGGCCTCTTGCCTGGCAGCTGCTGCAGTATAAAAGGTTGGCGAAAGAATAAAAAGACTTTCCATCCATGGAAGGTCAAGTAGACAGGCAATTTGACTATATCTCTTGTGTTTGTGACGATGGTTCGAGCAGGAATCCACTGAACAGAGAGGTAATTCTTGAGATGGAGGGGGGAGTGGGGTCCTTTCGGCGTTTACCTCCCGCTACTGCTGGCCTATAGATTTATGTGATTTGGCCCCACTGTCTCCCTCCTTTTGATGAAATTCAATACTTACCCACATGATGAAGTAGTTCTCAGCTTTAAGGTGATTTCTGGGTGTCTCAAAAAGTGAGCGAGTATAGAAACAAATTAACAGACAGGAGGGTGCGTACATTTGTGTCATACCAGGGTATGTGTGTGTCTTCACATCAAGACAATTTATTTGGAGTGTCTTGATGCATCTGCAAGGCATAAACCATGAGTACTGGCCTTAAAACAGCCTTATTCATCGGCCTCCGTTAGGTGGGACGGCTGCTGGTATTAAGCCTGTGATGCAGCAGAATGTAAGCAACAATCCAGGGTCGGGGGATACCCGACCCTGGATATTACTTGATTGTTGACAGTGCGCAGCCCCGGTAAATGTCAAGCAGAATCATACGTCCTCGCTCCGTCCCTCGTTCCGCCCGTTCCTTTCACCGCTGCTTTGGTATTGATTTAAGGCCAAATGTGGTCTCTATAGATGGAGGCCTGGTCGGCTGGCAGGTGGGGTTAGTTGTGATTTGAATAAAAGATCATCGTAATTCAACACAGCACCAGAAAAGCCCTAGGGCAGATCATTCACACTCCTGCATCTGAGACACAATCGTCCAAAGATATTGCTGTTGCCAAATGTGCGTGACAATAGATAATATTGCTCGAGGCTTTGTTTGTGTTGGTCCATAAACCTTCGTATTCCTTTCTGCTGCTAATCATCTTTTGCCTTGTGTAAGTCAGATGCAGCTACCAACATGTGTTTACCTTTCAACAATCATGCTTTTAAGTTGAAGAAGGCTGGAATATTCATTCAATTAAACATATACAGTTGTGTCATCAGCCTAGCAGAGGATATTGACACTGAGAGAAGTTACCATGTACCTTTTACTATGACGAATTCATTTTCACAGAAAATCCAAATAAATGTAACAAGATAGACATTACAGATGTTGCATGCAATGTTTTTTCCCCCGTGTCGTTTAAGTTTACAGAAAGATTCTGAAACCAAAGCTGAGTCACTTTATCAGTTTTATTCTGAAAGATTCCTCAAACTAGGTTTTGCTTTTATAAAATAACTTAGTTCCTGTTCATGATGCAGGTTAGTGTACTCATGTTTAATATGCACACTCTGTTTTAATTGCATGGTGAAATATCCTGCCTCCTGCTACCTCACTAATTGTGTGTTTTGACTGCTTGAGAGCTCCATTGAGAGAAGCACAAGGAGAAGATCAGGACCTCTGTGGCCTCCTTTAGGAGCGCTGGTTGTTTGGGTTGCGGTTGTACCGTCTAGTGAACAGATCGTCCTCCATACCTCCCGGCCTCCCTCCAGCTCTTGGGCCAGGCCGATACTTTGAAGGCTAGCTGTTGAGATTCAGCAGACAGACGCCTCCTCCGGGGAGCTGACATCATTAGAGCGGAGAGCAGATCCCAGCTCCTCTTCGGCTTCAGCGAGGAGAAGAGCGAGTTGAAGAACGAGAGAATGATAGAGAGAGAAAGAATGAAGGGATGGGTTTCAGCTACCCTGGCAGCGCCGGGCCCTGGGAGGCCAGAGCCCCTGACTTCTCACCCTGCCAAGGTTGCCCGGGCTGCTCCTCAAGACAGTTAGCTTCCCGACATCTTCCTGTCATTTTCCCGTTCACCGCTCACCTCCCTCACCCGTCCCGAGCTCCTCCTCCTCCTCCTCCTCCTCCTCCTCCTCCTCCTCCTCCTCTGCTAGGTAGTCAGTATGCTGCCAGTCTGTCACTTCTGCGCTGTAGGTGTTGTGTTTTCTACAGATTAAACTCCACGTGTGTGTGTGTGTGTGTGTGAGTATACTTTACTGTTATAGTATGCTACTGCGATCAAGTGGTGCTGCGGAAGTGGGTCATGGGCAACATAGTCTCACCAACACAAGCCCAAACAAAGCCCTTACACGTGAAGGTGACAGAAGTGACACGTTGTGTTTTCTTGGTTGCTGGAAGTGGCAGAGTGTCATATTATATATATATATTCTGCATATTGTAACGTACGAGTGTTTGCTGCTGCAAGGAGGCCCGACGAGCATGTTCAGACAAAAACACTAACAGGGAGACAGTGAGTTGTGAATATGGGTCATCTTTGGTTTTTCTCATGTCCTTATTATAAGAGATATTGTCCATGAAAGCATTTTAAGATAATATGTGCTGTGTTGGGAAAAAAGCGAGTACCAGTTAATGGTACTGGTTGTCTTAGATTTCGGGATCCAGGTATCAAATATCTTTCCATGTTGAGGTTGTCATCGAACATCACAAAATCTGAAGTACAGAGAGCTTAAAAAGGCCATCTAATTATGTTAGACACAAGACAGATGTGCTGAATAAAAACAAGGAACATTCTTTAAAATGCTCCACTCCAGCAGTCGCCAAATATTCAAATTGGAATCATTTTGTCTATCCAGGGGAAATACCAGAACTCAAACAAAGAGCCCCGATGCAGTCACTTGATTAGAAATGACATTTTATTTGCATTAGCATCAACAGTTATTTAACACGCATTTTAATCCCAATTGCACAATATCATTCAGGTGAACCGATAGTGGCATCGCTAATTAATTCCACAACAAGAATTGTCCGACTCATCTGAGATTAAGCCAGCATTTCAAAATGTTATGTTAACTTCCACCACTTTTAAGTGGCTCAGATTGGACAATTCCATGTGTTCCCATCATGGGGGGGGGCGGTGTACAGAAGGCAGATTCTTCTGAGCAGCCTTGCCAATTAGAATTCACATTGAATCCGCCTGTAAGCTTATTAAATCACTATTATCCCTATTAACACAATGGGCATGATCCTCTTCTACCAGCTGCATCCTCATTTTATGTAGTGTACATTGAGACAAGCAGCGCCTGTCAGATCATCTAATGCGCACACACACACACACACACACACACACACACACACACACACACTAGGCACATACATAATTGTGAACAGGCAGTGGCAGGTAGCACAGCTGAAATCCCCGCACATGACAGTGTTTTGAGGGATCATATAGATGCAAATGCAGCCATGTAATTGCACGAGCAGTAGATCTGCGCTCTCAAGGCTGGATGCTGTCATGTCAACGGCTGATTCCATCTGCTTTTCATCGTTTCTTCTTTTTTTTTTTTCAAGACCTGATTTCCATACCAACCCAAAGCTTTAGCATCCTCTAATCTGCTCTCCTTCTTTCTTCTGCGCCTCCTCCTCTTCTTCCTCCACCGACTAATCTCTTCTGGTCCAAGCAGTAGTGATGGAAATGAAAGCAAAGAGGCAGGTGTCACAGCCAGACACCCAAAATGAGGCATCCTGCATGGTTTCTCTTCCCTCCTCCCATCGCTTCTTCCTTGCCTCATTTTTTCCACAACTGACATGTGCAAACGCCTCCAAGTGTGCAGACTGCAGTCTTTTAAGTGAGGATGCATCAATCCTTCAACCCCCACCTCCAGTCTCTCTCCTTCTTTCCTGTATTTCCCCCCTTCTGTCTTCTCACTGCTTCCCCTGACCTTCCATTATTCTCAGCAGCCTTCATATTTTTCCACGTCAGGTGTGTGAGCTGAATGCTTTCTGGATCTGGACTTATTGGGATTTAAAACATTCCTTATGCAGGCCTGCATATGGAGATAGATAAAAGCCAGTGTGACGGCAGTGTGAAGTGCTACCAATCTACCATTTTGCTGCAAGTCAAAGGAGCAATGATCCTTTGCTGTGGAAAAGGGACCGTGAGGAGGAGTGCTGTGCCAAGACATTTTTATCTGTGCTCATTACTGGGATTGTTACATTGTGCCGAAATATGCACACCACCTGATTTTCCCTGAGTGGTCCGTCGTCCCTTCCACCTTTTCACATTGCATTCGACAATTAATGAATGTATCTGGAAATCCAAAAAATGCTGTTGGCTGGAATGCATCCTAATAATATGCCACCCTCATGCATACTGCATCTATTGACCTGATGGAAGAGAGAGGGGACATCTATTGTTGTAAAACACTGTTAAATAACTAACTATATGACAGGAAAATAAATTACTAAATTAGATATGATGATTACAAATGGTTGTTGCTGCATAATATCATGACGATGAAAAACTAAATCATCTTAATATTGAAGTTTTCCCAAAATGTTTGCAGCACCTGCTGGCAGCAGGCATGTGTAACCATAGCAGGTGGTTGCAGTGAGTATTAGCTGGTATACAGTGAGGATACACAATGGTATTTAGTACTACGTGTAATCATTTTCTCACAAAGTGAGAAATGTCCATTGTCTGAGATGGAAGAAACATGGCTGCCTCATTGTACGTTGGGTGGTTGAGCAGATGTTGTCGCTTCAAACCACATAGGAGGGAGGAGATGATGGCGTCGTTCATTTATTGGTGAATTCCTTCTGATGCGAACCAGGCTGCAGATGTTTCACCTCACCACCACGGCCTTTGTCATGGTCACGAGCACAAAGCCAAGGACTGCAAGAGATGTTTTTAGCACGTTAACATCCAATAATTGCTGACCTACAATTTGACATGCTGGTGTTTGTGCTTGTTAACATGCTAATACCAGCATGCAAACACACAGCTGTTACAGCTACAGCTAACTATGCATGGGGATATACATTTACATGTTTGTAGATACACACACATATTACGCACAGGAACATTTAGAAATACACACACACACATATGTTGTGTTTTCAAATGTTGCAGCACATACAGCATGCACATGCATTGTTATATTCCAACACAAACACGCAGCGATAAATGCATACTGCATGAGTATGCACAGCACACACACACTTCCACTTCCCTACCTCCTTTCCTTCATCCAACACATAACACTTCCTCCCAAATTCACTGGCAGTGTGTGCTGTGCAGGCTTGAGATAACGTCCCAGAAGTTTTTCAAGGGCAGGACGGGTGCTCAGACATCAGAGGGAAGCCGCGTTGAGCCGAAGCTGATTCATTACATGTGTTGCATCTGCTTCCTATTAAAAAGCCCAGAGCACTCTGGCTGTCTCCCCCGGTCTCTCTTTCTCACTCTCTGACTGCAAACTACCGGCTGACTCCTTGGCTAGACCTCATCTGCCTGAAATAAAACCTCCCTGTATCTGTCTTTAAAACTCTGCCCATCCTCTGACGGCCTGCAGCTCCTCACTAAGTCTTACAGATTAGTTCTCGCATGCAGTACAATCAATATGAGAGTCTCCAGAGCGGACAGAAATATGTTGGGGTCAACGCTGTCCATACATGCAATATTCTCCCTATGTAGAATAATATTTCAATTTGACCATTCTGTGCCAGAAAAGTCTATAATTGAATTCAGTGTATAACCTCGAAATATTTTCTCGCTAGCATGGAAACCAACATAAAGACCGTGGCACCACGACGCCGTGGAAGTGTGTATTTTTCACTTGATTGTTTCATCGTCAGCTGTTTGAAGGGTTCATCCTGTGTGGCAAATTGATTCAGCACTGAAAACAGGTTGAAGAGATAAAGATGGAAGCTCAAGCTACAGATCACAGTGTAAAAGTGAACCACCACATCAGCTGGCGACGGAGAACGTGTCCCTGAGGCACAATATGTCACAATGACTAACTCCAGTCCAGCCTGCAAAATGAAGTCATTTGATAGCACGAGCGTCTCTGGAGCAGAGCCGTATAGCTGTCGGACCCTGGTTGGAGCTGGATGATGCTACGCTATGATTGGGCAGTTTGTGTTCGAGGGGGCAGGACTTAGCGAACGGTCAATGAACTTAGCACATTAGGTGCCCAGTAGAGCTCTATGCATGCTTTTTCTGTTGACCAAGTTTAAGTGTCTGCAGTTGTCTTGGCTATTGTTGCTCATGCTCACTAGATCCAGATGGATATGTTGTCAGGGCCAGTTTTGCCTTATCACAGATGTATCGTGTTAATATACTGTATATGTTGGCTGCTAATTCTAGTAAAAGGATCATTTAGAACAGTTTGCCATCAGAGAGTTTTATTTTTCCAACTAAAACATCCTGCGCAGTACATTCATCACAATTCATCACCAAACCAAATGAAAGGTATCAAACAAGCCAAAATCTGCCATAATATGATTTTACTATTGGTGTCTGATTTCTTACCAAACACCTGTACTGGCCTGAAATAACTGAATTAATAGTTTGGATCTCTATTGTAACATTCAAAACGCATTTACGCATGAATCAAGGAAATCACACCGAGTTGAAAACGGTTTCCTTTTCTGCAAAAAAGGAAAATACTTTGAAAAAGCCAACCACAGCTAATTAAGGACAAATGTACTTCCCTCAGAATCTTGTGTCTGAGTTGGTCGTGGGTCAGTTCAAAGGCATGTACCATATTGATTAGAAAACACGGCACGATTTTACTCAGACATTCCATTAAAGAGCCATTTCCTCACCTGATTAAAGAACACAGTCTAAAGCTCGACCGCTTGGCAGATTCAGACACTTATTCATCTCGCATTTTTTTTTAATCACTTGCTCATTTCCTTTACCCCACAATCTCATCTTCGGTATTTTAATTATGTCGTGTTGAATGATAGCTAGTTTTAAGGCGTGTGTGTGTGTGTGTTTGGTGGACTTGTTAAAAGGGGCCTTTTGCAACTCGTACGTCATGAGAGGAAATTAAAAATGTCTTAAAGTACGTGTGAGGGTGACAAAGTTATCAAATGTAGTCGCAGGAGAGAGTGTGAATGTTGCACTTCCAAAAACGTAATCCCTCCGACTGCTAATAAGATCATTTTCAAGTGTTAAAAAGGTGTTACAGCCGTCAAGCATAAATTGAGTTTTTAATATTTGGATCCGTGGAACACAGTGATCAATGATGAAAGTAGCTGGGGGTGAAAGGTCTGTACATCAAAGGAAAAAGAAGAAAATTAAAATGTTAAAAAGTAAATTAAGTAAAAGTATCGGCTCAAATTAAGGTTGAGCCGATACTTTTGGCTGGAATCCAGTATTTTGTCGGTAAAACCCTTCAAAATGTTCCTGATAGTAGTCACAATTATTTTGGAATGCTCCTAATATCTGCTGTCCTTATTTTAGTTTTTCATAACCTCCCTCTGGAGTTGGTCTTTATTTAGAAAGAGCAGGATCCTCTTTGATATTTAGCCAATATATGAGTTGAAGTTGGGGAAATATCTGTGTAGTCAGACATTCTGTCATTTCGAAATGTGTCTGGGCCGCTGATCTGTCCCACCAACAGACTCTTATCAGCTGATAAGAGTGTTGACGCCAGCGTTATCTCTGCCCATTTAAGGGTTATGGAGCTGAGAGTCACAACTGATAAATCCTTTCCTCACAGAACTGTTGCGGAGTCGTCGATGCAGCGTCCCTGCAGTTATTCTGGTTAACACTTCAACCGGCATGTTGGAGGCAAACCTTATCTCACGTTTTCAGACGTCTGACAGATACAATCAATAATTTGGTGAAACTGTTGCTACTATCATTTTAATTCATTTATAAAATCAATGCTTTAGTTCCTTGATGCTTTGTTCTTTCTTGAAAGACTCCATGGTCATTTGTTTGGTGGTGCATTACATTGAGCCATCATTGTAATTACTTCTATCCTGATTAAATACAAGTTAACATTACCACTGTTGAAATGGCAGCGATACTAGGGAGGACCACACTGCAGTCATTAACATAACAAGTCAACTTATAACATTTCATTATTTTTATACTGCAACAGCATTTATGGTTGGTGTTGTAGTTGACATCGGTGGCACTTCTTTGTTAGAGCGAATGCAAATGGTTCCTAAAGTTCAGTGTAAAGAGCATCAAGGAATGTGGTTTTGTGTCAATGCAAGATGCTATCATGCATAAACAAGTCAGTTGAAATTCAAATGTATGCAATACAATTAGTTATTTCTTTTTTAAGGCTTAACACGGCAGCAGCAATTTAGGGGTTGAGAATATACACATGAATATATTTTTTTCCATGCCTCCCCTTAAAAAGACTCTTGGTGATTGAAAGGTCTGCTGAGATAATAATAGCATGGAGAGGTACAGCAGTGCACACTTGAAAATGAATGAATAAATCATTTTCTATCCTAATCTCCAAAAGCTTTTGCTGACCACTAAGTGCAAATGTGGCATTTCCAGTGGCATGTACCACAACCTGAAGTTGTTTTACTGCCACTTTGAATGTGCCCTCTTTTTTGAAAGCCAAAGTGAACTTTGACTTGCAAATAATCACGTCGAGTTGAACAAAAAAAAATGATCGCACAACCTCCAAAGTGAGCGCCATTTGAATCGCTCTTGTTAGCATGCATAAATCTTTTGCAAAATGCACTCACTGCTTTCAACGCTAATAGTGTACACAGAAATCAAAGCTGTGCATTCCTTGCAGAGCAACAAGAGAGGAGGAAGATCTGCATAATGTTGGCTCCGGCAACGAAGAGCAAAAAAACGCAGATCCACAGCAACGCTCCCTTGCTTTCCTTCCAATAACATCATTAGCATTTCGACATCATCGGCCTAATTGTTGTTGGTAGCTTTGAAAAATGCTTGCCTTGGAGTGGGAGTCGAGGGGGAGAGAGAGAGGGGGGGGGGGGGGGGGTGTTTTTAGCTGTAAGGCCTTGTGCTTATCAGTGCAGGGCAGATGCTGTTCCTATGGTCCTGGCTGACAGGTGAGGTTTGTGTGTGTGTGTGTGTGTGTGTGTGTCTGTTGGTCGCGGTTGGTAGTGAACCCCCGGGACAGGTGCTGAGGGATGAGTTTCTCCCCCCCTCCTCCTCCTCCCTTCCCTTGTTCCCTCCCTTCCCCAGGAGGCATATGGTGAGAGTGATTTGAGAGACCTGGGGCCCACAGGGAGTGCTCCTCTCTCCAGTTCATCTGTTCCAGACGGGGCCCCTGTGGGAAGCTCACGCTCTCCTGAGGCCCACGTTGGCTGGGAATCAGGCCGAGTGAGAGGCTTCGTTTTTTCGGTTGACTGCTTTGTAACAGTGTCGGGCGGTCGAGATGGCCACCCCAGTTAGCGTTGCGCTCTCTAACATTGTACACTTTGATTTGGTGCGCAGGACACATGCCGAACGGCTAATGGGTCACGCCCTCTAATTTGTTTTCTCCGTGCCCCATTTGGATGCAACTGTTGCTTTTATTTTTGCCGAATCTCGTCGTGTCCTGGTGCGATTGCTCGGAATAGAAACGCCATCTTGCTGTGATTTCACAGGCTCATATTTGTGAACCAGCTCACAAATGTAATGTAGTTCTGAGTGCACTGGGAGAGAGAGTTATGGGGGCATTTTAGGCCTTGTATAATACGTGTACCTCTTTTATGTGGTCATTTATTATAAGGCGAGCTTTATGAATAATGTATGATTAAAAGGCTTAATGGACACACTGGGACTCGTCAAAATAAAAGCAAAAATCCATTTGCTCTCCCTGTAGTAAATCCAATAGCTTGTCCTTGGGCTAATTTCCAACTTGGGACTTGGTGGGGGAGTGAGTGCATGTCTTGATAGTGATTTCAAGGGAGGGAGCTGTTGGTTGTGCTGTAAAGTGAAAGAGAGACAGAAGAGGGAGGAGGAGGAAAATTAAATGAGACATGGATGAGGAACAAAGCCGGGAACACCTCTTTCTCTTGATGCCTCCCTCCTTCATGTCACTCTATCCCAGGCCCTCTCTTTCTCTCCTTCCCTCTCTGTCTCTCACCATCTTATGGCTCCTTCCCCCTGCCTCTGAGCAGCTGCCACTTCTGAGCCTGAAGAAAATGAAGGCAGATGAATCAATTTGGCCTGTGGCCCTAAAGTGCACTTGTCTGCACCCCAGGCTGGGTGGGTGGGGGGAGGGGGATAATGAGCCGATAGATTGAGCCGGTGCTGGAGCCGGCACTGAGCGCTGAGGTGCCTTCGCCCGCCGCACCACCGGCCCCACTCACACACACACACACACACACACACACACACACACACACACACACACACACACACTGCTGATGCCTCCCTGAGCAGCAGTAGCAGCCTGTCTCTGGGTTAATGGGGGTGAGGGTCCTTTGCGGAGGACACTTTTCAGAACAAATTAAAAGAAGGATCTGTATCCGTCCTCTTCAGCCCTCCCATTCCAGTATTGGCCCTCGTTTCCTCCCGCCCTGTGCATATTGGAGCTTGGTAGTGTGGAGGAGAAGAGCATCAAGGCAGCTAGAAAGGAAGGGGCGGGCAGGGGGCAAGATCCCAGGGTAATGAGGATTGACACTGGGACAAGGCTGAGGCACGGCCTCCCTGAGCGCTGTTGACAGGTGACGGCAGGCTTGGGAGAGACGAGGCAGAGTGAGAGGAGCTGGAGCAAGGAGTGGAAACGCGAGGTCGGGACTAACAGCTTCTCTTATTCAAGGAGGACAAACTCGGGAGACCACGTCCGATACCCCCCCCCGAAACCCCCTGCAAGGTGAACGAGGTAGGATCAAGGGAGCAGGACAACAAAGCATCACCCGCCAGCCTCTAGCCAGCCCCCTGCTGACAGGCTGCAGATTGATCGACACTGCAAGGAGAGTGAGGAACTGGGAAAATAAAAGGGAAAGTTCGCCAAGCCTAGCGGTTCACATCAGTGAACCGCTACTGTCTCCATCGATGCCTTGACGAGCCCTTTCTAAGTAGGCGGGCTTTCTGACTTCAACAAGGGTTAGAGTCGTATAAATGAGCAGACCCAAGTCGGCACTACTCAACTTAGGGGGAAATTAAGATGCTGGAGGGCCCTTTGAAGATAATTAAAGAGCACAGAGCGGCAGCCTCCAGAGAGGGACTGCAGACATGTTCAATACCGGGACTAATGGAGCTAATTTCCAGTACATTATTCATGTAAAACACAGGCCCTTACTGGGCCATGTTTTTCTATGTCTCTGCTATCTGTCGTCCTAAATCAAGCTGCCCCCCCCCCCCACACACACACACACACACATTCACTTGCTGCTTCAACCTGATTAACCTTATCCCAATAATGCATGGGTCAACGTAAACACACTAAATCCAACTATGGCGCTTTAAAACGGCCAGGTGGCCGAGAACTGCTCCCTCAAGGCGGCCCAGAGAATTACCTCAAGCACAGTGGCTTTATGCCCTTGAACTGTGTCACCAACCAATCGCATCTCAGTAGAGACTGTTAGCCCCGCCCTCAAGATCCCGAACTTGTCCTTTAACATTAATGAGGGCACAAAGAAGAAGAAAAAAACATCACATGAAAGCTGTACAGTTGGGAGCTTAGGGCCAATTAAACAGCTCCCCAGACAGGACATTAGTCCCTGCTTTAATCACAGGCAGTCAGCATTGCCAATCTTTTGTCAGAGTTGGTGAATTCCTGCCTAGATCAATTGCTCGCCTGTCCCGTTGAACAGCGGCTTGGGGAATGGTCCTCGCACGCTTCATCATTAACCTAGGCGGCTAATTAGACACTGTGCTCTGATCAATAGCCGAGCTGATTGCTGACTGGGTAATGTAGCCGCAGGAAGAGACGGAAACACTTGGGGCGCCGTCAGGACTTTGTCAGCAACACCGATGCTGGGTAAACAAAGTAATCAACGGCTGCACTTGACGGCGACGTGACGCCGACTGTACCGTCACACTCTGTGTCTGCCTCCATGCCTGCCTGCCTGCCTGCCGAGGAGGATTGCTCTCTTTGTGCTCTCCTTGAGAGAAGGAAATCAAAAAGGCCACCATCTATTTTGAGATTCAAGGAGTGATTAGGCTCACAGCTATTCGAGCGAGAGAGGCAGAGGCAGAGGCTGGTAGAGGTGGAAGTCAAACCTGATTAGGCCCACCTGCCAGGTCTCTCTTACTTTCATCTCTACACCCTGATTGCTTGGCGGCGGCCCCCTCCTCCTCTCCGCCGCGCTCATCCCACCCCACCCCTGTCCTGTCACTGTTGACCTCAGCGTGCTGCTAATGCCCCTTGGCCAATCAGCATGCTTGCCCTGGCGGCGGCAGGGTAATTAAAGGGAATTGTGTCTACTTGGCATGTGAGCTGGTGGGCACGAGGGTAGACAAACACTCTCTCTCGCTGCCGCCTTGCCTCCCTCCCTCTCTCCCAGCCAGGTGGTAGCGTACAGGACCTGTCAGATTAGCTGATGACCCTTTTAATTCTAGCCCAGCCGGGGGCCATAATTGATATTTACCGGGAAAGGTTAATTGTAGCAGTGATCTGCTTAAATTACAGTGGAGATCAGGAGAACAGGGCCAGCCACCATGCGCGCCACCAGGGGAGCTGCTACATGCAAACTGCTAGTCAAATGGATTATACCCCACGGCCATCACCGCTGTACTCCAAGGTGGGGAAGCTGCTTGGAACATTGTGATTGGCTGGTGCTGCATCAGCACATAGTCTCCATGCTGAGCTCGCCAACCTCCCATCTGGCTAGGAATATGAATGCATGCCAACTGTGGGTCTTGATGGCCTGCAATAAACCAAGCCATCCAGGTCTGCATCAGGGTTACCATGATGTGGGTGGTAATGCAGATACTGGCATGTGAACATTTATGATGCTGATAGATGATATTTTAGATCATTTTTATTTAGTTTCTTAATCAGAAAACGGCACAAATGCAATGAAAATAAAATCGTTCTTTTTTTTTTTCTCTGAATGCTGCCAACGGTTAAAGTATGTCTATTCAGCGTCGTCCTCTCAGTTTATGCTACATGTTGTCCCCCTTTTTTAACTGACCTCAAAGAGCTCACTTGTCTGCCATATCAAGTGACCTCAGGAATGTGCCTCAGCTGTAGTAAAAGTGGATGTGGATGATTTTAGACAGCATTTAGCAGTGGACCCTGATTTTTGTGATTCTACCTGTTCAGGAACATCATATTTTGTGTACTGTATAGAGACCAAGGCTAAAGCAAGCGCATAATAGACTGCTAGCTACTGTTGCCTCCCTGACGCTTGAGTGCGTGTGTCATATGAGCGCACTAACATCGGTCTATGTGCAAAACATGCTCAAGGAAAAAATTCCAAATTGGTGGAGTTATACTAGAATCAATCAGTTTTTATATATATATATATATATATATATATATATATATATGTATGTATGTATATATATATATATATGTGTATATATATATATATATACTAGAAATCATTTAAATACAACAAAGACAAAATTGACTGAATTTGCAGTAATGTTCGGATCTGCATGACAACTGTGGTGGACAGTCACACAGTTGGGTTTACTACGTTGCTGTGCTGGCTGGTATGACTGGCAGTCGTGGGTCCAGGTTTGGGGTCGCAGGTGTTTTTGCGTCAGTCGGTTCTGCTTTGCATTTAGCCAAAGCACAAACCGACACCGAGCTGTGAGCCACCACACCAATTTTGTGTTTCCCTCGGGTAAAGAATGGAAGGACCATGGTCCGTTGAAAGTCAGTTAAAGCCATTGTAGTTGTGCTGTATTGTGATGCATACATGCCTAACTTGTGGAGTTGGTAAATCTTTTCATTTGTGTCCCCGGTTTGAAACAGAATCGTCCTATCCTGTTGTTTTTCTGTGTCTGAACGTTTGATATGAAATGAATAGTTCTGGTCTTCAGTTGTTGTGTCAAGCTGTTGTAATTTAACAATCCTGTCTCAACGATAGAGGTTTTACCAAGAAACCAAATGAATTACCCACATTTAAAGCGCTATGTTGGTGGATGGAATAACATTGAACGAGTCAATTATCATGATGGCAAAACTATTCAAATATAGATAGTTAGAATTTGCCGCGTTTCCACTGATTAATCATTCATCCTTATAAAAATGAAACTAGTGTTTTCATTTGCAGGTGTCCTTTTCTCTTTTACAATTGTGTTGTGTCTTCTTTATCTTGGGGCTCCCATACATGCAGCCATAGAAATCTTGACGTTGTATTAAACCGGCAAAACATCTCTGTAATGTTCTTTCAATACATAACAGTTTGAAATTTTCTCCTTGCCATTTTATGAAAGTAATAAACCACCGTGCAGTGATTTACAGTTATTTGAGAGCAGCTTTTATAGTCTCTCAAATGTCTGAAAACTGCTTCTCTGGGTATATTGCTTCATTGTGAAGATAGTGGTTTGGTTGATGAGTAAGAGGATGATTTCAAGATGTCCCTTTTCCTGTGTCCTCTGCAGATCAAACCCTTTAAGCTATGTCCGGTCAAAGTCAGAGAGGACGAGATGGTGCAGGAGCTCAGCCGACCGCACAGAAGCAACTCCAAGGAGCAGCTCAGCGAGGTGAGTCCTTGGACAAGACCTTTTCGCCTTTTTCCCAGACCTCCTACAGCGAGCCAGGCTATCCACTTTCACAGGCCAAGGCGGGAGACCCCTGAAGTGCAATATAGAAAGCGGTCGGGCGACAACAACATTGAGGCTGAGATCAGAGAGCAGCTGGTGCAGTAGCTCCTGCTGTTTCCAGCTATCACCTCATAAATCCCCTGTGCGTTGGGGAAAAGACTGGCTGGCTGGCAGCACACAGACAGGAAATGATTAGGCCGGTCGCACAGCATCACCTTGTTGGCCTGGCATTATTTAAGCATGCCGCGGTTAAACGCAGACATGACCTAACGCAGTTCAGCCAGGTGCGGGCTGACCTGGCTGACCCCAGGATGGAATGAGTTAAAGAGACTGTTCCAATTATGGCTGCGGCAGCATCCATATGCCAGCCCATTTAGAGGATGAGTAGGTGCCAAAGGAAAATGGAGGCCAGGCATTGGTTCAGCATAAGGGATGAAATAATGCAATTTAGACACAGGGAGCATAATGAGAATTTATGCAAAATCCCAAGCGGCTCATTTTAAATGAATGTAGAAATATGCTTCCTAACTAATGCCTGTCAAGCAGACCTCCCAAACCTAACGAAATTCAATCAGACTGTTCATTTAGCTGACGAAAGCAGCAGGAGGAGAGAGAGAGAGAGAGAGAGAGAGAGAGAGAGAGAGAGAGAGAGAGAGAGAGAGAGAGAGAGAGAGAGAGAGAGAGAGAGAGAGAGAGAGAGAGAGAGAGAGAGAGAGAGAGAGAGAGAGAGAGAGAGAGAGAGAGAGAGAGAGAGAGAGAGAGAGAGAGAGAGAGAGAGAGAGAGAGGAGGAAGGAAAATGTGCAGCTCCATTTTCCAGCAGGGGTAAAATTATGGAAGGAAAAGATTTTTAATGAACATATTAAATGCATTGTTTTAAGCTATTCAGAGTTCCAATTGAAAATCCAGCTTGATGAGGAGAAAAGAAAATCAGCCAGCCTAATTTTTCCCATCTTCATCCTCTTTTCTCTGTTTCTCTCGTGCACTGTCCCCACACTTCCCCACACATTTCTCTTGAATTTGTATAAAAGGCTGTCTTTTAATGAAAAAGTCAGGGGGAAGAGGCGGGCTTGTCAGATAAAAGACCGACGCTGGTTGACAGCTCTGACAGGGATATACGACAAGCACAGACAAGGAGGGAGGGTGGGGGGGGGGCATGGAAGAGGGGGGTGGAAGAGTGGGGGTGGAAGTGGTGGTGGTTGCGGTGATGTAGGTGGGGGTGGCGGCACTGTTGAAAATTGCACGCTGTAATCGCCGACGGTGTTGGATGTGGCATGTCTCTCTAATCTGCTGCCAAATAAATGGTGCAGCGACGGCATCCATATCTATCCATCTCTATTCCTCTGCTTGTCTTTACCTTTCTCTTCCTCCTTCTGTCTGTCCCTCTCTCTGCTGGCTTCACTCCACTCAGTAAAGGCCTGGACATAAAACACCGTGTCACTGTCTCGATATTTTTTCCAGCTCCATGAAGTCTCCGCCACCACACTGAGAGCACTGCTAATTTTTCGTAAAACACGCTCCACCGTATCAAAGTGGCTCCCCAACTTTAAGAGCTCTTAACTAATGATGCCGCATCTGCAACGAGTCAAATGGATTTCTCTTGTCTTACCGGCAAAGGAAATAGAGACAAATGCGACATGTGGACGCGGCCGCCTGTAAAAACAGGCATGCATCAATTTGGGAAAAACCGAAGGAGACGCTGTTTGTTCATTGCAATGGTTGGGTCTTTATCTGTTTATTTTGACTAGGTAATTGTGCCTGCGGGTGCAGCGGGGCCCCGGCACTAAGCCACACAGGGATTAGTGAAATATGAGGTGGTGGTGGGGGGGGTTCACAGCATCTGTATCCTGCGGAGGAGAGGGGGGCATCAGCTGTGGTGCTGTCAGGGTCTCTAACGCCCTCCTGTATCCACCCACTCCCACCCACATGGAGCCAAACCCACAAGCTACCTGATCTGCCACAGAAGGCATACATGTTCGCATCCCTTCCCTTATCGTGCTCCATCGAGCTCTGATTGGCCCGCCTCTCTGAGTTGGGGGAAGATGGACTGGACCCTCCCCTCTTGTCGCCATGTTTTTCTTTTTCTATCCTTTTTTTTGTAAGGAGAGTGGAGGAGGGGGCATGGAAATGGGGAGAGGATTAGGGGGAGGATTTAGCAACATTTCTCTTCCCCGGGGCTGTTTAGTTAACCCGTAAATGCCGCCAGCATCCACCCCATCCCTCTCGCTACCAACCAACATAATCACCACACACACACACACACACACACTCGTCCTCCTCCATCCCCCACGCTCCCTCTCTGGGGCGGGTTCTTAAATCCTTTTGAAGTCCTAAGCGCGGCAGAAATCCATTGAGAGCCATGTATAATGGCTTTTAAGAGAGAGTGTTTAGCTGGATGCCGACCCTATGGCTTATGAACCGCTGGCGTTTTAATGGATCCCCCCCCCCCCTTCCCTCCCCGCTTTTCCTCCCTTCACCGGCACTAAATCCAATGGATTGTCCCTCATTATCATTTAAATAAGCCTCTCTTTCTGCTCAGAACGCTCCAAGTTGAATGAACTCTACATAGTAAGGCTAATTCCAAATGGCCTTGGCCTCCCACCACCTATGCACATATGCACTCGCACACACCTATCTAAGTGCACAGACAACACAGCACATTTTCCCTGGAACACACTCTTTTGGCGCTTTTATTTCCACATATATTGCCTTCTGTGCCGTTTTTGCTGCCCTCTCCTCTGGCCTTGTCTCTGGCCTCGCTAGTGAAGGGAGCGGAGCGGTTGAGCAGAGCGGGAATAGCCTTTTGATTCCCGCAGAGCCTGCTTTCCGGTTCGCGGCGGGACTCCTCCCTAATCGTCACCGCAGGAGCCGTGCTGCGAATCAGAGGGGCACAAAGGCGATGATGAGGGCTGAGGCCAAGAGCAGGTGTGGGAGAATGGATGAGGGGTATTGGGAGGGTGCAAAACAAGAGAGGCAGCGGCGGTGAAGGTGTGGGGGAGGTCGCTTGGATTGAAGGTGGACCTATGGATGAAATTGGTCGAGCAGAAAAGTCCCCTCCAGAGACCAGGGGGGGAGGGGAGAAATTGCCAATCTAGACAGAGGAATAAAAGAAGTGAAAAGTGGAAGTGGAGGGAGGGATTTAGAGATTGGTATTGGTGCTGGGGAACAGAACAAAACCTAGCTATTCCGTCTCCAGCCTGCTCTTGTTCAGCATTTAGAGGACCGCATTAGAAAACACAGGAGGAGTTTAATGGGCCAAAACACATCCCTAAATGCATCGAAGAGATTTGTCTTGAGTAAAAGGGGCTGAAGTAAGTTGGTTTGGTTCCAAAATGTGGCACCAACTTAAAAAAAGATCTCACAAAATAAAGACAGAATTTAAAAAAACAGCATCTAATGAAGGACATTGTTTAGTAAAAACTTTGGCCGACAGAATTACATTCCAGATGGATTTTCTTTTGTCATAAATGAATGAAATTAATAATGATCGTAACGTAATGTCTTTCTGTCTGTGAAGGATGTAAAGCACTTTGGGAATGATGTCTTGCCTGTTGATGCTGCTCCTATTCAATACCGTTTGTTTCGTTTGCGAAACAAATTCCTGGAAATGATGAGATGGAATAAGAAGAGAAGACCTCTGTATCCCAGAGTCTCAGATCCAAGTACAGCCTGCACACTTTCACACTTGGCTTAAAAGGCCTTTCCACAGCCATAGAATGACTATTGTGCACTGTATTAATTATAGTCTTAGAAAATGATTACGGTTTCCTACAGTGTAACTCAAATCAGGTCTCTCAGTGGGACATGAATGATGCTGCTCTGCTTGCCCCCGCGGTGGATGCCAGAATGTATGGGTGGGATGTGTGCGGCGTGTGGTACATGGCGGGGCGGTTAAAAGGTTAACGTGAATATTGATATTAAAGCGGCGCTGCTTCATCATGTCTGTGTCAGCGAGTGAAACGCTCCTTAAAGGTCATCCCTGTTCTCCTCTCTCTCCCTACAGAGTTCCATTCACTCGCTGTCAGGCCGCGGCTACTCGGTAAGTGGCATTTTCATGCTTCATAGCCTTACGGCAGAATTACAATCTCCAACGACCCGCTTTATGGCCCCGGCGCTCGACATTTTAATTATGTTAAATAGAGTAATGGAGAAATCATGATATTAGGAACATTAATTCTGGCTGACTGACTGATTAAATTGCGGGAAGGTGCCCTGCGCTACCTTGGCGAAAAGAGCCTCGTTTTATTGGCATCGATCAGCATTCACCGGTGCTGCAATTTGGCTGTCACCGTTTTATGTCTTCCTCCAGTGACTGTCAATGGAGGATTCTTTTGCTCGCTTATAATGAAAATATGCCTAAAAGCCTCTTAAAGGCGCTCGTATCTATGCAATCAATACAATGTCTCACCACCACAGAAATGCACGTACATGTACACCTTCAGGATGCATAGCAGTTAAACACGTCTTGTGATTTGTACGTTAATATGAGTCAGTGAGATGCTTTCTGTCATAGACCATGTGTTGTTCAAGGTAAATGTGCCCAAGAGGAATACTTAGTGATTCCTTGGAAAACGTCAACCCAACCTTTTCAAACAGAGACTAGCTCACAAATTGTCAGAATAGGACTATTTTTATCCCTTGAAAGCATCTGTTGCCTTGCCCCAGTGCCTTTTCCAACAGTTAATTTGTGCTCTTCCCCGCCCATTGTTTCAGTGATGGGCCTTGTCTCTGGGTAATAGAGACAGCAGTCGTCCTTTATGTCCTTTGCTTAAAGGGGAACTAATAAGAGGAACGTTCTTTAAAGCGTGCTACTTTTAGCTGATGAGTGGCATATGGCAGTTCTTATTGCAGCTTGGAAGCAATCATCCCGACAAACAAAACAACTATAAATGGTTTGTCATCGTTAATCTGCCTCAAAGGACTGCAGTTAAAGCGCTGAACAAAGCGTAACTTCAAAAGACCTTGATCTCTGCGCAATCTTTTGTTTTATTTATTTTTTGTTTTAATAGAACATGTCACATTCCTATTCCCCCGGCGGCTGCATACTCACAGATGGATGAAAACAAATGAGACCAAAAAAGCTCGCGGAGCCCTTTGGCTCAAGCTGTCAGTTCGAGTCGGCAGGGAACGTTATCGGAGAGAAAGAAG
The DNA here is from genome assembly GCF_949748355.1 of Melanostigma gelatinosum. Taxonomy (NCBI): domain Eukaryota; kingdom Metazoa; phylum Chordata; class Actinopteri; order Perciformes; family Zoarcidae; genus Melanostigma; species Melanostigma gelatinosum. Next base: position 8,822,379 of record NC_136639.1, read on the forward strand.
GGGAGGAGTCGGAGTGAGTGGGCACAAATGGAGGGGGAGGAGGCTTGGTGGTGGTGGTGGTGTGAGGTCATTGGCATTTGGCATTGTGCAAGAAAAGGAAAGTCCAGTTACAAGGGCAGGAAGCTTTACGTTGTCTGGCTCCGCTCCCTGGCTATCCGGTGGTGCTATCTGCAGCATTCTTAGCTTCTGGGCACATCCTGGGTGCTAAACTCTGACTCTCAATCTGCTCTGCTGCCGGGCCCGCTTGATTTCTGGGGTCTCCTTATCTGTAAGTGCTTCAGGCTTTACAGTATGATTGTTTCGAGGGGGGGGGGGCATGGGGTGTTGGGTCAGGGGGCTCTCGGGATCTGCCACGCCGAGGCTGAGTGGGTATGGGAGGAGGAGGGGGAGGAGAAGGCCTGGGTCTGCATGGAGCGGAATGGCTGGAGGAAGAGAGAGGCTCTGTATGTGGGTGGGGGGCTGTTAGTGAGGCGGGGAGGGGGTGTGTGAGGGTCAACGAGGCGGGCACACAGGCGTAGGCAGCGCCACCGGCCAACAATAGTATGGATAGTATGGCCTCTGGCACTGATCGCCACCAACTGCTCTGCCTCTCCACAAACTGGTAGATCCCGCTGGTAGATGTGACGGTTATCTGTCACAAGGCACTAGGAGGTAAAAAAGGCAATCTCTCCTGACAGTTTGTTTTCTACTTCTGTGGGAGATAACGCCTCTTGTTGTGTGCGCTTCCATATGTCACCCTTCTTCGGTTGCCTGCCAGCCTTTAATGGCCTCATTTGAATGGTTTGCTCAAGAACGTAAAGGCAGTCCCCGGGCTTTAGTTCCAGACTCATGAAAAAGGGAAATTGGAAGTCACTAGGGTGTTTTCAACGCAGCAAATACCTTTATACTGTGTTAAATTGATTTGGCACACAATTTGCAGAAACATGACATGTCCCCTCGTCAGTATGTTGTACTTCACTACTTTCTTTGTCTGTCTAGAAAACTGAACAAAGAGCGAAGAAATATTTCATCACTATGTCACAGTTGCTAATTGAATCCAAATTTCCAAGTATTCATAGTGCTTCCAAGTAGTATCTAGTGGATTGCAGACACTATGGTGCAACGCAGTGTTAAAATGAAGCCGCTGATGATTTCAATACGTTCATATTTGAGGATTTAAGTGATTGCAGAAAATGACATGGATGTTTTATTTTTCAAGTGTTCTAAAACATAGTGGTCATTGAGTTTTCATCCTTGCTTAGGCACAGACCACGGAACAGTCTTAACTCTCCCTTTATATATAGGACATACAGCAATAGCAACCTAGTTAAAGTGTTAATATAATTTAGCTTTTCCTGTGCCTCACTTTTTACTGACTAATAAAGGCAAAACGCACACAAAACAATTTAAAAAACCGAAATAATTAAGTTTATAGTCACCCATTAGACGACTGGTGTGGTGTTCAATTCCACAATATATATATGATGAGTGACGTGTTGACGTGTTGACTTTATTGCCATTACAACAAACATTGCACCGTGCTTGCCTTGGCTAGGTTATGTGTACACTGCAGGACAGACAGGACAACAAAGATCTGTCTCAACAAACAGATTGTACTTGTTGTGGTTGAGACAAACCTCCTTAAGTTACTCATTCATACAAACATGATGTGTTTATCCAGGTGATGACATTGCTAGACTTGACCCCCCCTTCCCCCCCCTCAACTGTCATCTCCCATTTAGTGGCGAGGGACCGCTGAGTCCAGCGGCGATACGTAGCAGCAGGATTGAGACTCGCTGTCTCGCTCTCTGTGGAAGACTGGATATGGAATTGTTTATCAGGCCGAGTCTCTCCCGTCTGCTTTGTGCAAGCGTCATTATAGCCTCGGCTGTGTTTGGGAGACAATATCTGGGCCGTGTTTCCTGCGCTGCTACCTGTTTGTTGTTCCACTGGAGATTGGCCTGGGCTCTGGCGATTTATCATCCTCTCTCAGGGGCTCCTTGATAAAGAACCCAACACATCCCTCTCTGCGCCTGGGAGATAGAGGCTGCAAGAGACGGGGAAAATGTCAAAGAATCTCACTGCAACTATCTGCCCGTCCTGTCGCTACCCCTGGGCTGGATGTATACTGTATAGGGGAGGAGATATTTTAGCTAAGCGAAAAAAGACAACACACCTCCCTTTCCTTTCAGATGAAGTGATTGAGCTTCAGTCCACCCCCCCCCCCCCCCCCCCCATCTTTTATAACCACCCAAGGCCAAGCTACGGCTCATGTTTTCACGCACGATAAAAGCATCGAGCTTTGTCTGACAGTATAATCTGACTCGTCTGTTTTGGGAGGGTTTATCTCTGCGATGTCAGGGAGTGAAACCGAGTGTTTGGGTTGAGGGAGAGTGCTCGGAGCTCTCAGACACACCCATTCTTCATTTCCCCCTGCTCGGGTTGTCATAATCATATTTAACGCTAAATGAGTCTGTACTCTAAACAGAGCAGTCTCAGAGTCTTTTGTGCATTCTTAAACATCCTCGTTTTAATTGATTTGGCATTCACGACCTCCACATTGCGGCAAACACGCTTCCCTGTCTGAGTGACGAGGCTTTTTACAAGATCTTTATCGAATACACGGATTATGTCACTTAATTATAATGGAAGCCATTAAAGCTTCACGCTATATTAAGCAAAACGATACAGATTCACTGGATTAAATGCTAAACTGCAGCGATTGAAAGGAAATTGAGTGTAAATTATATCTTAGATTTTTTCCAGCAAGGTCTTTTTGGTCACTGCGCCATTATCGGCATACAGAGCGACAACAAAAAGCCAATGCTGCTTCCCACACAGCATATGAAATGTCTTAACTGCGTCTTTGTGAGCACCTCTCTCTGTCTCTCTCGCTCCGCTTACTTTTTAGCCGGGTGTGCAGGAGTCTCTATACCACCGGCTCTGCACATGGTGAAAATTAGTGAAGGAAACCAAGAACCCAGCAGGAGTGGGCCGGGGCCCTGACATTGTCCTGGCCTTGGGGTGGGGCTCTGCCTGTCAGGGGCCTCTCTATGAGGGCCATCCACCTTGAAAAACCTATTTGTTTATCCCCGTGTGCGGTCCGGCTTCAGATCCCGGACCCTGCTGCTCTCTGCGCACTAGGGACCTGGGCTGTTGCCGCTAGCAACAGATAAAAATTGCTGTTAACCACAGCGGGGCCCACAACACATCAATCAACAGCTCTGCAGATAAAGGCTGCAGGCTTCTGGGGGCCCCGGCTGAATGGCACGGTTGAAAATCCTTTTCCAGTGGCTGAGCACACACAGCTCTGATGGAGGAGGCCGGCTATCATTCAGAGTTGAGGAGGGGGACTTCATTTTCAGCAATGCAGCTCAGGTTTTGTTCTAATGGAGATGCATTAGAATGGCAACCAACACAAAGGGGGCTCTGGGAGAGGTCATTTGAATAAACAGGCGACACTGTGAATAAGTGTTGACCGGGCCTCAGAAACAAAAAAACGGCCCTGGCATAGTTCAGCTGTTCCAAATGAACTCTTAATTGCTTTTGCCACTTGGCTTTGCTCTTAAGGCTGCTTAAAAGCTGGGACGTTCAGCTTCATCGCATTCCACATAGTCCGTTCGTTAGGACTGATTTGAGATCACCGATAGGAAGAGGCTAGAAGCTGTACTTCCAAGGCCCAGAATGGCATTAGAGGTGACGTCAATGGCTCATTCTAACCCTTTTTTAATCTTATTCCACCACCCTGAAAGCACATTTATGGGGATGACTTTGATGCCTGGTAATGAAAAAGAACAATACTGATCTTTTCTCATATCAAATCCAGTTAATGTATTCCCAGACGAAGCGCTGTGCTATCACCAATGTTGGAGTTAGTCCAAATGAAACACCGGCTCTCGTGAGTAAAAGCATTAGTTTTATCCCCCGAAGCCGAGCCTTGATTATCATCACTCTTGCGTAGTTTGTCCTGGATGCACTGTCCCCTAACTCACATTTGCCCCACTTTAAACAAATAGCCCTATAATGTAACAATCTAACTATTCTCCGAGGATTTGTTTACTGCAGGCTTTCTCCCCATTAAGTTTCACGGACACTGTAGACAAATAAAGTGGTAATTCCACTTTATCATATGTTACATATACCACAATCAAGCAGCAATTACATGCTCCTTCCATTTGTAAGAGCTCCCAATGCCGACGTGGATGTTTTAATGAGGGCTGTAATGAACGCTCAGGGTGTTTGGCAAGTCTCCGAGATGTTGCCGGGGCTTTTATGGCTCCCCATTATAACGTACAATTTGCATCAGCAAATTACAATGCTCCATATCATTATCCTGCACCAAGGCCCGATCATAAATTAGAGCTCCAATTACAAACATCTATCTGGGAACGGGGAATGAATACGATGGCAGCCCACCATAAGCAGGCAGGGGGGGGGGGGGACAGAAAGCCTCCTGTGGACTGTGGGATGAGACTTCCATAGAGGTGTGATATTCTCATAAACCCACCGCATGGGCAATTGATGCTTCCAAAGGAAATGGACTATTTTTGGGTAAGAACGTCTGCTAGTTCTCTTTTGGCTGTTCCATATGTTCCATATTTCACGGCGCTCTGCACATTGAACTTTGTGGTGTTTTAATCGTCTTCCTTCTGCTAAGCACAACACCCACTGACTTTGGTGACTTGACTGCTTAACACTCCTCATTTAAAGCTATGTGAGCCTGTCTCACTTCAGACCCAGCGACGTCTCTGTCTCACTCGCTCTCCCTTTCTCATTCTACTTGATTATACACTGGAGGGAACATAATAAATCATCGAGATGTATCATGCTGCAACTTATTAATGCAACGCCACAAGTGTAATATTAGTCTATGTCATTTAAAGAAGCAGCATTGCCAATGTCCCCCGAGGAATATAGAGGAATCCATTTAAGTTTGGGCAGAACCTAATGAGAAAAATAACGTACTTTGCGAGACTTTTCATATCCCAAGACTCGTCATGGTTTGCTCTTCACTGCTCTGATTGATATGGAGATTCAGTGGCCGCTTCTCTCCCGCGCGCTAACAGTTGTTGGAAGGAAAACAAACAGCAGTGTTACCTGTGATGGCTGTGTTGCCTGTAATCCGCGACCTGTGACCGAATCTCGAATGGAGTGGTGGAACAAGAGGCGTACGTCAACGGAACGCTTCAGGCCCTGAGCAGAAAGCAGCTACCGATGAGACAAAAGGCCTGCGGGTCCTCCCGCAAACCCACAAGAGCTCCCCGACGCCGCACAAACAAAGCCTGAAATTAAGAAGAGCCAGAGGCAGGCCCATTTCTAGAGCAAAGCTAAAGTGTTCCTTTTCCCATGGCCTCTGTGGATTTCCAGTATTGGATTGTAATGGGGCAGGATGCGAAACAGCACTTTGCCATTTTCAGTCACAGATTTTGAGGAGGCAGGTTTCTCGTCCTTTTTTTTCCCCCTCTCTTCTCTTTTACGCCTCTCTCAACAGTCACACCTCCTACCACACTTTCCGAGCAAATTGTAAAGGTACTAAACCCGCCCTTGTAGCCTTTGTCAGATGATGTTTAATTCATATTTAGTTTTGCATTTTAACCTTGCTTATGTGTAGGATCAAACGCATCCAACTGTGCTTTTTGGCTGCAAAGCCAGAGCATAGGGGATGACTGCAAGCCCTTGTTTGAGTTTGAGAGGCCATGAGATGAAGAGACTTTCTTCCATATTCACAGACACCCTCTGGCAATTATTCCTGCTATCTTTAATGTTTCTATGAATCTATTAGGGTTAAACCTCCCGCCCGCCTCTCTACATAATTCTACCCCACCTGAGTACCTTTTCCAAAACCTGTACAAAAAAGTTTTACGAAGTAGGTCATGTTCTGCCACTCGTCTGCTAATCACTCAACGAAAAGAACACAATTTCTCTCCATCGGAGCCCATGAGCCTTGCTCCTGGGATTTCTGTGAGCAACATACACTCATTTGATTTTCTGGCATGTGTTGTCTCCTTTTCCTTTCGCTCCACACCCGTCTTTTGACTTTCCTTACAGATTATCTGGCAGCACACAAGCAACACCTACCCTGCCTCCAACTTCACGAGACACACATATGCACACAACCCCCTCCTCCCCCCCCCCCCCCCCCCCCCCCCCCTAAGTCTCTCTCTCTCGCTGTCTCGCTGTCTCTCTCAGTGGAGAAGGTGTCTGACAGTAACAGCAGGTAAGGTATAAGATTACAGGAGAAGCAGGGGCAATTATACCTCCAGCTGATGCTGGTGTGTTTATGAGGAGAGTAACTGTTAATGACAGTGTTGTGGTTTCTTCAGAGGCTGGCGTACAGCTTAGGGAAACATGCTGTTTTTTGTCAACCTAGCTTCCTGCTATGTTGTAGATGACTTTTTTTTCTGTTTGATTTTTGGTCTTTCACTCTCTCTCATGCCTCCATTTGGGCTGCCGTGCCTTTGTGTTGCCCTGCACATGCTGTGGTTTAACCTTTTAGGGCAAACATTGGCACCAAGCTAGTTCAGGTCTCCTGTAATGTGCTCAACTTGCATTTGGGTCGACTGACTGTATTGCACAGAAACAAATTGGCTTCTTAAGGTCAATGCAGCTCGGCTTGGTAAAGCATATGCACATACACAGGACGGTGTTTGCACCTGCAGGTCTCACACTGGGGCTTTATCTGCCTTTCCACTTCCTCCCTACGTGCCCTCACACACGGCAGGCAGATCGCAGCGATTGGAGAGGAGTGTGTGTTTCGATGGAGAAGCTTAATCATAATTGCAAGAGGTTTCAGGCGTCTAGCAGTGGCGCTCTCCCAGAAGCTGTTCCTGGCTTCGCAGCAAGAGGTTTCAGCAGTCCTGGGATGTACATTAGAAACGTATCACAAGCTAGTTTGTTCACTCTCCAATAATACTTTTCTGGCATCCCAAATTCAATTTACTGTGAAGTGAAAGCAAAACTGACATAAAGACACAAACACGAAGACACACATTTGTGTTAATCCAGAACACCTTAAAATGTGTTGTCAAGCCATTACTCACAGTTGTTATTTGGCATGTTTGACCATATGTAAATCCTTATGCACTTCTGTCTGTGCCAGATGGTGCTAAGACACTATTTATCATTTGGTTCCTCTGAGGCTGCACCTGTTGGGGCTGAATCTACCTGTTTGACTATCCGTATCCTCTTTAGACCTCCTATTTGAGAAGATACCCTCTACGCTCTCTGTAACATTGCAGAGATGCTACAGAAGCTGTGAATCAAAGTGTGAATGTGCAACATATATATCAATTCAATATTTTCAGTTGTTTCATGCGATTGACTCCTTTATGAACCTGATGGCTGCTGAGTCAGTTTAACCACTGCAGTCGCAGCTAGAGTTGCGTTGTTGTGGTTGTTGTCCTGGCTTAGCTGTGTGTCACTGATGGCTGGTTGTTAATGTTTTGGGCGGTCTTCAAACCGAAGGTTGTTTTACTGTTTCACTCATTGAAAGTCGCTTCGGGTAGAAGAGTGAGCTAAATGCCAGGAAATGTTAATGAATGCCAGACTTACCCACCAGTCTTCTGCATGACCGTCCACGCTGCAGACCCCATCCACTGTGCCTTCAGCGTGAGGTTGGCCTTGGCCCGATCACACTGGGGCACATGGGAGATTAACTGGGCTGGCTTACTCACTCAGCAGGTTCCCCGACTCCCCTCCACTCATCCCGGCCCAATCTGCCAGCTAGCCTCCTGTTCCACCGAGCCATGGCAGCAGGGCACCGCAAGCCCGGCCCGCCTTCATTACGCCTGCCAGATGGGCTGAGAATTAGATTCGAACTCCCACCATGGAGGGGAGGGAGTGGAGAGAGATTGAGGAGGGAGGAAGGGAAGAGAGGTGGCGGAGAAAAGGGGAGGAGGGAAGAAAGTTGTGGGGGGAAGAAAGTAATGGTTTTTGTTTTCATTTATGTTGCAAGTTATTACATTTTAATGTAACACCCCTGGGACCTGGCAGCATTAAATGCCTGTTCTTGAATAATCGACACTAACTGCAAGCAAATGCTAGGGAGAAATGAAATTAGCGAGCGCAGCAATTTGGCACAGTGATTATCGGCTCCTTGGAGGCACTTCTTGATGATTTAAGAATGCTAACATTTAAGCAAGTCAGATCTCATTACTCTTCAAGGTTAAATCGAGCTGTGTCGGAGGGGAGGCAGATCCTTGATTGGAAATAGTGCCTCCTTGTCTCTCCGTGTCTCTCTTCATCTCTCTTTGTTTATGCCAACGTCTCTCACTTTTGCGGCAGCTCACTGCAACCAGAAAAGACTCGGGGCATAAATCTCTCAGACCTAATGACACCTTTCGCTTAATTACATCAGCAATACTCTGCTTCCAAAGGTGTGATTTGTCCATTGCCAAGGAGCATCACATGCTAACTGCCTCAACATGTTTCTGTACCTCTGCGTACCACACATTCCCCTTTACACAGATGTATGGCGGGGCCCCGGGATCAACAAAAGAAAATTGGGACCTTTTTGAATCCAATCCAAAGGGAAAGTGTTTGTTACTTTTCCTACTGCGACACAAATGTTCTTTTATATTGTATATTTCTCTGCTATTCTCACTCGTTCTACCGAGGCAGAAACGATTTTCAAAGCAATTTCAGCCCTGGCATCTTCTGGTCCAATGTTTACCTCAGCCAGCCATACACATCTGTTCTCCACACAAACTTGATCCAATTAGGTGACACCAGACAATGGCTTACTCCTCCATAAACCCAGCCCAGCGCCAGGGGTCCCCAACAATACGGAAGTGTTTTCTCTTCCATTACGGGGCGTCAGATATTTTTAAAGGTGTTTACCCGCCGCCGACGTGTCAGCCCCCGTTGTCCAAAAGGGGGCTCAGCTGGGGAAGTGATCGGCGATGAGGATAATGATGCGAGTGGGAGCAGTGTGGCGGATGCAGATGCACTTTACCGTGCTGTGTGTGATAAATCCTTTCCTCCGCTCTGCACTGCGCCCCGCGAAGTTGAGGGACAGATGGGTTGGACTTTTATCTCCACTTTCTAAATGCAGGAAAAATCAAAACATTTTTCTCTGCATTGATGAGATTTATTTAAAGCGAGGCAGGAGCAACAAAGCTACTTTGGGGAATACGTCTATTAGTTTTTCCAAGCTGTTGTTTTCTCATGCAGGGGGGGAAATCATTGCAAGTCAAATGTAATCATACCGCCGTTGGGTTATGCTCCGTCTCGAATAATAATAATATTAGGATGGTCCCTGGCATTGCCTACATCAGGCTTGTAATTTGAATTTCTGAGACACGTAAGAAGGCTGATGCTAATCACAACCAATCACTGATGTTATCGTTGTTGTTTTTTTCCTTGTTTATAACAGCTTTATCTTTTGGCACATCTTGAAATTTGGCAGCCTGAATTCATTATCTGCAGTGTTTCATGTAGTCAACAAACATGGTGCCTGTAATGTGGGATTTTGCTTCCTCCATGCTTATAGGCCGTGTGCACTGCACTGCATCTGATGTCTCTGCATCACATCTCGTCTTTGTTGTGGCCTAAAGGATTTCTGGATTGTAACTGGGTTACCCCCGGTATGAGGATAAAGTCTCTTAATTGTAACCAGGCATTTCCACATGAAACGTTCATGCTTAAGTATGATTAGCAGAGATTAAGGTGGGTTTGTTTTGCCTCTTAGAAGGCCCTGTGACAATTTGGAAATGGATTGAAAGCAACTTTTGCAAGCACAGCCTCGTTAATCTAGTAACACGAGTTTTAACCTGCACCTTTGCTGAATTATTTACATTAAAGTTCTCATGTCGGCTTTGGTGCCAAGGGCCTAGAGGTACTGCGTGTCTTGCGCTGCCTCGACCTCAAAGCATGGCAAGCATGGAACATATTATGTTGAGTATTTCCAAGACTGTTAATGGAACATCTTTTGCAAAGGTGAGAGATTCGTCAGTGCCACTTGAGGAGCTATTCGGCAGTTATTAGTAGACAAAAAATAATGTGTTGCATTAAGTTCAGAGGGACTGTGCCTTTTGTAATGGGATCAGTAGCTTGAACATTTTCTATTCCAAAGACTGACAGGATAGACTGAGTGCTCAGATCAAATAGTGGTCCATTCTCCCAGCCAGTGATGTGAATCCATCTCCCCATCCAAGCCATTCTGCTATCATGTATCCCATTTCCATATCGTCTTCCTATCATGTATATGAGATGGAGCCCTCCCATGTGCTGGCTGATGTGATCCCCAGATAGATTCATTCATACATAATGATAAAAGATGGGTTTGGACAGGGCTACTTATTTGACAATCATTGAAGTGCCACTGTGATGGATGGCGGGGAGGATCTCCACCACTCTCCCCTCCCACCCTTTAACTACGGCTCCTTCTTCTGATCCAACCCCAATTCATTTTCCCCAGCCGAGCTCAAGGTCTCGCCTCACTTTAAAAAGAGAAATATCAAATTGAATTAAAATTGCTCGCTCACCCAAAACAGAGGCCTGTGCGCCTTAAAAATCACACATCTGTTCCCACAATTCATTGTTGCAAAGTCAATCCCTCTCTCGCTGTCTCTCTCTGGGTGCGTGGTAATGTGAATTATTCATGCCAGCGGGGCCGCGCCGTGCTTCATCATGTTAAAGTGCCCATGACATTACTGATGGAGCCACCGACGCCCCCGCACTGCTAGCTATGCTAATGCCTTTGGAAGGAGGAAAGAAACGAGATGGCAGCACCTCCAGGGATCAGGAGGACGAGAACATATCGCCGATTAGAAATTCGTACTTGAAAATCTAAGTCCTAGTCCAATCGCAGAAGATCCCTTGCCTTTAAAAAGACAATCCTGTCAATGAGGAAACCAAACATTGCTGCTGTTCCAGGGCTTTGAATCAATCAGCCAACCTTCACAATTAAAGTGATCAGGGTTCGTGGCAACTGAGAGCAGTTGAACAAGTGCATACGTTTCACTCAATCCTTTCCCCACCCACGCTTTACTAGCTCATGCTGAGATTCAAAGGTTTTGATCACGACTCCACTCCTCAGCTGGATTAGCTTTCTGCTCACTGAGCGAGTGCATCTCAGTAGCACCCGGGGGATTACTCTGTGTTAGCGCGCATCAGTGCTGGGAGCTTTGCGCTGCATTTATCGGAACCCTGAAACTCAATAAGCCAGCTCAATTGTAAGAGCAAGGAATTAACTTTGATGGTGATATTGAATGTAGAGCATCAGTTTAGCTTGTGGAAGAATATACGTGCACTGAATGGTGCTGTAGTGGACATAATGTGGGCCCACGGGGAGAGACCATCATTCAGCTCAAGTTTGTCCCTCAGGTGTTTGTAGTCATGGTTTAGAATGGTCTGATTGATAGTTTGTTATTGTTCTTTTAAGCCAGCAATCACAATCACATCTAGCATCTCCTCTCCATATCTGCTCAGCAGATTCATGCAAATCGGGGCCTCTCCCCAAATGTTGTTTCTTGATGTTGTAAATTGATCTCGTACAGTCTGGCAGAGGTTTTGCACAAAGAAAAACAAGCAGCGTATAGGACGGAAGCAGAATGAAATATTTCCACTGTCGGTTTGTGTTAAACTGGCCTCCGCTACGCTCTTTGTGAAGCTTTTCTCGCCTTTTCAGAAACCGCCCGCGCGTCTGTAAAGGTGCTGGGTGAGATGAGCACAACTGATACTGTGGTTCCCACACGCTTTGCCTTCTGAAATTTCACAACCGATAGCGGTTACTGACAGAGGAGGCCTGATAAAATCTCACCTGATTAGAAAAAAAAAAAAGAGAGTCGGAGCGCAGTGAGAGAGTTGAGGCGAGGTGAGTAAGAGCGAGCAGAGATAGGGGCCCCGTCAGATCTCTGAGGTTGTGTCTAGGTTTCAGTTGACACATCTCTGGCTGGCCCTCAGTGCACCACGCTGTCCACAAATGAGCGGGTTGAGTCAAGACTCATGCATTACAAACCACACTGGCATTGCTTTATCTTCTGATTGCAAATTTGAGGCGGAGATTCGTCAAGTATGATTCCAACTTTTTTTTCACTTTCAGATTCGATCAGAGTAAACCAGGTCAACCCTTTCTGAGTCTTATCTAACTCGAACCATTTTAAGCCTCCTCGACACACACACATAGACACATACATAATCACAGTTTTTATTTATATGTTTAATAATTGACAGCATCACATATGTTACATAGAGATGAGCCTGGCCCCACGTATGCAGCAGTTCTCACCCCAAAATAGCCAAGTAGCGAGGCTCCTGGGAGCGGCTCTGCTGAAACTCAAGAGATGCTATCGTAGTCAACCAGCCGTTCTTGTTGTTGAAAAGAGGAAGAAGGAAGGAAGGCGGGAGATGGCATCATCCTGTTTGTTCTTCTGACTTAGTTTGTCTTCATTGTTCTTGATATCCCTGATCATCTCCATTTCGTTGCTGTCATTCAAGCTGAGGTGATATGATGGAGTTTCTAAGTTATTAACCAACAAAGACAGTGATTTGACTCGCTCGACAACATTTGTGAATGCAAGTCGCAACGCAGACGCTTTGAAGGGAAATTGTTTCGCAAACACAGCACTCAACTGTAAAACCTATCCCCATTTAAAAATCACAATAATAGGAGCGTGTTTGTTTTTGTTTTTTTTGGTTCAGGCTTTTTAAATGTCAGTGAATTGACACATGTCACAAAGGGTCCGCCCCACTCCCCTTTCCTCCTCCCATTAGAGATGCTTGTTAGCAGAGCTGCCATAGGCCCTCATCGCTGTGACGGCTCCGTCACAATCTATTACGCCAACTGAATGCCTACACGTCTCATAACTGGCACCAAATATTGGTTTTGCTGATAAATTCGAGGGAAAAAAGCCGCATTAATGATGAGAAAAATAAACAAGAGGCTTGTCGGCAGGATGTGGGTGGCTGTCCCATGGGAGAGGAATCGCTGGGATATAGAAATAGTTCCAGCATCACCCAACAGGGGTTCCACCACCTCCCCCTCACAATCGCTCCGATACTCCCAGTGCCTTGCCGCTATCGACGCACTTGTATGGCTGTAGTAAGACGGCAAAGTTTTCATTTACCATCTACACCGCTCCCGCTCCGAAAGCAAGCCTTCAGGGTGATGTTAGGTCTTTTCATAAGTTACAAAGATGTAATGAGACAAATTAGCTCAGCAGACACTCGGGGTTGCGTTTTTAATGGCTGCGTGTTGCCTCGGTTGGTAATTAGCAGGCAGCCGCTGCTCCAAAATCACACATGGCACCCGGGGCCTCGCATTCGTAACCTGACAACCAGTAGCAGCGCGGTGATGAAGGCTTATGCATCCCACAGGCTTGGTTTGTCTCACTTGCCTGCCAGGTTTGATGTCGGGAATTCACGCTGAGCCACTGTGCAAATCTCTCGTTTGTGCCCGTGTTTCGTTTTCTTCCAGGTTGAGCATGCCGTCCGTTCGGTACGGTGATGAATTCAAATCAGAAGGATGTGTTTTTGCCTCAGAGGCGCAGATTTTCATTTGAGCCAATCACCTTTATGGCTCAATTCATCAGAGCCGTGGTCTACGTGTCCAGGTCTCTTGTTGTGAGTAGCACCCGGGGAGCCGATGAGCCATTTCCACACACCGTGCTCCTCTCCCACTTTTAATGACTTGCCGATGGTGATTTTCGCCAAGCGCCTGTTTTTTATTGGCTCGGAATAAATTCCCCTTCTCTCCGGCTCTAGACATTCTCCTTAAATTGGATCGAGGGTACAGAATGCCAAATTGGAAATGACCTAGCAAAATGCAGATTAACTTGTGACAGAATTTATTTGTCTATTTACTGGATGTGCAGCAAGAAATGGATTTTCTCTCAGTTTTCCATTTATTTCTACACAACCTCAAGCACTAAGACGTGTCCTTGTACTTGTGTTTTTCATTACGTTTATCATTCTATAAAAATATGTCACATTCAGCTGCTTTCAGTAGTGCATTGAATGGGTCATACTTCACTTCATTCAGCAGAATTTCCCACATTTCGTGTGTTGTAATCAACTCTGGTTCTACACATCTGCTGATCACGCCATACAGAGAAAGTAGATGTTTAGACATTCAAGTTTTTTATTTCATAATTATAATCAACTTATATTTAACATGTCAATAAACCTGAATTGTTGAAGGAAAGTAAAAAAAACCACCCTGCTGCATGTATAGAACTATCGTTTGCCCCAACCCCTCACAGTCCCACGGGCTTTGTACCACATACTGTCTTTCTGTCCTAATTGTGGGGCAAGTTGGCACAATGTTCTACCGACAGAGAAGATTGGAAACGACGTGCTGTGAGTGGATAGCAGCACACATCCACAGGAGCTTTGTGTACGGGAGAGATAAGGCTAGAGCCCATAGCATGACAGGGAGTCGGGGACTGGGAAATGGAGGACAAGAGACCGCAGCCTTAAGGCCAAAAGACTCAGCAGAGAGTAATGAGGGCCAGCTCTCACTGAGGATTCTGCCCAAACTGCCAGAGGGGAGGGGGCTGGAAAAACAACCTTGGAGTGCAAATTAGCTTTCCTCGCCGTAGTAGCTGACGTGGTACAATGTGAAAACAAAAGGCACAAATGACATATTTGAAGGTGCCTTTGATTCCGGGTGCAGGAATCTGACCCCTGTTGGGCACAATGTCACAAACACCTGAGTGACATGCATGAACGTGACACTGCGTTGTTTAGTCAGTGTCTTTGCTTTGTTACAATGCGACAGCAAATGAGACCGTGGATGAGATAGTAGAAAAGATGCAACCCTACAATCTATTAAAAATAAGAACAATATCAATGTTTTTTTGCAGGAGCAGGCAGCTGTTTTGACTGTACTCTACCTGCTTAGTTAGCAGCTAGCTGGTGAACATCGTATTTCCCTTAGGAGCTTGTAGAGACCAAAACAGAGCTAAAAGCAGTGCGAGTCACACACACACCCCTCCAAATGAATGATAATGTCTCAGTGTCGATGTACTTCCACTCATGTTTGTGGCCTTTTCTAGACTGAAGTCTCTTTCGCCTCTCCGGCAGAGCCTGGCTGCAGAGCAAGTACTAATCAGTCACAAGGTCAGCGAGAATGAATCAGCCGGCATCTTAAAAGGAAATGTCTGTCATCGCACATGGGCCATATGAAGATCCTCCGAGGGCACAATCTGAGTTGAAAAATACTTTTAATTTTGAGCTTCACAGTTTCTCAGGCGTGATTCGTGGCCCACCATTATGCGTGATGCCTTTAGATTCCTCGAATGGAATTTTGCAGTTCTGTTTCTCCCTCTTTTGCTTTGCCCTTTTCCGCTCTCTCTTTCATGTCACGCACACTGAGCTTCTCTGTGCCTATGGCACAAGACGTGTTGGATCATTTGATTCCAGCTAATAAGCGGCATTGGCCCAGAGAAAGGCATAAATGAGTTGTGGCCTGCCTGAGCTCCTCCTGAGCTCCTCCTGCTGCCGGTCTGAAGTGTCAGACGACCGGCGGCTCCTCGCCAGTCGGCTCTCTGGATGGAGGCTGATTGTGTCATAAGGGTCCAGATACGTACGTTCTCCTCAAGGATGATGCTGGAACAAGGAAATGTATCTTCTGAAGTTTTTACTGAAAGTGTTACCATCTTGTTTTCCTTAAAGATGTCTTCTTCACTTTTTAATGGTTTATCTAATGAACTAACCCAATTGTCAGTTCCTTAGTTAAGTGTCATTCAGTAGTGTGAATGGTGTGATGGGGTGATGTGTTTTGCAGATAAATGTGCAGACACCGAGCCCTACACTGCTGCCTGCACACATGAATGCAAACAGGCACTGCGTCCTGACCACACGCCGTCTACACCCTGACACACACGTTACGCACGTACGCATACTAATAGAACATGGGCAAACCCACGCCTTTCTTCACACGCACACAAAGGCACACACTCCTCTGTATGTTCTCAGTGAAAATGAAAACACTTCCTTGTTGACACGTTGTAGTGCTTTGCGTTTTGATTAGCGAGAGAAGGGAAGTGGTAATGAACTGTGAACGTGGTGCTTCCTTCCATTTTGAGCCCAGGCATCAGCTCGTTCCTCTGCTCTCCCCCGCATTACTATTCTGTCCGTACACCGCTCCCAATTAACTCTGCCGTCTCTCTCATCCGCCTTTGTTTATATTCAATATAAAAATGACTGTCTGCGCCATTCTCTCAGCTTATCTGTGATGATGAAATGCCTGGTTATGGGTGAGCTGTGACATGATGGCCGCTGCTGTTATTTTCAAAGTGTTTGGCTGATTTGTCGTTGATGTTTTCCAATAAGCTCTTTTGTAACTAGTCGCTGTAGACCATTAAGGCTGAATGTGTATCAAGAATGAACAGACAGACAGTATGTTAGGCTGTTAGGCAGACTGTATTTCTTTCACATTTCTCGCTCCTCCAAGTCAGGCAATAATTATTTTTTTTTCAGTTTCACAGCGTCGTTTGCACCCAGAAACTTTTTCTCTCTTGTTTTACGTAACATCTCGTTGTTCTAGCTCAGAAAAACAAAAAAGTGTGAAATCACATTTCCCTTCTATCTCGCCTGTAGAATCTGCAATAACAGCCCCGCCCTCGCCTGCCTCCTGGTCGCTGGGAAATGCGGTGTGTGAAAGAGAGTGTGTATCAATCTTTTGTCATTTTTAATACCGCAGTCTTATCGGGAGGAATGACAAGCTCAAATGAGCCGGCGCGGCAATTACCACAGTGCGAATAAATGGGGGTCTGTGTGTGTGTGTGTGGGTGTGTTGGTTGGGTGGGGGCCAGAGGGAGTTGGTGGTGGTGGTGGGACCATTTACAGCTTGCTGATGGGAAACCCTGCTGTTCTCCTCATAACCCCTTCTTCCTCGACTGTCTCCTTCAGTATGGCCCAAACACACACACACACACACACACACACACACACCCCAGGACACCTGTAATTAGGCAGTTAAGTGGCACACAAATACTCACTTAATGGTTACTACAATGTCGGCTAGATATCCCCGATGGCTCTAGAAGCACTTGCAACAAATGCAGAACGTTATTAGAGCGAGCTATACTCTACAAAATCAGTTTGGATGGACACACCGTGTTGACATTTACATTTATTATTCATCGTAAACACTTTGGGGCAAACTTCTTTGCAAAAACTAGTCAATAAATAAAATCGCTGAATTGCAAAGTAGCCGACACACACGTCTTTGTGGCTCACACACACCAACAGCTCTGTCATGCGACACACATACACACATATAGATCCATCGTCCTCTAAAATGATGGGCGAGGGACACAGCGAGGAAAGCCTGCGGAGGCCACGACACGCAGGGGGATGTGGAGGTGTCAAACAGTGCCCACTCACCACCCCAAACTCAGTATGTGTGTGTGTGTGTGTGTGTAGAGCTGTGGAGTGTGTGCAGTGTGTGTCCGTAGGCGGCTGTCACCTCTAAACCGCAAAGTCTCCAAATTACAAGGCCGGGCGATGACAGTTCAGCTAGTGCCACGGGGCGGGTTAGAGACGGCAGCCTCCCTCCATCTAACGACCCCCTCACCTCCCTCCCTCCCTCCCTCCCTCCCCCCCCCCCCTCCCTCCCTCCCTCCCTCCCTCCCTCCCTCCCTAGCTCCGTGTTGTGACTGCTTGTGACAGGAGTCGCAGGTTTCTTGCTGTTTATTCCATGTGGTTTATTGGCTTCAACATGTCTGCGTTGTGCATTTCCTCCCAGCATGTTAAAGTAAGAAAGTCTGACATTTAGCTGTTTGTGTGTGTATGTATAACAACAGCTCTGTATATGTACATATATGTATATATTTTTTTTTTTGTCAAACGTATCACAGATAAGGGATTCCCCACAGTGGGGACATGGTCTGTTAACACAATAACATCTCTTTGTATTCGCCATTCGCAGCCTTGAACTTTCACATACGAGGTCGGGAATGTGTTTTGAAATTGAACCTTTGTGGTGGTTGTGATTCAGAGATGTGACTTGTTGAACTCGTGCTGGGATGTGTCGTGACTCGTTGGAGTAGCAATCCTTCTCCTGTGGATGGGGTTCAGTTGAATTGAACAGCCTGCAACAGCTCATCGATAGTTTGTCCCGCAGCACAAACGGATGAAATTGGCCATGACAGCGTGTCGAATCTATTCTTGGTTATATCTTTACAAACAGACCTCACACAAGAACAGATGAAAATGGATTTCAACTGGAACACAATCGAGAGAACTAGTCTGTGTTGTGTACAGGCGGAGTGAGTGAATTTCAAAGTGCCTGATGACCTCCAAGTTAATCCTTATCAAGGATAGCTCAGGAGGCTAATGGACACAGTGTGGCTCATATTTGAATCCACCTCATAACCTTTGTCATGTGTCACAGCTGCTTCTATCTTTGCCATTCGGTTTGTTTGTGTCTGCCTTGTTATGGTATGCGCCTCTCTAATGAAGCACAAACACATTATGAGGAAGTCTGCTCATGGGCCTCTTAGCCGTGCACATGTGGATGGCTGGATGTCGGCTGGATGTCTCTTCATCCTATGATCAAACAGCAGCAGTGTTATTGGCCGTGACAATCACAGGCCATATTACCATACATTTACATTTCTGTGTCCAACGTATGGATTTAAATGCTTGTCAAACATAATTTAATTACCACTGTTTTGGCAATTTGTATATCTTGAGCGAATTCTCCAGAGAGCTCCGCAGATAGAACCATCACTGTTTTCTTGCAGACTACAGCTCGATGACACTACAGCTCGCTATTGTCACCGTTGATGCAAGTTGCTCGATTTATTCGCTCTGAATTCTTTCTATTAAAGAACTGAGAGCTAATGTAAATGCATTGGATGAACTGTGGCCACATGTGACAATAACAGAACATTTATCTTTAATTTATCCCTTTTAGTGTCTTTCAGAGAAATGAACGGCGCCGTGATCTCGTTTTCAGATGGACGTCGATGCACTTTTGACAGTTTATCAAAAGTTATGGATACATTCTATTGTGTCAAGAGCCATCGCGCTTGGCATATGCCAAGTAAATCATCAATTCAATTAAAAATGAAAAACATCAAACCACTAAAGTCGCAGTTAAGAGACTAAAGCAGCTACGACAGCAGCAGTAAAGGAATCACTTTCGGAAAGTGTCTGAGTTAAAAGATCTTTGTCCCTGGTATGGTTTTCCATGTCTGTTTCTGGGTTGCAGATCCCATTGCCCTCCCTCCGTCTCCATCCGCTTCCTCTTACACTGCCTTCATCTGCACACACAGGCACATACACTCACACCAACACAACAGCGCCGCTGTACAACGCCCAGACAGATGGAAACCATTACTTGACTATTAACTCAAAAGGAAATAATTTCATATCGCAAAAAAAGAAAATTACCAGTCTTCCAAATATTTAGGTAATGAGATGAATTGGATCCCTCTTCCTCTACGTTGGCTTCCTGTACGGAAATTCTAATTTGGGATTCAAACAAAGCTTGAGAGGGAAATAAATGTGACAGTGGGGAGACGAGCCCCGTTGTTGACCCCGATGACACAACAGGCGAGGCGGGAGGGCCCATTATGGAAGCGTGCTCTTTGATTTTAGAGTAGGGCTCTCTGCACAGGATGCCGTGTGTCAAACCAGGACCTGGGGCCTCAAAGAGGAGGAAGTGTCTCCTTTATGGCACTTTGCAACGTTACTGCCGATGCAGTATTTGCCAGATGGCCTGTGATGTATAGGTAAGCAATACAATACACGCCATTTAATGTTCCTTGTCCAGGGCTGGACAGTCTATCACATTAAGTCTTAACTTCTGAAGCTTTAAGATAAAACACTGTCTGGCAACCAAAACTCTCTATATATATTCACTTTATAGCTGAACAGGAATTAGTTATTGGTAAACTTCCTTATCTCATTTAATCCTAAAGCGGTAACACATCTGTTAATAATTGTAATGCTCTATATTTTGTCCAGTTGGCGTAAGCTTTCAAATACTAGCCATTGATTTGGACACTACTGGGTTGGCAACACTTCTTTGGCTAAGAATGGAGTGAATAAATGAAAAAACCTCACTTGTCATTCTTAAAGATTGCATGACTCTTAACTTGGGAGTCATGGCCCCATGTAGTACCTGTAGAGTTAAAACTGTGGGAAGTAGTTATTTTCCTCTTTCTGCCATTTCGTTTGAGCCTTGTTGTTCCACCCTTCTTTCCTCTACTATATCTTCCACCTTTTGACCGAACCCAAATTTGATTATCCCTCGGAAACATACCAGCTTTGACTACCAGGGAGCGCAGGAACGAAAAAATGTCCTTGAGCTGTTTGTCTTGCTGCTTTTGTCTCACAACACATCTGCACAGGGCGCTGTCAGCCAACGCTTTCATTTGTATCCTTCCCTCCTTCCCTTTAATCCACATCTCCTCCCACTGCAGCGCTTCAAGACAGCTGGGTGTCTGTTTGTGGTCCATTCATAATTGTGCCAGGGTAATTAAGAGCTTTCTGTGAAATGATAGCTTTGTCAGGCTTCTCAGATGTTGCCAAACAAGCCAGCCTACAAAGGTGTTCGTGTAGCGCGTTCATCATTGTCATCTGGGGCTAATTACCAGCCTATAAATCACTCGTCTGACCTGGACCAGCACCGGCTGAAAGGAACTAGGCTCTGTTAAGTTGGAGCACATTTGCAATCCTTCCCCAATGATTTGTCTTGTTTAATATATTCTTTTTTCACAGATTAGCAACATTCATTTCCTTTATCGTCAAATGTTTGATACATATTATGATTTTGTTAGCAATGAGCTCACAATCAAATTTGATGCATGCATTATGGGATCCTTACCTCTTCCACTTCATTATACCGCGAGCTCCTTTCAAGTGGAACGCGATAACATTCTCTGCAGCATGCGGGGCTTAAAGTGTCCTCGCCCTGACTTTTACAACGATAGGAAGGTTAAGTTATCACTGCGTTGCGGCCTTTCAAGGATCCTTCATTTCCACTTACTTACCAGATCCCGCAATCCCCGGCCAGTCTATAAAATCCCACAGCTTACTTTTCTTTAATTAAATGCAACTCGTAATGCTCCCTGTGCACCTCCCGTATATCTGCGGCCGCAGCTGATGCTTTAGAAGGCAAAGAGCCACCTTTTAATACGGCGTGCCGTGTGCAGCTCGGCTGCACCGAGGGGCCAGAGCAAGCGGGCATCCATCTTAACAAGGTCACACCGTTTGATTTTTAATATAACGGTCAGTGCTCGGGCCCTGCGTCCTCCTTTGAAATATTAGCGCTCATTAATGATGTGGAAGCGGCCCCGCCTCTCGCCTCCTCGCAAAAAACCCATCAGCAATCATTGTGGACGCGAGGGTGTGCAGAGTCAGATCTGTGCTTAGACCTGCTCCCACTCACTGCCAGCGGCTGGCCAAATGCCTGCTTTATAGGCCAGTTTTATGGCATTCATTATGCACACTTAACAACCACTGTAATTCTCTCAGATGGGTTGTGGAAGTGAGGCGATTAGCTGTTGGTTCTAAACGTGGGTTGCCTTAGACTTTGACCTTTTTTGTTTTGGACATGAACGATGCTGCGTCTGCCTCATGCAGAGAGATTCACTATCTGCAGTCTGCTCGGTGCTTTATTGTGTTTTTCTCCTTCAATTTGTGTCTGATCGGGAGGCTGAGATGAAGTGTCATCTTATTGAAGACGATGTAATAAACTGGAACGAGAAAGATCTGATTGTCCTTGTACGTATACATTCTTCCACATTCTGAAAGGCTTGTTTAACGGTTATCGCATTCTTACGTTCTGTGAAGAATCTATCCCATGTTGCTTCCAGCACAAAAACTAAGTGAAAGTGACTGGGAGTTGTTCTCACATCAGATCGCTGCATCTCAGAGATGTAAGAACGAGGCATGAAGGGTCAGGGTCAGAAACATCTCACACTCCTACACAAACAGCTTATTAAACGGCAGCTTTTGTAGCCGGGTTTAACTTTTCTGTACTTCTTGTTTTCTGCTGCCCACTCATTTAATGCTGAGCAGCAAAAAAAAAAGGGAGGCAGACATTAACAGCAGTGCTTTATAATAGTCTACTACAGATTGCCTTTGTTGTCCTAATTCAGAGCTTCAAATCATTCCTTCAGAGAAAGCACTGAATCATGACCAACAGCACTGCTCAGTCTGCTGGATGACGTGTTTTTGTTACTCCATCTCTGCTGGTTTACTGCCCGACTGCTGGGCTGCATCTTCCATGTGAGGCACAGCTTACGCCAGCAGTACGCCCATAACAAATTACACCAGCACCTCCTCTCAACATGACTTATCCTCCTGTGTAGATGGAGATGCGAGACATTCCAGACGTTATTGTGCTGTGTGCCCTTGGAGCTGACGGCGTGTTTACACAAGCCATATTCCTTTCTGCCTCTTCCTCGGCTCCATTTCAATAAGAGACATTTCCAGGTCACAGTCCGACCAAACTGCAAAAACAGCCTTCCTGTCTGAACGCACAAAGTAACGGCCGCTGTCGTAGAAAATGTAGGTTGTAAAATCTACGGCCGGTGACCTCATAAAGTGTGCTTGACCTCCACTACGAGGAGGCTGACTGGGCCACGCACCATTAAGTTCACAGATGCCGTCAGTGTTCGAATTCAATGCTCAAACTGTACGTAGTCAGGACCGGTGTCTCTTGGAAAAGTCACCAAATCGATGACCTGCACTACTGAGAAAATAATTGAATAGCTGAGCTCACTTTTTATTATCATCTCCGCTAGGATAATCGTGTGTGTGTGTGTGTGTGTACGGGGCTAACATCACATTCTGCTGCAACCACCCTCATAATATTTTGGGTGGCCAGCTATGGCTGCATGCTCAAGGACCTTTCTTAGGTGCGGTTACTCACGTTTTCTAAATCCTTTTACTGCATGTTTCAAACTGCCGTGGACTTCCTGCCGTCTCCTCACTCACTACTCTTAACTGGACCCTGGCCAGTAGGGGCCGTTAATGACAACACAGCAGAGTGAATTGCAGACCCCCAAGTGCTAATCTGCGCCCAGAGACACAGCGGGTCCAAAAACGGGGCGTTTGGCTAAAAGCGTTTGGCAAGGACGGTGCGTTTGGTTCAATGGGAGTGTCAGAGAGAGGCAAATAACTCGGCAGCAATTTGTATACATTTCGTCAGAGTAGACAACACAGAGTATAGCAGAGGTTTTTATGGACACTCATCACACACTGTTAATCTGATATGGAGATTCCACTGTGCCAGATGGAGTGCAGTAAATGTAAAGACACGCACAACTGTCCTTGGACACTTTTTCATCACCAACAATCTGTTAGTATAAAGCTGGGATGTGATTTACTTTTTTGTAATTGTTTCGTAACACAAAATAAGGGGTGAAAAAAAACGTTTGTTTTTCTTAAGCTTCAATTCTCTCACATGCACTAATTGTAAACAAAGCCAAAGAGACTCATTTCAAATGAAGGCGGTGTTTCCTCTGAAGTTTCGGCGGTTCCGGCTCGACAAGAAGGGTTAAAGCAGCCCAGAGTCTGCCCTGGCGCTTCTTTTTAAGAGCCCCACTGAAGGTCTCTTTTGTGGCTCCAGATGTTTTGTGGAGCTATTTATTCAGCTTGTAAACAGGCCGACAAAAAGCAGCAGGCATAATGATAAAGAGGCAGAACCACAGTGGCATTGTTGCAGGGCTTTACAAAAGATAGCTGTATGCTTAATGTGATTTAGAGACGGGGTTGGAGCGGGCGACTTTATCGCCTTTGAGAGGGAGGTTCCCAAATTGAAATGCAAATCTTAACATTTTGGAATTCATTGGAGTTGACACAGCCCGTTGGAACAACAACAACAACAGAAGATGAACGTGGTTGAAGGGGGTTGGGGGAGTTCTCCTTTCTTTCAAATTCTTTCTCTGAGAGGGAATGGAAAGAAATAAGTCCAACCCTCCAACTTTGTTATTTGTACTGCTATGTCGTCAAATTATTTCAGTGAGTGTCGATGTGAAGACGGCCACCATCGCCAAGCTTGCTAGCTGCAAAGTGCCCACGTGTAACAGGTGCATTGTCCCCTGCTACACTAATGCTGCAGCACATGAGAACATCTGCCAAGTAGTCAAGCAACACACTTACCTTTCTATGTATGACAAGCAGACCGTAATTACATCATATGCATGTTGTCTGCTGCAAACTTTGCTTCTGTGTTTGACTCCTAACTAGAACACCAAGTTGCAGTAAAAACTAGAAGGAACTTTAGCTTTTGAGGAATTTAGAAGTTAAGGAATTTGGTGGGGAATTGGAGATGAACGCTGTTCTATAAAGCTTTTATGCTTTCTTATTCTTTGACAGTTTGTATCACTCAGTTATTCTGACATTCTCACAAACAAGCCTTTGCACAAGCGCCTAACAGACGCACACACACACACGCACATCTTTCACTGACGTATGGCAAGTCCTGATCTGTATCTCCGACACACACTTCCCCTAGAGAATTGATTAAAATCAGAGAGAGACAGGCCTTGAACATAGCTGCTTTTGTCTGAACAAACAAAGGCTGCCTCTAATTGGATTCACATTGAGAGAGGTATTTAAAACAGCCTGATAACTTACACAAGCTGCTGGCTTTCGCGGGGCATTTTGTGACCCCAGTCACCGTTATTGGTCTAGCCCTGCTTCAGCAGAGCAAAGTTATGCCAAGCAGCAACCTTTCAAACCTCAGAGAACGTCATTATCTGAAATCTATCCGTCTGAATTGGTTCAGAAGTCATTCACCTCTTTTTCCGCATCAGGCGCCTGCTTTCGGTGCACTTAAATGCACCACCGCCAATTTGACAGCTACAAGTAGTGAATTTGCAGTAGATTTTGGGTGAAAGTTCACTCACCGTGTTTGATGTTTGATTAAATGAAACTTAGAGATAAGAAGGCCTTGCAAGAGGCTGGCGTGACCTATGGGTGTGTAATCCAAGCAGGCCAAATACCGCAAGTTACAGATAATTAAACCAGTGAAAGGCTGATTAGAGGCAGCGAGACAAGAAATCAATGAAACATGGCCAGATGAAGTGTCTGATTGTTTACATACCTGGGACTGGGAGGAAGAGCGCAAAAGAGAGAGCGAGAGAGAGAGAGAGAAATGACTGCCATATTGTGTCTGGATTTGAGGCGAACAATGTCGAGATGAACTCCGAGTGGCTGCAGTCAGAGGCCTCTGCCTCGCAATCCATCGCTCAGCCAGACATAGACACTCCATTACACTGGCTCTGAACATGGATTAAATCCCATCCCAACCCTGATTGTCTTCCCACCTCTACTCCGTCCTGTTGACATTGGCTTTCCCGGGCCGAAGAGGTAGCTCGACCTAATGGCTCGTGCTGAGTCACAGCCCGGCCTGCTGGGTGAGGATTAGCCAAAGAGAGGCAGAAGTGAAGTAAAGGCTCGACGATTGCACTGAACCCTGAGAGATCTCAGTGGGTTTGCACAGTTGTTCAAAATTCAGATAGACACGGGGAGCAGAAGGATAGTAAACGGTGATTTTAACAAAGAAAACAAAACTTACATGCAAGGTGAGAACAATAGTAGTAACTGAAAACCCAACAAACCAGAACAGGCACAACAGGATCAGGTAAATATCCGACACAAGGGATATAAACATGGCAGACGAACCGACGCAGAGACAAGGGGAACACCGGGTTTAAATACACTGGGGAGGTGTACGCGATTAGACACAGGTGGATTCAATCAGGGGCGGGGCAGACAATTACAATGGCGGGAAAACATACAAAGGAAGGAAGTGAAGTGATCTGAAATGAGAGGAGAGGTGAGTAACCCGACATGAAAATGCTGAAATGACAAAAATAAAGAAACTTAACTTGGGAACAAAACGAGACATGATTAACACAACTGCTGCACAGAAAGACAGTAGGGAAGACCACAAGGACAGGATGTGGAACAAACACACGAGGCAGAGAACTTCAAAATAAAACAGGAAACAAACATCATGACATATATTCACACACATACAAATACACTTGGGCTGTGCTGTTCGGCTACTGCGATGTGTAATTACTAGTTTAAACATACAGTACATCTCAATTTAGTTATAAAAGAATACCTTCGGTGAATCTAAACGTGTATCTGACAGTATGATATATGTTGTGGCGGGTTCATACTGCTCAGTCAACAGGTGTGTCTATACTCACCACATCCTATACGAGACAGAAACACAACATGATAAATATTCATGCTTCTAATTATTCTATGTGCATTATTAATTGCCCCAAAATATCCCTCCAAGAGGATCTCATTAGGGTAGGAAATTTGTCAAAGCTAATCACGCTCATAGTTGAAAAAGCATATTTAGATATCATCCACGTTTTGCCAGTGCTGAAGTTCATAAACTGCACTGTGAATGCGTACTTTAGAATTAGTATTTCCTCAAACTGAGTTGACTGGAGAAATTGTGTGTGATTAAATATTAGCTTGAATATAATTAGCATGTATTAGCAAGCAGATAATGAAAGTCTTAATGAAATGCTTTGTTGAATTTCTTTCAGGGGGGGGGGGGGGGGGTTTCTTGTTTTTTTTTCTTAGATCTCTAGTCATCATGCCTGCACCCAGAATATGATATGCATATTTACTTATTTTTAAATTGACTTCGACAGCTGCTGTAATTGTAACATCCGAATACGGGGCCCATTCACTGAGACCGTGTTTGAGTCTGCTCCACAGCCTACCGCGAGTTTAATAGGCTCCTCAGTCTGCCAGAGCTATTACCAAATCCAACACAGACCATTAGGCCGCATGGGCTTAATTGCACATTAATTGGATAATTAGTCCTGCACTTAGTTTTCTCCCATTTTGTCAAATCTTGTCACTCATTGTGGCAAGTACACGGGTCATTCTCCAGATTTCCCCCTTTTTTTCATTCTGTTTTTCAGCACAGCGAGAAAATACAGTAGGTGGTGCAGTCATCCTGTGGCTGGAGATCAGCAGTGGGGAGGGGTTGCTCCATGTGGGTGGGAGGCCAAGGCTGTGAGGATTGATGGAGCCTTAGGTTGTCCTCCGCCTGTGCTGTCATGTTGACCCACAATACATGCTGTGTTTGTGTCCCTGCCAGCACAGAAACCAGGAAGAGGCATGCATAGTTAAATAGGAACAACTCTCTAGTGCGCAAGGTGCATTATTTATGAACTTTTTAAAGAGATTTTATTCATCCCTTCCTCGTATTTCTCCCCGCCATTATTGTCTGTGCTTCAGGCGTGTGCCTCAACACTCTCCGATTGCTGCCATTAAACCCAGGCAGCCATCTGATGGAGTTATCAAAGTAAATGTTTGGCACATGTGATGGCGTTTGAAATATCCTCCTGTAATAAAGCTCTCCGGGGAGAAAGAGGGACAGGTTTCTCATGCAAATAGCCGGTTTTTCTGATATCACACAGTGTCAAAATATCCACATTTATCTCAGTGCTGTCAAGAAACACACGGAGCACCCACTGATGTGGAGGCTGATGTTTGGCTAGGTGGGAGACAGAGGAAAAGTGTTTGCCATATGACATCGGGCCAGGCAGTACTTAATGAAATCATGATCTTAAATTTACAAGCAACGAATCTGCAGTTTGGTTTTAATGCACATATGGTGTGCATTTGGAAGCCAGACAATTAGAAAAAGGAGAAGATGTGGATGAAGAAACATAAAATCATACGAATGCTGTGGCGCGTTCTCAAATGGCTGGTGTGCTGTAAGTGCAGACTTTGGGGAGCAGGGAGAAAAATCAGTGCTAGACTGTTAACTGCTAGCATTGTCGTTCTCTACGAGACCCTGATAGCTTTTCTACTGATTAGACGAGTTAAAGCTCAGACCTTCACTATTCCCAGAGGAAGCAGCACTTGCTTTTGTCTCTGTGCTAATAATAGCAATAAAGTCTGATCATTCCGAAGTGTTAAAATGCTCCTGATAAACATCGGTCTGTTTTTGTTTTGTTTATTATTCATCTCGTCCAATTACCATTCTTAAGGGGAGTGTTTCTCGCCAGCCGCTGAGGGAATAGGAGATTAAAAGGCAATGAGGAAACATCTGTGTCTCTGCTTTGCCACAAATCTGCATCTCATTCCCACCACTGGCATCCAAATAGACAGCGCCTACGATGCAGGGGGAAAAAAAGAAAGTAAAACACCAAGGTGCATAGGGCTAGTGGATAGAGGGAAGGGTTACCATAGAAACACATACCTCACATGGGTTTATGGGCTGCATCCTATCACATGCTATCAATTACCATAAATCCTCTGGCAGGGAGGGCGGTGGTTAAGGTGCCTCAGCAGTGAATGACAATGTGTTGATCACCACACATCTGCAGAAATGCCACCATGCTCTTTAAACCAAGAGCAAAATGGCATCAGGTTTAGTTTGCCACAATAGAAAGATGGAGAGTGCCGCTAATGTGTTTCCTTTCATGAGCCCGTGTGCAAACAGGTTGAAAATCAGAAAAAAAGGGATGCTGCCTGCCATTCCTGTATATTCATGTCAATGTGGAGATGAATGATCGCAAAATCAAAACTTAGTGGAAAGCATAACAGAGCTGTGCATTTCTATCTGATCATCTTTGACTGGGTGTCGTCGTTTTGATTCCGTGCACTCGTCGTACAGCCGTCTGCACATCGAAAGCCAGCAGTGAGAATTGTGTCAGAGCTCAGCGGTACATCAGTGCAATTTCCACAAATGGCATCTTTTCCCAAGCTCCCATCCTCTCGACCTCTCGCGCATAGCGGCGACGCTGAGAGCATTATCAGATGTGTTGGAGCAGCTCCCATCAGCGCGACCCCGGTGGGCGCCGCAGATATCGAGTGACCTTTTCTGCATGGCTCCCTGATATTAACGCAATCTCCCCGCCTTATTACCATGGGAACATTTCACATTATTAGACTTAATAAATTACAGTATTAGACTTAATAAATTACTTTTCCCGTGGCTTCCGTGTCTCCTCTCCCTTCGCCATCTTTCTCCCCCATCCTTTCCTGCTCCGCTCCCATCGTCTTCCGTGCTCCTGAGCCGATAACCCGACCTCCCCAGGGGCCCGGCCTCCATAATCGCGGCAGTTCACGGCCCTCTTATTCCGGCAGAATTGCTTAATTGGTATGTGTTCTACATAACTGTTGGAGTATTAGACTCACAAATGAAGGTTAGAACCTCAGTGCTTGTAATCGACTGAAAGAAATTGATTTGTGCTCAGCTGCCCTTCTGAGACTTTATGGTTCTCTGAAGAAATGAAGCTTTTATAATTGTGTGTTCTCCCCCGCCTCCCACCCCCCTCTCTCCTCTCCTGTCCTCTCTCTCTTTTTCTCATTTCCTCCCTGCTAACTGCTTTGTTGACATTCATCAAAAGGCAAGACGCTGGCAATGTAAAGGTGATGTGTCTGGTTGTCCATGTTACAGAGCGCATACACGACGTAGGTTTCCCGTCTGTCAAGCTGGTGTGTGCTGAGCAGTGAATATCAATGTGTATCCCCCCCCCCCACCCCGGGGAATCGAATCACAGCTTCTACTCTGCCAATGGAAATCTGATTGCATTATATGTGATCGTGTCGAGGGAGTTAAGCGCCGTTGTATTAACCAAACCTGACCAACGAGCATAAATTGGCTTATGATTGAGCTTCTTGGATTGTGCGGCGCTTTATGGCTTTGCATCAACAGCTTATTGTGTGTGATTAACAGGGGTCTTGTCACGGAAATGCAAGAATGTGGGTCCATCGTAGTTTTGAGGGAGACAGCAGGACACGTTCAGGCAGCAATAAGTGTTGCACTCCTTTCCATCACACAGTTGTATTTTGTTTCTCAATCATGCAACGACTCGTGTTTTTATTGTGTTGTAGAAGCTTGCGTTACGTCTCTCTATATCATTTGTCACCAGCATAATAGTTTACTCGGGTGCTTGAGAATGACAGGAAGCACACTGAATTGTTATTGTTGTTGTTGTGCAAAAAAACAAGACGATACAAAACATGGTGTCGAAAGATAGAAGAGGTAAGCGCCACAAAATCATCAGACATAATCACAACGAAAAGAGAAAACAAACAAACAGCCAGAGAGAAGCAGAAAAGGCTCAAATACAAGGAACTAAGGAGTGCTGACATAAGACAGACGTAAGATAATAGAATGATGCCCCTTCCATCAGCCAGGAGGAACATCCTGCAGGACTGTTGCTGCCGCTGTCTGGCTCGTGTCTTATGCATGACGACTCCCTCTGACTTCGGTGGCCGTCGATTATTTATGCCTGCTTTCCAGGTGGGCAGGCTCAGATGTGCTCGGTGCAGAGGTTTGCTCAACGCAAAATCACATTTCACGCTTGTGCTAATGCCACCCAGTGAGTGAAGCAGAGTGAGAACCGGCAGGTGGTGTTTACAAACGGGAACACCCCGAACCGCAAGCCACCCTGACACCAGATGCTGATTTGATTACGGGGTGGCATGTTAGAGAGTATATGAATGCATGGAGCATGCGAAGTGGTGCACTCAAAGTCGATTAAGTGAAAAAGGTGATGAGTTGATTTGCGTTGCATCGATTTATTTTTATTTCGTCGGGCTTTTCACAACAAGGGAGTGGTTTCAGGTGGACATGGAGCGTGTTTGCTCACTGTGGAGGAGTTGTGTTTGCAAGGTGAGACCGTGTTTGTGGCTGATTCTTCTCGGGGGCACATTCTACCAGTTTCTCTTTTTTTTGTGTGTGTTTTAGGTGCGATTGCACATTTGCTTGAGGTGCTATCTGTTTGTGTGGAGATAAGTTCAGCAGGAACTGAGCACATTCACTCGTTCAGTACTTTGATCTATCTTTCTGCCCCTCGGTGTCAAACATTACAACAAAGACACTTTCTTGGATGCTGACAGCGTCGTGTTTACAGCTGCAGTTATTTTAAAATAGTAACCAGTTTTCGAGAACTTTTCAAGAAAGTCCCGTTGTTGTCAACAACAGATTAATTATGTGCGAAGCGCCTCGTGGAACTGGCTTGAACTCAGTCGTTCATGTTTCGCAGGCTGTAGATTCTCCGCGTGGAAGCTGTTCAGTCGTTGTCGCATCATCCCGACACCCGCTCACCTGTGCATGTGTGTGGGCACATTTATAGAATTTGATATAAACTCTGACATTTTGCAGGTTGATATACACAACAAGCTAAATCTTTGCTCACAGGTGGCATGCGTTTTTTCTGTCACTTTCCTTGCCTGAAGGTGGCACTGGCTTCCCGCCCATGTGGCATTGATTGGACTGGAGCTGCAGGTGTGACACCGCTGGCACTCAGCTGCTTTAGACGTGTAGAGATACAGTGATAAACATGTAGAAGCAAAGCTATATAATGGACATTTTTCATGGCAGACAAATGAAAAAACAGACGACGACGAGTTGAGACAAAACTGAATTCTTGATTGTCATAAGCGGTAAGTGGCTGAATGATAAACCCATTTAGAATGTAACTCAAGTGAAATGTTACTTTCAATCATACATATATGATTTCACAGAAAACGACTCAAAGTAAAATGTTCCTCTTTTTTTTTTTCTCTCTCAAGGTGCTCTCTATACGTGAACGTCCTTTATTCCTCAATCCTTGGTAATTGCCAGCAGATGCAAATGAGCTTTTCACAGCCTGTAGCAGCAGCACTACCTCTCAAACCTCCTAACTCTGTGCGCTTTAACGCCGCTTCCTCAGCATTAGTATTCCAGAGCCGGATCCCTCTTGGATCCAGGCTAGGATTATCCAAGCTCTTAACATCTTAGCTAAGCTGGTTAACACCTGTTTTTATTGACATCTGAACACCATCCTAGGCGCCTCGTCTTCTGTGGTTTTAAAAGAGCTTCCCTTGCTCTCTTCGTGGAGGCTGCAGCCCACATAAATGACTGTTTCCCCACCACACGTAGCAGGTCAGCAGCTTTACTGTGGTAATTAGGAGTCCATTTTTATCCTCACAAACATTGTTATCGCAGCACAACTTGTAACATGGCTACATAAGAGGTACGTCCAGATACTTTAATGCAGTCATAAATCACTTTAAAGCTAAGCGTAGTGAAGTTGTTTTGCCAGGTCCTAGTCTAGACGTG
Organism: Melanostigma gelatinosum; assembly: GCF_949748355.1. NCBI lineage: Eukaryota > Metazoa > Chordata > Actinopteri > Perciformes > Zoarcidae > Melanostigma > Melanostigma gelatinosum. The sequence continues at coordinate 8,854,369 of NC_136639.1, forward strand.
CGCTACAAGCTCAAGAATCCCAGAGTTTACTGTACATTCTCGCTCACATATTTCAGAGTAATTTACAAGGGGGAAAAAAGGAAAACAGGCTCCCTCTATGTGTTTATTATGCTTAATATTTCCATTGGGGCCCACGTTTGCCCCAGTGTAACTGATGTAATATTCTATAAATACCATTTAGGCTGTTGATACAGCCTGGGGGATTCTGGTTAGCAGAGGATGGTGTAGACTCGGAGAAATCCTCAGACTTGTCTGTGTGTCTGTTTCAAAAAGTCTTGCCAGGGTCAGTGGGGGAAACTTTGTCGAAAGGATTTGTCGAAATCGTGCGGCATGGATCTGAAGCGTTGCTGGCATTAGAGCTGAGCCCTATCAATGATTCAATTGACTTAAATTCCAAACCAGGCTTCACAACATGACCATATTAACCCGTCGGATTTCATCAAGCTCTTGATCCCTCGCTATTTAGATAGACAGGAATTAATGGTCTGACTACCGGCTATGTGCCTTGCACCAGACAGGGAATTATCTGTAATATGACCCCATGTTTATCTTTGGCCTTTATGCGTCCACATGTTCTCTGCTTCATTTTTTTTCTAGCCTATAACTATAACATATGCTGAATGGCATTGCTGATGTGGGACGATAAGGTGGACAAGGACACGATCCCAATCAGCTGATTTTTGTAGCTTTCCTCCGTAAACAACAATCATTTCAGGCTAACGGCACTGGAACGAGCCGAGAAGAGAAAGAAACAAGTGTCTGCCTTCATTAGGACAAAGGAAGGGTGAGCAGGAGAGCGTCTGACAGTAACGCCTCATTGTCCCTGATCTCAAGTTTCATAAATTTCCACAGCTCTCGTTAAAGGACGTGTCGCTGCTGTCACCGGGCGCAAACTCGTTATCTCCTCAGCGCCGTAAAGCGCTGTAATTAACATTCAATAACTGTAACTGATCCAGCATTCTTCCGCTCTTGCCACTAATTGCCACACTACTGTGCTTGTTTATAAGTGGGTCTTGTGTATGTGTGTGTGTGCACTTGTTTGTACACATTTCTGTGGTTCATTTTGACTGTAAATTGAGGTCAGAAAGCAGTTGATCTGTGCGTTCAGGTCAGGAACCTTCTCTCGGTTTTCCTCGCAGGAATCACTGAGTTCATGCCGCCGTCGGAGACTCATCTAAAAAGTAATTTTCAGAATATTTTTGCAGACATATAGACATTTTAAAAGTCCTCCATCCAAGAGCTGGCAAATTAAAGCGTTGCCGACGGATGCTTTTAGTAGGCTCCTCATGAATAACGCAACCTGTATTTTCACCGTTGAAGAGCATAGTGGAGGCCCATTTGTCGAAATCACAATTACTGTCATTACAAATTTCAAGGGACAGCCTGCCTGTGGTTGTGAGGACAGAGGGTGTACTATTAGTTAAGGAGCTGCACCATTCTCCTTTCAGCCCATGCACGAGTGCCCTTCTCCTATCGTACCCTCCATTGCATCAAACACAACACATTGGGAATGTGTAGCTGTCACGCTGCTATCCACTTACAGTGGCCCAAGGAGAGCGCTCAGCACTCTTCGTGATTCCTTTTTGCGGCATCGCATTTCCTTTCACAGTTTCCCGCAGATACCTGGCGGTGTCGAATGTTTTTGTTTTCCCCTTAGCTGCTCCTAAGCCTGACCTTACCGGAGCAGCAGCCATCACAACAAGGCCTGATGAATAATTAGTCTGGGTCAACTGATACTCTCTGGCTCCACACATCGCTGTCATCTCCTCCGCCAGCGCCAGCCAAAAGCCAATGAACTGTGTGCAATTCTGCTCAATTGAATCAGTTGAGGTTGATGCAGCTCTTGTTATTTCGGAGGTAAACTGCTAGACGTAAGCTGATACGGGGGCTACCCTTGAGGCCGAGTGCAGAACAGGAGAAGGGCTGTCAAACTGGCAGCGTCACCGGGGCCGCGTTTGGAGACTTCTATGGAGGTCTGTTACAGATATCACTTGGTGCTTTAGCTGTATGCTACTGGCCCATTCTCAGGGGATTAGGGCGAATGCCAGGGTAGGGTTCCTGAGAGCCAAGGCGGCCCCAGGAGGACAAACACAACCAAATGGTTGCGTCGTAGTTCTTGTCATGGTTTCGTGTTTGGGTCAGACGAGACGTTGGGCAGGTGTCTGGGGATTGGACTGTAGCGTTTTATACACACGTCTATTGTTTCAGATGATTTATGTTTTGGCTAAAGGAGCAGTTTTATTTAATAGAGAGTGTTTTAGCAAGGCATCATGCCACCACAAGACTTCAGAACAGTGCCAGTGTTCTCAGTTGGGTTGAGCTCTGGTGACTATTGTGTGAAGGCCGTATAGCATATCATTCACATGTGTTTCTGCATTTAATATCTTTCTTCACTTATTTATTTGATTGGTTTATTTGGTGAGGACAGTGAACATGAATAAAATATTCCTGTAAATGCGCCATCTGTAACTTATTTATCCGGTTTCACAGGTGCCACGTTGTCACAAGCTAGAAAACTGAACTGATGTGTTTGTTTCACAGGACTTCAGCTTCAGTTTGTGTTGGGTTGTGGCTCAACCCGAAATATAGATAAACTTCTCTTTTAGCAACTCACAGAACCCGTTGTGGTTTTACATGCTTGCACAATAGGCACATAGGTTGTGGTTTTGCTCACATTTTCACAACGGCTCACCACCAACGAAACTGCTGTAGCTGCAGTTTGAATTATCACAGCCTCTCCTCCTTCCTGTTACACTTCTATGGAAATTGACACGTGTTAAAAAATATATTAATTATTCACCCAAGCACTGACATCAAGGAAGTGGAACAACTTTTAAAATATGTCTTTGTGTTGTGTTGTGTTGTCTCCTTTTGCTGTCAGGACTTTGGAAGACACAGGAAACATGTTTGACCAAATAACCGGCATAATTAGTTGTTTACATAGCAGTGGAAAGCTCCACGACTGTGTTCACCTCAAACGCAGGTCATGGAAGAACCGGCCTTCTTTAGTGTAATGTCCTCCGGCTCAATATACAGTGTCAAAGTCAGCTGATGTGTGGTGAGTACACAGACATGCCTCCAAGTAAAGTGCTAAGTCGTGTGCTTAAATCATTTTCATGCTCATATCGCCTCGAATTAGAACTGCTACATGAACTTTGTGCAGTCTCCACACTTTCTTGATTGGACATAGATCTGGAAGTAATGATCTCTGACTGTGATGGATGTTTGTGTGAGGAAAGATGCTGGCCTGCTTTCAAAAAGGTCCTTTTACAAGCACCATGAACAGGGGTTTGCAACGGAGACATTGGAAAGTGTCATCATATGGCTTTTTTTTTTAAAATCTGATTGCTAAAGATAGATCTAATTTGGATTTGGGCTAATGCGAGGAACACTATCAGCCATTGACCAAAGGGTGTCTTATGACTGACTCGGCGTACTTCACTCAGCAGTCTTGTGCTTTTACTCTGCAGTTTCAGTTCGGAGACCGGACCGGGTGCCGCTCCTGCACTCACTGTTTAGTTCATGAACTTCAGCGCCCCACCTTCTTCCTTCCCTTCAGCTCCTGGAAGCACAACTATATTAGTGTCTCCCAGAGAGCGTCAAGCAAGTCTGCTGCTTCTGTTTACAGCCCCCCCCCCCGGCTCCTTACATGCAACGTATTTATCATACGAAAATCTGGAACTATCTGACTCGCCTATTTTACTAGCCTTGTCCTAGAGCTGAGACTGATAAAACATTGTAATGTATGCGCTGCAGTCAACAGTGAACATAAAAAATATCTCAGAATGCTGTGAGATTTACGCTCTGTCATCGGGGTGGTTACTTTTATAACACCTTGCAGCTTACAAGTTGTCTTCCGGTGGAAATGGGCCATTTGTCCTCGTTTGTTTTTGTACTTCTCGGTGACACACACGTAAAACAGTTGTGTACTTTGAGCAACAATCCAGATGGAAAAAGTGGGTGCAGTGTCAATTTGTTTTTAACCTACTTAGCATATGTAGCTGCTGGGAGTACTGCAGTGTGCCACCTCATATCACATATTTTGTGTGTGTGTAGAATGTCTGCGTGTGTGTGTGTGCGTGTGTGTGTGTGCGCTAGTGACCTCAAAGCTAGCGGCAGCCCCTGCTAACAGCTGGTTTTCTGCCAGTTTTTCTGCAAGGCTATGAGAAATTTAGCTGAGCTGTGTGGTGGCTTGTAGCACCCTAATATAGCAATAAGCAGGGTGACCGGGCTTACTCAAGATTGATGATGGTGGTCTCGCATGATGTGCTTGTTCATAAGGGCACAGGTCACAGGTCACATTCATCAACTGACATACATGCAGCTTCTCTCATACCACAGTTTGTGCATTGCCTCTGACATGTATTTTATTGTAAGGGGATACTTGGAACTGTAATTTTACATCTACAGCATCTGTCACCGTTGTGTCATAAGAGCTCGAACCACTGAGCTCTCATGAAAGGTCAACCTGTGAGACTCTCCCAGCATCCGTGTAATAAACAACACGCGGGGAATAGCGTGTCATCGTGTCTGCCCTGTCTTCATCTCTTTCAGGCTTTGCTCTTCTATTTTTGTCCGCTTTTCTCCGAACAGTATATTCACTCAGCATGTACCGTACCTCTGCATTGACGAGCGTTTGTTCATCAGCCATGTTTAAACTGCACAAAGGATTGACTTGGCAAAAGACTTGATGCACATGCACAGTCACCCCGTGCTCTGTTTGCAGTTTCCAGGCCGCAGATCCACAAGCAGCTCTGTTAGGCTCCCCTGTCTTACTTGTTCTCCGTCTCTCTGGGCTCCTGGGTCCTCCTCTTCCTCCCTCGTCCTCATTTCGCTTGAGTTAATTGAGACCTCATTTTTTGTGAGAAAGCTCATAGGAGGGGCTGTGTGAGGAAGGAGAGAAGAGTGAAAGAATGAGAGATGCAGATTGAGATCAGTGGCAGAAGCCTGGGGGGCACAGCTCTCCCAGAGGTAGGCAGCCACCAGTGGCTTGGGGGAGGGTGACTTATCGCTTTATCCTCCCAACAGTCACCCCTCACGACTTCAAAACTGACCCATAGGCTGATAATCCACAAACTACATGCTAAGCTAAGTGCTAAATATGTGACCCGAGGGCAAGGTAGTGTCATTGCCGCGGAATGACACTATACTCTTCACAAATACTCGATATGGAAATAGCTGGTATGATGTGCAGCCACAGACGCCACCTTGGCCTTTCAATTATGAACCATTACAACTTCTCCCAGTGCAATATTCATGCACGGTCAGATCACTCCTTCAGACGTCTTAGGCCGTTGTAAGTTGAGATAAACACTTGGCGAGTCGTAGCAGCCAATTGCTCGCCTCTTCTCCTCAATGTCACTGCCTTAGCGCTCAATAATTCAAAGCTTGGCGGTAATGAGCTCCCCGTAGGCGCTGTCCCCAAGGAGCCTCCCCACTGTGCCGCCACTGTAATGTAGTTATATCTCATGTCAGCTTTCAAATCAATTACATTTCTATCTGATGGCTATGTAATTGCGCCTGATTGAGTTTTTGGCACGCCAGCCAAGTGTGTGGTTCTCAAACTCAAGCCAGTCAAAACAGGAAGCTTCATGAAATGAAACTGTATTTCATCCTGATTGAGGCTGCTTGCACGATAAGCACAACTATAATTATGATAATAATAACAATAGCAATCTGTGTTTTCTCAGCTTTGTTGTTCTTCCCCCCCCCCCTTGCTCTCCAGATGAAATTGTGCCCCGAGGACAATGCACAACACTTGCATTATTCAAGATGCAACGGCTGACTTGATTGTTTGTAGCATGTGCAATTTAGTAGATTAAATGTAAACCACAATGCGTTTGTGTACATTTGGGTGTCTGAAGCAAGCATTTCTACAGCACTACACTCTGTGACTAGAGCCATACTGATCTGAACGTGTTGTGGTTCGATTTTGATGTCAGACATAGTGTGCCACTGCCGACAGAAGTCGTACTGTCTTTTGGCAAAATGCCTAGAAATAACAAGCGAACCTCTTACCTACAGCAACGAGCCGACAGCCGAGGTCAAAGCAATATTGTTCTACGTGTCAGATATCGGAGCCGAATTTTATTGACTCAAGATTGGTTGAATTGATAGGTGGACAGACAAGTGGGTGGAAAGATGAATGGAGAGACGAATGCCCACATGGCTGGACGGACAAATGGAAATACGGATGGATAGTTGGATCAACTGAATGCACGCCTGGATGGACAGAGGGAATACCCTAATAGAGTGGCATTGAGATAGATGAGGAGGAGGATGCTGCTGTTAGGTGCATCAGCAACTAAATAGTGATGAATTGTGGCTTCTGTCAGCAGCACTAAGTATAACAGACACAGTAAAGCAGCTTGGCTCATCCATAATCAGCAGACACAGATTGTCTTCATGCCTTCTTTGGAAATAAAGCACTGAGGGCATCTACCAATCTGTCTTTCTAGCCACACTTCATCATCCCTTTTCTTCTCGTATCCCCTTACTCTTGCTGTTGTTGCCCTTTACATCTCTTCACGAGTACCATTTTCTCCTCATTTCTCTTCTTAAGGTCTTGCGTCTTTCTGTCTGTCTCTCCGACACTGTCTTTTGTCTTTACAGCCTTCCGTGTTTGTTTTTTTTGCGGTGAGAGAGCCACTGGGTGCACATCTACTATCTTGCCTTTCATTTCATGGCTTCTGGAAATGGATGTTTTACTGCCTTCATTAAGGCATGCAGCAGTCAGCACCATGTTTTCCCTCCGAAGTTTAGCTCTGTGAACCACGCCATTAGAGGACATTATGGCCCCAGATTTCAGGGCACAGTGGAACACTGTATAATTTGATTAGTGTTATTAATCAAGTGGAATACCACTCCTTTCATTCCAATCTCCCTCCCCTCCTTGCCCTCCTTTTTGCCATTACAATCCTGCTTTCAAACCCATCAGACCCCCCCCCCCCCATCCAGGCACCTCTCTATCTCATGCACTACAAAACACATGCAGTGAAAGTGACAACTGGCCGAACGCCTTCCCTTTTAAAAACAGTGATTTAGCACTTGTTTTGTTTCTCCCCTCCCCCCCCCCCCTTCTCTTCACCCCTCCTCTCACAGCGCAGGACATAAATCAATTGAGATGAAAGTTCCATAATTGTGCTTGCTGGGAGGGATTTGAGCAAAATTGCGCCATGAATTTTTTAAAGGGGATTTTTACTAGCTGTTCAGCGAGACTTGGGAGGCAAAGGAAGGTGAGGCCATGAGGATTTATGGGCCTGGATTCTTCATTACTGAAGTAATTTTCCTGCAAATGATAGTGCGGCACACTGGAGGGGGGGGGGGGGGGGCGGGGGCACTGTCTGCCTCGGAGAGTACAAACCTGCTTAATCTCAGAGCTCAGAGCTCTAATATCAGCTGTAAGGGACTGGCTCTCCATTTGTTCACATCTAAACTGCAGCTAGTGTATTTGTGATTCATAGTAATTGATTGCTGGGATTCTTTCCATACAAGATGATTTCATTACGAAGGATAGTTGTTGTTTTTTTCTTAGAACTACGAGGAAACGTGCTCCGGGGTCGTTCTTATGATACACTGTTCTCAGAAAATGTGCTCATTTTGTCAGACATTTAAAGCGTTCAGTGTGTTTTGTCAAATTGCAACGGTTGAGAGGTACACTGCAGTGGCTGACATCTTTACATTATAATACAAGACATGTATTATAATGTAAAGATGGTGGCGAGAAAGAACGAGGCATTTAAGAAGAGCGACTGAGTCAGTTTAAATGATCGCTAATACTTTCTCCTTTTTCTCTTTCTGTGGTTAACACCCCGTCATCTAGTTCTAGTGTGCATGTGCATCCTGATGTAGATTTGCTTTACCAAGCTGTCATACTGTTTCTTCAGCAAGGCTTTCCACCTCTCTCTCTCTACCTTTTGGTCTTTCCTCCCTCCTCATTTTAACCTTACTTCAGTCCAATATGGCTGACGTTCTGTCTCCATCTCTTTAGGTGCAGCCAGCAGCAGTGGCCCTCCTCAAGGTTAGTGCGTCTACGATGCCAGGTCTCATTCTTTATCCTGCCTGCCGTCCACTCAATTTTACAGTTCAGTAGCTTGAGAAGCAGAAGGGGTAAATCTGCTGCAAGAACGAGAAAGAGGGAGAGAGTGGAGGAGGGAGGGAGGGAGGGAGGGAGGGAGAAACAAAATTATCCTGCACCCTGTCGCAGACTGCAGTGGATCTCATTCAAGGCACACTAACAACTCAAGACAATTAGTCACTTCTCACTAGGCCAGACCTGAGACTCACTTGAGGGCCAAAAAGAGCCAGCGAGTAGAGGACCTACAAGCATGGCTAAGCACTGCAGTTACAGGAGCGACTCGGTGGATAGAAAGGAAACTTCCGGATGAAATGGCTCTTGACTTCTGCTGGAAGACCTTCGGGTCTTTTGTGCAACACTGCAATAGAAATAGCAATATCCAACAGGGCATTAATGCACTAATAACTCAAAGATCTGTGCAAAATACTGACCTCTGAATTTGAATGATTATTATTTTCATGGGCATGTGTTGGATTGATGTTACCAGATTTCAATAATTCGATTTTGTTTTCCCAGACATGATGAAATGATGATCTATTAGTAAATAATGTGTCACGGAATGTTTTTATTTAACATTCTTCAAGATAAACGAAGACGGCATGTCGGTAGTCTGTTACGTTCCACCCATTACATGTGGGCGGTCGAAGGTAATCTGCACCCACAGATGAGGCCTGGAGGTTCAGCTACCACATGCTACTGAACAAAAGTGAAGCATGACTAAGGTGGGTGGTGCGTGGAAGATTAGGGAGTGGAGAGAGAGAAAAGTTTGTCCTGGGCTCTCTGCGGAGACCCAGCATGATCAATTGAGGTGAAGGGGATGAATGAGGCCATTCACTGGGTCTAATGAAAGAGTTCCTGCTGGGCCCTGCATGAGGGTGGGCCCATCTGCACCACATAGGCGTGCACAAACCAGTGACCTCGAAAATTACCCAGGAAGCACTTTGGGGGACAGTCACCCCAGCAACAGGCTGGGGTTCGCATAGTAACCAGGCGCTTCAATCAATGCCTGGCAGCTTCTTAAACAGCAACGTTTTTCTCTGTATTGAAAGAACTCTGTGTGAAATCAGCTCCGAGGGATACCTCCCCCAGTTTTTTTTAAAAGGGCAGTGGGGGGGGGGGGGGGGGGAGGGGCTGCCAATGATTGTCCCATGTGAAAACGTCCAGAAGCTCCCACCATCTTTAAGAGGTGTGGGACGATGCCCTCAGGACTTTTCCTCTCAACACAAAGATGTGTTTGTCTTAGCTACATATGAACATGCACTGCCTGCCTGTATGTGCAGTGCTGGGTGTAGGTTAATTAGGTTCAGGGCATGTATAGTGATTAGGTTCAGGACGCTGTGAAATAGATCCAATTACAAAGAGTCCAGATAAGGAGTGAGATTCCCTGCACGCCCCCGGGGAATGGACGTTAAGTTCACAAGCATCTTAAAGGATCTGGTTCATTGGATTGTATCTATGTTATTTGGTATAATGTATTCAGTCTTGACGAGTCGGAGGCACGCAGGTCATTGAAGTTCCATTCCCGTCTCCGTTCCCTCACGGAACTTTTGACAGCGTGAAATGACAATCCACCCCTGCACGCATCCCCCACGTCAAAAAGTAATGAGATTGTGCTGCTGGAAATATCACTACAAAGCATCAGGCCTGCACTCGGGTCTGACTGCACCTTCAAACAGCGCTGCCTGCCAGCTCGCCTGCCTCGCCTGCATGCTGAAAAAGAAAGGAACAAAAACAATCAGAATCAGACACAGAGAAACGGCAAGGGAAGCTCCCTACGCCGAGACAAACGAACACGCCAGGGCCTTTCATCCTGAGAGTGATTAGCCATCCGAAACGTTTTCTAACCCAGCGTTGAGTGTGTTCCTCAAACGAAAGAGTTCCATTGAGGAGTGCTGGTGAGATGTGTCTCGCTGGGAAGCGCCGGTGATCTCGTCTCTAATTGTGGCGTCGCTGACAAGACTGGTGTGGCTGGGAGCTTTTTAAGCGGGGCTTTTTGCTACGCTCTTGTTCCCTTCCTGTCAGATCCACAACCAAAGGCACCAGGGAAGAAAAAGGCCCCTCAGATTCTGCTCTTACATCCATCTGCCTGTTGCTTTGTGCATGTAAATACAGGCCTAATTTAGCACTCTAACAGGCCCTGATGCTGGCCTAATGTGACCAAAACTACAATTGTTGCTGTAAATGCAGTGTTTGGTTGCAGATATGTAATATCACCGAACACAGTTTTCAGTCTGTGTAATTGCTGTCTCATATTCTTTCATACATCATTGATTGAAGTTTCTCAGCTTCAGAGAAGATGCAACGTTTCTGACGCATTGGCAGTAGTACTTCCCTTCTTCTGCAGCATAGCGGGAACACAGTCATGTTCGCGGTCTTTGAGCGACGTTCAGTAGAGCTGGTATGGAGCTATGGAGGGGTAGAGAAGAGAGGAAAGGAGTGAAACCCGAGCTCATAAAAATCGGTATTATAACAACATTAATTGATGCTGCTGAGTGCCATATGTGATGCCATATGGAAAGGCTGCCCCAGAGGCCTGCTATAATAGACAGCCCGCAGCGGTGCACACAACTTGGCACATTTACAAACGAGGGACGTCCCATTAATATCAGCCACGCAGTCCGGGCAGCAGACAGTGGGAGAGAGAGGGAGAGAGGGTGTTGGAGGGAGGGAGCGGGCGAGAAAATAAAGAGAGGGAACCAAGTTACCTCATGTTTGGTTTGCCATCCTTAGTCCTCATGTTTTTACTATTTATCCACTTGCCTCATGCTATCATTCTTAAATTAAAAGATGTACTCGATGTGCATTTCAAATCTCTGCTGCTCCACTGCCACGGTTCCTTGACTACAGTAATAAATGGCGCCTCCCCTCTGGGTTGATCAGACCGCCCTCTGTCCACCCAACTGTCACTTCCACCACATGCCCAGAGGTCCTTTCATCACTCTCTCTCTCTCAAACACACACACACACACACAGACACACACTTCAGCAGGTTCGATGATTCATTGCACCTTGACAAAGGCGGCGTGAACGAGCTCTGTTTAACCTCTTCTGTGCCTAATCACAGGGCAGCTGTTATTTACTGCTGCTGTCCACACTTTTCCGCTGCCTGGTTGCTCACATTCAACACTGTCCCTCACGTACACTGCATCGGGTCTTATCGAAGCAGACTGGCTTGATGTGGGCATTCTGCAAGATATATTTCACTGAAAATGTCATAAATCATACACTTGTTTTATATTAATTTAGAATAGGTTTAATGAAGTGAATCATTTAGATCTCGTAGGTAGTTTTGTGTCACAGCTTTTAAAATGCAATGGACTGTTTGGGTAATAAATACTCTTCAAAAGGTATTAGTTACCAAGTACATCAGTACAACAGCGACTAATTCATATTTTCATTGTACTGAATAATCTATTGATTATGTTTCTGATAGTAAATTGTCAGACAAATACCCATCCCGTCTTCAAATTGCATTCGTTGGCCAACCAACAGTCCAAAACCAATATTAAAAGTCCAAGAAAATGTTGGTCATGATGGCGGCAAAAATCAAGTTTGAATTCTTTGAAGTTGATGATGTGATATTATCATTAGCCCCGTGTATGCGAGATGCCACAGACGTGTACCGGCCCCTACTGCCCCGTACAGTCTGGTAGATGGAGATGGAGACGCATCTGTTTTGCGCGCTGCTTTCAGACTCTTATGACGTTGCCCGTAAGCGGGGAGGGAGAGCGAGAGATCCTTGTGAAACAAAGTTGTCAGCCATTCTGTTGAGTTTCATACAATGTGAGGCGAAACAAGAATAGCGTACAGCTGTTTCCTCCCTGACACAGAGGGAGGCAGATGAAGAGCAGAAGAGAGAAAGACGGGGGGGGGAGAGCGAGGGAGAGCTCTCCGCTCTGTGATGTGCACTGATGTAGCTGCAGCTCCAGGTCAAACGCTGCCAGTGTTTTGTGTTCATCTTCGTCTCGTCTCCCAGTGCGCCTCTAAATTATTCACAGCCTGAAGATGTGCAATGTGGCTGCCTCCCCCTTTCCTCTCTCCTACTTCCCTCTGCATTGCTCTCCGTCTCTATTTCTCTGTTTCCCATCTCCTCCTCTGTCTCTCATGTGACTGCTTGTGTCAGAGGCAATGAACAGAAGTTTCTCCTCGCAAGCTGGTTAATCCCCCCATCCCATTCCGTATCCACTCATCTACCATCAACCACCCACCTTTCATCACCGACTCCATCTCTCACACTCCTCCTTTCATCCCTGCTTGTCCCTCGCTTGCCTCTCCTGGCTGCCAGACTAGAGCCAGACGCTTCTTCTTTTTTTTTTTTTTAAGGGGGAGGCTGCCAGCTGTTCGTATCAACTGCTTGGTATAGCTCCTGCTCTCCCCAGCATCCCTCTACCTCCCTCACTCTCACTTCATAGGATCCACGATGTAGGGGTCGGGCTGACGGGGTGTTTTCATCCTCTGTTGCTGTTTTTTTTTTCTCGCCTCAACTCTTTAATGACTTTGCACTCATTTTATCCAGCCAAGTTGAGAGGTAAACCCCAAGTGCGCACCAAATCCTCAGGCCAATCGATGGAGCTGATTAAAGATGTGCCCGTCAGTGATTTCACCTTTAACAGACTGCCAGTCCTCTGAAGATGGAGGGAGCTCCTAAAAACCAAGGACATGGATGGACTAGACAATATGATGATATACACAGTAAGGCAAGTTTGTCAGCCATCAGAGATTTTATCATCTCTTTATTGTTTGTGGGTGTGTCAGGCTATTGCCGGCAGTCTTGCAAATCAGCGAGCAGGCAGAGGAAGTACCTTGATTTGTTATATTTGCTGGATTTTCTTGCATGGTTATTTTAATCCATAAATTCTTTCACAATGGAGTTTCTGAAAAATGTAATGTATCACAGTGTATGTTGACACAATTAACTTTAGAGTGATGCAAAGAGGCCCAGAGTCTTGTGTCTGAAGGTGTGGGCTTATAAACTGCATGCTTCGGAAACAGATTGTCACGTTATTGTCGGAAGATGCAAGAATTAAATCCTGTCTGGACAGCAGGACTTGGAGGATGAGGTGTGCCCCTCGTGGCCAGCTGAGCAGAAAGAGCAGTTAAATCCAGTTCCAACCATTGCCACAGGACACTCGTTTGTAATTCTGCACCCTGCCTACAATAGCGTTTGATCATTGCAGAGGGGGGACAGGAGGTACACGGCGGGGGGAAGGAGCTGAAGCCTTCTCCCTCTCTCTTTGCTCCCCCTCCCCAAAACACCCCATGCCCGGCCTCTCGCAATTGCTGTCAACCAGTATGAATGCCTCCTCTGGCCTGATGACAAGTCGAGCGTGAAACGCTCGGCTGCCCCCTGAAATTAGCAGTAGAGCCCCCCGGCGGCACATGCTTCTCATGACCAGCACACAGTGGGCTGCCGCCAGATTCTTTTCATTATGGTGGCCTGCCAGCCCCCTGACTCTACCTCCTTCTGCCTCTTCCTCCATCCCACCCTCCCTCTCCTCCTCCTACCCCCTGTGTGTCGGCCAGAGCTCAGTAAACAGCATCTGTAGTGCTCATCACATTACTGTCGTTGGGAGGAGAAGGAAGGAGGGAGCCAAGCTCTCTATGGGTGTTGCTGTTATTTCTGTGTATCTACGTGTCTTTATGTGTGCATACAGTATGAGATTTTGTGTTGCAGCATGTACATGCATGTATGTGTGTGTGTACATGGAAGTGTGTTGGCTTGACAGGATTAGTAAGAGAGAGAGAGAGAGCTAGTAGTGGCAGTACAGAGAGTGAGAAAGCGTGAGAGAGGAGGGGAGTAGCAGTACAGAGCGATGCCTGGAGGCTCAATCTGTTCCTCACTGAGCTACATCAGTGTTAGAGACGGCGGCTCGGGCCGCAGGGAAGCCTCCACTCGCTCCATCAAACTGTCAGGCAGCCAGCGGAGCTGCACAGGGAGACTCTCAGCTGCCCCCGGGGCCAGTTCAAGTCAACATCCCATTTCCTTGCCTCCTCGCCTAATTTCTCCGACGCCCCGACTTAAATTTCCAATGCCCAGTGTCTGCCGCTGCAGCTCAGCACCGCCGAGCTTGGGGCCATGTCAAAGCACTGGGAGGTGCTGAGGGTTGTAAATGTGTGTGTGTGTGTGTGTGTGTGTGTGTGTGTGTGTGTGTGTGTGTGTGTGTGTGTGTGTGTGTGTGTGTGTGTGTGTGTGTGTGTGTGTGTGTGTGTGTGTGTGTGTGTGTGTGTGTGTGTGTGTGTGTGTGTGTGTGTGTGGTTCACGCCTGAAGGCAAGATAGGGAGCTTGTTACAGTCACACGGTCAGCAGAGACAAGAAGAAGCCAAAGGGAGCATCATGAAAGACGAGGTGCAAAAATAAAAACATAAATTCGTGTTCTTTTTTTCCTCATTCTCTCTTACCTACATCCCCATTTTTCTTCCACGACTATATTCATAACACAGTTGTGTATTCCCTGTCCCTTTAGGTTTCTGGCAGTTTTCTTCTTTCCCTCTGAGCTGAATAAATGCTCCCTGTTCCCTCGTACATCTGCCATTACTGTCTGTTTTTTCCCCTTCCAAACTCCAAGGATCGCCAGCCCAGTCGGCTGTGTTGCTCCCCCAGCGAGTGCTGAAAGCGAGGGCTGAGGTATTTCTTGCTGGAAAGGACAAGGCGGTCCTTTAATTTAGTGGAGAAGGGGAACGGCTCTTCAAGTTTGCCCCCACCACTGGCCCCATCAATCTGTCCGTGCACCCCCCCCTTCTTCCTTCACAACCCCACCACATACTTTGCATGGAAGTGAAACGGAGAGCGGCCAGGTCTCAGTGCTGTTTACATGGACTCTGGGTAATGTTAAAATCTGCTTAGTTTGGCCCCAGGTCAGGACTATATCTTTCCTCACCCTGTCTAGATTTACATGGCCCCCGCTGACTCTTCCCTTAAGTGTGTCAGCTCTGAACCAGAAGCCTCTGTGTGTCTGGCTAATGCAAAGAGCATTTATGTGAGCTTGTCTTCTTCAATCCTCCTCCACTCTCATTCTCTCTCTGTCCTCTCTCAATGGGCCTCTGTGAAAGGAGCTTTTGCTGAAGCCGTCTCTATGTTTGCACAGCCAACTCCGAGGTCCCAAGCTCAAATATGGTTTTACGTGAGAGCCCGTCTAGGCCTCCTCTGCCGGTCGATATTATTTCTACCCAGCAGAGTTTTTCTCTCAATCTCATTCCCCCTGGAGCATACATCTTCACTGGGATCAATACTTTCCTAATCCAGAGCTCCGAGGCTGACCCGGGGTAATCAGCTGACTTCCCATGCTGCCCGCTGGGGAGGTCAAGGTTCAAATGGCCGTATAGATTTGATCCTGTGATCAAATCACTTTGCTAGGTGGTGCTTTCAGATACAGCTGGTGGTGTCAAGAGTGATCACTTGATTTTTTTTCCTCTATTCTTGAGAGTTAAATGCAGTGGTGCTATGTGAACCTTGGCAACCCTAATATTAATACAGCAGTTAAGCACCCAAAGCTTTTTTTAGTGAATTAAGGTGCACAGTAGCCATGAAACTGTAAGGTTATGTGAATCATATCAAATATTCCTTTTGTTATTTGACTATTCTGATGTTATTCCAACCCACTTACATACTTACGCGCACACACATGCGCATGCACAAACTATTCCCTCAACTTTGTAGCTACTTGTGGCTTAAATGTGTCTGTGAAAGTAAGGCTTCACCCTTCACCACGAGGCCAAAGAGACCTTCAGAACTCCCGCTGATGTTTTAGGGCTGGAAACTTTAGGCGAGCCTCTGCTTCCACCCCTCAGAGTGTCCACTGCGCCTACGTCCCAACAACTCATCCTAGCATCCGCAGGAGGGAAATTGCAGGAGGAAATTGGTGTTGTTCCAGAAGTATCTGACATTGCTTTGGTCCTCGGCTATCTAAATGGACCATAACCCCCCCCTCTGTGTGCTCTCACTCTAGGAGATTTGGATTTGTCCATACTTGCTCCCTTAGAATCAGGACTATCTCAGTCAATGTCCCTGAAGAGACGTCTTCTGAGTTGAAGCCATTTCTCTCGTCAGTAGTAAGATGTCTACATGTGTGCCGCTGCTGTCTCACTGCTCAGTCGGACTCCTGGCCCTTCTTCAATTTTCTCATTTCGCATCATTTTTTCTCTTCTCATTTATTACGTTTTTTAATTGAAGACGCAAAAAATGAATATTTCTAGGACTCAAGATGAAGTAGCGCCCTAAACGACTGGGATCAGTATTCAGTCAGACAGTCTTCACAGCATTTGTGTCGCCAGGCAAGTTCCTCCTCTTCTGCTCGCTCTGTCTCTGAGGCAGACTTCATGGCAGACTGTCCTCCGAGTGTGACAAGTGGAACTGTGTGATTCATTTGGCCAGTCGTTTGAATGTGCTCCGGCATGCGCAGCGCTTATTGTCTTCGCCTTGCACATCTTTCAGAATCTGCCAGAGAAAATGTACAGGGGGATCGAGACATCCTTCCCTCCTTCCCCCTCTCGGCTTTTTTTCCCCCTTTCGCTGCCTCATTGAAGGGCTGAGCTACAGGGTCGTCATGGGGGCCAGCCCAGGTCGGGGCCCGGCTCCAGCCAAGGCCGCTGGCGGAATAAATCTCCTGTCCCTGAAGTGTTGAAAGCTGTGTAAATGTCAAACGCATCAGTCTGATGTGCTGGCTGAGGGGAGAGGGGGTTAGAGAGGAGGTGGGATGCTGGGAGGGAGGGTTGTGCATGAGCCATCCGCTGAAGCTGGTCCCCTGTTACCCTTCGTAGCTGCCGGTTGCCAGGTACAGATGTTGCTGCTTGCTCCCTGCCTCTGAAGAGCAAGCCAGTTTTTTTTTTCCGTTTTTCCCCCCGTTTGTTTAGTTGGTGAACATCTATGAGAGACACAAACCACTAGGGGCTTGACTCCTGTCAGCAGCTTAGTGAGCTGCATATCTCTCCGATTTTAACAATGTCCCCTCTGACCACCAGACATGCTGTTTAGGGAGTTTTCTATTTGGGGTTGTGGCTTTGCTCTTTCACCTTTTTGGTTTTCTTGTATAGCCTTGCGAAAAAATCTCTTACCCCGTGTAAATATTCAAAGACGCATAGGGGGCCTAAATGAAGTGGTCCTCTTCTTACATGCACTCACAAATGGGAGCCAATCTATTACTTTCGTAGCTTCATTGTATTATTTCCTTTGACTCGACCAAGTGTAATAGCCCAACAGGGCAATCACATAGAATACTGACAAAAACTGCTCGAACACTACCTCCATCCGTCCATCCGTTCATCTCTATAGCATCCCCCCTGCCTGTTCGTACTGTTGTTTTGTTCCCCCTTTCCACCTGCCTCTCTCTCCCCTGCTGTGCTGTGTGTCTCTCTGTCTGAGCCCTGGCCTGTATTCCTCTTTACGCTCTGCTGCAGTGCAGCCTTCTTGTAAAAGGATAAGCACCATGCTGTGCTCTTTTGATATTATTTTTTTCCTCCTCGCCAGCTCCAGCCCTGTGAGGCCTCATCTCTAGTTTCATGGCTACTGCTGCAACAACAAGGCCAAGCATGCACCCAGGGAATAGACCGAGCCAGTTGTTCATCTCCATCACCTCGGGTTTAAACTCGTCCCCAGGGATAGAGAAGAAGTCCCAACTGCTGTGAGATGGAAGTCATCTGTTCAGCTGCATGCTAAGAATACATGTACACTTGTTTCCTGGGGGTAGGGCGACGCTGGGGATTGGATCAATTCTCCTTTTATTGTAATTCGCAGATATTCTAGATGGACAAAAACATTGTTTTAAATGTGATTCACCACCAGAGTGGTGAAGAAATGGGTGGTGATTATAGGTTGTGATGATCCACTAACAAGCAGTATAGAAATGGCTGACAATTCATTTGTCTGGAATCCGTAGTCTGAATGGGGAATTGATTGACAAGAAGCCGAAGCTACTTTCTCTAGTTAACGCCCTGCACTCTGTAATGAAGGTCTTTTCACACGCAGAGGCACAGAAAACAGGGTCTGCAAACATTCCCCAAGGGAAAAGAGGACACAAAGCGTTGGAATGTCGCCAATATTTAACATGCTTTATTATTACCGGTAGTAGTACTGGTATTATAGTTGTCAAAATCGTTTTATAAATGTGGAACATATAAGAGAACACATTTTGCATTTCTTTCAACCATATTTACGCAAGAACAGAACAATTGTCGGGCCATTTTTGCATTTTCTGCAGTATTATGAGGCACCTTTCCTTTGCGTTCACACTTATTTTCTTCATACTTACTGACAGGCTCTGGAAGCAAAGACTCCAGCTGTATCCCTTGTCTTTGCAGAGTCGGATGAATCACGGGGAATGGAAGCACCCCCATCACCACTTTCCTCTCCTGAGAGACCGTGGCCAATGAGCCCTTGCACTGATTACTCTCGTTACTTAATTATATATTTGGACCCACCGCACTCACAACAAAGGGCCGCTGTGCCTCCATTGACCCAGCTCCCTCCTCATTGTGGCCGGCTCTGAAAGGGAGTCAAACAAAACAAAGAGGGTCCACTTAAATATGTTGCTACAGGGACTTAATTGACAGGTTGAAGGCAGTTTTTCACAGGGGGCCCTCTCCCTCTCGATGTGGCTCTTCGCTTGAATCGCTCTGCTCGTCGTGCATCCTGCTGTGAGGTCCAGTGGGACTGGCCGGCTGCTCGACCACTCCTGTTTCCACAACTTTGCCATGTATTGTGTTGGGGGGGGGGGGGGGGGGGGGAGAGTTACCAACCAGGAGCATTAAGCATTTACCCACAAATGAATGTGAGAAACGGAAGCAAGGATCATGCCGGCTGGATTTAAGATGAGAACGAGGTCATGCTTTTCATGAAAATTAAAGTTAGTGTTTCAACTGACAGTAAACCGGGATTATTGACTTTACTTTCATTTAACACATTCTAGAATGCAATTTTCTAATTCTAATAATAATAATTTGTTTTCTGCCTGTGAACATGTCAAGGCTGTGGCACTTAATATAGTATTGCCCTCTGTTTGTCTGTTACAAGGACTTGTTTCTCTTTTTCGTGTTATTTTTAAGGATGCACCTCTGAAGATATTTGAGCCGAATCACCTTGTATTTGAATGGTGAGATTTGAAGTGAAGAAAGAAACGTTCACTTTTTTCCGACTGAATAGCAGGTGATTTGGCCTTTGGCTGTGCCAGACGAGGCATATTTCAGAGTTCAACCTCTCTTGTTATTTAGTTCCTTTATCCCTGTAGAAGTCTGACATAGAAATGAAAGACTGGTTTGACAAAGGCGGATTTGAAATACCACACTTAATAGGCACTGTTGAGTATTCAGAGGGTCTAAGCTCGGCTTTAAATTAGACGATAGTATCTCAAGGACACACTCTTACAAGGCTAAATGACAAGCTGCAGCTGAATGCAAAGTCATTGAACAGACTCCTCATAATAGAATCCAGTGTATAGTGGTATTCGTTTTTCATCTTTTGTAAATTTACAGCATTGAATTTGCAACAGAAACACCAGAATGGTGTTCAATGCGGTCGCTGTGTCGCTTTTCAAACATGAAAAAGTCTCTTAGACTACCACACTCTCTCCTCTCCCTCTTCATTCTTTGCCGTTTTGCACTGAAAGCGGTCAGTGAATGAGAGGTTGCACACAAAAATAACATCTGCACTGATTATGGGCTATTGGGGGGGGGGGGGGGAGCCAAATGAATAATTCCTTATGTATCCTGTGTCTGTCTCTTTTCTGTTACAGTGTGACAGTGAGTGTGACATTGACGACAAGGTAAGACTACTTTTCCTGTGTTCATTCACTCCCCACGTGAAGTGGCTGAGAGTTGTGAATAACATATTTGAGCTCCCAACTAAAGAAGGGAAACAGTCAATCATGTGTTGTTGGTGGAAAAAGATAAGGGGTAAAAAACACTCCGAGGGTCCCAACACTGTTGATCGTTTGCGTCTCACAGAGCAAGCAAGTGACAAAGAAAATGTAGTGCATGAAGAAGCTGTTTTTAGAAATGACAGGTGCTCATTTGTGCAGTTTCCATTTTTGCTTGGCTGAGGTATGGAGAATCAATCACCTTATGGGGCGGTCTTTGAGGCTTATGAAAAATGATTTAACAGTCAGGTTTACTAACGAGGGCTAAATACTACCATCATGTCATCTTTATTTCCCCTCAAAAGACTCAAATATAAACATGGAAAACAACTTATCAGCAACTTAGTGAGCTTAAAAAAATGCTTATTATTTTAGCAGTGACGTCATCAAGTTTAAACCATTTGACAGTTTGACAGATGTAGTCTATCAGTTTCACTTGTGTGTATATTTGTTTATCACAGACTTGGAGGTGGTTGTCTGATGGCAGCCACCTGGTTACAAGATGAACCGCCTTTGGGGAACCTTACGCATTCTAATTCCTCCACAGTTTAGCAATTACTCCCTGGTAAATGAATGAGATAGCATGCCTAATCTCCTGTAAGCCTAGCTCACAGTTCTGTGGAAATGTCTGCAGCTCTCCTTATAAATAATACATTGGTAGTAGGCCCAATTTGCATTAACTGTAGCCTGGCAAGTCAATAGGCTTTTATCTCTTCATTGAAGCGAGAAGGAACCGAGGGCGCTAGCTAGTTGACACGACGGAGAGACGTAGCGGGCCTGTCAGTCTCCATGCGGCTCCCTGCCATCGCTGAGAAGAGGGGGGGGGGGGGGGGGGGCAGAGAGGACGTAAAGTAGGAGGGAAGCTCTCAGAGTGTTTCCTTTTCAGGGTTTTGTTTTCCTTCCTGCTCTACTAGTTCCTTGAGTCTTGTAACAGTTCTATGGTGTCACACATTTTGACATTTACGATATAAAAGTTTGACACTCGGATGCTAAACAACACTAAATAAAAAGGAGGAAAAAAACCAAGGATTGCTGTGTTGCCATGTTGTTGGTTAGGTGTCAGTCTCTGTCTGTTCAAAAAACAGCTCCATAGTTGCGATTTGGCACCAGTTATGTTTGCCAGCTTAGGTGGGCCGGGATGCAGTTCAAGACACGCTGTTAGACATTACTGCCAAGCTTTCAGCTGTCTGATTGTTGAATTCTGTACAATTACACACGGTCCACTGTCAAGAGCCAGACTGGTCAGGCTGTTCTCTTCTCATACACTTGTCATCTGATCAGTATGGCATGAAGTGGTATTTCATCTTGCCAGCCATTACTGCTTCATACAAATGAATACTGAATGCAATCTATGAAAAAGACTTCTCGTTTTTCTTTACTAATACCACTTTTATTACAAGTTAAGTGAGAAACATACTAAATAATCATGATACCTAAACCATTAATGTGAATCCAAAGGTACCAAAATAATACTGCAGATGAAACAATGTAATTGTGAACATTAAGTTGTTCAGTTATATTGGCTTTTAATGTGAAATAACTGTTTCACTCCTAAATTGTTTGCTTACTTTTCCTGTCTCTTCAAGCTTTGGTCTGAGTTCTTCTGTCAGTAATGTTTTAAAATAGACCTATCCCTTTAAGGTCACTTAAGAAGTAACAAATACAGATCTGTAATAGTACTTGTTTAACATTACTAACATAAGGAATGACTACATATATATATATATATATATATATATATATATATATATATATATATATATATATATATATATATATACCTAAATGTTCCTCCTCAATTGCTGCTCGCTAACGTTAGCTTTGCATCAGCAAGCCGCATGTGATGGAACAGCGACTTTGGAAGACATGAACCTTACATGAATGCAACATGTGTGTAAAATCAGAGTTCCCATCTTCTTCCATTATGACACGCAATACCTCATCTTTCCAAGCGTTGAGCAATAAGAACCTGTGTCACGCCCAACATAGCCACCCATCAACATCGCCACATGCTCTATTTGAAAGCTTCATAACAAAGTAAGATATTATCTATTGTTCTAATGATGGCCATGTTCCATTGTGAGGAGCAGAGGTACTGAACAAAGAAAAGCTTTCATTCTCGGCCAACAGGAAATGAACAGCAGCAAAATTCCAAAACAGGTTTCACTATTATGAAATCTTTGAAAATATACTGTTCACAGCAGTGCAAGACAAAAAGAACATCTGGATGAAGGCTAAAGCAGTGCTGACCTTTTCATTCCCTAGAAAGACATAATATCATAATTAAGGTGAGATGATGAGAGTTGCGTATCATCCACAGCACATTGCTGAGGAAAGAAGAAGACCGGGAAGAGGTACTTTGACAGGCCATCACCAAAAGCACAAAAAAGAAAATGACGGTGTAAAAATTGGGCACCGTGAGGAGAAAGACAAACACTGTCATTTGTAATTGCCCGCACTCGGGATAACGCGACAGCGATAATTTTGTGTGACGTTTTGCTGAAACAGGTGCCAGCTCGTGTCTTTCCAATGAAAATAGACTCCTTTCACATCAGATTACCAGCCACCTAAACACCCACATGGTCAGGATTTCACAGATTAACTGAATTAGAATATAGCTTCCAGGTGTGCCCCCAGGGTGCAATCAGTTACACTGTATTTTGAATAAAAACTGACGAGTTGCTTTTCCAGGAAAGTCGGTTTAGATGGCTGCACCTTGTGAAGTTCGCTCTTATCAAAGCAGCGAGATGCAGTGATGTGTTTCCTTGAATTCGTCTGCGATGGGCCAGGTCACCTCCAGTTCTAGGCGAGGCTGCTCTAAAGGGGATCTTTTGGGTAAATCGGCCACGCTTTGCATTCTCATGACTGGCGTTTCTTCTGGGGAGGCCTGTCATATGATGTCCAAGATGAAATGATGACAATGAAAACTATTGAGTGTTCATTTGAAAAAAAAACGACAGCGTTGACCTGGAATTGCCTCACTTATGTCTGCACCCTGGGGGGTAAAGCCACAAAGTGTTCCTTATGGGTATTTAACAGACTTTACAGTATTTGGGCATATAAATCACATCTCATAAAGAAGCTAACAACATGTTGAGTAAATGGCTTGGCAATACAAGGACTAAGTGTATTCAAGTCAGTCTGAGGCCAATGCTATGGAACTGTGAACATCTTTCTTTATTCTTGATCCAAATATTTTCACCCGCTTAATGACTGTGTGACTAAAAATGTATCGACATGCCCCAGAACACGTGTTCGTGGTTTAGTGCTTCACTAAATAATGTGTTGAATGGATGGTTGTGCTTGTGTAATGCTGACATCTGTGCTAACAAGACGTCACAAGGACAGTGTTGAATGAGATGTGTTATTTAACATACTTCCTAATTAGATGTTTTTATTTGGCTCTTTGTGAGAAATGTTTCCATAGTTTCCTCTTTTCTGGTTTATTACTCACAGATTGCATTAACATACTTACAATCTGGTAAACTAACTTAGTTCAAGCAATTTTTAAGACTTATTTTAAGACGAACAAATTCCGCAATCAGTGTCCTAACACCAGGTCTTATTCAAAGTGCCCTTTCAAGTGCTATAAAACTGCTGCTCCCCCTGTAATCTATCAACCTCTGACACGTGAGAGATACTCCAAGTCAAAAGGGTCATTTTCATTCATGGGAGAGGCAGGGAAAGAAATGGAGCGGGAGTTATCCCTTCCCAGTTTGTCCATGCACTCTACTGAAGTGTCATCCTATCTCCAATAGGCTCCACTTCTTCATCCTCACCGGCTCCTCCAATTTCCTCTGTATTCTTTCTCCGGTGCAAATAATACAGTGGCCGTCTGCCTGCGGAACCTCAGCATGAACCGCTTGTATTCTCTGCAGCCCTTAACGCAGCAGCCTCGTGTCGGCTGCTCTGCCACCGCCACAGCCGCGTCACCATAGCCACAGCGGAGGACACGCAGGTCGGCTAATTCTATTTGGTCCTATTTGCCGAGCAGTCACTCAGCAGACAGTGTATCTGTCTCGGGGGGAGTCTCCAAGGACCATTACCACATCCTGTCTATGAGCTCTTTTATGGCTCCGGTGTACTCATCTGCCAGGGCAGCGCACAGGCTCTGATTGACACATTAATTCCTTCTCTACCCCCCTTATCTTCCTGCTGTGTGCAGAATGAATGCCATACCACCGCGTCGGAGCGTCTCTACCGGCTTATCAGTAATAGCTCGTCAGCTCGTGGTATCCTCCCAGCTGATGAATTCGGGGGGGGGGGGGGGTGTGTACGCTCTGTGAAGTAAGCAGTGCACCCCCAACAAATAGCAAACATGCTGTGGGGATTTCAAACTGATCCGTGAGCTCCACCTCGACCCTCCCCTCTCTATTTCTTCTTTAAATGATCATCCTCCTGGTTTATGCTCTCTATCTGTCATTACCAGTCTTGTCGAATTTGACGTCCTCCCCTCCGTCGCCATCTTGGAGAAGGAAAACAGCAATAGTCAAATGTATTCATGTATGTATGTTCCCCCTCCTACATACCCCCTCAACCCCCGCTGCGTTGTAAGATCTAGATTGGTCTCCGAGAGTCATCATATTCAATAACAAACAGCCCACCCGCCAGCCCGCTGACAACCGTAACGCCTTTTTTTTTTATGGACAGGAAAAAATGGACCGGCTTAATGTTTCGACACAAGTGATCATCCGTCCTCATCTCTTTGATGAAATTAGATTAAGTGCACCTGGGAAAGAGCTGAGAAAGCAGAATGCCTCGCCACCTACTTTAATCTAAAACCAATTTGCCAGTAATATTCCTTTCCCCCCAGCTTGGGATTCACCGTCCTCCATTCAAAATGGAGGAGGAACGAGACCAGACCAGAACTGACTGGTTGCATTCAGCTCCCCACAGGGACTGTGAAATTAGAACTGACACCGGCAACACAGGCCTTAATATGGAGATGTCATTTTTCTCCTCTTGCTTTTGTCTTTCTTTCCCCCTCCCTCCCTCCCTCCCTCCCTCGCTCAGTTCCTTCCTCTATTCACTACAGTTTTCACTTTGTGACTAAGGGTTAATGCTGAGATTAGAGTTATGCCACAATCAACTTTTTAGATGATGACTTCTAACTTTGTAGATTGGCCAGAAATACTCCGATCACGATGTTCCTCACATCTCGCTATTACAATGAACCTGGAAACATTTTTTTGATTTGTATTGAGCTGCTTGCAACATGCTCTCATTTCTGGTCAGATCCAAATCATGTGTGCTCTGCAGCTTAACGTTTCTTATTTTTTTGATTTCCGTGGTTCTCCGGAGATACATCTGTTGTGCATTCAGAGCACAAGTATGCGGTGATCAGAGAGGACATTTGGTTTTGTCTCTGACGTGAAGAAGGACGCCTTGAGTCTTATGCGATGTGTGTTTGTCTGCAAGCTTGCCGTGAAGTGAGTGTAAGGGCAAGCTCAGCGGTGAAACCAAGCCCCAGTGCATGTTGGGAAGAAGAGGCGTGATGACAGAGTACAACTTGGAGCTTCTGCAGGGCCAGCCAACAGACACAGCCAACTGACATCAGCAAAGACCGCTTGTCACTAGCAATGCGTGTCATACGGCGATGCAGGGGACAGTCAACATGGCCGTGGCGTCATTGATGTGGCAC